>NC_140968.1:33298196-33358196 GCF_056783735.1 Eptatretus burgeri | reverse complement strand
TGAAACGTGGCAGAAACTTAACGTATCGTGATAATTTTCAAGTTTGTTCGAGCCATTCTCAAACTCTCAATTCGTCGGTTATCATGGAGTCGAAAGTCAACCTTTTCAGCCATGACTAATCCAAAGTGTTGGAATTTGATGAAATCATGATTTAGTTTTTGTCCATCATATTCAAAGTTTATAGAGTTCTTCCCTCAAGTCTTCTTGTAGTCATAGCAGGGTAAAAATAAACCCCTACATGTTTTGCCCTTGCTCTTCATACTTTGTATAGCCAGTCCTTGGTGAGTGACAGGGCCATTGGATCTATTTGGCATTTTGATTCCCTCCTTAGCCATCCTATATCTGTATAGGAGTGGGGATGGCAGAATGTCTTGGGTCATGCTCCCACTTATTAGCCGACATTGTTCCATTGCTGCTCACAGTTACTATGTCCATCTTCAAAGCATTTTCTTCGAATGGAGATGTAACTCTGTCTTGTCTGCATTTAAATTGTGAATTTTATCGATGCATGGTGGGCTGTCATGATGGTCTGGAGGGACACACACCACACCACACAGTCATCCTGGTGTTTCACAGGCAGGGTTATTATTCAATGTGTGTGCTGTCCTTTGGATGGACGTTAAATGGCCGTCCCGACTGTTGGCATTAGTTTGTGTACATTAAAGATTCCATGGTATCCTTTGAGAAGAGTGGATGAGCTATTGCCGGTACCATGAATAAATTAAATTTTTGCCCTAACTTTAGTTGAATGCCAGGCCAGCTGGCTCGTGAGACTTGGCCAAGCTTCCCCTGTCCATCCCCATGAGAATGTGGGAATAATTGGACCTGTTATAGAGGAAGAAGATGCATGCCTTTGTGAGTAATCTAGATAAATTCCTTGTGAATAGATCAAAATGAGGTTAGTTTATTAATTTTTTTAAAATAAATTAAAATGTGATATGTAAGCTCTGAAAGGTAAGTTTTATTTTAGTGAATGTTGTTCGGATTTCGGCACGGTGTATTGATCGCTCATAAATTATTAAATAAGGTTTGTGATTGTGGTGTTCGTACTGCCAAGGCTTGAGCCCTAAATGCCTTCCAGTTTAAATATTATTGCATTCTGCCGTCTCCCACAGATAAGCTGGCTGGGTTGGTGACCGTGTTGTCGGAGGCTGCTTTGTTTCTTGTTTTGTTGCTGATGAGAGTTGAGCCTATTGTCTCACCCCAGCTCTGCCATGTTGCTGCGAACTCGTACTTTACCTTTCCTAAATCTAGTCCTTTTGATCTTCACACCTTTATTTACTTCTCCCATTAGTGAGCTTGCTTCCCTGTGTTAATCATCCTCTTTTTCTGCCATCTTTAATGTGATGATGTTCCACCATCTCTTGTTTTATATTTATATCCTCGATCTTTTTTTTTCCCTACTGCCCACCTGTATGTCGTTCTGTCTGCACTTACTTTGTTGGGTTCTTAATCTGCCTATCGTTCACAGCGAGTTCTTAATATGCATGTCATTCTGTGTTTCATTGTGGTGCTTGTCTACACCTTTGTCTTATCTGACCAAATTGTCCTTTGCCTGTTTGTCTGTGCATCGCCTTGTCTTCTTCCATTAACACTTTTTTTTTTCATTACACTTGATGTAAAAAGTATATAAAGATACAAAAATATGACGTGATGGGCATATTTTGCGATCACAAAATCACCTTCTTGTTTCACTGCCATTGTTCAGATTAAAAGCTAAGACGACAAAGTATAGACAAGGTTCATAAAGGAATGTGGGAGGTTTGAAGATCTTGGGTTTAATCTGCAGATCTCAATCGGCCGAGTCGTGAAAATGGTCTCCATGAAGAGGAAAAGGGTGGGGGTGATAGGAGAGGAAAGGAGGGTGCAGTTACAGAATTGTTTCCAAGGAGTAACTTTGCCAAAAGAAATATCAATAGGTAACATCAATTCAAGAGGACATGGTATGGTGGGAATGAGGCCCTAAAATGCACCGTTACTGTCCGATAAAGTACTGTACTGGCAGCGTACCTGTCTCCAACGTGTTCGTCAATGTCTCACCTCAAATGAGCAATTTATGTGTGTTGGTAGAAATGGGAATTCAACGTCATGTGGTACATGTTTACCTTGTAGACAAGGCCGGTCCACTCATAAGAGCTACCATTGGTGATTAAAATTGGTACATCCACTGTCGTTTTATGTCGGATCGTTTCCTCTGCCACCGAAGGTGGGCGGAGGTTGTTTCCACCCGTCTGTCTGCCCGTATCCGTATCTGTGAACAGGATATATCAAATAGTTGTGGACTGATTCAGATGAAATTTGGTGGAGAGGTTTGGGTGTGTGACAAGGATGAAATGAATAGATTTTGGTGAATATCTGGTTATGAGAATTTAAGTGATTATTTGGCCCAATATATAGCATGACATTTCAAAAAGTTGTGGATGAGTTGATTTATGTGATGAGAACAAGCACATTCGTTTTTGGTTCAGGTCTGAATCCAGATCCGACCTTTCAGTGGGATCCAAAATGTAAACTGCTCAGCCTTGTGGAGTTGTGCACTCCTATCAAGTGCTGTTCTAGTTTTGTAAATGGTATCATTCACAGCTTCAACATTTTCTTCACACAACACCAGCAATGTAAATGTTTGCAAAGATTGAGATACTTGGATTACCTCCACAAAATCATGTGAGAATGACCAAAGTTGATATTAATGTATGAAAAGATATCTAAAAACCTGGGACGCAACTCTGTTTAACCTGTGTGTAACTGAGCAGCATGATAAAAATATTTGTTTGATACAGCAGGTTGGTTATCGTTTTTCATTACCCTAACCCCATTTGATATTCCTTTGCAGTTTTTGATTATTTTTCTGACATCTGTCCTGTTTGCTGTTGGGTTTGGAGAACCAACTCTTGAACTTTGCTCCATTTGGCTTGCTTGCCTTTGTATCACAAAGTAAAAATTTGTTTTTAAAACTTGTGGACCTGCATGTTCCTTTTTCCTTATTTGACATGTTCTGACAAAGTTTGACATGAGCACTTATCGAGTGCTCAATCTTCTCTGACCACCAATTGTAGAAATTATTTGTTATATATTGGACTAGATGTATAAAAATAATGGTCAGTTTTCTTTACTTTCACCATTTTATTTCTTTTCAACCCACAAACGTTTTTTTATTTTTATTTTTTTAAACTAACTTTATGAAACTTTTTAACAGTTCCGAAAGGTGTGTACAGAGGAGAGTAGGATCGCAAACATGATGTGTAACCATGTTCAGCATTAGGAAGTCAGAAATAATTAGCTTGGTATTCTTTGGCTTTGCCCTGAATTGGCTAACATGCTCCTCAAACTTGATGCCAGGAGGTTTTGATCCAAAATATTTGGTGCTGCATCCTAAAATGTATGAAAATCTTGGATGGTGAGAATTGACACCACGTTGTTTGGCATTTCAATTCGAGCTAAAACGCCATTCTCTACTTTTTATTGCTGATGTTTTTTTTTGTATTTTTAATGTGTGCGTATATATATATATATATATATATATATATATATATATATATATATATATATATATATATATATATATATATATATATATATATATATATATATATATATATATATATATATATATATATATATATTGTTACGGCTGTGGAAATTCGCAATACACCATAAAGGGTCCTTAGATCAGTTATGACGATAAGTATATGTGTAGTTATATTTCCCCACCGTTGTTTAGAGGGAATTTCCATGTTCACAGGGCTGCGATCCTTTGAGTTGGCCGTTTTTCTTTTCTCTATCATTATTTTGGACCAATCATCCCCCAACAACCAAATCGCCACCACAAACATCATTCCCAAACAACAACTCAAGCACCACCACCTTCGCCTCTTTACCTCCACAACTCCACCCTGCAAACATCGCTTCACCGCCATTCTCAAACGACGCCCGCCAGCAACCAAATCGCCACCACCAACACCCTTCCCAAACAACCGCAGCAAACTCCCACCACCTCTGCCTTTCTTCCACACGTCGTGCCATGAGTTGTGAATGGGTTCCTTTCGCCTCGAAAAACGGATCAGGAATGATTCACGCCCACTTTTCATCCATCGAATGGCTGAGCATCAGGTGGTGTACCCCCGCCTCCGAACCCGCTGTGATCCACAAATTTGCATATATGCTCCTCCCTCGGCCTATATAAGTGCGAGCACAATGCAGCTTGCGGCAGTCAAGTCTGGAGTCGGTGGAGTGGCAGTCTGGAGAGTCGGGAGATGGGGCAGTCAAGTCGAGTCGGTGGAGTGGAAGTCAAGCAGTGTCGGCGGGGCAGTCAAGTCGGCTCTGGAGCGTCGGCAGAGTGTGGCAGTAGAAGTCAAGTGTGTTGGTGTCGGCAGTCTGGAGAATCGGAAGACGGGGCAGTCAAGTCGAGTGCAGTGTGTCGGTGTCAGCAGTCTGGAGAGTCTGGAGAGTCGGGAGACGGGGCAGTCAAGTCGATTGCAGTGTCGGCAGTGAAGTCGAGTGCAGTGTCGGCAGACGGTGGCAGTGTCGGTGCGGCAGTGTCGGTGGGGCAGAGTCGGGAGACGGAGCTCGAAGCCGACGGGAAAGGCAGACTGGGAGCGCCGGAGAGAGCTCGCCAGCCATGCCAGGGGCACGATGCCAGGCGCCGCTCCGCTGACATCGCAGCTTGCCCGCCATAGCGCCACAAGGGCGCGAGTAAGACCCTTCGGTCTCGTGGACCTGGTTCCACGCTCATCCAGGTTCCACACACATTTGGTCCACGAACCTGTCTGCTACCCTTGCCTTTGAGGGTGGCTTTTTCCTTTGCTTTTGTGTAAATGCATGTGGTGGCGCCATCTTATAAGTAGAATTGTCTAAATGTGCGTGTGCGAAGAAAGACTTTATTCGGTTGTAATTCTTGCTTTCATTGATTTGACTGTTATACGTGCATGATTTTCTGTATGGCTGTAAATACGTGCCTTGTCTGAGTGTGCAATAAATGTGCTTGTTGCACTGTTCTCCGTTTAGTTGCGTCTTTTCCTTTGTTTGAAAGTTCCATCTTGCATCACGGAAGGAATTGGTAGAGGGGTGTAAGCACCCGGTAAATAATCACGTCCGTCGGGGCCGGCGATAACACCGCTCGGTTATCACTGAAGCACGGAACGGACCGCTGAAGCAGTTCATGTCCAAGGCCGGCCAGCGGCGAGGTACGATCGCCCGGTTTACTGCCCGCGCAGGTACTTAGGTAGGTCGAGTTTGGCGAACAACCCTATCCTGCGCGGGTGGCCGATTGGCACGATTGTGGTGGGATCGAAAGACCCACCTGTGACTAGCTCCTGGTGGTAGTTCCAAGGTGGGTCACGACTGAATTGTCCGTTCCGATGGGCGACGCGGTCGCGATTAGAGTTACGTGACCAATTGCATGCCTGGCGGACTGAAATTCGTCACAACATCTATATATATATATATATATATATATATATATATATATATATATATATATATATATATATATATATATATATATATATATATATATATATATATATATATATATATATATATATATATATATATATATATATATATATATATATATATATATATATATGTATATATATATATATATATATATATATATATATATATATATATACATATGTGTGGAGAGCAAAGCATCGATTTATTTTTGGGTTATTCTTGATTGATTTAGTTGCTTTTGTCAACACTGTTCAATTGGTGAAGAGCCACTGGGAAATCCATTTGCATAATGCTGGTGAATTGTAAGAGCCTTACCAAGACTTGTCATGATCACCTCTTTGTATGGATGCCACACATATTGCCAATGGCCAATTTAAAAGGAAAGCTTATCATTGGCAGAAAAAACGAGAACCAACCTGCTCTTGATGCTATCTTCTATCAGTGTGTTGTGCACAATACAGTATGGTGACATGGTCTTCTGTTGAAAGCTGTAGTGCACTCGATAGTGCCAAGCCACTTTGTGTGTCCTTTCTTCTATACTTGGCAATCAAAGATACAAGGTTTCACTTGGAGAGCAAATGAGCTCCTTGAGGACTTTGAATGATGGTCTTCCGCAAGGATCTGTTTTTGCTCAAATCCTCTTCAAAATGTATGTGAGCGACATGCCTTGTACTACCTCCAGAAAGTTTTCCTACATTAGTGATTTTGCCCTTGCTACCCAAGCAATCGACCTTGGAGATCTCAACAGTACACTGTCCCAGGACTTAAAAGTAATGGAGTAATACTTCATCTTCTGGCACCTCTGCTCAAACCCAACTTAGACCACAGTTACCATTGGCTAACAGCAAACTCCAGGTTTCTTTTCTGGCAAACCAGTCAAGAACAAACTGTTCCCAAAGTACCTTGGAGTCACCCATTGTCACAGCCAGATGTTCCACGAACACCTAAAACGGATCACAGAAAGATCGAGACCCAGGTAAAGATCTTGAAACCAGCAGGCACCAGCTGAAGATCAAGTGCACGCACTCTTCACACTGATGGTCTTGCTTTTGTGTACTCTGCAGGGGTATACTTTGTGTATATTGTTCTCCTGTTTGGGCAGAGAGCATCCACACAAACAATCAATACACTGATCGATCTATAATTACAGGTGTGTTTGTGTGTGTGACAGCTGTTTCTCGACAACCACTGGTCCGATCTAATTGAAACTTGCCCGGTATACGTGCATGCACGTACGGGCACACACTAGTGTGGATAATAATTAGTAGTACACTGAAATCAACATCTATGCGTTGGCTCCCCAGTCCTGTCTTACCTCCCACCCAATGATGTGTGCTGGGATGCACGAATGCTGAGTTTGATCACAAAGCCGACCCAGAGCTTCTTATGAATGAAGACCTGCATAATCTACCAAATGTGTGATGTCATGCAAACCTTTCTGGGGCTCTCCAAATGTTTTGAGTGTGGGGTTTAATATGAAGGACAAGTGGTGCAATCTCTGGACAGACCACCACATTGCTAACAAAGACCTGGTGAGTGATCCGACAGTCTCCAGGTTTCAACCTCCCATGGAAACTGGTCTGTGCTCAACATGATGTGTGCTCTTCATGCAAGGACATCACACCACCTCCAAAATTGGAATTTCAAAGACAGCCCAGCATGTGACTGATCACCCAGATCAGATTATTGGGTGGTCGCTAGACTACCGTAATTCTCAGGTTTTCCATCTGTCTGTATGTATGTAATGGACAGCTCTGGAGGCCAGAGGAGTCAACCGATTTTGATGAAACTTGACTGGTAGGTTCATACCAGGATTGAGTTGTATGCTTTTGAGCACCGTTGCTATGGACACCACCGTTGCTGAGCAACGGGATGTTGAGATTTTTGAAAAAAATCCGATTTTTTTTTAACGAAAATCAAAAATCGGCTTCCACGCTTTTATGTGCACTATAATCAACCTCTTTGTCAAAAAAATTCAGCCCGATCCGTCAAAAACTGTATGACTTGTATGCAATTATATAGCGACCACCCATGTCGCCTACATGTCACCCATGTCGGCTTGTTCATCACATTGTGAATGAGTGTCACCTGCAGAAATTTGATGATTGATTTGGGGCAATCCAACTAATGCTGCTGTGACTTGGCTGTCTAACTTAGATTTAGATCTGTGGGCTACAATTTATCATACACACGAAAAAGTGCAGTAGAACGTCATCAATCGTAGCCTGATGTATCAGCCTGGAGCTGCCACTGTCGTGGTGATAGACTATTATAACCTTGTATCAAAATGATGTAATAATGGCATCATTGTGGTGATCCTCCTATTCTATTCTTGACTCACCTTAGGCTCATTGAGAAGCTTGTTGAGCCCAGTATCAAGTTTTAAACCACATGATGATTATGTGATTTAATCTGACTCTTTCTTTCTTTGTAGATTTTGCAAGATCATTATCATTTTCAGCACAGAGCTCTGGCCAAGCGGTCACTGTCATGCCATCATAGCGCCCACGTCAAGCTGCAGAGAGAGCCAACGGTAAGCTCGCTTAAGTGACTGTGGTTGAATAATTTTGAATGGACACTGTCCATTGATCCAAGTCATGTAGTTCTGTACATTGATTTGGACCATTCACCATTCCACAAGTTGTCTGAAAGTGCTATTGTTTGATTATCTGTATTTGTCATGGTGTTTAATGCTTATCTATTGTTCATCGATTTACTTGTCAATGTGTCCTTTCTGCTCTATCAAGGCTTGGTTTCACTTGTCTGGATTGTTTTTTGTGTTTTTTTTTGAAGTACTAAAAGGCCAACAGGTATTTTTTATTTTTTATTTCACAGTTATTAACACCATAAAGACTCAAACATTTATGTTTACCCAAATGGGTTATTGATGGTTAAGAATCAGACCGACACCGAAGTTGGACGGAGGTTGTTTCCACCCCTGTCTGTCTGTGAGCAGGCTATCTCAAATAGTTATGGACGGATTCAGAAAAAAACTTAGTGGACAGGTTGGGTGTGTGATGAGGATGAATTTATTCGATTTTGGTGAAGATCTGGATCAAGATACTATAAATTTTTTAAAGTCATTCTTCACCATTGAGAGATGGGGCCAGAAACTATGTATAGAACGATCTCTCAAAACGTTGTGGATGGATTCAGACCAAACTTGGTGGATGATTTGGGTTGGTGACAAGCCTATTCGATTTTGTTTAAGGTTCGGATACAAAACGTAAACTGTTCAACCTGGTCGAGGTTTGTGCTCTACCGATTGCCGTTCTAGTTCCATCTGTGGCATGAACATTTTTTACTCTTACTTGCAAGACCGAGGTAAGATGGCCTTATTTATGGGATGCGCAACAATTTACCAAACTATTATAGTCGGTAATGGAATCCAATGAAACATCACTCTTGGTAAAGATAAGCATTTCAAGTGACCTTTTCATTTCCCCATGTATAAGCAGAGATTGAACTTGGAACTGAACTATACATTTGGATGAGAGCCACTTCAAGGGCCTGCATGCAGTCGAGATGGTTGTGCAGATAATGCTGTAGAAAAGGAAGCAATTGCTAATGAGCTTGATATGATGTGGTGGAAAAGTTGCTTGGATAAATATTTGCATGGACTGAATAATCTGGGAAGGATGTGGGCTGACAGCATCTCCAACTTACGTGCCCAAGCGCATGGGTGGCATTGTTCCTGAAGGTGTGCGGACCACTTTGTGGCGGAAGCTCGTGGAATGTTGGTTCTCAAAATAGCGATTATTTGCTGGCCAACAGCGTTCCGTTTCCTCCGCTATGGGATGCTGCATTTGTGGTTGAACATGGACGGGGAACGTGCTTTTCTGCAGCCAGCACGGACGCCAACCAGGGCAGCTGGGCAGACTTGGAATTTAGTCAATTGGTGGGGGTGAGCGCTTGAGTCGCAAATTGTGGGCACGACGATGTGCAGCTGGTTGAGGGTGGGGGGAGGCTTTTGTGAAAGGATGCTCGGGGTAATGTGGGGTATTTGTTTCTCTCCCACACGGTTGTGAAAAAGATCTGCGTTTACTCAGAGGGGACGCCGACAGGCTCTATAACAATTCAGCACGTACCCAAAGTGGTGACCGTCACAATCCCATGGCAACCCACCTGCTTTCTGAGTCGTTATCCTTCATTGGCATATTATTACAGCTCCTGGCCAAAATGCACAAGTTCTTTGTTTGACTTCAGACGACGTCTGTACAGAAGCTTTTAGGACAGTTTTTGTCCACAATTTTGAAAGCTCGTTTCAGATTGGTATGGAGTAAAAATGATGGGTTGATTTGAGGTTGTGGGGAACAGGAAAGGGAAAGCTGTGGCCTGCTGAGGCTGTGGTTCACCTGACACCTGCATCTTGGCCATGTCATTCGAGGCACTTGTATTTACCGATAGTTCTCTCTATACTTTTAGTTGTCTCTGCCTCGCACCTGTTTTCCTGCCACATGACATTTAATTTCTAGCGACACGGTGTTTGGCAATGACGAGACGTGTTATTTGATGACCCTTTACAGGAGGGTGTGCCGTATGAGTAATGCAACTGAAAAAATATTCCCTGCACAGTTGGCCCCTTGTGTTTGATGACTATGATCTTATCTGAACGTGAGTTTATTTCAACTTTGTCGGTTTTTAAAATTTATTTTATTTTGTTTTATTTCTTTTTGGGAGGTCATGTTTTTCTTGCCCGAGCGATTTCCCAATAACAATAACATTGCAATTACCACGATGAGCTTTTGCCAGTTTCCCCGTTTGTACGCAGCTGTGGGCCTGTTTGACTGCCCAACATGCACTCCTCTTTCCGTTTTCACCCTCTTCCTACCACCCCCCCCCAACTTTTCCACTTTTTATCTATTTATTTATTTTAGTTAGGTTTTGTATGCAGTGACATTTACTTATAATCTCAAGACTGATTTGAATGGAACTCTGTGCCTATTACATACTTCCCAGGCTCTGAGATTTGAGCCTGCAAATCAGGCATGCATCATGAAATATCTCACTGTGAGAGTTGATTTTTATTGCATTGCAAAGCATTTTTCTGAATTTCTTGTGTTCAAAAGCATCTTCAATTCTATATTCTTAAAAACTTTAATTTTAACATGGTGACAGATTTTGTGAAGTTTTTTTTTTCCAAAAACCTGCTGAACCCTTCACCTCTTGTTTCTCTCACTCACCTCTCTGCCCAAATCCTGCCCCTCCAAGTTGCATCCATGGCACTTGAAAACTTGCCTTGTCAACCACCCCGATTCTAAACTTGGCCCCTACCCCCTCTCATTTATCCCCACGTGGAACTGCCCCTCGAATCTGTCTTGGGGGTTGCTCTCCAAGACTTCAAGTCTGCTGCCTACCTCATGGTCTCCAATATTTTTTAACCTTTGAAGTTTTTATTTTATTTACTCCAACCCCCCCTCCCCCCCCCCGGTATCTTTCACCTGTAACCTCACGTCCTTGTACTGCGGTGCATGCACGTGTTCACATCCATTTGGTTTCCCTTTAGCCCACTTTTTCCTTGTTGACCCTTTTCCCCTCATGTTGCTTTGCATTTTTTTGAGCCTTGATACCTACATCGAAAAAATTTATTTGAGAATTGTGTGATGCTGTAAATGAGGGAATGGAATCCTTGATATCTGGTGAAAAGGAACCGATTGGTGAAAAATTAAGGCAATAAAAATATCATTCACTGATTGGATCACTTTGTGAAAATGAAACCATAGCGATTATTCTCAGGCTCTGGGTCATAGAAGTGCCTATTGGAGGCAATCCAAATGAGTATGGTGGGGAGTGACAACTGACAACCAGAGGGTCCAGGAATTGGTAACACCATCTGGTGATTACATTAGCCTTTCCTTTATTTATTTATTTATTTATTTTACCGTTGCAAATTTCACTGACTTTCATTTGTAACATTAAGAACTAGCAAATACCATCCATCGCTTTGCTGATGGGAATACTAAAGAAAGGGTGGGGGTGGTGGGTGGGGGAGGGAAGACTGCGTGAGGGGAAGTGAAGGCAGACGTGTGGTAGAGCGTTAATTCCGAATCATACTGTCTCATCAAAATGATTCTGCATTCAATAACAGTGAAGATGGAAACAAAATAACGTCTGAAATACATTTTCTACCAGTCATAATGTTGCGGATTCGGGGTTTGAGGCTCGTAATGAGGGGAAGCGCTTGGTCCCCCTCGAACGACTAATCCTGAGGCCGCTGGGCACAGATAATCCGCCTACCAGCAGGTTGCTGAGCAACCATGAATGCAGATTGGCACTGCCAATCCAGGCAGTTACACTACTTTGCATGATACCTTACCTGTGGATGGCTGAGTCTATTGGGGTATTGTGCCCTCGGTGCACACTAGGATTACTGCCGAGTGATAGTGAGTGTGTGCTGGCTCATAAGAGCAAATTATTGGGGTTGAACTTTCTGCCTAAGTTGATGTGCGAACCATGCTGGACCAATGAAGGAAAAGATGAAACGAGCTGGGTACATTTATTATGGGCATGGAAATTTGTGGCAGATTAAAAAGGGTATATTCACAAAATGCACAGCAGGGAAAAGCAAGAAATTGTGGGTGGCAAAAGAAATGCAGTCATTTACAAAAGTGATGCAATGAATAGTTACCCAAATATTAACTTGTGTCTCACTCTCTCTCACACACACACACACACACACACACACACACACACACACACACACACACACACACACACACACACACACACACACACACACACACACACACACACACACACACACACACACACACACACACACACACACACACACACACACACACACACACACACACACACACACACACACACACACACACACACACACACACACACACACACACACACACACCAATAGCCCAGAAAGAAGGAGAAGCAGTGGAGGTGACCTGGTGCAGTTGATGGACCAATGCAGCGCATTCACTTTGGAAGGGGGAGGAGGGGAAAATAATCTGTTGGTATTTCAGTGTGTGAGTGGGAGGGACAAAAATGTAGTGCAGCATATGATGCAAGAGGAAATGAGAGGTGCAAATCAGTAATTGTTGCTTTTAGTTTGTGCGTCCACAGTGGATGAAACCATCAGATTGGAGAGAAGATGCGTGAGACGACGGCTTAGCAGGGCACATGTAAGAGAGTCTGTAAATGTTTGGCTCATAACTGGAATGCCATCAAAGCAGAGTGCCGATGACCCGATTTGGTTGCTCTGCTCTGTAAAGGCTCTGGACGAAGGATGAAGAGATTCTACTCTGGCTCTGATTAGCTCTTTTTAGAGCCTGGAGTGAAGGTGTCAAAGTAGATCAAAAGGCCCTGTTGGTGTTTCTGAGCTCCCCCTTTGGATCAGACATCACCCTGAGCCTTAGCCATGACCCACCAGATTCCATAGCCAGAAATGACTCCAGTTACGCTCCAGCCTGGCCACGCGACACAGCTCTGTAATCAACATTGGCCGAAGGTCATCGGAGGTGCTCTCTGGCCATGAATGTGCGCTGAACTGTTTTAGCATTGCTATTTCGTGGAGCGCCAGGACTACCTGGATGTCATTGAACGACCCCCCAGCACATATTTTCGCTTCAAGTTGCACGCTGAAATATGCTGGCTCATAATGTCATTCATTCCATGGCATTCTCAGAGAATGGGGTGAATGTCCAGGGAGTCAACTGTCACTGTTGTCGTGAGGTAGAGGAAGTGCTTTGGTGTTTGCGAGGAAGGTGTTGAAGTGTTGGGAGTGGTTGAGGTGGTGAAGAGGTAGGTTGTTGCGGGGATTTTTAGAAGGCGTGAGAATTATGGTGAGTGTTGTGAGGATTTGAGATAAGGTGTTGGTTAGTTTGGCATGCTGCTTGAACAGGAAATGGTACATGTATGCAAATGAGGCGATTGCTGCACCTTCTTGACACTCCGCAGATAGCGTTACTGGCCTGACGTGCATGCATGTGTGGTTTGTGTGAAATAAATGAAAGAATTGGGGATTGAAGACCTAACTAAAAGCCCTACACAGCGCATCTTGTCCCACTTACCCACTACATCACTGTTCATTGCACGGGCCCAAAGTGCAGTTCCTGACATGTGGCGGAAAATACACAAGTGTGAAAACTCCATCATATTCTGCCATACCCAATCAAATTGACACTGGTTTCAAATGAGTGGCAACGTGAAGCTTAAAAGTAAAATAACTGCATCAGGATATGGTTGCAGTGTACAAACAATGATGCTTGCAGGCCAATTAACCACAACAAGGAGAATGTGGGGGTGGGGCCTAATACCAGCCATTACAGAGTCTTGCTGGCGGTGTGGTGGCTCACACTGATGCCTTATCGATAAAAGTGGCCCCCCCTCTAAAAAAAATTGTGAAAATCACTGCATTAGACATATGGAAGGGCTCACTAAACCAATACTAACTAGGTAACTGTCTCACGATTGCTGTATGTTGGATGGCATTGCTTTGGAGGAGTGCTGGCTTTTGAGAGCAGCAACACGACAAATACCACCTGGACATGATCACTTCCCAGACACATCCAGAGACTGAGGAACAGAGGGAGAGACATGGGAGGGTGCTGTGCTGTATTCGGAGGCGGAGCCAGGATGAGAGACAGAGAGCGAGATGTACTTTATGAACAGCACACTCGTACATGTCCGATATTGGCAGATTAGAGTCGGTGTGATTACTGAAATGACATACTGTATTCAACCCAAAAACCTTGTAGCTTTCACTGTTTTGGGGGAATTTCAACAAACAATATTTATTATTATTATTATATATATTTTTTTAAAGTTGCATTTATAATGACATTTCAAAGAGAAGTGCATAAACATTAATCTTTATTTGTAGCTGTGTGTGACGGGTGGAAAAAAAAAAATTGGCTCGGTCATTTAGAAAATGCATTAATACTGCAAACTGCTCAAATCGGGTGTTATCAAATATATTTTGCTTTGAAACTCAGAGAAACCAGATAACAAATTGCTTTGGAAAGTCACAAGGACAAAGGAAAACCTGACATAACCTCCATGAGATAAGGGATGAAACTTGCCACCATGGCATCCGAAAGACATGGCATGCCCATAGAGAGTCCCGACAGATCCAAATCTACCCATAAGTACCACGTCTGTGTGCGCTATATGCGTACCTCTACCTTGCATAACAACTGCTGACTACATCCCGATCGGGACACGAACTGTACTGCTGTCAACTGTGGGGTGCTCGGCAAGTGGCTCAAGCACTCCAACGGAATGCCTGGCTTGGCAAGAGATTACCAATTGCTGTCAATAAACCCATGCACCTGGAAACGCCCAAGCAATGTCCAAATTGGATAAATGAATGCTTTTTATTTCAGAAGCCGGAACTGCTGCTAAGTTCAATTCTGGAGCTTAAATTTTGCAATTCAGCTTGGTTTAAGAGATTCTCAAGGTTGTGGCATGTGCGGAAATGAAATAATGCCACGAATGCAGGTGGTATTGTTGTGGGGCTGGACGTCAGCCGTGAGCACGACCGCGAGATGGAGCTGCAGTGTCGGCTCGACCGATCGCCAGGAATTCAGATCGTACTTCTTCGGAAAAGTCCGAAGAGTACGGGTCCTTTTCGGACCGTGAAGGGTCAAT
Source organism: Eptatretus burgeri (assembly GCF_056783735.1). Lineage (NCBI taxonomy): Eukaryota > Metazoa > Chordata > Myxini > Myxiniformes > Myxinidae > Eptatretus > Eptatretus burgeri. Next base: position 33,343,127 of record NC_140968.1, on the reverse strand, counting down.
ATTTCCACCACGTGGTACAGGGTTATTTGCCAAATCTTCAAAATACCTAGAGATCACGTGACTATCTACCGAGTCTTCACACCCTCGACGGCACCCGTGCGGAACGAGCTGCTCAGCGTGCTCGTTCCATGTGCGATCCGAGCGGTTTGATCGCCGAGTTCCGTCGGTCCGATTGTCCCGTTGCAATGGCAATGGCCAGCTAATTCCCAACACGCAACACGCGAAGCCAATGAAAAGAATGGACATGAACAAGCTGAAATATTGAACAAATGGGGGTTTATCTATACAATAGGTGGGGAATGAGGGAAGCACGTAAGGAGCAGAACTAAACCGAATATTGAGAATTGCAATTATATACAGCAAAGGCACTTTACAGTTTACTACGTAAAGACGGGGCCCTAGATACACACACGCGCACACACAAATACCCCAAAAATGACTGGAACAATTGGTCTTTATTGGACCTATCCGCCTCGTGCGGTCTTCAAGTTGGTCGGTGAGGCGAGCCAAACCCGAACCCGGACACCAGCGGGCAACCCTTGCAATTCCTGCGGTAACTGTCGTGGCTCGAGCTCTTGGTTGTGGTGAGGAGGAGAAGGACGGCGTCGACCACGACCGGCCAGACAGGCTTCCTGGGATGAGTGCTCCAGCAAGACTAGAGGTCCAGGTCGGGGAAATGCTCTTCTGCTCCTCCGCCCTTTCTCTCCTCCCTCCTCCTCCTCTCCTCTTTGACCAGCTTATCGCTCCCCTTTTACGCGTCTCCGCTGGCCCGACCCCTCCCCCCACTCGGGCCGCAGAGAATCCCGGGGCTGTTCTCCTTCTCTGCAGCACTGCCGCGACGGTTGTTTCTGTTGTCGTCGCTGATTTTATTTTCCAATAAGACCCTAACTATAAAAATTAATCACAGCGCATGGACATTTATTTACCCATTAGACAAGGGAAAGGAAGCTATCCATAAAACACATACCAATATAACTAATCTATAGGACTTGAATGTTGTTTGCAATGGGTTTCCAAATTCGTAACAGTATATCCGTACAGTTATCATCATTGTAATGTATCTCGTGATTTGTCGACATCAATGAGTGAGAGTAATAAAAATGAACTTGATTGTTAAATTGTTGCATCCTGTTCCAAGTCGAGGCATGGTTTAGCAGGCCAAAAAATATGGTGGCTTCAGACCCCAGCGAGGCGTCCCTTAAGTCCCCAGAGAGCGAGGTGACCGAGGATGTGCACCTGATGAAGAATATAATTAAATAACGCTGTTGATTTTCTTCAAAAGGGGTGTTTTAATGAACCCAAATGCCCAATTTTCACTCCTGCACTTCCCTGAAGTTGCGATAGTATGCATGCAAAGTTTCAGGCTGCCAGGTTTCATGGTTTTGCAGTTATGGAGGACACAGACACCACACACCAACTGATATTTATGAGTTTATATTCTTTGAATATGTTCTATTGTAAGACTATGATCAAAAGACAAGAATGTTGAGTTATCTGACTTGCAGATGTGAAGACATTCCCATTCACTTGTAATAGAAGGATAGATATCTGATGCAGTTGTCGACAAGCAGCCACTACCCTCGTGATACTGGATCTGGGCATGGACAGGAATGCTTGTTGGCAGAGTTGGCACACTTTGGTTATGCCATCATCATCTTTGACTTTGATCCCATTCGAGAGCAGCAACGCTGATCCTTGATCCTGATTGTAGTCTTGGATGTCATGGTCTGAAAAAAATTGTGATGTCTGTCATTGTGATGACAAAGCATGACCAGAAGATGCTTCCTCGAGCATCTCAGCAAGTTCTTCTCTAATGGCCACAATTATTCCCACTTTTTTGTGGGGTTAGCCAGTAGAATCTTGGCCCAAGTCTTTTATGAACCAACTGGCAACGCCTGACGTTCGACTAAGGTTTGGGCAGGAATTTGTAAATTAAGGATGCTGGTGATAGCTTGCCTACTTTTCACGAAAGACATCGTGGGATCCAAATGGGATGCCTGGTTAACATCCATCTGAGACACATTGATGAACCACACTGCCTGTGAAAGTTTATTGCTGGGTTGGGATTCAAATCCAGGCTAGACAGCTTTGATGTGAGTGTATACCTTTAGGCCATCTTGCCAGTGCAAATTTCAGCAAGTTGAATCTCACTTATAACAGTGTCAAGGAGAATCCCCATTCCAAGCCCAGGCTCTTTGTACCTTTTTAAAAAAAAATCTTTTATTTATTGCATTCTCTAGACTTGTGGAAAAGCTCGGACACAGAATAGACCAGGACACAGCAGAACGAAAAGGAACAGCAGGAGAAAGGGGAAACTCCAATAGCAGGGTGGAGGGAGAAGGTCAACATATTGACAAACAAGCATGCAGGTAATGAGGCTTGGGGAGAATGCAAGGGTTGGACAAGATGGATACATAAGCAAAATTTTGGGAATGGTGGTGTGGTGGCGTGATGCATGTAGAAAAGATCATGGCTTTGGATGAAGGGGGGTCGTTGGTGGTGAGGCTGAGATGGTGGTGAACAGCTGGCTTGACCACCAGGAGAGAAGAATGAGATCGAAGAGTGTGTGGAAGGTGTTTCCAAAAGCAGGAAAATGGAGGAATAAATGAGTAGAGGTGAACAGTGGTTCTGGATTTCGGCAGTTTCGCTTTGAGGGGGTTGCGGGTGGTCCTCATGCATCTAGCAGATACTTTGGGGGTGGTGGGGGGTAGGGGTGGTTGAGGATGGCAGAGGGTGCAAGAACAGAGATGAGCAGAAGACAGACGACCGACCTGTCGGCAATGGTGAAGTAATAGGCCCATAGATTCAGCTTCATCGTGAGATTCCAATATCTTGACATCCTTGGTTTCTATGGTGTCAAGCTGAGCAAGATGTTTAGGCAGGGGAATTTGGCCTGAACGGAGAGCAGTTCTCCATCAAGCTGTGGATGAAAGCCTTATTGGTGAATAGGAGCTCAGGTATGCCAAAGAAGGACTTTTCCTGATTGAGGATGACCAGTTGGTGTCTGGCTTTGGAGGCCAATTTTGAAATGTGGCTTGCCCAAGAGAGATCATGGTTGAGAGTGACAAACTCTTCAAGATGGTTGTTGATAGAAATAGATTGATTTCTCAAGATTGGAGGACTTGACCAGTTTGGTTTTTTTTTGTCAAGGTCTGAGAAGAGGTAAGATGCTGCTGCTGCCTGTGTCAGAAAGATGAGGGATGTTGCGACATCAGTGTGGAGGTATCAGCCAATAGATGGAGGATTTATAATCCTTTCCCAATGCTGAATACAGACAATCATCTAATATAAATGTGCCATGAAAGGCTGACATGAATTTCTCAGGCCCTGCAGCTTAATTCAGTTAAACTGAAAGATATTTAATTTCACAATGGGCCTCACAAGTGAAAGAGGGGTCGGGTGTTGGTGTCAACTCGCATTGCAGTCGAAGCTACTTTATGGCAATTATGGGAAGATCAGAACCTGCAAGATATTGCTTGCACTACAGAACAGCTAGAGATGGGGTGGGGAGATGGGAAGCATGTAATGAGCCACAAATTAACTTCATTCGAGCTGCCATGCCGGTTTGTTTGCCTTATTTTTTTATAACGCACTAGTGTGGTTCGGCTCGCTCCGCTCGCCTCTCCACACATCATTGCAGAGATTGATGTCACAGAGTTGCTGTGTTGGCATGATTTACACCAATCGTTATGCAAACATTTATTTTCTACAAATGTATTTGTAATATTGGTAATATTTTTATTTGAAATTTAATTTGTGATATAAGAAGGTCCAAGTGGTCTCAATGGTCAACGGTCTAAGCCCCTGTTCATTGCAAGCCCCTGTTCTTTCGGCCACTGGTGGCCTAGAGTGCGGCCCACTGACGTGCGGCTGATTCAATACACAAATGTGCAAACACCCCCATCATCATCTGCCAAAAATGCTATCAAATTGACCCAATGGTTTAAAATGAGTGTTCCAACATGAAGCATAAAGTAACTTAACCACATCAGGAGATGGCAGTGTACAAATAATGATGCTTGCAGCCGAGTTAACCAAAACAGAGTACGTGGAGGCGGGGCCTAATAGCAGTCATTATGGTGTCCTGCAGTTGGTGTGGCAGCTCTCACACTGACGTCTAGTCGGCAAAAGTGGCCCCCCTCTAAAAAAAATAATAGGGAAGATCACTGGTCTAAGCTGTCTAATCTGACAGGGGTGAAAGGGGTCTAAATTGTGTTCAGGTCTATAGGGTCTTGGGAAATTAATGTTCAAACAGGACATGATTAAAAGGCAAATGGTCTCCATGGATTGACAGATGGCTTCACTGACGTGTGTGTGTGTGTGTGTGTGTGTGTGTGTGTGTGTGTGTGTGTGTGTGTGTGTGTGTGTGTGTGTGTGTGTGTGTGTGTGTGTGTGTGTGTGTGTGTTTTCACTACCGATCAAAAGTTTTAGAACACCCCCATTTTTTCCAGTTTTTAATGAAATTTAAGCAGTTTAATGTTTCAATGTACTCTGGAATTAAAGCATTGAACAAAAAACAAGCAGTCATAGACTGGTACTTACGAAATCGTCAACTTGACCTCTGACCTTGTCTAATAAAAGCTGTCTCTCGAGAAGGTCGCGACGCAAACCAGAAGTTTCTACGATGATTCTGTACCAAACCATCAAAAATCGAATGTTTGACCTCACTGTGACCTTGACCTTTGACCGATTTTGACCAAAATCTAATCAGCACGAGCCATCACCCTCCTGAATCACGTGGTGTAATTTGACATTGGTAGCTTCTTCCGTTCTTGAGTTATCGTGCCTACAAACAAACAAACAAACAACACACACACACACAAACAAACACACAAACAGAGGACGGAAGTCATCAATATACTAACGAAATCTTTAGATTTCATAAGTAAAAATAAATCGTGGAATCGTTTTGTTGAACAAAATTTCATCTAAATTCTTGACTCATCAAAGTAGCCACCTTTTGCAGATATAACAGCCGAACATACTCGTGGCATTCTTTCCACAATGGAAATCAAATATTGTTTGAAAAGTTCTTTCCAACACTTGCAGAAATTCCCACAAATGTGTTGCACTTGTCGGTTGCTTTGCTTTCACCCTTCTGTCCAGTTCATCCCAAACCTGCTCGATGGGGTTTGTCTGGAGACTCTGCTGGCCATTCCATGATTTTAAGCCTACCATCTTGTTCTTTAATTCCAAGGTAGTTCTGATGTGGCCTGGAGCTATGTTTTGGGTTATCTTGCTGTCGGATGAACCCCTGACCAACTCGGCGTAGACCAGAGGGTATTACATGGTGCTGCAAAATGCTGTGGTGGCCCGTTTGGTTCAGGGTGCCAGTCACTCTGTGCAAGTCGCCGACTGGATCCAGCAAAAGAGCCCCAGATCATCACTCTTCCTCGTCCATGTTTGACAGTTGGTATCTCACACTGAGGAACCATCCTTTCGCCTACTCGACGGCGTACAAAAACTCTGTGTGATGAACCGAAGATTTCAAATTTTGATTCATCGGTCTATCAGTCCTCCTTCCAATTTTCAGTAGTCCACTGGCGGTGCTTCATGGCCCAGGCAAGCCTCTTTTTCTTATTTGCCATCTTAGGCTTTTTTTTGCCATCATTTTGCTTCTTACAAGGCTTTTTCTGCCACTCGACCTGTCAAACCTGCAGCTCGAAGTCTTCTCTTCACAGTTGAAACTGAGACTTCCTTACTTCGACCAGTGTTAAGCTGTGCTTGAAGCTCCTGTCCTGTGAACCGCCTATCACGCAAGCTGTTGACTCAGAAACTTGTCTTCTGATTGTGTTGTGGCTTTGGGTCTGCCAGACCTCTTCCTGTCAGTTTCCTCCAGTTTCCAAGTGCCTTTTGATGGTGTCGGAAACTGTGTACTCACTTGACACCTTGGCTTGCTTTGCAATTCCTTGAAAGGCAAGACCTACACTTTTAAGGGTTATTATGGTCTGTCTGTCTTCCTTTGTTAACTGTCTTTTTTTGCCATAATGATGGCAATATACTACTTCCTGCAGTGTAATATTGTCCAAATAATGCTTCAGAGGGTGTAGCAACACAGTCTGTTCCAACACTGCTTTTATACAGACAGGGTTTGTCACAAATCAACAAAAGTTGGGACACCTGAAGGGGTCCATCAACTTTCAAGGCTTAATTTACTTCCATTGCTGCAGAACACCTTGTGGAGTCGATACCTTCCATTTACGACTCCTTGTGGAGTCCACGCTCTGATAAATTGAGGCTGTTATGAGGGTAAAAGGGGGTGAAGCTCAATATTAGGAAAGGTGTTCATAATGTTTTGTACACTGAGTGTCAGCCATTAAAATAATATCCCTTGAGAGTATGGTGTTTGTTTTTTTGTGATTCATTTGCTTGTTGTACACATTGCTTTCTCACATCTGTGAACTTGCTCTTTGCCCACAAAGTAGCTCTTTACACAGAATTTAACAATGTTTTGTCAAATCGTATGCATAATAATAACAGCTTGAGATGATGAATTGGATGAGCCTAATATCCTAACATCATTGACACACACTTGTGCAACTAGCACCTCTTGCTTAACGCTGGAGTAACTTGATAGATGTACTTCTGCCCAAAAAAAATAAAACGAGCCAAAAAGTGGAAATTCAAGTGGAAATCTGTTGAGTCGAGAAAGTCACTTTATTACTTTTGCGTTGCAGTGAATTTGATGTTAATGGTTTTGTATCACCTTATGCTTCTCGATTCCCATCAACAGATATTAAAAATGAAAAGTACAAACTTTTATTTATATATAAACATATAAAAATATATTTATTTATTTTTCCTCCCATTCATTTTAATTTGGACCATTGTGGCCCATCCCATAGTTCATGCCCATAAGTCATTTTCTGCAAATCAATCCCTTTTTTAGGTTCGATGGCTGGAGCAGCAGGTAGCTCGACCACGCAGGAAGCGTGACCTTTTCACTATTCCGACCGATCCCAAATATCCAGTGCAGTGGTACCTGGTGAGTGGTCTGAATGGAGAAAAGCAATGTTGAAGCTCATAAAAGAGCAGACTTGTATTGTGCTGTGAATATTATGCTCTGTTGATTTTTATTTTTATTTATTTTTTGTTTTTTTTCCATAGCACAACAAACATGGTCAAGATCTGAACGTGGAGGCAGCCTGGCGACAGGGTATCACAGGCCGTGGCATTGTGATCACTATTTTGGACGATGGTATTGAGAAGAACCATCCAGACCTTGCAAACAACTATGTACGTAGACCAAAAGCCGAATGTTTGTCGGTCAAAAAAAAATCAGAAATTTGGTTTCATATCCATATTTAGTGACATGTACCCCCCCTCCCTCCCACTCTGCTTCCCCCACCTCTGCCTAAGTTTTGCTCATACTTTTGAGTTTCTATGCACAGCTATAAATCGTTCATATTTAACCATGTATTTTTTGTTCACTGCTTGCCTTCAGGTAAAATATTTTAGTTTAATAGGGCTTTGAAAAACTTCCAGATAGTGACATATTGGGGTTGGTGTCCCCTCTGAGTCTGGGCAGTCGGCAGTTGGTGAACCCCAGCCGAGTCGTACCAAATACTTTAAAAATGGTACGCTTCTTGCTTGACGTTCAGCATTTAAAAAGGATAGAGCACGGAAAAACAATAATAGGTTGTTCTCCAAGAATCTTCAGAATTGAATGAGGCAGTCGAAGAAGAAGACTCTTCTCAATCGTCCAAGGCATACCAGCCTTTCTTCATCACATTCCTTTATGTTGATGCATCTTGAAAGGTTTTTGAAATATTGTGTTCGCAAGCCAAGTCACAGATTGTTGACATGGCAACATAATTCAGCCAATCACAGCTGTAATCTAATCGGGTTGATATAATGGCATGTGAAGTAGATGTCTGCAATATGAAAGCTAGATGTTTGACGTTTTTTGTTTTTAATTGAAATATCGTGCACACAGAAGTACATGAAGAGATGGTTGGTTAGTTGGACAGAGATCATTTTAATGTCCCTCATCTCTGACCATGTCGGAGGGGTGGGGGACAATGAACAGTCATTTGGGGGCTAGGTTCATACTGTTTAGTGGGTAATCCAACTGCTTGAAGCCACAGTCTTGAATCGCTCTGTTCAGCATAGGCCTTGAGAACAGGTACATTGTCAAGAAGGAGGAATACACATTAGGTCAACATCCTTGAGTGTGTCCTTGTTTGCCACCATAATTTTTGATCAAGGCTGGCATAATAGTCTGATGTGATTGTAGATTTGTGAAGCTGAGTGTTAATTAGCAGGATTTCCTTGGCATCTCAGACTCGAAGCCATCATTTTCCTGGCTGATTATCGATTTGAAAAAGTCACGTGGCGCTGATCCCATGTGTTTCCATTGCATGGATTTTGGTTTAGTTTCAGGATTCTAGGGTTGAAGCTGGTTTGTTGTCAGTCAAGCTTACGTGGACAACCAGACATTAAGCAGACATGGTTCAGCATATGTATGCAATTAAGTGTGTGGGTCTGCGCTAAACAGTTTGAAGCTCGGAAGGTGATGCCATCCATTGCTATAGATCGTAAGTGCTGAGGTTTTGCTTTGGAGGACCCATCTTGATTTTGAACAGACCCAAGTGTTTGTGGACGATGATGACAATGCTGCTTTGAGAAATTCTAAGTTGTATGGATATTTTGGTGACCTTAACATGGTAATTCGTCCTGCTTAATTATTCGACCTGGGCAGCAGTTTTTGGTTCTGTCGCATCTGTTGCCCATCCTGACCTGATGTAAGTTCCATCTTTTGTAAGATACTTGATGGTGATTATACCGGCACAACTTTTTCTTCTGGTGTTTCTCTCTCGAGCAGTCCTTTTTCTTGCTGCTTTTCATTTTCAATTTCAATCAATTTTCCTTGATGCCTAAAATGTTCTTTGTACATTTTTGTAATGATTGTACTTTTCTCGTGATATGAGGTAAAGCTGCATGATGTCAGGCTCTCGGCAAATATAAGAGAGGCGACAGAGGGAACAAAGACCATATACTGATAGCAAGGCAGTGGGACCATATATGCATAAAACAAACAGGAAAAGGGGGGGGTGGAATCGAGCTCCCTTGAAGTCAGAGGGTTGTGAATAAGGTTAATGGGGGAAGTAAAGATCTCAGATAGGGATGGTGAGACACCACCTCCTTGGAAGCTCTCAAGTGAAGACTTCTCACCAGGGCTTCCAAGCAGGTGGTGTCTCACCAAGACTTGCAAACATGTGAAATGTTTTCTGAAACAAACAATGCCAGATAAATGGAAACTATGCCATATTACAAACACCCACGTCATTTTATAATGAATGTACGAACTGTGGATCTCAGGTGCCAATTAACCCTTTCCGAGGACTTCATGAATGCCCCATTTCAGTTTCACTAGTCCCACGTCACGTATCTTGGACATTGTTCAAGAAGGTATTTGTGACTTGAAATGATTAAATGCATGCAGGTATATGTAGTCGTGAATACTCGAGTATTTTTAACGTATGCTTTCCTTTTGTGGTACCTGCAGGATTCAGGCGCAAGCTTTGATGTGAATGGAAATGACCCTGACCCTCAACCCCGATATACACCGCTGAATGAGAACCGGTAAGCACAAACAGCTTTGTGATGAGTCTTGCATTTAACTTGATGCATTCGTTTGCACTAAAAGAAGCTCATTGATTAATAGGAAAATTTTGTGCTGGTGGGATATCCAAGAGGTATGCACACTTGCCTCTGAGCTGTATTGCCTGGTTTTGAATCACGATCCAGCTGTCATCATGGTGGTTCACACATGGGGATTCATCAATACATGTTCCTCCCTCGGATGGGTGTTCAACTTGGTGGCCCGTCTAATCCAATAGCATTAGTTGGTGGACGTTAAGTATCCTACGGTGTCTTTTGTGAAGAGCAGGTGAGTTATTGTTGGCACCCTGAAGAAATTCCAAATTCCTGTCCTAACCTGCAAGGAGACACCCTATTAGTGCCACAATTTCACCCCCCCCTAAACTCAGTAAACTATGCTCTCTGTAAACATCTGCTGTGTTTGAACAAAGAAGTGGGATATTGGAGCAAGAGGGTAAATTTGAGGATGAACCAACAATGCCAACTTTGTGGGCAGAATAGGTAGAAATACCCACCAGCATACTTGAGCTCTACCAACTCACTCCAAGCATGTGTGCTTACCAGTGGAGCTACAATTCCTCAACCTTGATGACTCTTCATTGAAATATTTTTGTGATTAGTGATTTGCTATTTTCCTTTCATCATGCTATCAGCTGTTGCCATTTCATTTCTGGAGGTTGAGATTGTAACTCCAGACTGTTTATCTTCATTGTAACTACAGAGTTATAACCGCCACCGATGCTGGCTGAACTGGTGTAGAAGTTTGATTTGAAAAATATAAAGTCCAACATATGTTACTGATGGTAGTTAATGATGTGCAATGAGTGAGAGGTTGGTTTGTTGTTTGCACGTGATTGAGAAAAGATGTTTTAAAAGCTTATCCACAAATTGTGCCAATGCAATTAAATCCTGCACATTTGTCCTTTTTTGGCTTTTTATTTATTTATTTTTCCTGGCTGCTTTGCACTGTTCATGCACTGCTTGTTTGATAATGACCTCCAATGCTTTCATTCCTAGGCATGGCACGCGTTGTGCCGGAGAGGTTGCTGCTATTGCAAATGATATCTGTGGTGTGGGAGTTGCCTATAATGCTCGTATTGGAGGTGTGTTTCCTTTACACCTCATCCACACCTTCTGTGCAACTCAACATTTTCTTTTCCATCTGTCTTTTCCAAATAATCTTCTTTATTTTACCTTCTCCTTTTGCTTATTCCTTGTAAATTGCAAATTATTTCCCTCAGAAATAATTTCGTGTAATATTGCCGGCATGTTTGGAGATGGGTGTGAGTAATCAGGTGCACATATTCACACAGGTGTTCGCATGCTGGATGGAGATGTGACGGATGCAGTTGAGGCACGCTCCATCAGCCTGAATCCTCAGCACATATCTGTGTACAGTGCGAGCTGGGGCCCCGAGGATGATGGCCGCACAGTTGATGGACCAGCATATCTTGCAAAACAGGCCTTTGAAGATGGGATTCGACGAGTAGGGATATGTGTTGGGTTATTGTGTCGTGGGAAATAAATAAATTGCTGTTTAATAGTGGCTGGGCATGAAGCATAATTATCAAAATATGGGACGTGTTTGATGTTTCAATGATTCGTTCCTGTGTTTTGTGTCGAGGAGCCACAAATCATGTTGACGGTAATTGATGTTGCCAAGTCAGTCTTTACAACTTGGCTGTTTGTATTAAATGCCTTCATTTGTCTCTTGTTAACACCAACTTTTCTTTTAATGTATTTTCCTCTTTTGGCTCCTGTTGGGGGTCTTTGGATGATGTCCACGTGATGTCTAATACTCTTGAGAGAGAAAGAGAATGAGAGCAGTCGAAGCTCCAGAATTTCTGAAATTTTAATTGTTCAATCAGGTCAGGATTTAACTGATTGTGGAAGTTGCACCATTGGTTTAAATCAAACGAAACGAATACAACTTTCCCTGTTGCATCAGTTCATCATAACAGCAGGTCTCCTGCACGTCTTCCATGCTCTGGAACATGCAAAGCTGTTTGAGCGTCTTGCTCAATCTTTTTACCAAAACTATCATCTCGTTACTTGCCCCTTCTTTTCTGTCTTGGCATATTTAGGTATTTTTACCACTCGCGCACGCACATGCACACTGAAAAGCGGGATTAAGCAATTGGTTCACTTGTGTCTGTCAGTCTACAAATGTTAGTTTCTGATCGAGGAACAAGTACATTTCGAACACGAAATAACATATCAGAAAGTGAACCTGTACTTTAATAGTACTTTGGCTCTGAATTTGTCCCAATTGTACATGCGCAGAGAGAAATGAATTTTTACTCTGTGTGCCTGCCTGGCAGACAAACAAAATTAGGAAATCATTTCAAACAGAAAACTTAGTTTTTAAGGATGTCAAAAAGGACATAAACTACAAGTACGAATGTAATGTGGTAAAGTGGTGTAAAAGACTGCTGCAAAGGTGGTAAACCTCTGGAATTTTTTTTTCTATGACCTTTTAAATCTTTTTTTATTTCAATTGAATTAACTTGAACACTGTAGAACACAAATTGCCTTTTTGTACTTTCAAAGTCCATCCAATTAGCAGTACTTGGACAAGATATAACGGCATTTTAAATCGCAACCAATCAAATTTTCCGCTCATCGACCATATCCTTGTTTCATAAGACAGTGCGAGGTAATCTGTTCTCTGAACTTTCTATTTTGGGAGTGTTCTTGCCTTTTTCCTTAGAGAAGATTGCTTATTGATTAGTTCAGCACAAGACAGACATAACTCCTGCAATTTTAACATGCATTCTAAATTGGGGATCCTTTTGTTCCAAGGGTCATGTATGGGTCAAAATTTATTTTCAAGTTGCTTGTATTGTATCATGAGTTTGCAAACATCGTCCAATGCTGCAACAGCAGAACAGTGATTCCTGTCAGAGTACCCTTTCCAAGCTGGTCAAAATGTTGATTTCAATGATCACCATCAGAAATATTTGGATGACTCTAAAGTAATGTTTTGCACCATGGTAGTTTGAGTACAGCGAGTTTTAGGTCAGATTAATAATGTGTGGTGTTGAAACGTGAGTCATCATTTGCCCCTTCTTGACATCGTGAGCCATTCCTTTCATTCGTTGTTACTTTTTGAAGGCTAAGGTTTTCGGACATAATTGAAACTGCCTCGACATAAAATGCTACAAGATTATCAAACCTGATCAACTTGAGTTTGAAGTCTCGTGTTGATTGGTTTGATGTTCCAAGTTCTAACACAGCTCAGCTAAGATATCAAATGGTAACCTCCCCAGTGTTGCCAATGCACATTATTTTGACTTGCCTGTTTGCTTGTCCATAAATTTTACTGAACTCATTGTCATGCCCGGTCTCCTCTTTTGTCTGCAATTCCTGTGGAATTGCCGTTTTGCCATTCCAGTCTTAGCCTTTTGGCTTTCAAGGCAGCAGTTCATTGCCTTCTCATGTCAATCTTTGTCTCTTCATGTTCTCTCCTTCCCCACCCCCCGATCCCCCCTCCCCTCTCATTCCACAAATGTTTTATGTTTTCGTTTGTCCCAGCTACCTCTTGCTTGCTACTGCAATCTCATTTCACTTGCGCCCTGCAAAATCTTATTTTTGTTTTTTAGACCCTCGTGGAGGATCTCCCTCCATGTCTTACTCATGTTGTTGTTGTTCATCTTCTTCTTGTGGACTTTTTTGTTTCACAGCCGACAGTTTTCATAGAAACTTCCTGAAACTTGGCATATATATGTAAAAAATACCCTGTGCAGACAGTAACCATCTGCGATTTTGAAAATTCCTTCTAGAAAAAAAAGTTATGACGTCAAAATATCTCCACTAATGGAAATCGCCTAAAAAATTATCTCCGAAACTAGGCAAGCTTTTTGAATTCTGTTTGCAGGAATCGAACAGGGCATTAGCAGAGATGAATTACCGCACATATGATACATCACTATGACGTCATATCTATTTTTATGACGTCATTCCTATTTTTTGTCATTTTTTGTTTCACAACCGAGTTTTCATCGGATCTTCGTGAAACTTGCCATGTATATGCAGAAAGCCCACACGCACACAGTAACCATCTCCGATTTTGGAAATTCTTCCCAGAAAAAAGGTTGACGTCATAATATTGCCGCTAATGGAAATCACCTATACCATTATCTCCGAAACTAGGCAAGCTGTTTGAATTTTGTTTGCGGGAATCAAGCTGGGCATTAGCACAGATAATTTATCGCAAACCTGATACATCACAATGACGTCATGTTCGTTTTTATGACGTCATCATTAAGAGGATGAGGATCTTGGCTCATTTGAGCTTGTTAATTCAAGTCTAAGATTCTTTGAGGGGCAGGAACACAAATTGTATTAATTTCCAACGTTATTCGTAGATGATCAATGAATCAACACTATACAGTATGTGGGGATTGAAGCAGGGATCCCAACAGTGAGTAAACTACCCAGGTGGGAACACCTCATAGGCCAAATTAAATCTTGATCTGCTTATGAAAACAAGTTGGTCACAAAATGAAGGCTTTTTCGGATGAGCAGATTTGTGAATGAGGGCAAGTGGAGCATGAAGAGAAACTGAAAATGCAAATCCTACAAAGGAAAGAACTAAACAAAAGGAAAAACGCCATGACAGTTAAATGAAGGATCCAGAGAAATGACTGTTTTATATTATGAAACGGATGATCGATTAATTATCAAGAAGTCGGACTTTTTACGGTTGGCCTGGACACTCCATTGGCTCAATACATCATAAATCCTCGATCCTTTTTGCATTCAAAAAAAGAAAGTTTTTTATTACTTCTTTATTGTAAAACGTATGGTGCATGGTGCCTCATTTTTATAGTTTGCACTTGGTTGAAGTGCTCGATAAAAATGATCGACTTGCAATAATACAATTATTACCATAGTTAAGCCTCTCCCTATAGAATAGGAGGCTTATACCTGTTGTAGAGTTTTTTTTTTCTGCAATTAGTGCTCATAATTTTAATGGTACCTCAGTTTTAGTTGCCAAGGAGTACGAAACCACCATTTAGGTTTTATATTTTTTACTTTTTGCCAATGTCCGAGCTGTATCTTGGAGCTAGCAGGCTGGAACTTTCAGAATTTTGCATCAATAATTTGAATAGAAAGTACGCAGGGTTGACGTTTTTTGACCCTTCCATAATTCTAACGCCATGACCTAATTATAGACTTTTAAACATTTTCACCATAACTCGATGAATGTTTGTCCGATCAGAACAAAATTGCCTTCACTCGATAGCTTAGAGCAAGGTGGATTTACAATTGATTTACATCATACCTCTGAGTTAAAGGTCAAGGTCAAATGGAAGTCTGAAAGAAATAACGTGTTTTTTTTGGGGTTTTTTTTGTCATTGCTCAATTTTGCCAATGCTCAATCTCAAAGACCACTTGGCCTTGCAAGATTTTCTTGCACCGTAAGAGTGCAATTAAGTTGTTCACTTGTTATTTGATTGGTGTCCTTGCCCTATTTTTTTCAGATTGTGACCTAATTAACAAAAAACACCTTTTTGATCACAACTGGAATAATTTTCATGATTCTGAGTTTTATCGCTACATTGTAGATGGGGACACATTTTCTTAATTTACACACGATCCCTAAATGTTGATTGTCAGTCATATGGTGGTCTGCCAAGCGTGTACATCATTGGATCTTGGGCGCTGGGGGAGGCTTGCTCTCAGTGATTACTTTGTTATCGCAGACATCTAGTTTTACATTAAGTCTTCCAGTAATCCCTTCCTGGTTAAACTCTCAAAATTGAGACTTACCACACGCCTCTGCTCTTTTCTGCCTTTCTCCCTTTTGGGGAATTACCTTCCTGAAGTTCAATCCCACTCTTCCCTCCTTTTAGTGGTACATGAGCCTCTTATGTTGTCCCCCATTCCAACTTACAATATTTTTTTACCCCCATTCACCCTTCCTAATCCAGGTGTCTTACTTGCAGGTGACTATCTCTTCCTGTTTGTTTATTCCCTTGCTTATTGTGTCTCACTTTGGTTCCATTACCCCTGCATTGTCTTTTTCGTTTTTTCCCATGGTCAATTTGCTCTTCCTCGAGTCTCGAACTTGAATGGACAAATAAAATAGATTGTCTGCACCGAGATTGTTGATCATCGTTTTGTTTGTGAATTGGTGATTCGTCTCTGGATTATGTCCTTGTTTGTTGGAAACAAAGATTTAATAGAGTTGGTGGGCTTTGTGCACAGGGGCGTGATGGTCTTGGTTCAATTTTCGTGTGGGCATCAGGGAATGGTGGACGAGACAGGGACAACTGTAACTGCGATGGTTACACCAACAGCATCTACACGTTGTCTATCAGCAGCAGCACACAGAATGGGAACGTTCCCTGGTACAGCGAAGCTTGCTCTTCCACACTTGCCACAACGTACAGCAGTGGTGCCAATGGCGAACAACAGATCGTAAGGCCCAGTGGATGGCTAAGCCGGGTCTTGTTGCATTGCTCAATGGGTTTGCATTAACACAACTACTGTATGTTTCTTGTTCCTTTGATGTTTTTGAATTTGGTGAAACAGAGGATAAAGTACAGTCTTCTTGTTTTTATTTGAGATGGATTAATTTAGAGAGATATAATTGACCTGAAGGTTTGATTAAATTGGCCAGGTAACCACAGATCTACGTATGCGCTGCACGGATTACCACACTGGCACTTCGGCGTCTGCTCCACTCGCAGCAGGAATCATCGCCCTTGTTCTCGAGGCAAAGTATGAAGTCTTTTGCTCCAATTTAATGCATCCATTTGTCTCACTTTACCTCTAATTGCAAAACCTCTTCTGAGCTTTCCCTTTTGGCCCAGCTGATGTTTGAGTACTGTGACTTTATGACTTTTCTCCCGTGACGCGCCCGTAGCCCAAACCTTACATGGCGAGACATGCAGCATCTCGTCGTGCAGACATCAAACCCCACATACTTGCATGCACGTGATTGGCAGCTCAATGGGGCCAACAGGAGAGGTAGGAGCAACAGGAATTAACTTGTATTTGTGCATTATTGAATTACCTCTTGCATTATGCTGTAATTATGACAATGTTTGGACAGTTTGTTGTTTCTTCTGGAACACAAACCCAAGCATGGATAGTTGTGACACCCTAGCTGATGTCAGTTTTTACATTTGTAACCCATTTCTTAGTGAGCCACTCTTTTGGCTATGGTATGCTGGATGCTGGAGCACTGGTGGACAAGGCTAAAACCTGGAACACTGTGCACCCTCAGAGGATCTGTTCGATTGTGATTGACGACGTCAAACAGTAGGGGGTGCTCGTGGGTTGGAGGGTTACCAATGAAAGTCATTGTAATGAAAGTGGGGGACAGTGTTTTGTCAAACAATCTCACATGTTTATTACTGAATCGGTTACTCTGGTAGCTTGTACCTGTTGCTGTTTGAGTCTTGGGAGTAACTTAAATCTATATATCCGGGTTCTTCCCAACATCTTTGATCTTTTCACACTGCTTTCTACTTTTTCACATTTCTCTTTATTAATTATAATTCTTGCTTTTTCTTTTCTTCATTTCCCCCTTTTATCTCTTTTACTCTTAATTTCTCTTTCTTTATCTATCTGTCTCAGGAGAAGTAAATTAATATAAAAAATGATTTTGCTTCCAAGGTTAATTTGGCTGCGCATAGATGGGTTTTTTATGGGTGTAGTAGCAACCACCAAGGGGTGTAGTGCTTCCGGAGTGAAACGGAGCACCACTCCAGCACCTCAATCTATCTGAGCCGGAACTGAGCTACACAATAGTTTAAAAACAAACAAACACTTGTATTCATGATCGGTTGTGTTATTGTGCTTTGTGTATTTTCATGGCCAAATAATCGGAGTCAAAGCTTGTCCCAAATTATCAATTCAGCACTTTTGAAATGACATATGAATGCTAAACGAGGCCTTTTGCCACATGCGCTGTGTATGGTTTTTACTGACTCTGTTCTGTCCAACGGGCACTTTTACACCAGCCATTGCTAGGATAAAATCTGCGATTCAAATGGTCTTTTCAACATAATTTTCAGCATTTAGACGAGAGGGTGGCACTTAGAAATGATTAACCATAATGGTTCTGTTCCTGAATGCAAATCGGACTCAGGAAAATATAGGACTACAGTGCGAGTAATATCTTTGATTGAGAGGAGTTGGATTTGGAGCATTTACTGTTCATACAATTGGCTAGCGGAGGCTATGGTTTAACACAAACACGTGCGGTTTAACACGTGCGGAGGCGCGCACACATGAACGGACGCTTCTCCTTTCAAAAATCGATGCAAAAATTTATATTATGAATGGAGCCATGTCTGTCTGCTTGTTGTGCTATAACTTTGGAACGGATTAACGGATTTCAATGAAACCAATGATGGTGGATTCAGGGAACTCATCGGAACGTTTGTGGTGCAAAAAAGTAAGGTTTGTAAATGGCCATATGTGGTGAAACTGCAAACGCCAACTTGCGGCCCCTTTCTCTCCCTGCCCTATTTCTCACCCTCTCTTCTTGATATTCATGTCAGCGAAGCGAGTATCTATACACCGCCTAATTTTATTTTTCCCATTAACAACGTTTTTTTTTTTTTCGCAACTATACAAAGATTGGTATTCCCATCAGTAAAGTGATGGGTCTTGTATGCTCATCTAGTCCAATTTATCTTGTGGCCCTGGAACCAGATATAAATTAGAGGTCATAGAATATCTTAACCTTTGCAGTGTTCAAGTCGATAATTCAATTGAAACAAGAAAAAGAGCAATCGGAGATTGCAGACCCTCGCCAGGACTTGTTTTGTGGTGTTTGTGTACTGGTGTTACGTAATTAATGAGACATAATTAGAACTGCCCCTTTACAGCTGCTGGCGGTGATGACCGGGTACCAAGACGTCCTGCTTTGATGCAACCCTGCTTTGATTGGACACCTGACCCTGGCCCATGATGTTTTCAAAAATTATTATTCAATGGAATTTAGAATGGAATTAAAATAAACTCAATTCAAATCAAATGGAAGACCACATAGGTACATTCCTGCAATGGAGTCATCAGAAGGAACCCAAACAAGAAAAAAGCAAATATTAAATCAGGAGGAGCCTGAATCGGATTTGCATTTCAGCTGCTCCTCCTCTATACTCAAACTCATCCAGGCACAGCCAAGTGAGCCTTATTGAAAAAAAAAGAAGCCCAGATCAAAAAAAAAAAATTCTGGCTGCCAGACCATGCGTCCGATCAAGTTGAAATTTAAAACGTGTTTCCCATCACTACTAGATCATAAATGCGAAGTTTCATGTCGCTTGATTAAGCGGTTCCCAAGAAAACATTATTTAATATATATATATTTTTCTTCAATCCAATGTGGCTGCCAGAGCATGTGACAATTATTTGTGAATACCATGGTATCTCCAATACTTGGGAACATTTGTGTGAAGTTTCCCCTCTGTCCATCAGTTCTGGAGAAGATTTTATAGGTTTTCAGGTAAATCCATTATCCCTGCCAAACCATGTGACCTTTGACATCATATCGTGGGTTGAGAGACATAATGTTGTAACTGAAAATTTCCCATTTCCTGCAAATCGCTAATGAAAGATAAATGGTGTTGAAAGACTTGAGAGCCATTTTATTCAATTTCGCCAAAAATGCAGTTTCAACATTATGTCTCTCAACCCACGATATGTGTAAACCTTTTGTTCCTCATGGATAGGTGGTGGTCATATAAAGTTTTGCCTCTGCTCAGCCACTTCAGAGAAGAAGATTTTTATTTTTATTTTTAAATACGGCTGCCGAATCATGTGACTGACATCTATTTTTTTTCTGTGGACAATTTTATCCCAAGATGACTCAAAAAATTCATACTGATCATATGTAGCGTTCTGCATTTGCAAATATGTTATCATGAAGGCTCATCTGATGTCATAAAGAAAATCACTCATTTCCCATGAGGAGTACTTGCCATGTTCTAAGTTTCAATTTTTTTTCCTTGGTATGGTTTCAGAGATAGAGGTCCAAAGTTTTTCCATTTTTCCAACATGGCTACCACACCACCTGACCTAGGACGTCATAATTATCATTAAAAGTTCTACATGAGTCGTTGCTCCGATGGTCAAAATTTTTTCTCAATCCGACATGCGGTTGCGGAGAAAAATACAGGTTCTGTGCAAAGACAAAAGCAGACAAACGAATGGACCCAAGTGCAATACCTTCTTATCTGGCGAGGGTAATAAAATAATGATTTAAAGATTATTTTAAAAATATTCTGGACGTTTAGTGCTGTTGGTGTCTTGTACACCACCATTAACAATTCCAAGTATTGCTAAACAGGAGGGTTTTGAAAGTGTCAAAAAGGCTTCTTCCCCACACCCCTTTCCTTCCAGCATTCAAGTACATAACTCAATTGAAATAAATTAAGATTTTAAGAGTTGTAGGAAAGGAAAATCTGCAAGTTTACTGCTGTAGATGCAGTGTCTTGTACACCAACTTATTTAACACATTACATTAGTTATGCGTGCCTGTTGTTTGTGTCGTTTATGACGTCCTTAAAAACAGTAAGTTTTCTGTTTGGAATGATTACTTTATTTCTCTAGGATAGGCTCAGTGAGATTATTTCTCTGAGATAATGCGACACCTTCAAAGGGAGGTCCATACAGGAATGATTTATCAAGATCGGTGTGGAAGAACTTGACTGGCCTGCAAAGAGCCCTGACCTCAACCCCATCGAACACCTTTGGGATGAATTGGAATGCCGACTGCGAGCCGAACTTAATCACCCAACATCAGTGCCCGACCTCATTGCTCTTGTGGCTGAATGAAAGCAAATCCCTGCAGCAATGTTCCAACATCTAGTAGAACGCCTTCCCAGAATCGTGGAGACTCTTATAGCAACAAAGGGAGGGTGGGTGGGTGGCAACTCGTATTGATGCCCATGATTTTGGAATGAGATGTTTGATGAGAAGGTGTCCACACACTTTTTGCCATACAGTGCATCTAATATATGGACCCACACCACACTACCACTACCTTCCCATCGGTGTTCAGTGGCATGAAGGTTTGTGTAGAACCGACCATCTACGAACCTTTGGTCTTTCGGGCCCATATGGTCAGGAGTTTTTTGCAGTCTGGAAAGCTTTTTCGATACATACCAACTTTTTGGATGGTTGATCAGGAAGTTCTCCAAATCTTTTGTTGGCAGAGGCACACTCCTTTCTCGCAGGTACGTTTGCAGGTAGTTTCGGCTTCTTTAAGTTGTCATTGCATGCTACAATCCTTATCTGGCAGGTACAAAATTTGTCAGGGCTGCCGGTCATGAATTTAGTTACTAGAGGTTTCTGTGCATAAGCACCGAGCAATCTGGGGACGATTGCATAGTTTTGAAAGTGCCTATTGCTGAATATAGCATTCACCAGAAGTGAGACAACTTTCCAACCATTTTATGTCCAGCCTTCATGAATTGTCTTTGTTTCCAAATAGTATTTACACTCTGGATGCCATGAAGGCATGGAAAAGTTTGGATGCTTCCAACGAGTTGAAGTGTGTGTGGATCAGTGATGTGGTTGTTTTTAGATCATCGTGGATGATCTCGAAGTCTTACTCACGTTGTTGTTCTTCATCTTCTTCTTGTGGACTTCTTTGTTTCACAGCCTACAGTTTTCATCGAAACTTCCTGAAACTTGGCATATACGAGGTGTGTTCAAAAAGTATCCAACCTTAATTTTTCATGCGTAAACAAATGAAGCTAGGGAGGCGTGGTTTGGTGCACGTATGCAGGTGATCCTAATTCGTATGCGTGAATATTTTCCCGCCTGCAGAAACTGTCAGTCGCCGACAGACCGCCGATGAGTGAGGAAGTGTAAGTGAGCGCTGTCGGATTTTCGTTTTTGACAAAATGGTGGAAAAACTTGAACACTACTGCATCAAATTTTGTGTAAAGCTTGGCGATTCCCAAGTGGAAACGATCCGCAAGATTCAACAGGCCTTCGGGAACGAAGCAATGGGCACCACACAGATAAAAGAGTGGTACAACCACTTCAAAGATGGTCGCACATCAGTGGAAAGTGAAGCACGTTCTGGTAGGCCCTCAACATCCCGAAATGAGATCGTCATTGACCAAGTGAGGACCCTGCTGATGCAGAATCGTCGAATCACGATCACAGAACTTGCAGACGAGGCGGGCGTCAGCATTGGATCCGTTCATTCCATTGTGACTGAGGATTTGGGCTTGAGGCGGATCTCAGCAAAGTTCGGGCCAAAGCTGCTAACGATCGAGCAGAAGCAACTCCGTTTGGAGATCGCACAGGACATGCTGGAGACTGTGAACAGTGATCCCAACTTCTTCAACACAGTGAGCACTGGCGATGAGACCTGTGTTTATGGGTACGACCCAGAAACCAAGTTCCAGTCATCACGATGGAAGCATCCAACATCCCCGAGGCCAAAAAAGCAAGGATGGTCCGCAGCAATGTCAGTCATGCTGACCGTCTTCTTTGACTCCAGTGGCGTGGTTCATCACGAGTACGCACCACACGGCACAACCATCACCAAAGAGTACTACCAAGAGGTACTGCGTCGCCTTCGTGACGCTGTGCGACGCAAACGGCCGGACCTGTGGGCAGCGGTCAATTGGCAGCTCCATCACGATAACGAACCCACCCATTCTTCACATTTGATACAGAGTTTCCTGGCTAAACACAACACACCTGTGCTTCGTCAGGCTCCCTACTCTCCCGACATGGCTCCGTGTGACTTCTGCCTTTTCCCCAAGCTGAAAATGCCCCTGAAAGGGACCAGATTTCAGTCCAGAGAAGACATCATGCGGAATGTGACAGACCAGCTGTGCGCCATCCCAAAAGAGGCGTTCCAGCACTGCTTCCGACAGTGGCAGAACCGTTAGGAGAAGTGTGTGGCAGTCCAAGGGGACTACTTTGAAGATTAGTGTAAGTTTGTTGTATCTGGATACGAGTATTTTTTATGAACAAAGGTCGGATACTTTTTGAACACACCTCGTATATGTAAAAATACCCTGCGCAGACAGTAACCATCTCCGATTTTGAAAATTCCTCCTAGAAAAAAAGTTATGATGTCAAAATATCTCTGCTAATGGAAATCGCCTAAAAAAAAATCTCCGAAACTAGGCAAGCTTTTTGAATTCTGTTTGTGGTAATCGAGCAAGGCATTAGCAGAGATGAATTACCGCACATATGATGCATCACTATGACGTCATATCAATTTTTATGACGTCATTCCTATTTTTTGACATTTTTTGTTTCACAACCCAGAGTTTTCATCGGATCTTCGTGAAACTTGCCATGAATATGCAGAAAGCCCATGTGCAGGCAGTAACCATCTCCGATTTTGGAAATTCTTCCTAGAAAAAAAGTTGACGTCATAATATCGCCGCGAATGGAAATCACCTATTCCATTATCTCCGAAACTAGGCAAGCTGTTTGAATTTTGTTTGCGGGAATCAAGCCGTGCATTAGCACAGATAATTTATCGCAAACCTGATGCATCACGATGACGTCATATTCGTTTTTATGACGTCATCATTAAGAGGACGAGGATCTTGGCTCATTTGAGCTTGTTTTTTTTTGTGAAGAATGGCTATCATGGTGTTTGAGTAAAGGTAGGCCTATAATGCATCAATGACTTGTATTCATGTTGACAGAGCAGATGAGCTTGATGTTTATATATTGTTTCCACCCGGTTAAGTTACCCTGACCCAATTGGCATGGATGGGTGGTCTACACCGACCTGGATGGATAGACGAACGATTTCCCTAGGATGCGAATGGCCGAGTTCATTGGAGATTAAGGCATCTGTGGGACGGAGGGTGGTGAGGGTGTTTACTAGAGGTGTTTGCCAGGACGGAAACACAAGGGTTTATACTCGAACCCACAACAAATCGACAGACACAAGCAAATTTAATCAATCAGTGTTTATTGAAGATAAATCAAATGTTTATAATGGAAATAAATCAAAGCATGATAATAAAAATGTGAGGTAAACTAAAACTAATTTTGAGATTCCTCCATACACGCGCACACGCGCACACGCGCGCACACACACACACACGGGGGGGGGGTGGGGGGAGATAAGATAAGATTAAAAAATCCCTTCTGTTATTCTGGCACTTAGCTGAGTGTCCAGAGATTATCTTTTATGAGCTTGGCGATCGAACCTCATCGTCATGTGTGGGAAACTACACCCAAATGGTGCCAAGCCGTTCTCTGCATTGGAAATGTACATGAGGTAATTTGTACAGTGGCCTTCAACACTCGGGCTCACCAACTGCTGTGCAGTCTTCTTTTGAACGAATATACTTACCCTGCTCCTCACCAGGTCCACTCATGATGATGGCCCACCTTCCTCCTCAAACATACAATGGGATATTGCTGAGATGTGCTCCCCTCTCTCCCTCTCGATGTACAACTTCGTGACTCAGCCGAACAATAATGGCTTGAATCCTGTTCTTGATGTGAACAAATTCGCCCAACCCGAACACAAGACTTGTGCAGCCTTCTTCGTCATGTTGAAGCCAGCCAGGGAGACCCTCCGTCTCAATTACATGCCTTACACCACTATCTCCTCTCCCTCTCTCTCTCTCTCTCGCATCTTCTGATGTTCACCGACAAATGATAAGCCTCGGGGCATGGCTTATTGGCACGAAGCTGCGAAAGCGGGGTTTTTGCCAACTCGGAATGTTCGGCTCTGCTGTTGGTGATGTAAAAGAACGTATTTCTTTTATTTCTGGTTTTGTAAATGCAAAAACATAGGAAAACCAGTTTATGGTGCAATGACATACTGGGAGAAATTAGCCTTGAACCCAACCTAAAGCCGCTGTCACACCTTGACGATTTAGCCAGCGTATGCCGATTTCTGAAAAATTTGTCTAAAACGCTGGCACACGTCGAATACGTTATGGGTACGTTTTGTATACATTAAGACCATGCTGAAAACCACTGCCATAAGTCGTAGTATGCTGGCTTTAAACGTTGTACTTTTGGTTTGTCCTCAAATTTTTGCATGCTTGAAATTTTACGACGTATGCCGGCGTATGACTCGCACGTTCCGCTACGCTGGCCATAAGTTGTAGGCACGTTATGCGATCGTTGACACACGTCGACACACGTTACTTGTAAGTTACTCATAAGTCGAAACACGTCGAGGTAATGTTTAGCGTACCTGAAACTTATTTCTAACCTACGAGTAACGTTTTGTAAGCACGCTGCACGAACGTTGTTCACACTTTGCAACACGTTACTTGAAAAAGACGTAGACGTATTTCACGTCTTCAGGACGACAGCAGAACTTGATGAACGCGTTTCTGACTTACAGATACCGTATAATGGCGTATTGGCAGCGATTTGGGGGAATTGGTATATAAAAAGGGGCTTCTCAGGAGGAACCCGTCTTTTTTTACTTTTTTTAAACGCTACTCATAGGTTAAAAACTAAGTTTCGGGTATGCTAAACATTACCTCGACGTGTTTCGACTTGTGAGTAACTTACAAGTAACGTGTGCCCGACGTGTGTCGACGATCGCGGAGCGTGCAGAGAACTTATGCCAGCATATGCGGAACTTGTGAGCCATACGTCGAGTACGTCGTAAAATTTTCACCATGCTTGAAATTTCACGACGTACTAGACGTACCACAGAATATGACAGCGTACTTCCTCGTTTTTCAGCGTGTTCCTAACGTATACACAACTTTCCCATACTGTATTTGACGTGTCCCAGCGTTTTGCACACATTTTTCATAGGTCGGCATACGCTGGCTAAATCGTCAAGGTGTGACTGCGATGTTGACACTTCCAATTTTCAGGCGGTTATGATTTCAATCGGCATGCGGCAGGTTTTTAACAGAGAACGCCACGAGTTCGTCGGTGATGCGTGCAGCGCGCTATGCCTAAGTTAAACTATAGTTGGGCAAAGGTTGTGAACGCAGACAACAGGCTAAGCATTCGTTGGTATAAGTTATCTATAACACAATGAAACGTTCTGTGCCCGTTACTGATATGTTATGCATACGACCAACACGTTAAGAACACGACCAAAACTTTAAAAAAAAAACCTCAAAACTTCAGCGTACGCCAACGTTTTACATACATTTTTATGCGTTGCCTTTGCTGGCTAAAACGTCAAGGTGTGACAGCGCCTTAACACAGCACTTCCCACCCCCCAATGCGGTGACATGTAACGATCTTAAGCTGACAGTTTTCCCTACTTGAGTTGCATTGAAATGTCTCCTACCTGTCCACAGACCATGATGCTACACTATACAATCCTACCTGACTACAACACAGTCGAGAACATCTAATCGGAATTGACTTTGTTGATAGGTGTCTATTATACTGTTCCTCTTACTTATCTCATTCACTTTGTGCGAATTTCACCTGAAAAGAGCACTACGAAAAGCTTTGTGGTTTTCTTTAATCTTTTATGCCAATGTCCTTCAAATGTCTCTTTTTATGTCGATAGTGAAGTTTTGTATGACCAAGCATCTTTTTAATCCTACCTTTCCTATGAAATTCCTCCATCCACCCCACAAACATAACATGTCGTTCCATCTTGCTTATCTGCTCTGCCATCTCCTTCAATTATTTTGAATGTTTAACTGGCTCCAAAGCTTTATCTTTCTTTAACTCCAAGAATAACACCAACTAATGTGAAACGCAGCAACTGAACCATAAATGCCGGCAGACGCGACTCCCAGTTTGTCAATCTGAGAGACTGCACATACATCGAATCTCCCTGCCTGTGGAACACCGGGGTTGGCAGTTTATAGCTGAGTCGGGATTTAAACCCAGAAGAGGCAGCTTGGAGGCGAGTATGCATACCTCTTGGCCATCCTGCGAGTCCTTACCATGTGGTGCCCAATAAACAAAAACAACAAACGTCTCCATTTCTTAAAATGCGGAGTTTTGTCGGTAAACTGTGTTTAGAGATTAAATGATCTGACTTCCTAAAAGGTTATTCTTAATTGTGAGATTAAGGGGGTGTGTTACGCTTTCGTTTACCATATTAAAATGTCCATATTTAATTTATCACTCGTTTTTGGGGACTCAAATGGTTACTGTCATGTTAACTTGTGACAGTAGATCTGGCGATGTCAGTCGACATTTTTTGCAGGGCTCCGGAACTTCAAAATTTAGTACTACACCATTGGAAGCATTTGAATCCCGAACCCTCTCCACATTCCTCCTGATGACTGTCTTTGCTCTGCTTATTCGGATCCTACTCATGACTCTAATGCATTATTTAGTCTTTCATTTGATAAGTCGAGCAAAACCATGATTCAAAATTTGACCGACTGCATTGCAACAGCCGCAACAGTGTTTTGGTTTTATTTTACACACACATCCCCAGCCCTATCTCTCAGCATTTGTCTCTATCCCGACACTTGGATGCCTGCTTTGGCACCGACAACCGCGTATCGCACCTCGAGCACGTCGAGGCAAAACTGAGTCTGTCGTTCAGTCGTCGAGGAAACCTCGCCATCTACCTCACAAGTCCAGCTGGGACCAAATCTACCCTTCTTGCCCCGAGGTGAGAATTTGTTTGATGGACCCAGTGGGCATATATTTTTGTTTTTGGTGATCTATTTAAAATGGACTCACTTATACACTCCTGATTAAACTTGTTTGATCCTGCACTTACCTTTTAGTTATCTTTTTCGTTGATTCATCTACCAATTCAACCATAATCTACGTATTTGATGAGTGCGCATTTTTATAATAATAACTGCCAACAATGATTTGTCTTTACAAAGCTTTTTTTTTTTTCTTCCACAAATTAAGTGAAGCTTCTGATGGTCTTTCTGTTCATGCTTCGTCCTGCTTACTAATCCCATTCTACAAAAGTAACCTGCTGTTTCAATATTTAAATCCAGATTTTCATTTGAACAGTACCTTGTCACTTCCAAATAAGACTGGTTTGGTTTACTCTCCACTGGATTTGTGGTTATTTGTGCTTTGACACACTGTTAGAGTGTTTCCCTTTGACTACTTCCTTCCCTTTTACTTGACGACACATCGTCCAAATGTAACAGCACTGCTGGTGAGGTCTCAGGCCTTTAAGACGTGTGTTGGGTCTGAATTCCACCTGATATCATGCTCAAATGAATGTCTCCCTGCAAATTAATGTATTTGTTTGTTTTTTTTAATTCAGTGGAAATTTTAACCTTTTATTTTGACAAAATTTTCTTTTCACATCATGTTAAAAATAAACAGATGTGAGCAAAAGCCTTGCAAATTGCATGGACATTTTGTTCACGCCAATGTGGTCAGATGATGTTCCTCGCACAGCAAGAACGGCATGCATCTGCTTTTACTGGGTCTTGCTGTGAAGGAACACTGCTTCACATAATGACTTATTTTGATGTGCAGCGGTACCCTGCTTCCAATGTGATTTCACTCCGCCTTGTGTGCGTTATTCGATCGGAATCTGGCAGATAATTGTGCCTTTTTTTTTTCATTCTTGGCTCCGGCCGTACAAACAGAGCTGATAATCGGTTTCCTTAAAAGGAATGACCTGATTGTGTTGCAGCCAAACAATGAAATTCTGTTTGGTGGGTTTTTTTTTTGAAAAGGCTCACACTGTGTTGCATGACGCATGTGACACTTGAAGTACCATTTTGAGTTGACTGCTATTTCCGAAAAATACATTATTCGGACTGTCTTTGTTTTCAATTTGTTTTTTTTATTTTTTAAATAGATTATGAAAAAAGATAGAGTTGAGGCTTGTGGAGGAACTAGAACATGGAATGGATCAGGACACAACAGAACAAAAGGAACAGCAGGAGAAAACTCTCAAAAGCAGCTGAGGGACAAAATGGAGGGACTTTTAAGATGAGGGATGCAAGGAAAAATGAGGACTTGATGTGGGGTGTGGATGTGGGTGTGGGTGGACAAGATGGATACACAATGAAACTTAGGAAGGAAAAAATAAAAACTGGAAATTTGGAAGGGGTGGACTTAAGTGGGGAGGGGCTAATAGGAGAAGAAAAGATCATGGTTTTGATTGGAGGATGATCTGACATGGGGAATAGCTGTCTTAAGATCTGGAGGGGGGATTTGAGATTTAAGTGTGTGGAAGTTGATTCCACAAGTGGGAAAAGAAGAGGAAAGAACTGGAGATGAACAGTGATTCTGGATTTGGGAAGTTTCACCAGAAGAGGGTAGATGGTGGCTGTGTGCACTGCAGAAACCTGGGATTTGGGGGAGGGAGAGAGACACAGCACAGAACAAGCAGAGGGTGCAAGACCAGAAAGGAGTTGGTAGAAGACAGCAAAGTGATCGGTCCATGGACTCGGCTTCAGCGCAGGAGATTCCAATATCTTAAAGGCCTTTGTTTCCACAGCAAACTGAGCAAGGTATGAGGTTAGGGCACCAGCCCAAAGGGAGAGCAGTACTCCATCGAGCTGTGGATGAAGGCCCTGTAGGTGGATAAAGATTCATGTGTCAAGGAAGGACTTTACATGACTGAGGATGTCCAGACTGCCTTTGGAGGCCAATTTAGATATGCGGTTTGACCAAGAATGATGATTGCTGATAGTGACGCCAAAAATTTAAGTTACTGAACTTCCTCAAGAGGATTGTTGAGAAAGTAGATGGGAGGGTTTGCAAGATCGTCCTTTCAGAGAGTGGAGCGTGTGTGCGATTTCTCAGGATTTAAAGACTTATTCCAAGTGCTTGGAATATTTTGTGCATTCTGTGGTGAATTTTTTACTATTTAAACAAAATATCTGGGTTCACCAGGAAGGTTGGGAGGTTGGCAATTTGATTCCGACCCCAGCAGTCGTACCAAAGACTTCAAAAATGGTACACGTTTTCTTGCTTGGCACTCGGCATTTAAAGGACAGAGCGTAGATCACCCTGTGGGACGACAAATCCACAGGGAGGAGGAATATCCAACTTAATTGCCCCTAGTACTGAGAAAAAAAGACTTTCATAAAAAAATGGCACAGCTGATACCCAGAGTGCTGGTAAGTGATATCACTTTCCCCAAGCTCAATGGCTGTTTTTCTGAAGGTGTGCATGCATGGGCAATTGCTTTACACCAGATTACAACCTTGCCTTTTGAATGTTGCGTCACCACACGTGGTAAACTGAAATATCAAGTTATTCACTCACTCGAGCCCTTTGTGACCCGATACTGTCCTTTTTAGACCCAAGGACTACTCAACAGAAGGTTTCACTAACTGGTCATTCATGACAACACACAATTGGGATGAGAATCCTGTTGGGACCTGGATACTCACTATAGACAACATGGGCCCATCTTGGAACACCGGTGCGTATATAGAAGAAAATGCTTACGTTCAAGTTTGCCATGCAGGATTTTTGTGAACTGTATTTAAAGTTTATACACATAGATGAAGGTGACAAAACTCCACTCCTAAGTTCGGCATTGAACATGCATACACTTGAGAAGTTTCTGTTGAAAGTTTCTCAGTACTGTTTACTCCTACACAGACTGAGTATAAGTGCTTCTATTGTAGCTTTACACTAAGGGCACGAGTGTGTGTGTGTGTGTGTGTGTGTGTGTGTGTGTGTGTGTGTGTGTGTGTGTGTGTGTGTGTGTGTGTGTGTGTGTGTGTGTGTGTGTGTGTGTGTTTTTGTGTGTGTGTGTGTGTGTGTGTGTGTGTGTGTGTGTGTGTGTGTGTGTGTGTGTGTGTGTGTGTGTGTGTGTGTTTGTGTGTGTGTGTGTGTGTCTCTTGGTGGTATCTGGTATTACAAATCATTTTCCTTTATCTTCATAATATAATGGGAACGTGAAATTATGATGTCATCAATAAAATTTATTTTAAAAATTATAAAGTGCATTTCCAAGAGTCTGCCACAGCACATTGCCTCCCGAAGGTGGGCCGAGAGTGGTACTCCTGCCCTCCAGGTGGCAGTGCCCAAAAGTTGAATCCAATACAGTTTGGCATTGTTTGTGTAATTCAGTGATTTATTTTTAATTTCCCTTAGCTTGTTCACTATTTTAATGACGTTTTCCTGCTTTCCGACCCTTTTTGTGTTCGCCCATTTGACTACCATTGGAGCACGTAATTCATGATGCTGTCAGGTCAGGTGTGGGAGCATGCGACAGAGCAGCGTGTCACTGTCCACTTTCCGCCGGTACTTCAGAGGGCCTCTGTCCGGCCATCCCCCAGGCAGATGCATGGCCCATCCCCATCTCCTTGAGATGAAGATCAACCTGCTGCAACCATGAGGGCGGTCGGCCCATCGGCCTCCTCCACTCATGAGGCTCCCTCGCTGAGAGAATCTGGTGAGCAGGATCAGTGCCCAAGAAAATGAGCCACATGTCCAGAAAGCCGCAGCTGATGCTGACGGACCATGCCGGTGATGAATCCCATTTGAATCTCTCAGCAACCGCCTCTTGGACACAAAGTCTGACCAGCGATAGCCAAGGATTCTCCGAAGAGACGTGGTACCAAAATGATTAAGTCTCCATCTCAGATCCCTGGTCAGAGTCAAAGTCTTATATCCACAGAGCAAGACTTGGAAGCACCAAGGACCTGAAGACTCAGACTTTCGCCATCCTACACAGGTCCCGACAGTACCACACCCCATGATCCAGTGAATCCATGACTCCCCAGACCAGACTCAGAAATGTATTGACCTCTGGCTCACAGCCAGCAGAGACATGAATATCAAACTGAACCAAACGCTTTGCGGAGATCAACCTAGGCTGCAAGCAGCCGCTGCCAAAACTCTCGTCTATGTTCAGTGAGGACCCGAAGAGCAAGGATAAAGTCAATCGTTGACCTCTTTGGTGTAAAGCATGCCTGCTCTGGTTGCTGGTGCTCCAGCAGATGGTGGTGAACCCGATCAAGATTTATCTGAGCAAAGACCTTGCCCAGCAATGATAGCAGTGTCACCCCTTTGTAGTTGTTGCAGTCCAAGCAATCACTTTTCTCTTTCCAGAGAGGGACAACAAGGCAACTGTTCCAGTCAGTTGAGATGATGCATGTGTTCCAGGTAGAGCACATAACTACATACCACGATATGAGTACAGCATTTCCACCATCCTTGAGAAGTTCAGCATGGATGCCACAGATCCCAGGAGCTTTACCCCTTTCAACCGGTTCCCCACAGCCTCTTTCCACAAACGAAGTTGGATTTCAGTTTATTGTTGGGTCAGCAATAGGGATAGCAACACCTCTGACATCCAACTCAACAGCTGGTGGATCAGCCTGGTACAGCCACTCAAAGTCACTGGCCCAGCGAGCCTTCACTTCGGACTCCTCTATCAAGAGCCAACCACCCTCCACTTTAACTGCAGTACAACGAGGGACAGCCTTGGAGGAAAGCAATGCGTGAATTTTCCTGTAAGAAGCATGAGAATCACTTGACCACAGGTGATGCTCTACCCCCCCCCCCTCAGATTCCTTGCATATTGGCCTGCTTGTCCCCCCACAGTGCATGTACAGTTTTATGTCTCAGCTCCCTGAACAGCTCAACTCTTCAATGAAGCCTCGCCCTGTGACTGGTCAATAGTATCCAGTGTCCTTTGAGAGACAAAAATTATTCTTTTTCCATATGGTGAGCTCCAAGACGTGCACCGGCAACATCAAGGATGGTGGTGTTAAAGGAACTCCACAACTCCTTAGGATTCCCCAAGGCACCCAGACCCCCCCAAATCCCCACTCAGCCTGTTCGCAAACTCCTCGGCTGCCCTTTCATCTTTGAGCTTGCCAACAACATGGTACGATTCTCCTGGATTTAAACTGCAACTTCAGAGTTGATACTGCAAGCAGTTGGTCAAGGTAATCAGAGCGACCAGACCAATAGTAGGTGTAACCACCTGCCATGATCTCGCCACCATCTGGTTTCCGAACCTCAGAGTACTGCAATACCGATATTTTGTTTTGTGGATTGAAGGGTTTTATGGTGACCAGAGGGAAAATCGTGCCACCAACCTCCTAAAATTTCGTAACCCAACTGCAGGAGGACGTCCACACAGTTGGGCACTAGATATGGATGGCCGTTGGCTCACAAGGAGCTCCTCTGCCCCATGACACGTTTTGTTTTTAATCCTGCTGGGTGTCCATATCATACACCCTCCTCACCAGGAAACCTGGTGGGAGAGACCGTTTAGTCGCCGATAACCCGACCATGAAATAGGTCAGTGTAGGTTTACTTGGTACCTGCAGCAAGTCACAGATCTAATCTGGCCTGGCCTGGACTGACCTGACTATTGCAGGTTCGTATGATGCGGTCACTGCAGGTTCAAATGCCATTTCCTGTGTTGATTTGTCCAACATTTCCTAATTCCCTTGTAATTAATGCAAGTCCACTCAGGCGTTCACATCTGTAGTATGTTTGTGCAAGTTCTATCATTAACATGAAGCCACTATATCACAACAGACTCCACCACCACCACATCTTAAGTTTTTTTTTCGAGGAGCGATAACTTTTATATGCTGCTCGTATGCAGAACTTATCAAATCGGTAATAATTTTAAAATCCAACTTCCCTTTCTCATGATGTTACAACTTTGAGGCATAAGTAAGCCAATCCTGTCTAACTGAATGAATCCAAATAATGCTCTCACCCATCTCTTAGGAGAGTTGAAGGACCTGAAGCTAATCTTTTACGGTACCTGTCCTTCATGCTCACCTGAGCTTGGCGTGCCCACGGTCCCAACCAGCGTGGCTTGCGTTGAGACAAATTCTGCAGGCTTGTGCGTCGGTAAGTTTGCATTATTGCACTTGATGTCACCTTTTATGGTGGTAAGTGCACACCCGTTGCAATCTTTGCACTGTTTTCTCTCTTATTGTGAGTTCCTTCTGATTTTTGGAATACAGTGAAAGTAAACTTGTGAAAGGAAGGAGTGGGTAGGGGCTGTCTCCAAGGATAATTGTGAAATAGTTGTTAAAAAATGATTATTGATTTATTTGTTGTTTTTTTAATTTGTTTGTTCATTTTTTTGGGCATTCATTCATTTATTAATTAATTTATTTTGGCCAAAACATAATTTGCAATGGTATAAACTGTTTCATATCGTATTCTAACCCAACATATTGGCTTTACATCTTTCTGGAAACACCTCTTCTTGTCGGTCACCTTGATCTCCTTTCCTCTCCTATCTACCCCCCCCCCCAACTCACCACAGCTTGCAAACCTCCAGTTCTTCTCTTCCATAATGCCTGTGTTGAGCGCTGTCCTGATGGTTACTACCACAAACTTGTGGATTCTACAACCAAAGGCACAAAATTAAACTTGACCACTCAACCTCGCCTAGCCTGCCAGCCGTGTCACGTGGCCTGCGCGTCGTGTTGGGGTCCATCTGACACCAATTGCTACAGGTGTGCGCCTCACGCGCATTTAAACATGCTTGGCAGTGTATGTGTGCGCCAGTCCCAGGTCAGCCGTGCCACGGCGTCCCAGGCGGAGCTACAGGCATTACTGGGACGCCAGGAGTTCTCCGTGAAGCAATTGGTGACCCTCGGCTGCATTGCAATCCTTCTTGTGTTCCTTGGAGTGTTTGGCACGCTGCAGTGGTACACGAGACGAGCGAGGCGCAAAAGAGGCGTTGTGTTCGGGCTTCATAAGGATGGATTAAACTCCCTGACCTACAAATGGCTTGAAAGAAGGCCATGCCATTCTTGGGCGGGTGTTGAAGAGGAAGATGGAGAGGAAGGAGATCGAGAGAGTGGTGCCGAGTGTGATAGTGAGACAGGTGCCTTTATTCGCAATTGATGCCTGAATCACCCCTCTGCCCCCCCCCTCCGTTCGCTTCCCTAAATACCTTCCCTTTTTTTCTGTCCTGTTTGTCTTATTTGTTGCTTCCAATTTCTTGCTCTCGTTTGATTATAATGGTCTCACTGTCTTATATGCGTGAGATACCAGGATCACATGAGCACAAATGGGTTCACCACCTTGGGAAGTCCTTGTTTTCATTTTTCTTAATAAAGAGTATTCCATAGACTCTAGTTGGGTGTGGAAATTGAATTTCCAGTAATTTCCTTAAAATCCTGGCATTTGTGTGTAATTAATTTGCCGTGTATAAATAGACTTTGTGATTATTTAAATCTTAAAATTCTTACCGTTTTTATTGAGGCTGATATCATCTATGCTGAGGGTTCTACTGGTTTTTATACAAATGCAATTGAAGTTTCAAAATTTTATCCTCTAGTCATTGCAGTAAATAAACTTCACCAAAGCATCTCTCGTGTTCATTGTGTATGCACTTTGATCTTTTTCATTGGTTCTTAACTCGTTTCCCTTGATTACTTCTGCCACTGAAGGTGGATGGAGGTTGTTTCCAGTGCTGTCTGTCTGCAGGATATCTCAAAATTATGGATGGACTCGGACAAAACTTGGTGGATAGGTTGGGCATGTGACGAGGATGAATTTATTATATTTTGGTGAAGATCCTGATCAGGATACTATAATTTTCTTTAGTGATTCATCACCATTGAGAGATGGGGCAAAAAAATGATGTACACACACACAAGCATTTAACGGCAATTTTCCCCGCTAAAGCGGGGGTTAGCCTTGCGGGCCCCATGACAATCTTCTCCACTTTACCCTGTTTTCTGCATCTCCCCTTCTTAATCCCCTTGCCCACATTTCCTCTTCCACCACATTTAGCCAATTTTTCTCGGTCTTCCCCGTCCTCCACTTCCTACTACACTCATTTCCAACACTCCTCTCACCCAGTCACTTTCATCCTTCCTCAACACATGACCCAACCATCTCAACCTGTTTCTCTTCACAACCTCCATCACAGACTCTATTCCCATCATCTTCCGCAAGTCATCATTTGTCTTCCTCTCTCTCAACGATACTCCACACATCCACCGAACCATTCGCATTTCCACCCTTTCCAGCCTTTGTTGCTGCTCCATGTTCAGTACCCACGTCTCACTCCCATAAATCATCGTACTCCTCACACATGTAGCATACACCTTTCCCTTCAGCTTCAACGACACTCCCCTCTTCGTCAGCATGCCACTCAGTTCCCGAAACTTCTTCCATGCACATCTCACTCTAGCAACCGTCGAAGAGTCTGATCCACCTTCTCCATTCAGCATGTCTCCGAGATAGCAAAATGTTTTCACCCCTTCCAGCTTCACACCATCTCCAAGATCCAACTCAACAATTCCTTCATCTGCTGCTCCCTCGATGCACACCTTACACTTGAATGTAGCTGCCACACTGGTTAATGACCCTCTCACCCCACTACATTTTCGATGAACCCATTCAGCACACATTGTACACTGAACGGAGTTCACTCCGACACCCTTCCTGCACACAGCACACGGCCACTTCCCAGTCCTTTCCACCTCACCACATGCTTTACCACTTGCCATCACCTTCATCTTTCCGATATTCACCTTCAAACCTTTTACCTCCATACATTCCTTCCACTTGTTCATCTTCTCCTTCAGTCCGTCCATACTCTCTGCAATTAACACCAGATCATCTGCATACAGCAGCTCCCACGGTAAACCCTCCTTTACCCTCCGAGCCAGCACCTCCATCACAACTACAAATAGAAGTGGACTTGGTACCGACCCCTGGTGCACTCCTACCCTCACCTCAAACTCACCACTGTTCCCATCCTTCGTCCTTACAGCTGTGCGTGCTCTCTCGTACATGGCCATCACTACTCTGATCAACCATTCCTCCACTCCTAACTTCCTCAATGCCCATGTCATTACTTCACGTGGAACCCGATCAAATGCTTTCTCCAGATCAACAAACCCAAAAAACAACTTCTTCCTCTTCTCCATGTACTTCTTCTGCAACTGCCTTACAATAAAAATTGCATCTGTCGTTCCTCTTCGTGGCATAAATCCAAACTGCATTTCGTCAATCTTTACCTTCTTCCTTATCCTCTTCTCCAACACCCTTTCCAATACCTTCATTCCATGCTCCAATAACTTTATTGCTCTATAGGAGCCACAGTCCAGAGGGTCACCTTCCCCTTGTACAGAGGGACGAGGGTACTCAGTTCCCAATCCACTGGAATGCGGCCTTCTTTCACCACCAGATTACAGATCTGTCATTCTCTTCACACCCCAACTTCCCGCTGCCTTCAACATGTCCCCCACAACTCCCGTCGGCCCTCCTGCTTTTCTACTCTTCATTGCTCTTATAGCTTCCTCAACTTCCTTCTCAGTTATCTTCTCTGCTGATCCTAAAACCGGGTTACTCTCGATGTTTCTATCCCATTCATTTTCTACATTCAACAGCCTTTCCATATATCTCTTCCATCTTCCTTTAATTCCATCTGAATCCACAACAATTTGTCCCACTTCATCCTTCAAGCAACTCACCCCCGTCACATGAAACCTCTCTCTCGCTATCTGCTTTGCAATCCTGAATACCGCTCTCTTACCCTCCTCCGAATCCAAGCGCAAGCGTTCTCCAAACATTTTCCTATGGGCCTCCTGCGCCTTTGCAACCTCTTTCTTTGCAGCCTTCTTGGCTTCCTTATAACTTTCATGTGCAGCCTCTTCTTCCACCGTACCCTTCGCCTTTTGCCATTCCTTGAACTTCTTCCTCTTCTCTTCAATCGTCTTTCCAACTTCATCACCCCACCACCATGTTTCCGAGTGCCTCGGTGGTCCTTTTGTCCATCCACATACCTCACCAACGGCTCCCAATAGACTATCTTTCATTGACATCCAACCACTTTCAAGCTCAACCACATCATCTTCAACCATACTCAGCCTCTCTCTTAATGCTTCCTTCACTGTCACCTCTTTCAACCTCCACACCTTCATCCTCGGTTGGTACTACACCCGCTGAATTCTCATCGCACCTTTCACCCTTATATCGCAGACAACCAGGTGGTGCTGCAAAACAGTCTCCTCCCCTGGGATCACCTTTGTGTCCCAGAGGTTTCCCCTATCTCGCCGACGCACCATCAGGTAGTCAATGGTTGTCGTCAACCCACCTGACGTGTATGTAATAATGCTTATTATCCGCTTTCTGGAATTGAGTATTACAGATCAACAAATCAGCTCCATCAGCAAACACCAAGATCCTTTCACCTTCTCCATTTCTCACACCATATCCATAACCCCCATGGACTCCCTCAAAACCGTCTGGACTCCTTCCCACATGTCCATTCAAGTCTCCTCCAACCACAACTTCCTCATCTTTCACATTTTCCATCAACTTCTCCATCGCACACCAGAACATGTTCTTCCCTTCACCATTCTCACACCACTTCCCTTCCACCGTGTCTCCTGCACACAACATATGTCCACTCTTCTTCTGACCAATGTTTCAACCACTTCTCCAGATCTCCCTGTCATTGTCCCTACATTCCATGTACCAAACCTCAGAAACCGATCTCCACGTGGAGCATCAGACGATTGGTCATCATAAATGGAAAAATTTCCTCCCTTGCTTCGATCGGGTTCCCCACCTTGAGTTTTAACGAGAGGGGGTGAGGACCCCCACGGGGTACTTCGGGCTGTACCCTGCCCATCAGTCACAATCACTTTCCATTTCAAAATTATGTGGCAAAAACTTCAAAAAAAACTCCACTTATGTGGCAAAAAAAAATGATGTACGGCATGATATTTCAAAAAGCTGTAGATAGATTATGACAAAACTTGGTGGATGAGTTGGGTCGGTGAAAATAACAAGCAGATTTGATTTTTGATCCGACCCATCGGTGGGATAGAAAATGTAAACTGTTCAGTCTGACGGAGGTATGTGCTCTACCAAGTGCCATTCTAATTTGTTTATGAAATGCCATTATTGATGTCCCGCACTTTGTAGATTAACGTTCCAAGTTGTGCTAATGATCAAACTGGTGCCTTTTCCAGGCTTTTGTTGGTAGTTTATAAATCCATGCAGTTGATCGACAAGTAAATGGTCACAAACTTCTGTCCCTCCCCACTCCTTCCTCCTCCTCTTCAAGCCTCCATTTTCTCTCAAGCTTTTCAAAGCTTGCTTGCTTCAGAACTCGTCTGTCTCTCTTTAGTATCTTCCCAACATCAAAAGAGGCTTTGGATTTTATGATTTATTTCAAATGCTACTTTCAATTTCAAAATCAAAACAATTAATTGTTGGTGTTTGGATCAGGCTTTGAATACCATTGTCAAACGAAATCCTCCGATTGTTTATCCTGACTTGATTGTGAGGCCTGGCAGAGCTTGCTCGGAAATAAAGCGGAGCCAGATGTTGTTTTGGAAATTGCTGGAATTCCACAGTGCAAGCAAATTTGGAGTGCTTATTGGACGTGGTTTGGTGGTGGGAGGTCGAAGTGGCAGTTTGTCTGGACCGGGCTGCGATTTTTGCCAAGAAGCCACGGTTCAGACACCAAACAAGGGTGGGGGGAGGGGGAACACAAAAGGTGGTCGCACTCTATGTGCTAATGACAGAGACCGACTCTCCCTCACTTGGCCTTCAGTCAATTTGTGAGTTCAGTACTTGGAGAAAAGAATAACATTGTTTAAATCAATTTATAAAGTGCACATCTTTGTTCAACTGCAGGAAGAGATGACAGAATGTAGTCGAGACACTGTTCCATCTCCAGACTTTGGACATTATTTTTAACCAAAGTTTGGCATGAGAAACCTTTAAGTTGCAACATGTTCTTGCAGATGGGCTCTTGGATCCCAAAGTTGAAGGCAGATGTGCAATCCCAGTGCGATTATCCAGGGGAAGATCAAGCGATTAGGGGCATTTCCTTTGTTCATCAAGCTTTTTACCATCTTTAAAGTAAAATGGTGCCCAAACTGATGTTTTGCAGACAAACTCTTGACCTCAGATACTAAAGTAACCAAAACACCATGTTTGATGTTGTGCATGTGAGCTTGTGTGGGATGCTGGGAATTTACGCTCGGTCCTGGTACAGTACAAATATGAGGTTTTAAAGTGTGGCCTTTCACATTTAAACACTGTGGAGCTTGTTCTGCTGGCCTGCCCAATGATGTAATGTGCTGGCTTGGACAAGTACAAGGAAGGGAGATGTCATCGTGTTGCTCAGTTGGTGTATTTTGTCGACGTCGTGGCACAAAGCATACATTATGGCATAATTCTCATGAAAAGACAACATCGTGACTAGTTTTATTTTATTTTTCAGGTACAAGGTGCTAAAAAGCAGCAAAACTTTTCAGTGTGGTACACTTGAGGTGGGAGTGAGTGACATAGCAGCAGTTGCCTCAATGTGGTATGAAATGTGTAGAAAGTATACAAAATGATAAATGCAGTGGGACGAAGGTGGTGAGTATACATCGCTGATGTGACGTTAAGGAATCTCTATCCAGTATTGTACTTTCTTGAATGAATCCCTTTGGTTTTCTCTCCGATAATTTTTTTTTTCCTTCTTCATCCTTTCCATGTTTCAGTTTGACAACCATTTTGGTTTTGTTGGTTCACCTTTGGTGTAACACCAGGCATGAACTTATCCCTGATGTGGTTCAACATTGTTCTCACCATGTTCATTTTTCTCCTCCATTGGGTCCATCACAGGAAGCCTGTGAATGTATCCTCCATTTTGGGGTAAACACACACACACCTCAACCTTTTTGCTCAATGGTTGCGTGGAGCTGGCAGCAATGGTCGAGCTTTTAATCCCTCCAAACTTGAACTTGGTAAGCTGGTGGTTGGGTGGGAGAAGGTTGCAGGGCTGGAGCTGAGGTTGTGGTTATTCCTTGTGCCAATCCCAGAGTCGAAAGGGAGTACAGGTTGAAGGTCATCAGTGCCAATGTGGGGAAGAATGCGAGGCAGAAGCCGAAGGATGAATACCAGCTGTTGAGGGTCAGCCAGTAAATAAGCCTGAGAAAAAAGTAATGATAGTTAATGTTTTGTAGTTTTATTATTTTGGTCACAAATTTACAAACAACAAAACTGGACTTCTGTACCCCAAGACAGTAGAAGGTTTCCAAAGGACCCCCTTACTCAGCCCTCTCACATGCTCATTGGTAGTTTGGGAACCTGTTACCCTTCATCTTCAGCTTCTCCATGAGCCTGGACCCTAGTATTTAAAAAGTGTTTTGGAATGTTAAAGTGGATGAGTGACAAAGCAGACAATCGATTTAATGGTGGAGGTGCTGAGTATCTTTCAGAGTGGTCTTTGGATTTTTTTCATTCTGATACCTGCTTAGATTCCAGGTGGTAATGACATCACCTTTAAAAAAAAAAATACTAAAAAACCCTCTCTCAACGCTAAAATATTTCCTTATGTTTCTAGTTTTAAAAACACAAACGCAGCAACCATGTGCACTCGGTAAAGAGAGGAATTGTATCTTTACCTCCACGTGTAGAAGGTGGATATGGAGGTTTTCATTACTTGGTGAAATTTTTTTTTTGCCAAGTTTCTTGGTTTGTCGTCTGTGTGTGTCTCTCTGTCTGTCAATTTTTGGCCACAGTTTTCAAGCGATCTGAATTATTTTTCTGAATTATTTTTTTGTGTTGGTGACCGGCCAAGGACAGCAACACATAATTTTGGTGAAGATCCGCATCCGGATACTAGAATTTTTTTTTGAAGTGTTTCTTCACTATTAAGAGATGGGGCCAAAAACTATGTATAACATGATTTTTCAAAAAGTTGTGGACGAGTTGTGACAAAACTCGGTGGATGAGTTGGTTTAGTGACATGCACAAGCTGATTCGATTTTTGTTAAGATCCAGATTCAGATCCAACCTATCAGTGGGATACAAATGTAAACTGTTCAGCCTGATGGAGGTATGTGCTCTACCAAGTGCTGTTCTGTTTCACTGCTCTGCAGTGATTTCATTCCTGTCTGTCTGTGAGTAGGATATCTCAAAGTTATGGAGAGATTTGGATGAAAGTTGGTGGAAAGGTTGGGTGTGTGACATGGGGGAATTGATTCCATTTTTGGTGATCTCAATACGAGAATCCTGCTATTAAATTGCAATTGGTCACTGGCTTTGACACCAAGCCAAATTTTTATTATGGACCCGAAGCATAATTTCCCCCCAAAAGCTACTTTTTTATCGAACAGTTTCAAATGAAGCACCTCACCACCATTAGAGCATTCAAATTGCATCAGATGTGGCAACAAATGTGAATTGTTGCTCCCAGTTTGACGGAAGATGCCATTTGCATTTTTGCCGGCTCCATCCATACTCCTTTTAGAATCCTGTGCAGGTACGGGAAACTTGGTAATTTTTTTTTTTTTAATCCTCGTGATTCTTCATAAGTGAGAGATGGGACCAAAAAGATGTATAGCATGATGACACAAAAAGTTGTGGACGGGTTTTGACAAAACATGGCGGATGAGCTCGGTCGATGACGAGAACAAACAGATTCGATTTTGGTTGAGGTACAGATGCAGATCCAACCTATCTGTAGGATATAAAACATAAACTGTTCAGCCTGGTGGAGGTATGCGTTCTACCGAGTGCTGTTCTCGTTACCCTTATGGCCAGAGTGCTTGTACTGTACACTTTCTCGTTTTGTATGGTTGGCTTT
This sequence comes from Eptatretus burgeri, assembly GCF_056783735.1. NCBI lineage: Eukaryota > Metazoa > Chordata > Myxini > Myxiniformes > Myxinidae > Eptatretus > Eptatretus burgeri. The sequence continues at coordinate 33,301,123 of NC_140968.1, read as the reverse complement.
CGCCACGTGATCGTGATTGAGAATATAATTTGATTAGAAATGGATGTGTATAAATATCTGTAGGCTTGGTTCACATCAAAGTTCTTGGCCCTCAAGTTTCATGAAAATTCTCTTCCTCCCATATGAATTTTAAGTTTTTCTGATCCAATACCTCTCCATTAATTTAAAGTCACGTGACGCCTACTTGGGACCTAATATTTGTGGTAGGGTGTTGCGTCAATTGCTTAACTAATTCCTGAATTGCTCCCAGGCACATTTCATACCTGCAGGTCTAATTTGGGACTGTTGTCTTGTGTGTTCTCACCTTGCCAGCACAAAAATTCCAGCGAGAATCGGTAGCAGCTTAAGAGCAATGGAGGGTGCGTACGATGAGAATACAAGGAGATTGATGCAGAAAAGCAGCAGTTGCTGGGCCGAGTCCTGCACAAAGGTGTGGGTTGCAGAACTACAACTATTCTGCTCGGCCTTTCTCGGCCACGAACAGAGTCTTGATAAACCACAACCAACCACACCTTGGGGAAAAGTTATGGGATGGAAGAAAAGTTAGTGGCTTTCGTGTGCTACTTTGGGGGATTGGTTGGTGGATAATGCAAATCCGCAGATTATCTTGGATAAAAATGTGAATTTCATGAAAACCACACAACCTACTCAATCCTCCCTTACCACCACCAGTGAGACCACTCCTCATTTTCATAAATGCCAAGGTGAGCCAATGAAAAAAGCTAATAATTCACAAGGTTTTGGAAAAGCGATGATAATAGAAAACCGATACGCCAAGAAAACCTATAGAAAACCAAGACGCCAAGGTGAACAACGAATAGCCAAAGATCTTGTGAAAAAAGCCAAGGAGTGGTCACACTGACCACCCCCCCCCCCCTTCTTCTCCCTTTGACTCAAGTACCATTTTCAAAGCTAATTTGACACTAAATAATTTCAATTCAAGTTGAGTTTATCCTGAGAAAATCAAGTGTGGAGAAGTTGATGAAACCTTTCCTTTTTTTCAAGGTATTCTCCAGCTTGCACATACACACTTGTCCCTTCAACATGTAGGTTAGGTGTCGGTAGCTCCTCTCATCCCTGTACAAACCGTTGGAATGGGTATGTAGACGTGTTAGGCTGTGCCTCGACATCATCATTTGCAAACTTGAATGTGCTTTCAATGATCCAGAGATGATCACACAAGTCTGAACAATGGGATGTGATTTGAACTTCCTAACATAACTCTGCTTGACAAGTAATCGTCACATTTGTGAGTGAGTATTATTGTGCTGTTGTTTATACATTGACATAAGTGGTAATTACTTGTCACTTCATTGTGTTGCTGTCGTACTGGACATGCATCATTTTTCCACGTTCAAGAAATTCCACATCAATTTAACCGTCAAGGTCCTAACATCATTGGAATCTCCCACGATGAAGCTGAGTCTATGGGCCCATCACTTTCACATCGCTGAAAGGTTAGTGTTTCCTGTCTTCTGCCTCATTTCTGGTATTGCACCCTGTCCTCTTTCTGTGCTTTCCCCCCCCCCCCACCCCTCACCTCTCTCAAGGCTTCTACAGGACCCACCCAGTCCACCAGCAACCCTCTTCTGGTAAAATTCAAAATCCACAATCACGAGCCAACTTCACTCCTTGGTTTTTATTTTTTATTTTAACCCCACTCCCTACCCCCTCCCCCTACCTGTGGGATCAAATTCCACAATTTCTTCAATCTCAGTCTTCCCTCCAGTTTTTCCAAGACCATGGAGAATAGCGATCTCATATCATACCCCATCCAAATCCTTGATATTGTTACGGTTGTGGAAATTTGTAAACCACCATTCAGGTCCCGTAGGTGAGACATCTCTGTAAGTACATGTGTAGTTAGCCCAAACCCGTTGTTTAGAGGGAATAAATGTGATTCATTCGGGCTGCGACGCTTTGAGATAGCCGTTTTTCTGTTCTATCTTAATTTTGAACCAACCACGTCTCAACCGCCATCACACAACAACCACCACCCACAACGCCGCTTCACAACAACAACGCCAACAGCCATGATCTTTACCTTCACAACTCGCTCCCGCAAACATCGCATCACCGCCATTCCAAACGGCACCATGGCCATAAACCACCACCATAAACCCTCCACCACCTTCACCTCTCTCCTTCTGTGGCCATTCCCGCACCACCTGTGAGCACGGAGCGTCAGGCTGTCCTGGGCTCGTACGGGACACGCGCCGAGCCGCAAGTGAAAAATGCGGCCTTTCCGAGGAGAATTCGGATCAGGAATGCTACACGCCCACTTCTGATCCGTCCAATCAGCAAGCGCGGGGCGGTTTGGCCCCGCCTCCAGATGCGTCTGTGTGGAATTGAGATATGCAAATTCTAGGATCAGGGGAGACGCACGCCCCTTTTCCTCCGTCCAATGGGCGAGCGTGGCTCCACCCCCGAGCTCGTTCTGATCCAGAAATTTGCATATGGGTTCTCCTGCCGGCCTACAAAGCGCCGAGCGCAAGGCGAATCGGAGTCGTAGGGTCGGTTTGGGTCGAGTCGGTCTCGGCAGAGTCGGTTAGAGGAGAGTCAGTTTTTTGGTTGGAGAGCAGAGTGTGGCAGCGGCAGGGTCGAGTCGGTTTGGACAGAGTCGGCCTCAGAAGAGCGGAGAGTATTTTGGGCAGAGTCGGGTTGGAGCGCGGAGTGGAGTCGGGAGGCGAGGGCGTACAGGTGGTTTGCTGCAGTCGGCTGAGGAGAATTGGGGAAGAGTCCGAGTAGCTCGGGTCCGAGGCAAGGAAGACTGCGGTCGGCGACGAGCTCGCGGTGGAATCGCTCGTCACGGGACCCAAGCAAGCCAGCTATCCTCTTTCCCCAGAGCATCAACAATTTCCCCCCCCCTTTTTCCCCCGCGCTGAGATAGTGTGAAAAGGGGGCCCCGTTCCCACCCCACTCCAAGC
>NC_140968.1:33205696-33285696 GCF_056783735.1 Eptatretus burgeri | reverse complement strand
TATTGATGCACAATATTTCAGCTTTGAACTGTATTTTTGGTTTTAACTTGTTTTCCAATGAAGAGTCCACTTGACCTTGAACTGCCGTTGCAAATTCATTTTCGGCCTTTGTCATCTAGGTACCTGTCCACATCCTTCCCAAGATCACTTAACCTGCAAACCTAATGCTGACTCATTACCCTCCAAAGCTGAACTCTCAAGGCTATTGTGAGTTCTTGTGTGCATTTCCCATCATTACAATTTCCAATGAGTGATGGTTCCTTCTTTTCCATCACGCCCTTCCTTTTTATAGCTTTGTCTTTGTTTGTTTATGGAATATTGGTGCTGCTTCATGGCAGATTGTGGGCCCAATCCAAATTATCCTGAGAAGTTGATGAACCTTTTCGTTCTGTTTTTTTTTCCCCTTCTAGAATGAAGCTCATGGAAGGGTAAGGTTAAATTGACATTGGGGTATTTGGCACAATTGTCAAAGGGATTAACCAACAAGGGAAGGAAGGAGAGAGAAAACATTGAAATCAGCAAATGAGAAGGTTATGGGGGTAACAAATATCATGTGTCAGGATGAGGGATTACATGAGGTTGTGGTGCACTACATGCTAGAATCCCTGAGAGAGAGAACAGACAAAAGAGTGAGTAGAACAGCCTCTGAAAGGTGGAGGAATAGTGTTGAGGTGTGCATTTGGTCTGAATTTTATAAGTTTAGCCAGAAGAGGTTACTGGAAGAATGCCAGGCAACTTAATGGAGTTGGAGAGGGAGCAATGTTGCATAATAGAGAGTAGAAAAAAACAAACCACCGACCTGCATGCGAGATGAAAGCAACAGAACCTGTGCTTCGGCCTCATCGTGGTTGATTCCAATAACTCTGAGAGCTTTATTTCATATAATCCAGGAATGGCACTTGTGATGCTGGAATGCCATCCCACAGGGAAGAGTTGTACGACTCCATTGAGCTATGGACAAAGGCCTTGTCGACTGACTAGCTGTAATTTTCCAAGGAACCACATGGATTGACAGAGGATGCCCAGTCTGCATGGTTAAATGTATTCACCAACTCAGAATGCTGTGGAACTCGTAAGATGGCATTGTTCCCGGCATATAATGCCGCTTGCGGTTTCTTGATGGTACAGATAATGTTGATGCGCAGAAAAGTTAAATAAATAAATGTGAGTTCCCTTCCAAGAAACTTCACCCCAAGAGAAGATCATTGGGCCGATTAAAGTTGTGCAGTGGTTGGCAATCTATGGTTTGTCTGTTTTCTCTCCTTTTCAGAATGCTGAGCATCAACCAAGGAAGCAGCAGGAACCATTTTTAGTCTTTGCTATGATGCGGCTGGGGTTCGAACTACTGACCTTTTAGATTCAGAGCAGACTCTGTGACCATTTAACCACAGAGTCTGATGATGCAGTGAAGGTGAGTTATTGCATTCTGTGGATGGTAAAACTATACCATGGGAAGTAAATGCGGGTGAGACGAGGGTGTAATGTAATGTGTTAAGTAAGGCGGTGTAAAAGAGGAGGAGGTGGGGAGAGAAAGACGAGAAATTTAGATAGATAGAGATCTGGGAAATTAATTCAGGTTGCTCAAGGTCTGATTGAATAACCATTCGGATCAGCAGCTGGGAACTCTGTCCATGTTTGAGGCTTCGACCCTTCAATGCCAGAGCCCCTCCAAGTGGAAGCTCCACCAAACAAATTATATCGATTAATCGACTTTCGGCATCATTCATGTCCCTCATTTGCCTTTATCTCTCTCTCTCTCTCTCTCTCTCTCTCTCTCTCTCTCTCTCTCTCTCTCTCTCTCTCTCTCTCTCTCTCTCTCTCTCTCTCTCTCTCTCTCTCTCTCTCTCTCTCTCTCTCTCTCTCTCTCTCTCTCTCTCTCTCTCTCTCTCTCTCTCTCTCTCTCTCTCTCTCTCTCTCTCTCTCTCTCTCTCTCTCTCTCTCTCTCTCTCTCTCTCTCTCTCTCTCTCTCTCTCTCTCTCTAAACTTCTTTCCCTTCTCTTTATACATCCATATTCCCCAAATTCTCCTTTCTCTTGTCATCCTCAGTTAATTATTTTTTCTCATCCGGTATCCTTTGGTGGATACATAATTCAAGAGTTAATCGAGCACTTGACTTGTCTTGAGAAAAACTTGGATCTCTCTATGAGCTGCCAACTCTTCGAAGGGAAACTGACAAGTTTTCAATGATCTTTGATAAGATGTACTAAACACAGACTTTTTAATTTTTTTTTTTTGGACGAAGTTATATCTGCGGTTGCATCGCTCGGCCCATTTTGTCTGACGCTTACTGTTATTCCACCCTCAGAGCACGCAGAAAATTTGATTGGTCGAGACAGCGTAAAATTTTGCTCAATTATGACTGAACTGATATTTTTGGGGAAATGAAAACGATGCGATTTGTGTTCTATGGTATTGAAGTATATAATTCGATTCAAATGAATATTTTAAGGGTTGCAGGGAAAAAAAAACCCCATTGAATCGGAAGTTTATCGCCATTGATGCACAGTCTTTTTCACCACTTTCATTTAACACGTTAAATGAGTTGTTCGTGCCTGTTGTTTGTCCTTTATGACACCCCTAAAAACAATGTTTCTTGTTTAGAAGGATTTTCAATCTTGTTTGAGTGCCAGACAGACTGAACCAATTGCTTAACCTCGTTTTGTGCTACGCGCATGGGATAATAAACAGACGACTTGTAGCAGCAACATTGACATGTGACTTCAACAGTGAACTCCTTTCAAGTGTCTTTCTTCGAAAGAATAATTAATTCCGGATCAAGAACGAAATGGAGTTAATACAGTAATTACCTCTGCAACCAGCTGTGGATGACAAAAGTAGGTGGATGAGTTGGGTAGGTGATAAGAACAAGCCAATTCGATTTTGGTTCATGTCCGGATCCAGATCTGGCCTATCAGTGAGAAAAAACGTAAACTGTTCAGCCTGGCAGAGGTATTCATTGTCTAGTTTATTCATTGTCTGTCCAATTGTGGGATAATTATTCAGGCCATGGCATACAAGGGATTAATATCGTTCTTTTTCGATCCTCGTGGAGGATCTCCATGTCTTACTCACATTGTTGTTCTTGTGGACTTTTTTGTTTCACAGCCTCCAGTTTTCATCGAAACTTCTTGAAACTTGGCGTATATATGTAAAATTACCCTGCGCAGACAGTAACCATCTCCGATTTAGAAAATTCCTCCAAGAAAAAAAAGTTATGACGTCAAAATATCTCTGCTAATGGAAATCGCCTAAAAAATTATCTCCGAAACTCGGCAAGCTTTTTGAATTCTGTTTGCAGGAATCGAACAGGGCATTAACAGAGATGAATTACCGCACATATGATACATCACTATGACGTCATATCAATTTTTATGACGCCATTCCTATTTTTTGACATTTTTTGTTTCACAACCCAGAGTTTTCATCGGATCTTCGTGAAACTTGCCATGTATATGCAGAAAGCCCACGCGCAGGCAGTAACCATCTCCGACTTTGGAAATTCTTCCTAGAAAAAAAGTTGACGTCATAATATCACCGCGAATGGAAATCGTCTATACCATTATCTCCGAAACTCTGCAAGCTGTTTGAATTTTGTTTGCGGAAATCAAGCCGGGCGTTAGCACAGATAATTTATCGCAAACCTGATACATCACAATGACGTCATATTCGTTTTTATGACGTCATCATTAAGAGGACGAGGATCTTAGCTCATTTAAACCTTGTTTAATCAGATGATAATACATTCCCAGTGAACAGGGGTTTGTTGGGAAGACAAAAGTGATTGAAAAGCATTCACTCCCGAAGTAAACCGCGCTATACCACATCCAAGGCTAAATTGAGTTCAGGTCCATACACCTTTGGTGGTAATTATTTTTTGAATCTGATACTGATCTTTGGTCAGTGTGATTTGAATTCGATTCCAATTTGTAATTTGTACACAATCAAGTTGATGGGAACACGACAGTGGTGACGTCATAAATGGAATGAAATTTGAAAAGATTCGTACCGAATGCCAGCGGCAATGCAGCGACGAAGCAGCAGCGCAAGGCGTACACTATTCTGGGTAAAACTCCAGGTAAGTGTGGCGTCTCGAAGGGCAGCACCTTCGCGCAGGTGTACAGCAAGCAGGGTGCGAGGATCATGGCTAGGAGTGCCGCCACCAAGGTGTGTGCACGACCACGTTGGCAACGTCCGGCACACCAGCCATGGTCTACTTTCTCAATGTGCTGCACCCCTTCATCTCTGGTGAATCCCTGAGAAATCGGTTCGATGCTCTCTGCTTCCAATGAACTCGAGGACGTGGGTTGCACCGACCTCCTCGGATTACCTTGTGGCCAGCGAGTGTCCCGAGGAGTACTGGCCCTCAGTTTCTTCATCTGCATTGGCAGCTCCTGCATTAAGGACAGGTCGGGGAATGGTGGTGGGGCCCAACGATCCACATCCCCAGGGCTTCGATCTGAAGATCCCCCTTCAGAGTCGGGTGGTTTCCCACTATCTGAGCTCCCTTGCTCACCATCATATGCTAAACTGTGTTGTCCTTTTTCTGAACGAGGTTCGATGTCGATAATGAATGCCTTATCAGGAGATGGTGGTGGTGATGGAGAGCAAAGCAAGGGCCAGGGAGAGGTGGTGGTGTGTTGAGGAGGAAAGTTGTTTGCTCTCGCTGGGATGAAACGCACCGCATGTGTTGGTGGTTGCGCTGCGGTCGCGGGTGGTGTCGCCGGTGGGAAAAGTGGATCTCCTAATCCCTGGAGCTGGTTAATAATGTTGTTGAGAGATTCCTGCATCTTGCTCAAGTCGTCATCTTCTTGTTTCTGTGACATCACACTTGGTGGAAAACAAGGAGAGTGTGAAAAGAAGTTTAAACTTGCATCAAAGTGAAAACCGCTTATTTCAGGCGATTCCAAAAATCGGATTCATTTCTCAAAGTAGACAAAACAAAAAGGGGGACGAGGTTATTGGAGAAATAGGAGGACTGATGGGAAGCTTCGGAGGACATGGATCGACGTGGTACTGCATTACAAGTGAAAACAAATAAAAGGAAACGCTGTACAGTGTACAACAAGACCGGAGAGGATGTGCAAGCAATAAAAGTTTAAAGGCAAAAAGTGCATGAAATTAAATAATAAATGAGGAGGTCAGAGTGAACAGCAAGATGATGACTCGTGGTTGAAAAGAGAACATCGGAGGATGGATTGTTGATGGAAATGATACAAAAAGAGAGTTCAGGAATGTTTCGGATCAAATCAAGAACGGTATAAAGAGACACACCTGTGATACCTCCACGAGTCCTCACTTGTTCTGGCGGCGAGGAAAGGGCAGGCTCGCCGGTGTGAGGCACACGGTTTCCAAAAAAAAGTAAATCCTCAAGGAAAAGCAGAGGAGGATGCAGAAGGCGTGGAGGAAGGTATTCGTGTTTGTGTCTTGGCAAAACCCCGAGCCTCGTCTGCCAGCCCTCTGCTCTCGCTCAGTCCCACCCTGCCAACCATGAGGGGCTGCCCCACACTGGGGGACTGTTCATCCAAAACAGCCATTAATTCCTCTCTACCAATCATTTCCTACTGTACATATCATTCCTGCATGGTTTGCCTGTGTCAAGGATGGAATATATATATATATATATATATATATATATATATATATATATATATATATATATATGTTAGGATTATATACATTTTTAAAAAAGAGAGGCACATCCAACCATAAAGGTAACTATAGATCTACTCTGCTAGTTTAAGTATTATAAGCAAGAGCAGATCCTGTCTCAAGCTATTACCGGGGGTCTGTTTAGTTACATGCCTGGTGTTGGCTTCATGGTTAGGGTTGTGGGTCTGGGATCCTCAGATCCTGAGTTCAAATATTCCTGTGCTGTTGAATTAATACCAGGTGGGGTTGACTCTGCCTGTCATCCTTCCTGGGTCGGCAAAATGAGTGCCAGCTTGCTGGTATCCTGTGTCGGAGTGGCGACCCGTCCAGGATTGTGCCCAATAGCCAAGGAGACTGCTTAGGCAGCACCAACGATCTCCACAGTGTATGATCCTGGTGGATGGATGGATAGATGGATGGTTGGATGGTTGGATGGTTTAGTTACCAAGCAGCTCGCTCGTGCTTGTCAAGCCAGCCGTTCCTTTTCAATGGGTTTGAATGGAGTGCTTGCTTGAATGATTATGCCACATTTACTTGGTGAGTGCTCTTCAAGAAAATTGGTACTGAACATACCCCAAGGTGTACACTCTTACTTATTAGTAGCTTGTCTGGAATTTACATTACAGATAAGGTGTTGTCATCATGCTCCGTCCATCCATCCGTTTCCTTTTTTTGACTTCTCTTGCCAAAACCGCTGGGCCGATCCGGATGAAATTTTGTAGCAACGTTCCTCTCCTGACTGGTAACAGGAACTGCAAAGCTCGTTCCAGTCCCATGAATTTAAATAGGTCAAAATGGTCGACTTAGTAAATTTCTTCAAAAATCTTCTTCTCCAGACCCAGCAGTCGGAATGCCACCAAATTTATATTAAAACATTAGGCCCCTTGGCAGGGAAGTCAAATTCCGATCATGTGACCGGAAGTATGTCAAAATGGCAGACTTGGTCAATTTTTGGGAAAATCACATTAATTCCTCCATAAAATCCTCTTCTCCAGACCCACCCATCAGAATGATACCAAATTTGGGTTACAACATTAGGACAGGGTCGTGATGTTAAATTGGGGAGGGCATGCCGATCGCATGACCAGAAATGTGTCAAAATGGCAGACTTGGTCAATTTTTGGGAAAATCTCATTAATTCCTCCATAAAATCCTCTTCTCCAGACCCACCCATCAGAATGATACCAAATTTGGGTTACAACATTAGGACAGGGTCGTGATGTTAAATTGCGAAGGCCATGCCGATCACATGACCGGAAATGTGTCAAAATGGCCGACTTGGTCAACTTTTGGGGAAAATCACATCAATTCCTTCAAAAATCTTTCTCACCAGACCCACAAGTCAGAATTCTACCAAATTTGGGTTACATCAAAAGGCCAGGGCTCGGATAAGCTACAGATCCAGTGGTCCTACTTTTTTTTAAAGTAGCAGAGTACACACCCTGTGGACGATCTTGTTCCAAACATTCAGCACGTTCTTCTGACATGTACCTTCATTGGGCGGTGTATAGGCAAGTGACTGCTGCCTCAATCGCTCCCGAAAATAAAATAAAAAATTTACCCAGGTTACATGTACATGAAGCAAAACCATACCTACTGATTAATATTCAAAACACTTCACTGTACTGGAAAACGTGGGGACAGGAATACTGGACTGTCCGTAAATGGTGGAGACTTGTAATACCCTCCACCACCTGGAGGCGGCGCTACACGAAACACATTTACATAGAGAATTTGCGTTCCTGGCCCTCCCGCCAAGACTACCGGCAAAGATAAAAACATCCCTATAGTCTATACATCAATTGGGGTCATGCTCATCCAATGTAACAAGTCTGGATGGAATCGGCCCAGAGCTGCAGGAGTAGTAGCAAAGACACACACATAAACACCGGTCCGTGAAGACTAGCAAGGGTTCACAGAGTGTATCGAGATACCTTTTTTGGGTTGTATGCGCCTTTCTTAAAATAAAAAAAACAACAAAACAACACAACATGTCGATATTCTGATTGTGACATACCATTATGATTAGGGATGAGTGTGCGTACCCCTGGGGATGAGAGACGCTCACCGAAGGAGTTTCTTGGAAAGGATGACTGACATTGGGGGCTGTGCCTGGTGTTGGCTTAGTGGTTCGGGTGGCTGACTTGGGATCCTAAGAAATCCTGAGGGATCCTAAGGGATCCTAGGGGATCGTAGGGGATCCTAAGGAATCCTCTGGGATCCTAAGGGATCGTAGGGGATCCTAAGGAATCCTGAGCGATGCTAAGGGATCGTAGGGGATCCTGAGGGATCCTAAGGAATCCTAGAGGATCCTAAGGGATCCTAGGTTCCCCCGTTGGCCACTGAATTAATACCAGGTGGGGTTGACTCAGCCTGTCATCCTTCCGAGGTTGGCAAAATGGGTACCAGTGTACTGGTATATGGGACACTGCATCAGCGGCAGTCGTGCTTCCAGAAAATGATGCAACCAGCAGCCATAAGTCTGTACTCGAAAGAAAAAGAGAGACCGGGGGCTTTGCCATTGCCTTCCCAGCAGTGGTTCGTGAAGGAATCTGGAATGTGTTCATGGTGCTTGTGAGCCTGTCAGGATGGCCTCGAAGTTCGGACAAGCTGTCTCGCCTGGCTGGGTTCGAATCCAGGCCCAGCTATAAACCGTCATCCCTGCGGTGTTTCACGCAGACAGGGTGATCGATTCATCGGTGTGCCGTCCCTCAGACTCGGATGGACGTTAAACGAGTCCCGTCTGTCGGCATTAGTTGGTGGACGTTGAATATCCCACGTTCTGCTTCATGAAGAACAGGCGAGCCATCACCGGCACCCTAAACTAATTACAAATTCCTGTCCCCTAACTATATCTTAGTCGAACATTAGGTCTGGCCAGCTGCTTCGTGAAAGACTTGGGCAATTAAAACACTTTCCCCATCCATGAACCCCCACAAAAACATAGGATGAGAGATTGATGGGGAAAAGAAGAAGAAGAAAAGGAAAAAGAAGAGAAGGAAGAAGAAGAAAAGGAAGAAGAAGAAAAGGAAGAAGAATAAAAGAAGGAAGAAGAAAAGGAAGAAAAAAAGGAAGAAGAAAAGGAAGAAGAAGAAAAGGAAGAAGAAGAAGAAAAGGAAGAATAAGAAGAAAACGAAGAAGAAGAAGAAAAGGAAGAAGAAGAAGAAAAGGAAGAATAAGAAGAAAAGGAAGAAGAAGAAAAGGAAGAAGAAGAAAACGAAGAAGAAGAAGGAGAAAAGGAAGAAGAAGAAGAAAACGAAGAAGAAGAAGAAAAGGAAGAAAAGAAGAAAACGAAGAAGAAGAAAAGGAAGAAGAAGAAGCCTCCTTGAGAAATGACGACACTTTCTCGTCGCTCATCCGAGCAAGCACGGGAAATTCGACTCAGATCATGCTGATCGGAGCCTCATCTCTTCAGCCTCATCTTTCCCTCAAATCCAGTTGGAGAGAATGATTTCCTGAAGTTGTGAACGCTATTGAATGATCTCCGCCATTTCTGACACTCGGCCGACTCTCTCCGACTGAATCGAAGCTCTTACCGTTTCCAAGGTAACGGCTGTTTTACCCGCGAAACTGTTCGCATTTCTCGTCCATGATCCTGGGCTCAAAAATGTTGGATTTAACGATCAAACTGAGGGATTAAAAGCCTCGATTGTTTTCAGTTCGCCTGTGACGTCTGAACTGTCCGGAGTCATGTGATGGACGTGCGAGATTCCCAGCAAATGCTATTTTGGGGTTCAGCTATTCTTGGAAGCTTGGTCAGTTAATTTATTGTCTGTCTCCTTTTAGAGTCCGACATTTATAAAGTGTCCTCGTACAAATCGCAATAACTGTGGAAACTAGAGAGTTCATCGAAGAAGTTACCCCGTGCAGTGTTCAGGTCGATACTTCATTTTAATAAAACCAGTTGGTGCAAAAATAAATAAATAAATAAATAAAAACTTTCAAACCACGTGCCAGAAACAACAACCACACAGTCCGTTCCTTCGCTCTCGCGTGCCCATACGTGCGTGGCCTTACGTGCAAAAAAAAATTTCAAACAACAACACAGGCCGTTCCTTCGCTCTCGCGTGCCTGTACGTGCGTGGCCTTACGTGCAAAAAAAAACAACTTTCAAACAACCACACAGGCCGTTCCTTCACTCTCGTGTGCCCGTACGTGCGTGTGCGTGGCCCAGAAGTTCGCACATCGCAGTTACAATTATTCGCAATTTAGTTTTAATGGCCAATTATTCAATTAGTGCCAACGTATTTTGCCTTTTCGCAATGTCGTCGCAAGGAAAAACACAAAGAGAAGAGAAGAGAAAAAAAAATGTTCATGCAAAAAAAAATAAAAAAATAACTTCCTGCTTCGGAGCATAACAGCTCACTCTGATGATACCGAAATTTATGCATCGTCTAATATGAAAACGATCATAACTTGGGGCATTGTGTTTATCTATAAATGCGCATAAGAAATCGAGAAATTATTCGAATACACGAAGTCATCACTCTCCGGAAGTCCGTACGTTGTAACCCGTAATGGGGAACGTGACTGAGGTTCCCTTCCCCCATCGGCCACGCCCACACAGCAACGTGTCTTGTCATTGGTTGGTAAATAAATGGCCATAACTTGGGAAGCACTTGTCCGATTAATGTTAAACCTTGAAAAGGCACATCCTCAGGTCCCCAGTAATATATCTGGCAAGTTTCAATTAGATCGGACCAGTGGTTGTCGAGAAACAGCGGTCACACACACACACACACACACACACACACACACACACACACACACACACACACACACACACACACACACACACACACACACACACACACACACACACACACACACACACACACACTGCTGGAATTATAGATAGATAATAATGATTTTAAAGATCGTTTCCGGAAAAATTCCGGAAGTTTAGCACCATTGAAGCAGTCTTATACACCACCCTTATTACCCTCGCCGGTGGAGAGGATATTGCATTTCGGTCCGTTTGTTAATTGCCGGAATCCTTGGGATTTTGGCAATTATGTTGGTCGGTTGTATGTGTCATTCTGTTTGTGTATCTGTCTGTCTGTTTGTTTGTGTGTTTGTTTACCCTGTAGCAGCCACACCGTTTCAGCGATCATGACCAAACTGGATACAGACGTCGGCCATGGTCCAACATAGACACTTGTCGTTTTTGGTGAATCTAGGTAAAAGGTCAAGGTCACCGAAAAACCGAAATTCTTATTTTTCGCAATAACGTCCGCTAAAATGGTCGTATCGACTTCAAACCAAATCCAAAATGTGCATCTTCCAATTCTGCATCCAAGTATATGTCTCATTGGGGTGTCACACCAACACCCTTCTTAGCAGTCGGGGGTCGAATGTCAAGGGGTCGGGTCAAAACTTTCAAATTGCGATAAAAACGTCATTTCGATCCCGGTTGACTTCCAATTTGGCATGTGGTATCTTGGTATGAGTGTCCTATTATTTGCCAAAAATGATGAAATTTGGTTCAGCCACTTCTGGTTACCAGTGGCAACAAAGTTCCCTAATGATAAACAAATGCAAATTTTCAGATTTTTTAAAAGTTTGACAGTTTCCACAATTGTGCAGATTTGTTCAATATTTGCACCAATGTAGGCAATGGCACTGGCTACTAATGTGTTAAGTTTGGTTGACCTTCAATCAAGGTCAATGTCAAGGTCGACTATAAACCGTGAATCGTTATTCTTGTCATAACGTACTCAAAAATGGTCGTATCGACTTCAAACTAGGCTTAAAATGTTCACAATTCATCTCTCTAATTATGAATCCTGGAGATATGACAAAGTTATTCCGGCAATTCCTTGCTCAATGAGCAATTTCATTTGTTTGTTTGTTTCTTTGTCCACACAGAACTTTCGTGTTTTTCTCCGCAACCGCTTGTCAGATTGAATCAAAATTTTCCCCACTGGTGCGACTTGTTATGTGGAATGTTTTAATGACAATTATGATGTCATACGTTATGTGGTGTGGCAGTCATGCTGGAAAAACAGATAAACTTTGGACCTCTGTATCTCTGAAACCATGCCAAGAAAAAAAATTCAAACTTGGGATATCACAAATACTCCTCATGGGGAATGAGTGTGATTTTTTAAAATGACATCATGGGTGCCTTCTTTATGATGTCATAATTGCATATGTAGAATGCTACATCCGATCAGTATGAAATTTTTGAGTCAGCTAGCGATAAAAAAAATGGTGCACTAAAAATATTTTGACAACATCGTCGACCATGTGATTCGATCGTCATCGTCGGTCATCTGTCACCCAGCCATAAATAGGATGTGGGCTTATCGTTGAATGCTCTTGTGCATTCAAAGTGAGTGAATTTGACGTAGGGAACACAAGCAATAGATTGTGTAAATCAGTGTGTTGTGGCTGGTGCGTCCAGGGAAACTCCGCTGCTTGGTCCGCTTGTCAGCCCTTCGCTGCACCACATTCACCAGCCCATTCATCCTCGCAGGTTCAGTATTTGTACACAAGCTCTCAACCCTTTATTCTCATAGCTTATATGGCCCATGGAGGGGGGGCAGTGGTTTGGGGTCTGAGCAGCACCTCCCCGTACTCTTGAGTGCTGCTTGAGCTTCTTGGATGGTTGCTTCTCCATTGATCTGTCTTGTATCCATGTGATCCTCATTGGGTGAGCTCAGCTCCTGCAGCGCCACAGCCAACCAAGTTGGGGGCATTGATGGTCGATGTTGTCATTCGAGGCTCACCCATCAGCTGGTGTGTGGGTCTGCACTGCTTTATTATGTTGTTGGTTGATTGGATTTGTAATGGTGATTTTGTAATGTGGGTTTTGCTGGTGTTGGTTGCAATATTGAGTGCAATGTTGAGCGGTGCAAAGTGTGCATGGATGCGTTGCAGAAGGAGAGAGAGAGAGAGAGAGAGAGAGAGAGAGAGAGAGAGAGAGAGAGTGAGAGAGAGAGAGAGAGAGAGAGAGAGAGAGAGAGAGAGAGAGAGAGAGAGAGAGAGAGAGAGAGAGAGAGAGAGAGAGAGAGAGAGAGACAGAGACAGAGACAGAGACAGAGAGAGAGAGAGAGAGAGAGAGAGAGAGAGACAGAGACAGAGACAGAGACAGAGACAGAGACAGAGACAGAGACAGAGACAGAGACAGAGACAGAGACAGAGAGAAAGAAAGAAGATTTTTATGTAGAAGAATCCCAAAGCAGTTCAAATCTTCTTCATGCACAAATACAACACATTTCCCTTTCCACTGATATGAGGGGAGAGATAATTTAGGAAGACAAAATACTACAGATATTGTTACGGATTTGGAAGCCTCTTGCACACAGTCAGCAGTCCCAAAGTTTAGTTATTTCGTTAAGCATATGGGTATAGTTAGAATCCATTTCCTGTGTCTAACGGGAATTTCGTGTGTGCGCTACGAGTTATTTTTTAGTTAGGTTTTTTTTACAACAACAACAACAACAACAGCAGCACCGTCGCCTCGCTCCACCGATGCCATATGAGTGGCGTCCGTCGCTCTATCCCTCGTCCCTGGTGCTTGGTGCTGCGTTCAGGCAGTGGGTTTGAGTCCCACCACTGGACAAGCTCGACAAGACTGCACAGGTGCAAGTGCAGACTCTTGCCCTCAGCTCACCTTCCCTCCCGAGCTGAAGGGCCAAATAAAGGCCGCGGCCACCATTTCTTTTGGGTGTGTGCGTGTGTGTCTGTGGGCCAAGTCTATAAGTAGCAATTGTTTAAGTCCCTTGTACATTACTTGCATTTCTTCTTGATAGTCGGTTTAACTCTGCTCTTTTTGTGCTCCCCTGCCCCATTATAAATAAACCCCGATTGTTCAATGTACCAGCTCGTTGTCTGTCACTTTCTTTCATTGGTTTAGCATGGTGCGTATTGGGAATTAGGGAGGCCTTGTTGCTGTAATTGTTCATTTGGACCGACGGATCTTGGTAATCTCCACTCGGCTTACACCCGGATCAGGCTTGGTAAATGGCCCGTTCCGCCGAGGTCCATCGAGGGTGTGGTTTTCCCCAGTAGTTAGACGATGTGGGTACTTAGGTATACTGAAATTAGGCAATTAACCCCACCCCACGCCGTCGAAATATTGGTGACCACGGTCCGCAAAGGAACCCGTGACCTTTGGAGTTGTCCGAAGATTACGACCTGCCATTCCGGGTGTTCGGTGGGAGACGGCTCTATTGCTCCACCTGGCGGCCGTTCCTCGCCACCGACCCCCGGCCCACAACAATATTACTACACGAGGGCTCCCTTATGTGTTGGTATGTGTCTCCCCAGGGTTGCTAAAAATCTTAACAATATATTTACAAGGCAAAAAGACATTCCCATTACCCCATACGTGCACATAACCGCCCTCGGATGTCTTATCAATCAACTTAGCATTTTAACATATGGGCCCAGCATTCATCCAAGACAATAAGAAAGAGATACAAGTGAGGGGGAAAGAGAGAGATGGGGTCTTGGTCACACCCTGCCGCACCTGGTGACAGTCCAATTGTCTCTGACACAATGTCTCGAGTACACGAGTCCCTTTGTCCCAGCGTGTATTGCTGGCCTCACACAGCATGTCCTCTCATCGCCTTGTCTCCTCACATGTGTCTCCATTCCAACACATCCTGTTTGCACACACCAAGAAATGCAACCCGAGCAGCGCATATACCCAGGAAATTAGTATAAATGGATCGTGCAACCAGAGGTGTGAAAATTACTACTTTGCACAAATAAAAAGGGACAAGCAAGAGCATTGTTTTTCTACAAGAGCAAGACTCATGGGAGAACAAGTTTGAACGGAAAGTGGGGTAACGGGGCCACAGTTGGGTGCAATCAGCAAGGGATGAACAAACAGGAAAATAAGAAAGAGAGGTTGGGTGGAAACACTGAAACCAGCAAGGAAGAGGGTGGGGTAAGGAAGGGTTACTGGAGGTAATAAAGATCATGGGTCAGGATGTGGGATTGCACAAGGCGGCGGTGCACTACCTGCTTGAAGCCCTGGAGAGAAGAGTGGGAAAGAACAGCCTGTAGAAGGAGGTTCCATAGAAAGAATAAAGGTTCTGGGAAGTGAAAGAAAAAGAAGAGGTGAGGTGTGCAGTCAGCCTGGATTTTGGAGGTTTGACAAGGAGGGGCTTATTGGAAGAACATGTGCATCCTTGAGTTGCTGGAGAAGGTCGCAGGTCTCCATTGAGCTGGCACCTCTCTTACGCCATGCATTTGAGATGGGAAGTGATGCAACTATCTTGGAGATAAATGCAAGATCAAGGAAAAAAGTGTCCGATTGCGATATTTCTCAGAAGGTGAGTCAGTAACCATGCAGTGCCAGTCATGACAGTTGTTACAGACACATTTGGTTTCACAACATCCCTTTTGTGAGATTTCATCCCCTGCCACTGTTCTTTCAGCTGCTCTGTCATGAGTTCTCTGACGTCAGGCTCATCTTGCTGTTACAAATGACTTCACGAGACTTCAATCTGCTTGACACACACACATCACACACAGACTATGGCTTTGAGGTATGCACACTTTCCTCCAAGCTGTCTAGCCTGGGTCGGGTGATAGACTGTCAGCCCGGTGTTTCACAGTCGGGGTGATTCATCAGTGGGTGTCCCTCGGATAGGCGTTAAACTGGAATCCCGTCTGCCAGCATTTGTTGGTTGACGTTATCCGTATATATGCACCATTCGTATCGATACCACATCTACTTTTGCCTTTAACGGAAGAGCTGTTACTGCTAAACTTCCAGATTTATTGTGTACTGAATTGGAAATTGGAATTACCGGATGGTGGATGTTTCAGCTTATAAACGAAGAGGACAAACTTAAGCTTGCCATGTTTTTCACATTATGGAAATGATGAGTGGGTGGAACATCACGTGTTACCTCGATGCACTAATAAGGATGCTCAGAGTTGTTGGAGGAGTCTCATGCTCGACGACTAACCCCAAACTCCCCCGGTCCAAAAGCCCCCGACCGCAGGAGATCCTGTTTCCGTTTTGGATGAAATGCATTCTTCTGGAACGCGAACAATGGCACAAGTTCATAAAGTTGATGTTTAGAAATTAAAATTTGTTCAGTTTAGTCATAATACTCCACCCTGGTGTCGGCCAAGCCATGCAAACAATACTACCCACTCCGTCTGTCTCCACATTGCATGGCCTATGTGCCAAGAAATGTATAGATGCCCACTTTGGCAGCTCCACAGTCGAGCAAGATCGCCCATTAGGTGTTGGCGAGGTGTTTGTACAATGCACTCGTTGTTTCTCCCTTACATGACTCAAAGCACAGCAGGTTTGCAGGGAAAGGGATGAAAAGTGAGTGCAGAGCCAAAGGCTAATGGTTGTTCGATTTACATAAAAACTAACCGGTTGTTATTTTCAGGTCGACGTCTACGAGACTTGCATTGAGTATTTCGTCATGGAACTTTGAAATAAACAGGATTTATTTTTTAGCCATGGTATACCAGCTCAAAGGATCACTCTTTTCCAAAGGATGCCATTGTTATCCTTAAAATGTGGACTTGTGTTCACCTGTTTGGCATCCCAGCCTGAACGTGATGGTTAATGGTTCGGAGATCTAAGGTTCAAATCTCACAAACTGTGTCCATTTGTTCTTTGTCTACTAAAGACTGTGTCACCTCCGTCATCGAAGGTGGATAAAGGTTATGTTTTCACCACTATTTGTTTGTCTCTATGTTTGCGAGCAGGATACCTCAAAAATTTATGGATGGATTCAGACTAAACTTGGTGGACAGGTTTTGGTGTGTGACAAGGAAGAACTGATTAGATTTTGGTGAAGATCCAGATCCGGCTACTCAAAATTTTAAAATGATTCTTCACCAATGAGAGACAGGGCCAGAAACGATACGCAGTATAGCATGATATCTCAAACAGTTGTGGACCGCTTATGACAAAACTTGGGGGATGATTTATATAGTTGACAAGAACAAGCTGATTAGATTCTGGTTTAGGTCCAGATGCAGATCCGGCCTATCAGTGTGATTAAAAAAAACATAGACCGTTCAGCCTGGTGAAGGTATGCGCTCTACCGAGCGCCGTTCTTGTTCTGCATGTGATTTATATACAATCCCTTCCATGTGCCTTAGATAGCATAAAAAAAGTCCACAGGGAGATTCAGACCCCTCAGCCAAAGAATGCCATGTACATATTTCACCAAATAATCTCATTGCTTGTGTTGCAGAATGTAAAATAGTTCCAGCATCATCAAAAATTCGGCCCGGATTGAGAAAACTCACTGATTATGGAAATTACAAAGGGTCTTCATCGTAAATAATTTGCACAGTTTGGTTCATGTCAACTGGTGCGGTGGTTAAACAATATCTTTATGAACAATCAAGCGAGTTTGAAAGAGGAAAAAAATTACTGGGCTACGAGACTTGTACATAACCATATCAGAGACAGGACTGGCCACTTAGGATGTTGCGGCTCATAAAGGGTTAACAGAGAGAAGAATCAGAGATTGTCTGTTCGGGAGCATCCCAAACCACAACAGAATGCTGAACAACCACCAACCTCATCATATTGTCACGAGAGACTATCATGCTATAGTTCATGTGCAACAAATAACACCAGTGGTTAGGTATTCCAGTTTGAAAAGTAATTAATAAAAATGTAGACCTGCTTTAATACTACAACTCAAGAGCCTATTCTGCAGGTCGTTCTTCGAATTGGCCCCAAAATGCCTCAACAGTGATTGTGAAAACTCTGGTGGCCTTTCCCAAGTAGTATTGAGCATTGGAGAAACGAAATGACATGAATTCTTGTTTATAAATATAAATTCTCGTAATGTTGATCTCAAAGACATCCACATTTAGTACTTTGTAGTGTACCTCAGTGTTTGGAGTGGGTTATCTGATCACCGGGTATGAAACCGACTGTGAGGTTTACTGTTGGCTGTTTTTTGTACTACTAGCACTGTTTTTTGCCATCCAGCTGGTCCTATTGCAAGAGGATAGTGATGATCACAGCAGTGGTTTTTATACTTTTCCTTGTTAAATAAGATTCGGTTCAGGTGATCACCTCATCAGTACCTCACTAAGTAGAATGAGGTGTGCCTGTGTTGGAATTCAACAGACACTGCAATGGAATGGCTGCCATACATGTGGAGATGCTAATTTAATTTTTTTTGGAGTGGTCACTTTTTTTTCCAGAGAGATATATATATATATATACAGAAGCATAGCATGGTTCTTGGAAGTATTGTGTGTGACCGTTTTTACAGCCATTTTTCCCTGCTGTGCAGGGGTTGGCTTTTTCTTGAGGAAATGTTTTATGGCCGGATGCCCTTCCTGACGCCAACCCTGGTCGCCTCTTACGACACACAGGGATATGGTACACTTATTCTAACCGGGGCATACACCGGGACCAGTACACTGGTACTCATTTAGCCGACCTCGGAAGGATGACAGGCTGAGTCAACCCCCTGGTGTTAATTCAGCAGCCAACGGGGCTTGAACTCAGGACCCTGAGATCCCAAGCCACCACCCTAACCACTAAGCCAACACCAGGCCTGGTTCTTGGAAGTATTAAGAAAGCAATTTATGTTCTCGACTCTAGAGTGTTCAAGTGTATAATTCAATGTAAATAATGGTTTAAAGCAGTTTAAAGGAGTATAAATGAAATAACTCCGGGTTTTACCGCCGTTTTCCCCAGTTTCTATTCCATGACTAGGCATCATGTTATATTTGTTGTTCATGCCTGTCTGTGTCCTTTAAAACATCCTTAAAAACAGTAAGTTTCCTGTTTGGAATGATTTTAAGTTTTGTTTAACTGCCAGGCAGGCACACAGAGTAAAATATTATCTCACTCCTCTGTGTGTGGTCGGGAGGAATTCAGAGCCAAAGTACGGTAAAACAGCAAACTTGTCTTTCTATCCATGTCCCGATTCATGTTCAAAATAAAACATTCAATTTAAATAAGTTGTTCCTCGATCATGAAATGACGACTATAAACTAATAGGCCACACAGACAAACGGACATAAACCAATTGCTTAACCCAGCTTTCTCGCTTCGCATGTGCTGGTTAACTAGAACGGTACTTGGTAGAGCGCTACTTTTGAATCTTGACCAATCAGAGCACTTGCTTGCATCACATGACGTGAAAAATAGCTGCGCCCATCCAATAGTGATCGTTTGGTTGTGTCGACCAGAAAATAGTCTGAAGTGCTTTATGTGCTTCAAAAGCGTGAAAAATTACATCATTCACCAATTTACTCAACTTAGACAGAGTAAATATCATGACCGTTTGAAGGCAGGGTGCGATTTGTAAAATTTCCAGTGGGGGGATAAAATTCACAGACATCATGGGTTTTGTTTTTGTTATTTCTGAATTTTACAACTTACAAGCTATCTATAATAATAGTGACATGAAGCTGAAAAGTCACATTACAATTAAATATAGCCCCGTTGGGGACTGATGGTTATTTCCCCAACAGGTGGGGCGAAAATGAGGTTTGAGGGGAAAAGGGCCATGCCCCCCCTTCTTGAAGTGGTACAGTCATGGGGAACACAATTTAAGTTAATAGCATGGTCCTTGTGTTTCATGAAGAGTTTGGTCTGCATCTGGCTGTCAGTTTCTGATAAGATTTTGAAATAAATTACCTGAATTTGGGGTGAAATCCCCATTTTCCGCCTCTTATAGGGTGCTGATCCCAATGGGGAGCACAACCCCTTGAGATCATACTGTTGTGATATATCGTTCCAAATTTAGTCCATGTTCATCATGTATTTGTGAGGAAAATGTTTTTGTGAGTATGAGGGATTAGGTGAGGGAAGCTATGGCCCCCTTTCCAGGGGAGATGGCCATGGGGAGCACAAATTAAGGTTTGGGCATGGTCACGATGCCACATGGCCTGTTTGGTCTGTATCCGTTTGTTGGTTTCTAAGAATATTTTTTGAATGAAGTACCAATATTTTGGGCAACCCCCCTCCCCCATTAGCCCCCTTTATAGGGAGTGCATCCAGATGGCGAGTACAACCCCATGAGACCTTACTGTCCTGATGCATTACCCCCTTTAACTCCCTCTACATGGAAGGATCTGGAAGGGGAGTACAACCCCATGAGATCTTACTGTCCTGATACATTGTACCAAATGTTGTCCGTATTGCTCAGGTCTTTCATGGAGAAGATGTTTTAGTGAAAATGAGGGATTTGGGGAAGGGGCCTATGACCCCTTTTCCAGGGGATATATAGCCTTGAGCAGCAAAACTTCAGGTTAGGGCATGGTCCCGATGCCTCGTGGCAAGTTTGGTCTGGATCTGTCTGGCGGTTTCTGAGAAGATTTTAAAAATAAAATATCAATATTTGGGGGTAAAAAACCCTCTTTTTCATCTTCAAGAGAGAGTTTACTGTAACTGTGTGAAGAAAACTCATTGTGAAGGAGGGCTGTGCTCATGATATCAGTTGGATTTGTGTTGCAACAATTTTTGAGGGTTGAAAGGACTTAGGACGAAGGACTGTAAAAATTATACAGCCACTGACCAATAACAGTGCATGCAGGATGAGTGTATATCAATATCAATGACGATGGGGCTGATGTCATAGATTAGTCTAAAATGCCGGTATTTTTTATATATTTTTTTTACAATAATTTGCTATTTCGGCCCGTCTCCATTTACCTTTAACTACTGTGGTTGTGTACTTCACGTTCATTGGTTCATAGATATGATCCTGCATTCTGAAATTTCTGTGCAATTGTGATGATAGTTTCGACAATTGTAGTCTAGAACAATCATTGGAGGCCAAGAACCAGCTTATGTTTGACCTTTCTTTATTGGTTTGGCGATAGTTGTACCACAGTGTTACTACATACTAAATGATCAGTTTCACCAGACTTTCATAAAGTGCAACGAACCTGATGGGAATTGAATGAGTTTGTCAATAAAATATGATTATGAGATGCTTTATATGTCCAACTGATAAAGGCCTGTTATCTGGGTTACAGGATTCCTGCCAAAGCTCTCTCTTTCTCTCTCCATATTCTTCACAGAGCGTCGGTGTTGCCAAAGCCGCATCCTGAGCAAGGGTTATACTGGGTGGTTTGCCATTGCTTTCCCAGCAGTAGTTAGGGCAGAAATGTGTAATTAGTTCAGGGTGCCAGCAATTTCACGAAGGACACCATGGGATATTTAACGTCCACCAACTAATACCGGCAGACAGGACATCAGTTTAACGTCCATCCGAGGGATGGAACACACATTGATGAATCACCCTGCCTGTGAAACACTGGGATGACAGTTTATAGCTGAGTCTGGATTCGAACTGAGGCTGGAAAGCTTAGAAGTGAGTGTACATACCTCTAGGCCATCCTGCTTGTCCCCCTGCCAAAGATGCTGCTTGGCTAAAAACCTGGCCCCCATAAACTCTGGAACCATTTCCATTGGTGCCCCCTGACGTCGCCTCTTCTACTGCAGCTATCAAAGTTTTTTCTTGAGTAATTTTATTTACAGATGAAATATCTGGATGGATTTCAGAGTTATCTTTCAGAGAAATTTAGATTTCAGAATGTCAGAGTTTTTACACGTGGGCAGGCATGTTGTGAGCTATCAAATGCCGTGTCGAAATAGCAGTCCTCCGAGTTTGGAACGAAACTGATTTTTCAGCCACATTTTCAGGACTCTTCTTGCTGCCTAACATGGGATTTGAACCTGTGATTCCAGCATCAGAGTTGTCAGTTCAGATGGGAGGAAAAACAGACTTACCTCCAAGGATTAAGAAGTAACTTTCAGAATGATCTTTGAATGCTAAATGAGAAGTTTTACGCATGTGCTGCGTTTGCGTTTTCAGTGACTCGGTTCAGCTCGATGGTCACTTTTAACTTAACATTGCTAGCGTAAAATCTGTAATTCAAATCGTCTTTCAAACATAATTTTCAGCATATAGACAAAAGAGTGGCAATTTCAAAATGGTTAACCATAGTTGTGTTCCTGAATGCAAATCGGACTCGTGAAAAATATAGATGATACGACAAATATCCGTGGATGAGAGGTCAGGTTCCTATCATTTCCTGTTAGTATGGATGCAAAAATCCAGTGTCCTTTCTTTTGTGGCCCCGGAACCAAACAAAAAATACATATTTATAATGACAATTACACTTAGCCTGTGCATCAACAAGGCCCAGATAGGATCTTTCCATCGGTGTTGAGAAGCACGAAGGTTTGGGTAGAATGTGCCCATCTACAAACCTCCAGCCTTTCACAGGCCCACATCATTGGGAGTTTTTGCAATATGGACTGCAATATATCGACTGTTTTGTTGTGCACAGGCACATACCTTTCACACAGGTACGTTTACAAGTACGTTCGGCTTGTTTAAAAATTTGTTTTAATCATTTCATTTGACAATCTTTATTTGGCAGGCTTAAAATATATCCAGGCCACCCTGATCGATTTTGTTACTCGGCGTATCTGCGCATTTGCGTGGAGCAATCTGGGGTGGATTATGTCATTTTGAAAGTGCCCTATTCAGAGTGCGTAGTGACTTCTTTAAGATCAATTAACTTTTGTGTTAAATTGCAATTGTTTTCATGACTTGTTCCACATTCTTTCTGATCTTGCACCCTCTGCTCTTCCCATGCTTTCTTCCCACTCCAGGTTTCGACAGGACACACAAGGTCCACCATCAACGCCTTCTGGAAAAACTCACAAAATCCAAAATCACTGCTCACCGACACTCATTTGTTCCTTTTTCCCACCTGTGGAACCAAATACCACACTCTCTTCATTCCCATTCTTCCCTCCAAGTGTTCAAAACAGCTTTGCACCATCATCTCAGATCATCAGGTCAGGTCAGGTATGGGAGCATGTGCCAGAGCAGCGCGTCGCTGCATCCACTATCCACCGGTACTCCAGGGGCCTCCATCTGGCCATCTCCCAGGCAGATGCCTGGCCCATCTCCATCTCTTTGAGATGGTGATCAACTTGCTGCAACCACAAGGCACGTGGTCGGCCCATTGGCCTTCTCCACTCACAAGGCTCATTCACTGAGATAATCTGGTGAGCAGGATCAGCATCAGGAAAACGAGCCACATGTCCATACAGCCGCAGCTGACGCTCACGGACTATGCAGGTAACAAATCTCATTTGAGTCTCTCAGCAACTGCTCGTTGGACACAAATTCCGACCAGCGATAGCCAAGGGTTCTCCGAAAAGACCTGGTACCAAAGGAATTAAATCTCTGTCTCAGATCCCTGATCAGAGTCCAAGTCACACATCTATAGAGCAAGACTGGAAGCATAAAGGACCTGAAGACTCAGACTTTCATCCTCCTGCACAGGTACCGGCAGTGCCACACCCCATGATCCAGTGAATCCATGACTCCCCAGGCCTGACCGAGATGTCTGTTGACCTCTGGCTCACAGCCAGCAGAGACATGAATATCACTGCCACGGAAAGTGGATATCTCCATGATCTCAACATCCTCACCACAAACAGGTACAGACAGGATAGAAGCATCCAAGATGTCATTGAAAGCCTGAATCTTAGTTTTGACGCAGGAAACCCGTAATCCCAGCAGCTCCGACTCTTCATTCAGTACCTCAACGGCCCCAAAAAGGATATCGAGAGTCTCCACAAAGATGACTGCAAAATCTGCAAAATCAAGGTCAGAGATCTTGACATTCCCAAACGATGCACCGCAACTTGATCTCTCCGACATCCTCCCCAGAATCCAGTCCATGCAAGTGCTGAAAATTGTGGGGTCCAGTACACACCCCTGACAAACTCCAGTAACTGGAAATAATTCAGAGATGGTATCACCACATCTCACAGAACTCTTAGTACCAGAGTAAAGTTCAGACATCATATTGATCAGTTGTGGTGACACCCCACGAAGATCAAGAATCCTCCAGAGGGCATCCCGATTCACTGAATCGAACACTTTACAGAGATCAACATAGGCTGCAAGCAGCCCCTGCCGAAAACTCTCGTCAGTATTCAGAGAGGACCCAAAGAGGAAGGATATGGTCAATTTTGACCTCTGGTGTAAAGCCTGACTGCTCTAGATGCTGGTGCTCAAGCAGATGGTGGTGAACACTATCAAGAATGATCTGAGCAAAGACCTTGCCCAGCACTGAGAGCAGCGTCACCCCTCAGTAGTTGTTGCAGTTTTGGTGATCACCCTTCCCCTTCCAGAGAGGGACAACAAGGCCCCTCTTCCAGTCAGTTGGATGATGCCTGTGTTCCAGGCAGAGCACAGAACTGCATGCAACGACACGAGTACAGCATTTCCACCAACCTTGAGAAGTTCAGTTTGCATGCCACAGATCCCAGGAGCTTCACCCCATTTCAAGTGGTTCACCGCAGCCTGTGTTTCCACAAATGAATGTGGACCACAGTTGATTGGAGGGTCAGCAATAGGAATTGTCACACCCCTGACATCCAACTCGACAGCAGGTGGATCAGCCTGGAACAGCCGCTTAAAGTAACTGGCCCAGCGCGCCTTCACTTCGGACTCCTCTGTCAAGTGGTCAAGAGTGGTCAAGAGCCTACCACCCTCTGCTCTAACTGCAGTGCACTGAGGGATGGGCTTGGAGGAAGACAACGCATGAATTCCCCTGTAAGCAGGAGGAGAATCACTTGACCACAGGTGATGCTCTACCCCATCACAGATTCCTTGCACAGAGGCCTCCTTGTCCACCCTTAGTGCACGTACAGTTTTACACCTCAACTCTCCGAACAGCCTCGCTCTGCTATTCAGTCAATGGTATCCAGTGTCCCTTGAGAGACAAAATTCTTCTTCGCCCTACGGTGAGTTCCAAGACATCTTCCGACAACATCAAGGACGGTGGTCTTGAAGGCACTGCACAATTCCTCAGGATCCTCCAAAGCACCCAGACCCCCCCAAATCTCCACTCAGCCTGTTCGCAAACTCCTCAGCTTCCCTCTCATCCTTGAGCTTGCCAACATCCAGCCTAGGCTGGGATGGTACCATTCCCTGGATTTAAGCTGCAACTTCAGAGTTCCCACAACAAGCCTGTGGTCGGTATTGAGCAAGTAGGCACTCTGGTGGACCCTGCAGTTCTGGATCATCCTCCAGTGACCACCAACGAGCACATGGTCGATCTCCTTTGCCAAACCACCAGTGTTGGAATACCAAGTCCAGCAATGACCTTCTGGGCGCTAAAACCATGAACTAGCCACCCGAAGTCCATGACTTCTTGCAAAGTCAAGGAACTTGGTGCAATTCTGGTTCACAGTTCCTGACCCATGGGGACCAACATATATCTCATAACCATCCTTATCAGTTTCAGTCGATGCATTGAAACCCCCCAAGACTAGAAAAGTATCTCGCCTGTGGCACTGATCAACCACAGACTCGAGTGGCATAGAACGTGTCCTTCACAGTGAGATCACTCGCCTCAATTTGCGCATACACACAGACCAGGGAAATGACACCCAAGGAGTGACGAATCCTTAGTCTCATAATACGCTCGTTGACCGGTGTTACCTCAGTTATCATTGGAGTCAGCTTATTGGACACAGCTACAGCAACTCATTGGGCATGGTAACCATCAGAGCGACCAGACCCCCATGATCTCGCCGCAATCCGGTTTCCGAACCTCAGAGAGTGCTGCAATACTGATGTCCAAAAGCTTGATCTCAGATGATAACAGAGACAGGTGATGATCCTCTCTTCGGGAAAGGACATTCCAGGCACTGACCCGAAGGGACGGCCTTAGGTTAACCCAAGGAGATCGCCGTCTGGTGGATGACACCTCAGCACCACCCTGACACACACTACCGCAATCTGACCCTGGAAGGCTACCGTGTGGTTTCCCTCCTATCATCAAAGATCAGGGGTCCCGAAGGCTTTGCCCCAATCCTGTTATCTGGTGGGCTGCCCTGCGAAGGGTAGCGACACAGCAGGTACTCCCATGGAGTGGGTTTTTAGATTTTAAAAAAATGCTTTTAGTCAGTTTTGTGGAATGAAGGTTTTACGATGGCCGGAGGGCAAATCCTGCCACCAACCTCCTCATGAAAAGTAACCCAACTGCAGGAGGATGTCCGCAGACACAGTTGGGTACAAGATATGGATAGCCGTTGGCTCACAAGGAGCTCATCCACCCTTTGACAGGTTTTTGTTTTTCATCCTACTGAGTGTCCATATCATACACCCTCTTCACCAAGAAACTTGGAAGGGGAGTCGGTTTCGTTGCCGACAACCCAACCATGGAACAGGTTCGTACAGTTTCACATGATACCTGTAACAAGTCACAGACCTAATCTGACCTGACCTGACATCAGATCATCCCCCATCTTAAACCATGATATTTTTCTCACCCCATTTTCCCCCCACCAACCTCTAAAGCCCACTTCATTCTCAGCTTGCTGTTTTTCCTTCCTGAGAGTTTGCTTCTGCAGCCATCTTTTCCACATCTCTTTTCCCGAATTCTTCCCCACATCCCTTATCATCCATCTCCCTTTATTTTGACCCTCAACCCTGCTGTTCGTGTGTTTCCCCCTTCTATTGCTGTTGTGTATTTTACGTTGTGTCCTGATCCATTCTGTGTTCTCGCTCTTCCCTGAGCCTTCTTGACTTTGTACACAAAAAAAAAACAAAAGGATAAGAGAAAAGACATGTATTGTGACGTGTATTCGCATTATGAATACTCATTCATTCAATGAACAATTAATGCCAATTCAGCCTGTGTGTGTATATGTTATAATTCAAGCATCAGCAACTCTTTAATCCCAAAGGAGTACCAGATGAGCTTTTGCAGAACTCGCCATTCTATCTTCTTTGGTCGCACTCACCTCTGAGCTGTCTCACCTGGGTTGGAATCCCAACCCAGCTATAAACTGTCATCCTGGTGTTTCACATACAGGGTGGTTCATAAATGTGTTTTCCGTCCTTCGGATGAACGTTAAACGGACATCCCTTCTTCCTGGCATTCGTTGGTGGACGTTAAAGATCGTATGGTTTCATTCTCGAAGAGTCGGCGAGCTATCGCCGGCACCTTGAAAAACTACAAATTCCTGCTCTCACCGACAGGGGGCACTGCATCATCGGCAAAGCCGCATTCCCAGACAATGATGCTCCTCAGAGCCTTGTGCCGTAGTTTGCGAAAGAACGAGATCATACATGGGTGTTCAGCGGAGTTGGGAGTATGTGTGATGACAGAGAGCTCGTGGTAGTTTGATCATGTGACTGTTCTGATGAACTGTGACTGGCACATTTTTATTAAGGAATCTTCTGTTTTCAACGTAGTATATGAAACGCAGTGTGTATTTGTCTGTCCCCCTTTATAAGGATGACTTGAGTAGGGTTTTAAATGCCAATCTTTTAACATGACTCTGCGTTCACGGTGGTCTATTTTTGAGGACAAAAAAAAGACTCGAAAAATATTTTCCATAAAAGAGTAAATACGTCTGTTCTATTGGAATTGTAGACGGTGGCTTGCAAACCGAGCCTCAAGGGCGGTGTACAGAAACGTTATAATAAAAAAAACGATAAATACAAGGCGCATGGAGGTGGAATTCTCTTATCGTGATGTGTAACGTGCGCAGAGTAAAAATGAGTGTTCATTATCCATCCGAGCTGCTCCCGATCCGGATGTGACGTCAGAACAGAATTTTTCTCTTCGTTTTCCTCACGAGTGTTTGTGACATTGTATTTTGCTATATTAATGGTATGGTATTAATTTGTGATCGGAATGAAAATATCGAGAGAATGAGGAAATTATCACGGTTTCCACCATTGAACTGTGTGGAAGATTGGAAAAATTATGAGGGGTGCGAATTAGTCGCCACCAAGCGCCATCTTGGAATGCCCACTCGCAGCGGATATATTTCGACTCGCGTGATAAATTATCGGGAGATCTTGAACATTGAATGTTAAATTTTGAGTTTAAAATTCAAAGTCGATGTGAACACTTTCTCACGTAAACATAACCACAACGCGGGACGCGGTGAATCGTGCGTTGGGCCTAGCAACATGGCGGCGTGTGCGTCGAAAAGGGTCAGTGCGGTGGCGACACAATGGTGCGTGCAACATGATGAGCCATAATCCTTCCCGTCTTTTATGCAGTTTCAATGGTTTCCGTCCATGACATTCGCGGATTCGGCATTTGTAGTTTCGCCATTTTTTTGCCCAAGTCCTTCACGAACCGGCTGTCCAGTGGCTGTCCACCCTCTGGTTCCAACACCTGCCTCGTTCTTATTGGCACTGTGCCACGGTACGGGTTAAGAAAGATTAGAAGGAGGCAAATCGAGTTGTCCGTTGTGCTATTAACTGCGACATATACGAAGAAGTTGAAAAGATACACAGCCTTCGTGTTCCTTCGTCGCGCTGTGTGTTTTAAATGTCTCGGTACTGTGGCGATGTCACGGCGGCGGTTTCACAAGTAGTTGAAAACGCTTGTTTCAGCAAAAATGACTCGTACGGTTCGTCGAACGATAATATATAATTCGCTGAGAAAATGATTGTTTTTTTTCCATTTCGTACACCCCAAAAGTTGTGAAACCGACATCGACAACGATTAATGTGTCATTTGTTGAAAATCGATGACTCTGTGGTAATTGCGCCCCGGTTCCAACTTCCAACGTTGGAGTACATAACACGGCGGAGAGAGAGCGGCTTCGTCCGATCGTTCCGTGTTCTATGGGACAAGGACCGACGCGGCCAGCCTGCCGTCGACGGGCAGGCGATTCGACATCGTCGTCCGGACCTTGGGACTGTCGGCGTCGGGCCTTCGTGTTGCTCCGACGCCGCGGAACTGGGCACCGGGGAAACCGCCTCGGACATGATGGTATATATGGTTCGTCTGGAGTGCGAATGTATATTTTGTGACTACACAATCACGTGCTTCATTGTTACTAACATATACAGTACGTATATATTTATTTAAAAATTATTATTATAGTCGGTACTGTCCAAAGCACAATACTCGATGCTTTTTGGTTTATTTTAGAAATTTTTTTTATTATTTATTTATTTAGTTAGTTAGTTAATTAGTTAGTATACCTTGAGGCTCCTATGAGAGCTAACAAATAACGCACAGCAAGGGGGGCATGAGACAAGAGGGGAGTGGAGTGGGAAGGACAAAACTGGGGAACAGAGACATTAGGAGATCTGTGGAAGGAAGAGGGATGGGACGGGGAACATGGGAATAGAAGATTGACATTACAGGGACTTTCAGGATGGAAAGCAGAGAATTTGAAGGAGGTGGGTTTGGGGTGGATTAACGGGGGTAGAAAAAATCGAGGATTTGGATGGGGGATGATAAGAGGTGGTGGTGAACAGCGGTTTTTAAGGCCGGGAGTGAAGAATGGGATTGAATAGAGTGAAGGAGTTTATTCCAAAGGTGGGAAAAAAGAGGAATGAAAGAGTGAAGGTGAGCAGTGATTCGTGATTTTGGTAGTTTTACCAGAAGGGGGTTGTTGGCGGACCTTGAGCGCCCTGCGGAAATGTGGTGGGGACAAATCGCAGAGAATGCAGGGGGGGGAGGCTGGAGACGAGATGGTAGAAGACAGAAGGACCACCGACCAGCCTGCGGTGAGAGAGTGAGAGGCCCAAAGACTCAGCCTCATCGCGGGAGATGCCAATGATCCGAAATGCCTTGGTTTCCACAGCGGGAAGCCGAGAAAGGTGAGAGGCAGGAGCACCAGCCCAGAGGGGAGAGCAGTACTCCATCGGGTTGCGGACGAAAGCTTTGTAAGTGGTCAGGAGCTCAGATGGGCTGAGGAAGGACTTTGCACGACGGAGGATTCCTAGTCGGCGACTAGCTTTGGAGGCGAGGTTTGAAATGCTTTGGACTTTGATACACCGGTGTGTTGGACACGAAGCTTGTCAAACGTGGTTGGCATGGAAACTCACACCAGCAACTGGAAATTTTTAATACAGAACAATAAAAATTTTGTCCCTTGTCTTATCGAAGTGGTCATGAAAGAAGGAAGCTTCCAACAAACTTAAATGCCAGAGGGGGCAAAAAGCAACTATTTATCCGAGTAATAAATATTCAGTAGAACTTCAATCTTGTACAGCGATTGAAAGTGGTGCACGGTTTTTTGTATACATAGTCGAGGCTCGTGGAAGAGCCTGCTCCTCTTCTAGTGTTGTGAGGCCGGGTCTCGGTGGCGAGCACGACCGCTAGATGGAGCACTAGAGTCGGCTCCACCGAACATTCGGAATTTAGGTCGTACCTTTCAGATAAATCCGACAGGTCACGGGTCCCTTATCGGACCGAAGATCGCCAATAGGTCGACCACGTGGGATAGGGTAAATTGCCAATTTCAATTTACCTAAATACCTACGTCGTCCAAACTACCGGGGAAATTCACCCTCGGCAGGATCTGCGCGATCCGGGCTGTTACCGAGCCGGATCCGAGTCGTACCCCAAGCGGAGAGTACCAGAATCCTGCCGGGCTGATTGCACAAATTACTGCAGCAATGAGGCCTCCTCATTCCCATTCGCAATGCGGAAAACCAATGATGGAAAGGACAAGGATGAGCTGGGACATTCAACAAGAGGGGATTTTATTAACAATGGGGGAAGGGAACACACAAAGAGCAGAGTTATCCGAATAAGAAATGTATCAATTGTACAAGCAAAAGCACTTAACAATTCTACTTGGACAAGACAGGCCCACACACAGACACACACACCCAAAAAGAAATGGACCCGCCGGTATTCGGCTCTCCAGCCGAGGAGGATAGTTCGGATGGGAGTCAAAACGGCTGGCTACCTGGCCGCGAGCGCGCGGCTGGTCGTCCACACCTTACCGGAGCTCCAGTCGCCAAAAGCACGGACCAGGGGAGCCGAATCCAGAGGAGGCGAGACGAGGTGATCTCCCTCGATGAAAATGGTCGACCGCTCGCTGTAATGCGCCAGCCGAGACACCTCCAATGCGCGGGATGCAGTCCACGCAGACCAGACAGAAGTGTGCGATGCAGTCAGCACAGACCAGACAGAAGCGCTTCGAGCCACACGGGATGCAATCTCCTCACGCTCGTGCCGACAACCACACTCTTCTTCTTTAGGAAGGAGGGGCTTCTTTTCCTGGCCACTCGCCTCCTGATTGGTCGGACCCATCGCGCGATTCCCTGGCCGTCTCCCATTGGACAGGCCCACGGTAGGCGGGGCAACTCCCACCCTTCTGGGTGGAGTCCCGATCGGAGGCGTTTGTAGCTCCGCCAACCTCCTCACTTCCGACCATGTGCGTAATGGTGATGGTGTTGTCGGAAACGGGGCGGGTGAGATGCACGCTCATTGCCGATTGGCCAAAGAGGGACGCCATGCCCATGTTAAACTCCGCCCACGCACACATGCCGGCGAGCGCTCAAATAATTCCGCGAGCGGAGTGTTGTTGTGGTCGTTGTGGATGTAAAAATCTTAACTATAAAAATAACTCCGCAGCGCTCGGACATTTAATTCCCATTAGACTAGGGACGGGACCCTAACTAGAAACAAATACCGATATAACTGATCTATAGGACCTGGCTGTTGTGTGCTCATGGTTTCCAGATTGGCAACACTAGTACATTGAACAGAGCAGGACACGTCAGGACAAAAGGAACAGTAGAGAGAGGGGGAAACACCAACAGCAGAGTTGAAGGCTAATATAGAGGGAGACTGATACTCGGCCCAGGCTTCAGACTGTGGTATGCGCATGAAGCTGTTCTGTCAAAATGAAATGTGTCAGAAGATATAGAAAATATGGTCACATTTGTACATGACAAACAATGGGTTTGGGGATGAATGGGGGACAGGAGATGATGCATGGGGTAGACTGGATGGATACAACGGGAAACTCTCAGGACGGAAAACTGAAATTTGGAAGGAGGAGGTATTGGGATGGGTTAACGAGGGTAGAAAAGATCATGGTTTTGGATTTGGGACGATCTGAGATTGTGGTGAACAACTGTCTCGAAGACCTGGCGGGAGAAATGAGATTGAAGGGAATTTGGAAGTTGCTTCCACAGGTGGGGAAAAAGATGAACAAATGAGTGGAGGTGAGCAATGATCCCGTATTTAGGTAGTTTCACTAGAAGAAGGTTTATACTGAACCCTGTGTGCCCTGCAGAAACCTGTGGGTGGGTGGAGGGGGGGGGTAAGGGAAGGGACAAAGCATGGAAAGACACTAGAGGGGGAGCACTCGGGAGAGTGCAAAACCTCCGCCACTAATACTGCTGGGTCACTCAAGTGAACCTTATATCTTATTCATTAAATATGATGTCAACAGTGCTGACAGAGTTGTAGTTCTTTTCTCCAACATTTTTTTGGGGTGGCGGGGGTGGGGGGGGGGGTTGGAAATCACTTAAAACATGTAAAAATGCAAAAAAAAAAAAATCGAAATTTTGTTGAAAAAAAAAGTTGCAAAATTTTTTTTTCTCTAGCAATTTTTTGGGGGGGTTGGAAATCACTTAAAACATGTAAAAATGCAAAAAAATATATTTTTTTCTCAAACAATTTTTTTTTGGGGGGGGGGGTTGGAAATCACTTAAAATATGTAGAAATGAAAAAAATAATTTTCTCCAACAATTTTTTTTTTTGGGGGGTAACAATTTTTTTTGGGGGGGGTTGGAAATCACTTAAAACGTAGAAATGCAAAAAAAATTCTCATTTCATGTAGAAATGCAAAAAAAAAGAATTTTTTTCTCGAACTTTTTTTTTGGGGGGTGGGGGTTGGAAATCACTTAAAACATGTAGAAATGCAAAAAAAAAAAAAAAAATTTCGATCGATCGAAAAAAAAAAAATAATGGCATGATCCTTGGACCATACCTAACCCCCCCACCAAGTTTCGTCGAAATCCGTCGGAGTTTTTCCGTAATACTGTTCACAAACAAACAAACAAACAAACAAATAAATAAACCAATGTCACCCGCAGGGTGACCCATATCTTGTCAAAAGGTGGCCACGTGTGACTTCTTTAAGGTCACACTGAGGTGAACAGAGCTGCTATCCACCAGGAGTGACTCCTTGAGGAATATCTGCCTACGAGAATTCTGATGAGAATCGTTCTACAGAGTAACCATGAAAAATATGCTTTTGCCTCATAACGTCACCAAATGACGTCATAATGTCTCAAGCTTGATATATCTAGAAAGCACTCATCGAGGTGTTCAATTTGAGGTACCACACGATATGGTTCCTAAAACTTGAAAATTTGACCTTGGGGTCAAATATGTTTGACCTTAGGCGCTAACCATGAAGGTCAAGGCCAATCGCCACCAAAAATTAATCAGCTGAGCGCCAGACCATGAACTATATTCCCATGAAGTTTGAAGACGATCCGATCAAAATTACTCAAAAAATAAGGGTTTCGTCGACTCCCCTGATTTGCGACAGTGACCTTGACCTTTGACCTTGACCTTCAAAATTTTGTGCACTGAAAGGGACCTCTATAGGACTCTGATATGCGAAGTTACAAAAATTTCCAATGATAACTGTGCTCTGCAGAATTTTTTATATGTGATAACAGACAAACAAAAAAAAAAAAAACAAAAAAAAAAACATACAAGCTGACTAACATTTCTTACAAAAATTTCGTTTTGGCAAGATAACAAACAAACAAACAAACAAACAAACAGAAACGGGTGAAAACAGTAACCTCCATCCATCTTCGAAGATGGCGGAGGTTAACAAGACCAGAAATGTGGCTCTTGAAGACAGAGAGACCACCGACCTGTCTGCTATGATGTTGTGGGAGGCCCATAGACTCGGCTTCAGCGCAGGAGATTCCAATGATCTTGAAAGCCTTGGTTTCCATGGCATCACGTTGAGCAAGATGTGAGCCGTGGAAGCCAGCCAAGAGGGGAAAGCAATACTCCATGAAGCTGTGGATGAACTCCTTGCAGGTGGATAGGAGTTCAGGTGTGCCAAGGTAGGACTGTACGACAGAGGATGCCCAGCTGGCGACTGGCTTTTGAGGCCAGCCTTGGAATGTGGTTTGCCCAAGAAAAATCGTGGCTGATAGTGAGACACAGGAGTTTGAATGACTGATCTTCATGAAGATGATTGGTGAGAAAGAAGTTTGGGGGGAGAGAGAGGGGTTTTCCAGATTGTCCTTTCAGAGAGAGCTTGTGGGCTTGTGAGAGTGTAAGATTTGCCAGGATTGAAAGACAGATTCCATTATTCCAATTGTTTGACAATCTTGTGATTTTTTTTTTTTTCAAGGTCTGAAGAGAGGGAAGAGGCTGCTGCCTGCCTGCCTGCCTGAATGATGAGGGATGTTACGGCAGAGGGTGGAGTCATCAGCAAATAGATAGAGGATTTTGCAGAGAAACAGAGATCATTAATGAAATTCTACAATAGGACTGGTCCCAGAACACTGCTTTGGGGCACTCCAGACTTTTTTGCCTCATTGAGTTGACTTGTACATGATGATTTTCAGAACTCCAGTCACACATGGGTCTAGTCATTGCATCTTTGGTTTTACCGCCTTCAGTGGACCAGTTTGTGCCTGTGAATGTTTGACCTTGATGCTTGTTACCGCCACCAACGAAGGTGAAAGAGATTATGCTTTCACCCCTTTCTGTCTGTTTATCTGTTTGTCTGTATGAAGGATATCTCAAAAAGTTACAGACATATCCGGATGAAATTTTGTGGACAGGTTGGGTGTGTGACAAGGACGAACTGATTAGATTTTGGTGACGGTCCGGATCCGGATCCGACTACAAGAAATTTTAAAGTGATTCCTCACCATTGAGAGGTTGGGCCAAAAACGATATATAGCACGATATCACAAAAAGTTGTGGACGGATTCGGGAGAAACTTGGTTGACATGTTGGGTGGGTGACAAGGAAGAATTAATTCAGTTTTGGTGAAGATCTGAATCTGGATCCGAATCTAATAATTTTAAAGTGATTCTTCACCATTGAGAGATAGGGCTAAACTTATATATAGAGATAGGGCTAAACCTATTGGCACATCATTGCACATGACCAACCGTCAACCTCGCCGATCATTCCTTCCTCGTTCAGCTCGACACGAACAAGAGCCAGCCAGCATCCATAGAGCCACCAAACGGCGTATTAAACATCGAAGGAAAAGGTGGACGTCAACATCGGTGAAAGAGGTGTGTGCTGAACGTCAATAATAGTTAGGTGGGTGAGGCAAATGATCCACAGCCATCTTTGACCGTCAGAATAACTGTTTAGGAAAAGCCCACGGTGTGCTTAATCAAATGTCCTGCAAGTCGAAAGTGTAAATAAATCGTCCACCTCCAAGCCAATGTGTCCTGATGGAAAGGGGGTAGACGAGTCTCTGTTGGGCTAACGGCTACCTCGCATGCATGAGTGTGTCGTGATAAGAAAAAGGCCATCCCATAAGAAAGAGAATCTCGTCTATACCCTTCTCCAACGCATCAAAGTTAGAATCCCACCATATATGCGGATGGGTCTGTCCTGGACATGCATTTTGGGAAATAACTGTCTGAGGACCTAAATGTTTGTCTGCATTAATATATATATATATATATATATATATATATATATATATATATATATATATATATATTTTGTTAAACCTGCAAAAATCTGGATGGGTTTGAGGGTGGAGGAGTAGCTGTTGAAACCTGAGTCCTATCCAAGTTCCACCTGATGACTTCATCTTTGCTTTTTGCTTGTTCGGGTTCCTTCTGACGACTCTAATGTAGGACTTATTTTATTTGGTCTTCCATTTGATTTGAATTTAATTTTTTTTTTAATTGCAAATTTGCCATCAGAAGAGTGGGCTCGCACCAAGTCCCTCTCAAAATTGTGTGTGGTGAGTATTCTTTGAATGCCATCTAGTTTCTGAGGAGATCTTCCTGCATTCCTGCCTCTTCCCTGTGTGTGATGAACTTAGTTGTGTGGCAATGGTTTGGCCTCTGGTGTTTGTTGGTGATGGGTGTACCAGGTTGTGTCTTTGGCACTGAAGTTCTCTCCGATGATGATGTTTTTGGAGGGAGCAAAGGTTCTGTGGTTGTGGTGAGTATTTGGTTGGTACTGTGCGGGATGTGCCATTTATGATGTTCGTGTGTGCTTTGTTACCAGTTTTAATTTTGAAACCGTGAAGTTCAAGTGTGTTGTCTGGTAGTAGAAGTGCTTTTGTATCGTGTGTGATATCTAAGTATCGAATTGAATTGTGAATGTATGTGATAAGGCCTCCACCTCTGACGTTTGGTCTGTCTGAACGTATCGGTGCATAGTTGGGGATGGCCGGTGTTTTGTTTTTCTCATGCAATTTTGTTTCTTGTATGATGGCTATATGAACGTTGTTTGTGAGAATGGAGTGTTTAAGGTGCACGATCTTTCTGATGAAGCTGTCTGTGTTGTATTGTAGGATATTGAGGTTATGTGTGCGTTTCTGGGGTTGAGGTGGCCAGGGCCCCCGGTTGGTATCTATGTCTCCAGCGAGAATGAGGAGAAAGGGGAGGACTGCCGGAGGGAGGTCACTCCCCAAATAAGAAAACAAATAAAGACAGAACCGTTTGTTGTGGATATGTGATGCATGTGTGAGTGATGTTTGATGTGTGGTGTTTGAGTGCTTGTGTGTGTGAGGTGTTCATGTGGAAGATGAAAGTGAGTGGGTCAGTCCATGGGAACTGATCGGCATTCTGACCATGACCGCGCTGCTCCGACGAATCCAGGCAACAGGGAAGAGTGGAGAAGATTTGGCCCCTGCCTTGCGTTGGGGGGGGGGGGTGCAGCCACATTGAAGAGGCATCACCAATAGTTGCTCATAGGATTGTTGTTGGTGTTCTATGGCCGACCCTATACTCGTCCTGACCAGTATATCTGCTACTATTAAATATCTTGCTTATAATCATATAAACAGTGCATGAAATTTCTTTAAACAGCGTATTCATGGGTCTAAAGGCATACATATCTTCATGGTGGTGTTGAATTGTGATTTTAAACAACCTTGTAGAGGAGAAAGTGAATGAAATGGCAAACGTTTTGATTTCCTAAACACCGCTAAAAAGTTTCACTTCAGCACGTACGCATTTTCATTGTGACTCCATCGGGTTACGTGTTGCTGATCTCTTGGATGCTCTCTTGTTGCAGATCTCTTGGAGGTAGATCGAAACTCTTCACCGCTGTCAGAATCGATGACGGAATTGCAGCTGCCACGATATGTTCAGCAGCAACGCAGTGGTGAAAATGGACGACATTTGGACGGTGCACTGCACTTTGAAACCGTTTTGGCCGTGCCCGGAGGATTTGCTTACGATTACAGCTGTAACTCTTTACCACAGCAACCGTTTTCTGCGTATTTAGAAGAGTCGAGTCCGGGAACCGAGAGCTCCTTGGAAAGTGGCATTTTGGAGTCCACGTACTCTGACTTGCAGTCAGATTCTGACTGCAGTGCAGATTCTGAGTCTAATTGTGAGTCCGATTCAGAGTCCGAAGGGGAGGTAATGTGGCAGCAAGACGAGTTGACTCGAGGAGAAAGTGACGATGAAGTGGACAGTTCGTTGATGCAAGAAGAAATGTAAGGACCTTTCGAGGCCGCACACCCATTCACCTTCTTTATTTATTCTTCCATGCAGTGGGTTGAAAAAATGTGAATCATATTGTGCAGACGTGGTAACGAAAGGTTTGAAATTTGTAGATACTTTTCGATCACCCACGGATGGGGGAGTCCGGGTGGGATTTATGGACCGCAGAAGAAGGCATGTTGGGAGTTACTGATTCAACGGTAAAATTGCCATTTGGATTAAGAGCATGTTTTGCGATAGACATATACCATTAAACCACACGACGAGTCGTTCAGCTACAAAGTAAACAGGAATGCAGAATAACACAATTGCCAAACAGTAGGGTCTCCTTGGGCTTGAATTGTTTTTCTACCTTATTATATTACGTCAGATTTTCTCCTCGTGGTCACCAGCTACCTTAACACCACACATGCTCACTACATGGCTGTAAAAAATGATTTTTGATTAAAAGTGGTGATACTTTTACAAAGTGACACTTTTTTCTGGAACATATTGTTCACTTGGAAAAAAATTGGGATGTTGCGCTATACTGTCACCATATTTGCCCTTACCGGATATTTATGTAATGTTTTTGTGATGTAAAATGCCAAGTGATTAATTTTGAAGTTTGTGATATATATATATATATATATATATATATATATATATATATATATATATATATATATATATATATATATATATATATATATATAATATTTCTGCATTGAAATGAACTGGATGAACACCGCATGCTAGCAAAAAGTATATCGCAGCCGTTGCCACTGAGATTTGTCATTCAGTGGTAAACAATAATTGTACAACCAGTACTACTTTTAATGGTCCCAATTGTTCGCATTCTCTTGCGGTGTCGGCCAGGGAATGTTTTTGCCTATACCTTTCACGAACCAGCTGTCCAGGCTTGAGGTTCAATTGAAGGTGGCAGGAATTTGTAATTTCACCATCGTGCTGGCGATCATTCACATCGTCTTTGTGAAAGGAAAGGAATCTTTAATGTCCACGAACAACCAGTGTGTCAGATGGGTCTTCGGGCAAGATGTCCTTCAGATGGACAGCATCCACTTTGATTCCTCACCTTGCATGAGAAACACCAGGACGGCAATTTGTAATTTGGTCGATATTTGAACACAGGCGAGACAGCTAATACAAAGGTGCGTGTGTATAGTTCTCGGCTATCCTGCCAGCCCACTTGTTTACTGCTAATTTAACATATTTTGACCTCCGGTAATTTAACTTTTGATTGTAATTCATGTTATTTATTTGTTTTTTTTCCTTTGATTTGACCTTTTCTAGACTTTGTGAATTTCTCTAATTTTGATCCACTGACGGTGTGTGGCTGCTTGACTCCCTGAGTATGGATATTGGTAGAGAATGTATTTATGATCTTTTGCTCGACCTCAGTTTGGACTCTGAGTCGCACTCAGACTCTGCCCCTGAAAATGCATTGGACTCGGATGTGGAAGGCTCAAGCTGGGAAACGATGTCCAACTCCGATGAGCTCCTGCATGACTTCTGTTTGGAGCTGAGCAGCTCCTTGAGCAGCTTTGATAGCGTGTAAGATGACCATTGTTAAAGATGTTTGTCTGATGCAGTGGCATGGGAGAGTGCTTGGGACCTGTAGGGGAAATGTCGAATAATTCCTCTTGTGCTACTCATTTGTCACCTTGTACTTTCCACCATAATTTTTCTCCGCTCTTCTACTCTCACCTAATCCCTCCCACTCCTTTCCTTTCCTTCACTCATCCACTCATGTACGATGTCTTTGTCTCATTGTTCTGCTGTTATCCTCTGTAAGCATGTAAACCTGCTGCCCTCTGTCATTTAGCTCCTCTATGAGGCAAGTTCTCTGTGTGCAAGTGTTTTATTCTTTTTAAGAGGTAGGTTTATAATTGGATGATATGAATGATTCTGTGAAGGCCAAATCTCCTTGGTCTCCATGATTATTGACCTTTAAAATATAATTCTGAACCCCATCTGAAAATGACATTTTGTTTTTAATCTGTGCATAAAAATGAGTGTGTATACCTCTCAGCTATCCTGCCAGCCCACTTTTCTGCTAATGTAACATATTTTGATCTTTGGTAATTTTACTTTAGATTGTAATTTTTTTATTTTTTAATTCTCTTTGATTTGACTTTTTCCAGACCTTATAAAAAATTTCTCACTTTGATCCACTGTCTTTGTATGGCTGCTTGACTCCTTCAGTCCAGGTGTTGTTGGAGAAGGTATCCATGATCTGCTCGATCTCAGCTTGGACTCGGACTCTGCCCCTGAAAATGCATTGGACTCTGATGTGGAAGGGACAAGCTGGGAGACTATGTCCAACTCCGATGAGCAACTGCATGACTTCCATTTGGCGCTGAACAGTCCCTTGAGCAGCTCATTGAGCAGCTCATTGAACAGCTCCTTGAGCAGTTCCTCGAGCAGCTCTCATCACGAGTAAGATGACTGTTGTTGAGGATGTTTGTTGGAGGCAATGGGACAGGAGAGTGCTTGGAACCCATATGGGAAATGTCAAATAATTACCCTGCAAACGGGAAGTGAAAAGTGGGGTTAAGCAATTAGCTCCAGTCTGCCTGTCCCCCTGTCTGTCTTCTCAGTTTATGATCGAGGAACAACTTATTTAAAATGAATGTTATATTTTGAACACGAATATGAACATTAATCGAAGGACAAGTCTGTCGTGTTACAGTATCTTGGGTCAGAATTCGTCCTGATTATGCATGCCCAGAGAGGAGTGAGATAATATTTTTTACTCTGTCTGCCTGTCTGGCAGTCAAACATAATTGAAAACAAGGAAAAGAGCAATCAGAGATTGTAGACCCTCGCCAGGACTTCTTTTGTGTGGCATTTGTGTACTGGTGTGTTACATAATTAATAAGAGACATAACTAGAACTGCCACTTTATAACTGCTGGAAGTGATGACCGGGTACCAAGACGTCCCACTTTGATGCAACCCCACTTTTATCGAACACCTGACCATGACCCATGATGATTTAATGTTTTTCTTCAATCCAATATGGCTGCCAAATCATGTGACATATCAATCATTCCTTAACAAACATACACCTTTGTCTTGGGGAACATTTGTGTGAAGTTTCCACTTGATATGTCCAGCCTTTCTGGAGAAGAAGATTTTTTATAGGCTTAGGGTAAATTGAATATGGCTGTCCAACCATGTGACTTATAATATCATATGTGTGAACCTTTTGTTCCTCCTGGATAGGTGGCCATATGTGTAAAGTTTTTTGCCTCAAACTGTTCAGCCATTTCAGAGAAGATTTTTGAAGTTTTTTTTTTTTAACAATATGGCTGCCGAATCACGTGACTGATGACATCACATTTTTTACTTACGAAATCTAAAGATTTCGTAAGTATATTGATGACTTCCGTCCTTTGTTTCTGTGTGTGTGTGTGTGTGTGTGTGTGTGTGTGTGTGTGTGTGTGTGTGTGTGTGTGTGTGTGTGTGTGTTTGTAGGCACGATAACTCGAAC
The DNA here is from genome assembly GCF_056783735.1 of Eptatretus burgeri. Taxonomy (NCBI): domain Eukaryota; kingdom Metazoa; phylum Chordata; class Myxini; order Myxiniformes; family Myxinidae; genus Eptatretus; species Eptatretus burgeri. Next base: position 33,245,125 of record NC_140968.1, on the reverse strand, counting down.
GGCAGAAGCTCCCAATGTCAAATTACACCACGTGATTCAGGAGGGTGATGGCTAGTGCTGATTAGATTTTGGTCAAAATCGTTCAAAGGTCAAGGTCACAGTGAGGTCAAACATTCGATTTTTGATGGTTTGGTACAGAATCATCGTATAAACTTCTGGTTTGCGTCGCTACCTTCTCAAGAGACAGCTTTTATTAGACAAGGTCAGAGGTCAAGTTGACGATTTCGTAAGTACCAGTCTATGACTGCTTGTTTTTCTGTTGACCATTTTTCCCCGAGATGACCCTCAAACATTTTCACACTGATCAGATGTAGCGTTCTACATATTATACAATTATGACGCCATAATGAAGGCACCCATGAAGTCATAAAAAAAAAATCACACTTATTACCCACGAGGAGTACTCGCCATGTGCCAAGTTTCGATTTTTTTTTTTCCTTGGTGCTGTTTCAGAAATACAGAGGTCCAAAATTTTTCCATTGGCGAACTATTTTCCTTATTTATTCACCTCGTTCATATTATCCGTCAACACAATAATCCCCTCAAACACTCCAACATCATCATCATCATCACCATCAACTCGTCTTTATCGTCACCATCATCAACATTGCCAACTCATTTTTGGATCAAGTTTATCATTATTATTATTAAAGGTAAGTTTCTTGAATATTAATAACTCAAGATTAGCCTGGTGCAAACTTCATGGTTAAAGGTGGCTGTCTTAAGAACTTAGAGTCTTAAGTTTGAGTCCTTGTCGTGAAGTTAAATAACACCAGGTGGGTAGACTCAGCCTGCCACCCTTCCGAGGTTGGCAAAATAGTACCAGCTTACTGGAAATAGGGGCTACTGCATTAGCATCACAGTCACGCTCCCAGCAACGATACAAACAGCAGCCGCAGGCTGCATACAAAATAATAATAAAAATACTTTATGTTATTAATAACTTTTATGTTATTGATAATATATTCATGAAATAAATTGCACAAACATGTTAATTAAGTGTACAGTTTGAACAAATTTTAAAGTGGAAGTCTCTAACCGCATTTTCCCCATTACCCCCTAAGTTTGCGGATTTACAGTTCACTGGGATTTTCAAGAATGTAACCCCCGCAAGTCCCTCCTGTGTATTCTTGAACACTGCATGGGTATCGTGTTCTCTTAACTCTACAGTTCTTCTTGTGCAACCCATTGTCACCTTGTGCTTTCTCTCATAAACTTTCTCCTCTCATCTATTCTCATTGAATCCCTCCCACCTCTTTCCTCCACTCATGCACTCATTTTATGATGTATTTGTCTCGTTGTTCCCCTTTGATGCTCTCTCAGTCTGTGAACCTGCTACCCTCTGTCATTTAGCTCCTCTATTACACAAGATCCCTGTACACAAATGTTTTTTTGTTTTTTTATTGAAGAGGTAGATTTATAATTGGACCCTGTGATTGATTCCATGAAAAGTCACATCTTATCGGTCTCCATGATCATTGACCTTAAAATGTAATTCTGAACCCCATCTGAAAATGACACATTTTAGTTCTAATCTCTGCATTCTAAAAGGATGATTATTTTCCTTTATTATTATTATTGCTTTTTAAAAATAATCATTGAAAATGCCACCTTGTGCCTGTGAAATGTCTTCCGTGTGACATAGTGGGTCCATGACTATGAATGATGAAGAGGTTCGTGACCTCCGTTCATTTATGCATGATCATCTTACCAGCCTTTCTCACGTTGGTGAGCGTCTTGCTGTAGCCATGGAGGTAATTGTGGTATTTTAATATTTTTGTTCTGTCTGGTATTCTGGTAACAACCTCTTTGAACCAGTTTCATGAAATTGCTTTATCTGGCATTATGACCCTATTGTTCAATCGATTGATTTACTATGTTTTTTCACTGTTTATTTGGAAGTAAAATCTCATCGTGCTTTGCAAAGAAAGAGGTAGGAAACGTTACATTTATGAAATATCCACTGTAAAAAGATGGGAGTTTCATAGAGATTTTAAAATAGTCATTGATGAGGAATCTTTAAATGCAGCATTCCAGCAATGAGCAAATCTAAAGAATGCTCGATCACCAAAGGTTTAGTTGATAGACTTCATATTAGTTTATGGGACTTCCAGGAGATTCGGCTGCTTAGTTTGGGGGGGGGGGGAATGACTTAATTTCCCGCAGCACTCTGGCGACTGGCGCCACCATCTTTGCAGTGTCACATTTATTTCCACATTCAGCGGGGCAATTAAGGAGAAATTTATTCTCAATGGATGCCAACCTATGAGTTTTATCCTGCTCTCTCATTTTTAGTGCCAAGCATTAAGCAAAGAAGCTACATGAACCATTTTTGAATGCTTTGGCATGAACTTTGTCAGGGCCGAAATCGAACCGCCAACCTGCCATACTCGGAGCAGACACTTTAACCATTATGCAACAAGTCTGGTATATTGATTATTATTTATCCTAAACAATTTAACTCTCTGTCTGTGTGTCTCATAACTTATTTTTTAACCATTTGAGCTTTTGTCATCAAATTTTCAACAAATATTTATTTTGAGAATACAGAGAAAAATAATTACTAATTGGGTCAAAATATCAAAGCACAAAGTCATAGTAAGTACTATCACTACTACTACCACTACTAATCCACATGTCCAGCTAAGGGATGTAGCGACCCCCTTGGGGGTTGACCCTTTTGTGCTTCGTTCTCTTGAGATGGGGGAATGCGAGGTTGGGGCAGGAATTTTGGAATTTCTTCGCCGTGGTGCCGGGCAATCGCGTGCCGACTCTTTGTGAAGGACACCATGGGATCTTTGCCAACTAATGCTGGCAGATGGGACGCCATTTTAATGCCAATCCGAGGGACTTGCACAAATATTGATGAATGAGCCTGCCTGTGAAACATCAGGATGACAGTTTATAGTTGAGGTGAGATAACTCAAAAGGTAGGTGTGCATACCTCTAAGCCATCCTGCCAACCCCAATGTTTTAATTATTTAATCCAAATCGTTTTTTCCTGTTTTTATTTTCTGTACTGCTTTTTGTCCCAATCACATGTCTGCTATTGCTTGAAGTATATATATATATGTATATATTGTTGTGGTTACCAAATTCGCAAACCACCATTCAGGTCCCTTAGGTGAGATATCTCGGTAAGTATATGTGTAGTTAGGCCCAAACCCGTTGTCTAGTGGGAATACATGTCATTTATGCGTGCTGCGACTCTTCAGGATAGCCGTTTTTCTTTTACTATCTTTATTTTGGACCAACCGCCATTGTTACCACCACCAACCACAACATCAACCACCCACCGCGGCGCCGCTTCACGTCACACCTCGCAACCGTCGCATCGCCACCGTTCTTGCGCCGCTTGTGGGTACCGGTGTTGGACTCGTGCAGGGCGCGCGCCGAACAGCGTGTACAAAACCACGGATTTTCCACTTCAAAAACGGATCAAAAACGACACACGCCCACTTTTGTTCCGTCCAATCGGTGAGCGAGGGGCGATTTGGCCCCGCCCCCAGGGCGTTGGAGGGCGATCGATATATGCAAATTTATGGATCAAAAATCATTCACGCCCACTTTTTCTCGGGCCAATGGGGAGCGAGGTGAAAGGTCGAAGGGAGGGGGTCAAAGATGAGAGAGCGAAGCCACGGGGCTTATATAAGCGACCGCGTTCGTCAGTCAAGACGAGAGAGTGAAGACTTCGCAGTCGGTGGAGTTGGGAAGAAGAAGCAAGAAGGAGTTGGTCGTCGTCGTGTGCGTTGGAGTCGGAGCGGAGGGGACGGAGCTGTGGAGAGGCGGCGAGGGCAGACGAGGGGGTGCTCGCGTCGTGCAGGGAGCTGCACACCAGGGAGGCCGACGGCGCGACCTGGCCGAGGTGGAGACGCTCGTCGCGGGACTCGAGGCAGAGTAGGAATCCTCTATACCCCGAGCATCAGCAACCCCCCTCCTGTTTCCCCCCGCGCTGAGATAGTGCGACCAAGGGGGCCCCTTTCCCACCCCCTACCAGATGCTGTCCGCGAGGCCCGCGGAGTTGAGGCACCATCGCCGCTCCGCGTCTCATCACCAGACGGGTAGGCCCGACCCGGTCTCGGCCTCAGGCCCGCCTCATCCTTGAGGGTTCTCTTTTCTTTTTCTTGGTTTTGGATATGTGTTGTCGGCGCCGTCTGTGAAGTAAAATTGTATAAGTGTTGCCGTGTGCTCGCGTAATCGGTATTAGATCTGCATTGTCGCATTTGCTTTTTGTGTAAAAATTGCATTGTGTTTCTCTTCTTTTCTATGTGCTTTTGGTGGAATTGAATATGTGTACTTTCCGTTCGTCGCGAATAAATGTGCTTTGTGTTGAACTGTTTCCCGCTTCGCTTCGTCATTTCTTTCATTGAATCCTCATCTTGCTTCACGTAAAGGGTTGGTAGTGGGCTGAATACGCCCGATAATTAATCGAACCGTCGAGGCCGACGATAACACCGCTCGGTTATCCCGATAGTACGGAACGGGTCACTTAAGTGGCCCGTGTCCGAAGTCGACCTGCGGCGAGGTGCGATCGCCCGGTCTACCCTCCGTGTGGGTACTTAGGTAGGTCGAATTTGGCGAGCAACCCTATCCCACGCGGGGGCTGATTGGCTCGATCGCGGTGAGACCGAAAGGTCCACCCGTGACTGGTTCCCGGCGTTAGTCCGAGAGGGTCACGACTGGATTGTCCGTCCGGTGGGCGACGTGCCGCGATTCGAGTTACGTGGCCGTCAGCACGTCGGCGGGCGCGAATCCGTAACAATATATATGTGTATATATATATATATATATATATATATATATATATATATATATATATATATATATATATATATATATATATATATATATATATATACACACACACAGAGAGCTTTTTACACATTTTTGTGGTATATATATATATATATATATATATATATATATATATATATATATATATATACATATATATATATATATATATATATATATATATATATACATATATATATATATACACACACACACAGAGTTCTATCCCTGTGTCGTAAGAGGCGACCAGGGTTGCGTCAGGAAGGGCATCCGGCGTAAAACATGTGCCAAATCACTATGCAGATCATACGGATGATCCACTGTGGCGACCCCTAACGGGAGCAGCCGAAAGAAGAAGATATATACAGAGAGTAAAAGCACACTGAGCCTAAATGAATAATAAAATTCTTTATTAAAACCTTGACGTTTCAGAAGACAACTATCTTCTGGCCTGAGAGGTAAAAAAAAAATAAAACACTGCATGTGCAGCTGCCGAGACGTTAACTGTTCTTCTGTCCAACGAAAACAGTTGCGTGTTACGATTAGGCTGCGAGGGGGACCAATCAGCGTGAGGTTTGGGATGGATTTCATAAAGAGAGTAGGATTGGAGGGTTGATTTGCTTTTCTGGATGTGGGCGACACATGCACAACAGACCAGCGTTTGAGCACCCAGGTGTGCCGCAAACTGGTGCTCAATTACAACAATGGTCACCCGACTATGCCCAAACTGTCTTGTGCATGAACCTTGTTTGACCGGGCCAAATCACACTGCAGTGAGGAACACACACGATGGACTAAAATTTAACATGTCACCCGCTTTCTGCAGAAGAATGACTATCCAGCAGCATTCATTTTGTCTTGCCACCGGAGGAGGGAACCCACACCATGACCTGAGGAACTGGTGAAAACAGTAGTATTACCGTACATCGGCAATACTTCGGAGATTGCCAACCATTTGCTGCAACCATTTGGAATCCAGGTTGCACACAAACTTCGGACAGCACTCTGTGTGCAGCTGTATCGGCCCAAAGACAGGGTGAATAGACTCGACAAGATGAATGTGGTCTAGGAAATCCCCTGTCGAGACTGTGATGCCAACTATGGAGGCCAGACAGACAAGCGACTTGTGACACGGTGTATGCAGCACCAGCAAGCTGTCACATGTGGAGATCAGCTTTGCTGGTGGCAGCACATTGTCACAATCTACATCACATCTTCGTGTGGGGAAGAAAGGCAGTTAAAGCCTCGGCACCAGGCCGGGCGAGCCGGTAAATTCTTGAAGCATGGCTTTCAGGCACACGGTCGATGAACTGTCATGTCGACCTGCTTGCTGCCCATCGAGGATTACGTAATCGCCCACAACCCCCACCTGCGGGTGCGAAGGCTAAATCCAAGACACAAAGCCGGATCACACATGGAACACGTGACACCGAACCTGTGACCCAAACATCCAATGCGGAAGCAAATCCACCCTCCAATCCCGCTCTCTTTATTAAATCCATCCCAAACCTCACGCTGATTGGTCCCCTCGCAGCCCAATCATGACATGCAGTCATTCCCATTGGACATAAGAACAGTTAACGTCTCTGCACATGCGGTGTTTTAAATGTTTTTACCTCTGAGGATGGAAGATAGTGGTCCTCTGAAATGTCAGGGTTTTAATAAAGAATTTTATTATTATTATAGTCTCAGTGTGCTTTTACTCTCCATACAAATATGTCTCCTGAGCATCCTATTTTTAGTATATATATATATATATATATATATATATATATATATATATATATATATATATATATATATATATATATATATATATATATATATATATATATATATATATATATATATATAGTTATGGCTGTGGAAATTCACAGAGCACCATATAGGTCCTAAGATCAATTATGTTGATAAGTCTGTGTTCAGATAGATTTCCCCACCGATGTTTAACGGGAAATTATTCGTGTTCAGGGCTGTGATCTTTGAGTTAGCCGTTTTTCTTTTACTATCGTTATTTTGGACCAACCACCATTACTACCACCACAAAGCGCCACCAACTACAACAACCACGATCACCACAACCACCTTCTCGTCAACCGCCAACATCCCCACAGACAACGAACAGCCGCCTTCACAACAACCACCTTAACCACCACCGCTCAACCACACCACCCTCACGACCACCACAAACGCCAGCCACACCACCCTCACGACCACCACAAACGCCAGCCACACCACCCTCACGACCACCACAAACGCCAGCCACACCACCATCAAGACCACCACAAAACGCCAGCCATGCCACCATTACGACAACCACCATAACCGCCTTCACCACAACCACATTTCCACCTCGGCACACGGTTGCGAGAAGCCTGGCATTCATCGCGGGAGACCGGACAACGGCCCCACCCCCCCCCCCCACGATGGACCCTGTGAGAGGATTGGAAAAGCGAGACCAGCTGTGAAAAAGGAAAAGAATGAGAAAGGCCCCGATTCGGCGAGGAAAATTCCCTTCTTCTGGAAGTTTCCTGTGTGTGCTGGAAGAGGGGGGCGGAAGGGAGGGTGAGGCGCCGTGAAGATAAAAGGGCGCGCTGAATGCAAGGTCGCGCTCTGCTGGAGGTTGTTGGGTGTGGAGGAGAAAAAAAAGTGTCGTGTTGGAGTTGTGGGCAGTGTGTGGAGCCGCGGTGAGGAGCTGGAGAGAGGAGCGCAGCGGAGCCAAGGCGCGCGGCCTGCCGGACCGTGCCTAACCGTGAGTCGCGGGAGAGGGGACATCGAGAGTCGCCCTAGCGAGTCACCACGAGGGACAAGGTAGCCAGCCCGGTCTCTCGGAGCCTTTGCGGTCTACACGGCTCCGTGTTTATGAAGACCCCAAGAGGTCCAGTCTACCCCTCGTCTGTCCTGGGGTTTTTCCTTGTTTCTTTGCATGAACGTTGTGGTGCCATGTCTTTAAGTAGAACTGTTAAGTGTGTACATAATAGATAGACGGTAGTAGCTCTTTTGCGTTGCTCGTGGTTTGTCCCTTTCGTGTTACATAATTGCATGCGTGCTTTTGTTTTGCCTTTGTCGATTGCAAACTGGCATGCGTGTCTTGCCTTGCTTGATTACATGACTGCATGACTGCATATGTGCCGCTTATTCAATAAATATGCTTGTTTAAATGTTCACCCGTTCGTTGCGTCCTCTTCCCTTAATTGAGCTGCCGTTCTGCGTTCGGAATATAGTTGGTTTTTAAATAGCCCATAAAGTGATCGGGTACAACGGGGCTGCGCGATAATACCCTGCTCGGTTATCCCAAAACAAAGCGAGCTGCTTAAGTGGCTCATTTCCAAGCGGCCCCGTTGAGGTGCAGTCTCTCGGTAGTCTGCCCGCGCGATTAATTAGGTATATCGACAATTCGGCGATTGACCCTGTAGCGCGGGTAGAGTGTTGACTCGGCTGTGGTGTGCACCCAAAACACACCCGTAGTGGGATTCCGGCGTTTGATCCGGAAGGCTTCGACTCGATTGTCCATTCGGTGGGCGAGTGTGGCCGCCATTGGCTAAACGCGGTCGCTCGCACGCCGGCGGGCGAGAATCCACAACTATATATACATATATATATTGTTACGAATCTACCGCCTGCCCAGCGTGCGAACGACCGCTTTTCACTAATAGCAGTCGCACGCCCACCGAACGGACAATTCAGTCGTGACTTCCTGGAACAACGCCGAGAACCAGTCACGGGTGTGCCTGCAACGCACACTATGGCCCAGTCCGTATTCTACCCGCGCGCGACAGGGTGAATCGCCGAATATCGATATACCTAAGTATTCGCGGGGTAACGGACCGAGGGACCGTACCTCGGCGAAGGCCTGTTTGGACACGAACCGCTTAAGCGGTTCGTTCCGTTCTGGGATAACCGAGCGGGTATTATCACCAGACCTCGCCGGACCCGATTCTATTATCGGTATTCAAAAACCAACTAGTATTCCGAAAAACAATATGACACTTCAATGGGGGAAAATGACACGACGAACGGGGTACATTTAAACAAGCACATTTATTACCATAGCACGTATGCAGGCATACACGTATACATTTATGCAAGGCAAAGAAAAGCACGACAAGAAGAACTACAACCGTTTATTATTATTATTATTTACAAGCACTTGCACAGTTCTACTTGCGGGACATGGCACCACAACATTCACACAAAAGCCCAAAAGAGAGACAGAGAACGTGACCGTGTGGTGAAGTCTTGGGCTCCGTTCTCTTGACCCAGCCTTCACCGCTGGCGTTTCTTCCGACTCGACGACCCTGCGAACGAGAGCGCGATTCAGAGCGCCCTCCTCGCAATCCCCTCAGCGCACACGATCCTCCCACCTTGTTCTTGATCCTCGTGTCAACGGTAACGACTCTCCCACTCTTCTTTTCCGCGCTCGCGTTCCTCCTTTTTATACCCATGCCCTGCCCCTTCTCAACTCCCACCCTTCCTTCCAGAACATGCGGGAAACTTCCAGAAGGAAGCGTTTTCCCGCCAAATTAGGGACGCGCGCCGCCGCAGTAGTTATCTCTCTCCTCATGCCTATAAATCCACCGTGGAGACGCCATTCGTTCGGGGGAGGGGGGAATGGGGGCCGCCTGCTTTCCCTCGACGAAGGCCAGGCCTCTGGCAACCGTGTGCCGAGGTAGAAAATGTGGTTGTTGTGGTTGGTGGTTGAGGCGATCATGGTTGTTGTGGTTGGTGTTGAGGCGATCGTGCTTTCTGTTGATCGTGGTTGTTGTGATTGGTGTTGATCGTGGTTGTTGTGGTTGGTGGTTGAGGCGATCGTGGTTGGTGTCGATCGTGGTTGGTGTTGATCGTGGTTGGTGTTGATCGTGGTTGTGGTCAAGGGGTTGGTCCAAAATAATGAGAGGAAAGAAAAACGGCGAACTCAAAGATCACAGATCGGGTGACACGAATAAACCCATTAAACAAAGGTGGGGAAATCTAACTGAACACGGACTTATCGGCATAACTGAACTACGGACCTATATGGTGTTCTGCGAATTTCCACAGCCGTAACTATATATATATATATATATATATATATATATATATATATATATATATATATATATATATATATATATATATATATTACTAAAACTCTCATCTTGTATGTATGTTCCCGAAATATAGCCAAAACGGTACACGATAGCGCAAAAATTTTAGGGCCACCTTACCGACCATTCGCCTGTGGTTTGCAGTATCAAGTTTCATTCAAATCGGGCAACAAAAAAAATTATTAAAAAATCAATTTCCAATTCAGTCAAGTTTTGGTATGACGATCCATTAAGCACAAGGACAAACCATGGAGAATGTGTTGATATACCTCGAGAAACCGGTTGGCCGAACGATGACTCCGGAGGAAAATGCTCAAATTTTCTTCAAGTTAAAAGTTTGACCACGAAATAATATCAAAATTTCGTCTTTTTTTGTTTTTTCATCAACCGCTGTCACAACGGGAACCCAACGCGTTCACGGGTCGTCAAGTATGTATGTATATATATGTGTATATATATATATATATATATATATATATATATATATATATATATATATATATATATGTAGTTGCATTGTGTAAGCATACGGACCGTGATTCCCCATTGTCTCGGATCGCTCACCTGCATTTGATTTTTGTTCATTTATTTATTTATTTCATTCATTCATTTATATTTTCATTTATGGATGCTTTCTGACAGTTTTGTGATTTTTTTTTTTCTTTCCCACTGTATCGGCTTCGATATCCGTCAGCACACAACATTTCTGTGCTTCCCCATTGTCTCGGGTCACTCACCAGCATTTTTTTCATTTATGGATGTTGTCCAACAATTCTGTGAATTTTTCCAGCGTAATGGCTTCAATATCCATCGGCGCGTAAAATTTCAGGTTTTTACGTTACCCGGAAGGTACCGTCTTTAATATCAGTGAGTGAGTGAGTCGGTGGTCAGAAAGAGCCATACATACATACATACATACATACATACATACATACATACAGCGCCTACTGAAAGGCTACACCACCTTTCAAATTTTTCACATTTTGTTGCCATATGCCCTGGAATTAAATTGCATTAAATCAGACTTTTACCACCTTTATTTACATATCATAACCAACAACTTCCAAGTGCAAAAGAAACTACAAATTTCAGAAGATTATTTAAAAACACAAAACTCTAATATCTTGGTTCGATACGTCTCCACCCCCTTCACAACAGCAATTGCAAATTAGCTCAGGTGTAACCAATCTCCTTCAAAATCACAAAGCAAGTTAATTGGTCTCCACCTGTTAGATTACAATAATTTCAGAATAAAATCAGCTGTTCCTGTAGGTTTCCTCTGCTGGGTAGTGCATTTCACAGCAAAGACTCAACCATTTCACAGCAAAGAACCAAGGAGTTTTCAAAAGACCTATGGGATATGATAAAGTCCGACCAGCGATAGTCAAGGATTCTCCGAAGATACCTGGTACCAACGTAATGAAGTCTCAGTCTCAGATCCCTGGTCAGAGTCCAAGTCTCACATCCATAGAGTAAGACTGGAAGCACCAAGTACCTGAAGACTCAGACTTTTGTCCTCCCACACAGGAACTGATCAGCAGCATCACACCCCATGATCCAGTGAATCCATGACTACCCAGGCCTGACTGAGACATCTGTTGACCTCTGGCTGAAAGCCAGCAGAGACATGAATATCACTGCCAAGGTAAGTGAATCTCTCCGTGACCTCAACATCCTTGCCACAGACAGGTACAGACAGGATAGCAGCATCTAAGATGTCATTGAAAGCCTGGATCTTAGTTTTGACCCAGGGAACCCATAATGCCAGCAGCTCCGACTCTTCATTCAGCACCTCGAGTGCTCCGCAAAGGATATCTAGAGTCTCCGCAAAGATGACTGCATCATCTGCAAAATCAAGGTCAGAGATCTTGACATTCCCAAACGATGCACCGCAGCTTGACCTCTCCGATATCCTCCCGAGAATCCAGTCCATACAAGTGCTGAAAAGTGTGGGGACCAGTACACACCCCTGACAAACTCCAGTAACAACTGGAAATAAGTCAGAGATTGTATCACCACATCTCACAGCACTCTCAGTACCAGAGTATAGTTCAGACATCAGATTGATCAGTTTTGGTGGTACCCCACAAAGAACAAGAATCCTCCAGAGGGCATCCCGATTCACTGAATCAAACGTTTTACAGAGATCAGCATAGGCTACAAGCAGCTCCTGTCGAAACTCTCGTCTGTGTTCGGTGAGGACCCGAAGAGCAAGGGTACGGTCAATCGTTAACCTCTTTGGTGTAAAGCCTGACTGTTCTGCACGCTGGTGCTCAAGCAAATGGTGATGAACCCGATCAAGAATTGTCCGAGCAAAGTCCTTGCCCGGCACTGAAAGCAGCGTCACCCCTCAGTTGTTGCAGCCTTGGCGATCAACTTTCCCTTTCAGAGAGGGACAACAAGGCCCCTCTTCCAGTCAGTTTGGATGATGCATGTGTTCCAGTCAGAGCACAAAACTGCATGCAATGACATGAGTGCAGCATCTCCACTCGCCTTGAGAAGTTCAGCATGGATGTCACAGATCCCAGGAGCTTTACCCCATTTCATCCGGTTCACCGCAGCCTGTGTTTCCACAAAAGAAGGTGGACCACAGTTGATTGGAGGGTCAGCAATCGGGATAGTAACACCCCTGACATCCAACTCGACAACTGGTGGATCAGCCTCGTACAGCCGCTCAAAGTAACCAGCCCAGCGGACCTTCACTTCGGACTCTTCTGTCAAGAGCCCAACACCCTCTGCTCTAACTGCAGTACACTGAGGACGGGCTTGATCTAACGCAATGCACGAATTCCCCTGTAAGCAGGACGAGAATCACTTTACCACAGGTGATGCTCTACCCCCACACGGATTCCTCGCACATAAGCCTCCTTGTCCACTCTTGGTGCACGTTTAGTTTTACGCCTCAGCTTCTTGAACAGCTCAGCTCGACCATTCAGCTTGGCCCTGCGACTCTGGTCAATGGTATCTAGTGTCCATTGAGAGACAAAATTCTTCTTCGCCCTTCGGTGAGTTCCAAGACATCTACCGGCAACATTAAGGACGGTGGTCTTGAAGTCACTCCACAACTCTTCAGGATCCCACAAAGCACCCATACCCTCCAAATCTCTACTCAGCCTGTTTGCAAACTCCTCAGCTCCACTCTCCTCCTTGAGCTTGCCAACATCCAGCCTTGGCTGGGATGGTACCATTCTCCTGGATACAAGCTGAAACTTCAGAGTTGCTACAACAATCATGTGGTCAGTATTGAGGAACTGAGCACTCCGGTGTACCCTGCAGTTCTGGATCATCCTCCAGCGACCATCAACGAGCACATGGTCAATCTCCTTTGCCACACGGCCAACGTTGGCATACCAAGTCCAGCGATGACCCTGTGGGTGTTGAAACCATGAACCAGCCACCCTAAGTCCATGACTTCTTGCAAAATCAAGGAACTTAGTGCTATTCTGGTTCACAGTTCCAGACCCATGGGGACCAACACATGTTTCATGACCATCCATATCAATTCCAGTCAATGCATTGAAATCCCCCAAGACTAGAAGAGTATCTCGCCTGGGGCACTGCTCAACCACAAACTCGAGCGTGGCATAGAATGCGTCCTTCATGGTGAGATCACTCGCCTCATTTGGAGCATATACAGTGATTAGGGAAATGACATCCAAGGAGTGACCAATTCTTCGTCTCATAATACGCTCGTTGACCGGTGTTACCTCAATTATCATTTGAGTCAGTTTATTGGACACAGCTCCTGCAACTCCTTGGGCATAGTAATCATCAGGGTGACCAGACCAATAGTAGTTGGAACCATCCGCCATGATCTCGCCGTATTCCAGTCTCCGAACCTCAGAGAGTCCAAACGATGTCAAACCACTTGAGTCCAACCTCAAGCGTTTGAGTGCTGCAATACCGATGTCCAAATGCTTGAGCTCAGATGATAACAGAGACAGATGATCATCCTCTCTTGGGGATTGGACATTCCAGGCACCCCCGAAGGGACTGCCTCAGGTTCACCCAAGGAGACCGCCATCTAGTGGATGACACTTCAGCAACACTCCGCCACACACGACCGCAATCCGACCCGGGAAGTTTACCCCATGCTTTTCCTCCCATGATCAAGGAATGGGGGTCCCAAAGGCTTTGCCCCAATTCCATCATCCCGTGAGCTGCCCTGCGAAGGACAGCAGCATAGGAGGTACTCCAACGGAGTGAGTTTTCCGTTTTTGCACTTGTGGTTTTTGGGGATGAAGTGTTTTACAATGGCCGGAGTGCAAATCCTGCTACTTACTTCCTAAAAAGAGTAACCCAACTGCAGGAGGACGTCCGCATGCACAGTTGGGCACTAGATATGGACGACTGTTGGCTCACAAGGAGCTCCTCTGTCCTTTGACAGGTTTGGTTTTTAATCCATATCATATCATATACACTCCTCACCAAGAAACTTGGTGGGGGAGACTGTTTAGTCACCGACAACCCGACCCTGGAACAGGTTAGTACAGGTTTACATGTTACCTGTAGCACGTCACAGATCTAATCTGACCTGACCTTCCAAAAATCAGGGGATGAATTTGCAAGTATTTCAAAGGCCTTGAATATCCCTTGGAGCACAGTCAACATGATCATTAAGAAGTGGAAGGCATATGGTACCACCAAGACCCTGCCTAGATCAGGCCATCCTTTCAAACTGGATGACCAAGGAGGAGACTGATCAGAGAGGCTACCAAGAGGCCAATGTTAACTTTGAAAGAGCTACATGCCTTTATTGCAAAGACTCATCACTGTGTGCATGTGACAATATCTCAAGCACTCCACAAGTCTGGCCTGTATGGTCGGCTGGCAAGAAGGAAGACATTACTCAAAAAAGCCGAACTTTAGTCTTGTTTTAGGTATGCAAAATACCACTCCGGAGATTCTGTTGCCGTGTAGCAAAAAGTTTTGTGGTCTGCCGAAACCAAGATGGAACTTTTTGGCCTAAATGAAAAACGTTACGTTTGGTGCAAACCCAACACAGCATATCACCCAAAGAACACCATCCCTACTGTGAAGCATAGTGGTGGCAGCAGCATGTTATGGGGATGTTTCTCATCAGCAGGGACTCTGGCACTTGTGAGGATAGAAAGGAAAATGGATGGAGCAAAATACAGAAAAATCGGAGAGGAAAACCTGTTGTTCTTTGCAAGAAAGCTGAAATTGGGACTGAAGTTGACCTTTCGGTACGACAACAACCCGAAGCACACAGGCAAAGTTGCACTGGAGTGGCGAAGGAGCAAAAAGATAAATGTCCTTGATTTGCCAGTCAGAGCCCCGACCTAAATCCAATCTGAAATCCGTAGCATGACTTGAAGATTGCTGTCCATCAGCATTCCCGATGCAACTTGACTGAGCTTGAACAGTTTTGTACAGAAGAATGGGAAAATATTGCCCAATCAAGATGTGCAGAGTTTGTGGAGACCTATCCCAACAGACTCAAAGCTGCAATTGATGTCCAAGGTGCTTCCACCAAGTATTAACTCAGTGGGGTGGACACTTGTACAACTAAGATATTCTAGTCTTGTATTTTTCATTATTTTTCTGAAATTTGTGGAATTTGTTTTTCACTTGGAAGTTGTGGGTTACGATGTGTAAATAAAGGTGGAAAAAGTCTGATTTAATGCAATTTAATTCCAGGCTAAAAGGCAACAAAAGTCAAAAATTTTGAACGGGGGTGTGGACTTTCAATCGGCACTGTATATATATTTGTAAACTATACCCAGCTCTGTTGCACTCCGCCCGTAGTACTCTGAGTGGTCAACAGATGGCACCTTGCTGGCTATTTTATTTGTTAGTCTTGCAGATCAATGGGTATTTTACTGTGATATTCATTGCTGCATAGTTTATCTCACATTATTAAGCACAGTTTTTTTGTAAGCAAAGACATGACATGTTTAGCAAGTAATAGTTTCCTTTTTCTTTTCTTCCCAAAATATTTTGAGATTGCAGATACACAGATTAAAAGCACTTCTGTTACTGTCATTGCATTGAAATGCTGTTGTGCTGAAATTGTTTTTGTCCTCTCTCTGCCAATCACAAATCCATCCTTGCATCCTCCTCTTTGATGGTCCAGTTGATGTTTCAATACTTGGAGACACTCATGGAGAGTGATACTGAGAGTGAGTCCAGGCCGCCAGCTTCTGAAGACCTTATTCACAGCCTGCCACAGGTCTACTTTGGGCAGGCCCACCTTGGTGAGGTGATGCATCATTTGCATCATAGTTATTTTTTACGACAGATATCTTCATGCAGTCTGCTCATCTTGTCCTCTTCATCGTAATGACTGTCCTGTCAAGTAATGTAAATTATTTTCAGTGTTTACCAGGTTGGCCGGTTTGGTGTTCCCATGCGAGCACATACTTCCTGATGTTAGGGTGTTACTTCAAAATCAATTTTTTTTTATCTACTATACTCTGTTGCAGAGCATTGGTGTTGCCGAAGCAGCTTCTTGGCAAAGGTTATACTTGGGTGGTTTGCCATTGCCTTCACAGCGATTTTTTTTTTTTTTTTCCTTACTCTAACCTTTCAAATGCTAAGTGCCAAGAAAGGAAGCAGCACATACAGTCGTGGCCAAAAATATTTGTGCCATTTTTTCAAATAATGCACCATTTCTTCCAGAAAATTGTTGAAATTAAAATATATTTTGGTACCCACATATGTATTTCTTTGGTTTGCAGTGGAGCAAAACAAAAAAGCTGAAAAGATTACTAAATCTTTTCATTCCATACAGAAATCCTAAAATGGCCCGGACATTATTATTGGAACTTGTTAGGAATAATTCGATTTCAAGCAGGTGATTCTCCTTTACTTTGATTATTATATTGCAGGCACCTGTAATCTACCACAGGTGAGGTCAAATCCACTCATTCAACCAGTTTGAATGGAGAAAAGGAGTCATTCTGCTGTTTTGTGTCACTGTGTGTACTGCAATGAGCATGGAGAAAAGAAAGAAAACCAGAGAATTTTCTGAGGAGGTCAGACACAAGATTGTAACCAAGCATGGACAATCTCTCGGCTACAACATCTCCTGAGTCCTTGATGTTGCTGTGTCCACCGTAAGCAATGTTATCAGGAAGTTTAAGGACCATGGCACTGTAGCCAACCTCCCTGGATGTGGCCGCAAGAGAAAACTTGATCGAAGATTGCGGCGAAGGATTGTTCGAATGGTGGAGAAAGCACCGCGATCAACTGCCAAACAGATTCAAGTTGACTTTCAGACACAAGGTACCACAGTTTCAACTCGCACCATCCGTTGCTGATTGAGTGAAAGGGGATTTTACGGAAGGAGACCCAGGAGGACCCCACTGCTGAGAGAGAGACATAAGAAAGCCTGACTGAGTTTGCCAAAACACACCCGAATGAGCGAAAATCCTTCTGGGAGAATGCCTTGTGGACATATGAGACTAAATTGGAGCTTTTTGGTCAAGCACATCATCTCTATGTTTACAGAAAACAAAATGGAGCCTTCAAAGAAAAGAACACCTTCCCTACGGTCAAACATGGAGGAGGATCAGTGCTGTCTTGTGGTTGCTGTGCTGCCTCTGGTGCTGGGGGCCTTGAATGTGTGCATGCATTCATGAATTCAGGAGATTACCAAGGAATTTTGGAGCGCAGTGTTCAACCCAGTGTCAGAAAACTGGGTCTCCGTCGAAGGCCATGGGTCTTGCAATAGGACAATGACCCCAAACACACTTCAAAAGCACCCAGGAATGGTTCAAGACAAAACACTGGACTGTTCTGAAGTGGCCAGAAATGAGTCCAGATCTAAATCCCATTGAATACTTGTGGGAGATCTGGAAACAGCAGTTGGGATAGTACAGCAGATAAGCACAATAATTGTGCGTTTTATGAGAAAAGCATGAATTTTCTGACATAGTTGGTGAATACCATAAGGTTTATTTTCAGAAGTGGAGGGAAGTCAGATTTGACCTCTGAAGACCATGAGTGGTCAAATCCAAGATTGCCACCAGTCCACCGGGTCTAATGTTCAAACGCGTTTAATTTTGGAACTAAACAGTGTAAAAAAACATTTAAGGTGTCATTTCCAACTAAGTTTGGAATGGCCATTCGTTTGGTGATACTTTTGAGATTGCCAGGAGCCAAGGAAATGCATTTCGTTCAAGGTCAAGGTCAAATTACGTTAAAAACTTTTGGACATTCTTTTGGTAAAGACAATGGATTGGACCTATGCAATATAGCGAAACTTCGCTTCCATTTTGACACTATCGGGATAATAATACAAAAAAAATTAACAGAATAGTCCCATGCTGCTAGTCTATTTAATACTTTATTAATAGCAATGATTATGATGGTAATGGTAGTGATCAAAATCTAACAGCCTTCAGAACAGAAGCATAGTGCAGTGCACTTGAGCGCAGCTTTGGCACACTTGCACCATCCAGTGCATCCTTTCTCACAGCGACAGCGGATCAATTTCTGGCACAATTCTGATGCTTCGGGGAGAGTGGTCCCAAGCGGCTGCCACCCAGTTGTTTCCTTTGTCCAGCCCCAGTCAGATGGCTCTGGCATCTCTGGATCCAGGACCAATACCTGGTTCTAACAGTTGGCCTGGTAGCAAGTGCCCTTGATGTGCTGTTTGAGTGCTGCCTGGGTTGGAGGAATGTTCTCTAGAGTTCTAGACTTCTGTGTGAAGAGCTGTTTCCTGGCATGATTCACTTCTGTGCTCTCACTGGTTCGGTCGTACATTAGCACCACAAATCGCTCTCGCAGTAACATTGATCCTTCACTGACCTCACTTGGCATGCATAGGAGTTCATTGAAAGCATCATTCACCTCTGGGAAAGACTTCCAAGTTTCCCAGGCAGTCTTCTTTCCTCTGCCAGCGAATGCAGATACAGTGTCACACCCAGTGAAAGCGTGAAGGACTGGGAGAGTCAGACACTGTGTTGGATTCATTGTGGCAACCATTTCGTGAACAGCTATGTAACGAAAGCTTGACCCGCCACCGAAGGCAACCCACAGCTCATTAGGAGCTGTCTTGCTGAATGAAGCTACAGCCAGTACTACCATATCAGTATCAACGGTATGTGTGGTCACCTTCTTACACCCCTTTTGCACAGCATCTGCCACATGCAGAAGTAGACGAGTGTCGGCCTCCTCCTGCGAACATGGGGCAAGGCAGGCCAAGTATGACTCAGCTGGAGAGCAAAGGACTCCACTTCCATCTGTTGCATATAGTTCCTTGCCCTCTGCAACTACGTGAACAACTACGCGTGACAGGAAAGCAAACAATTCGGTTTTGTTATCATCACATCGAAGGAAGTCCTTCCAGTTCTTTGGCATCACAGTCGAAGGAGACACAACCTTCATCACCCGTGATGTACCAAAGTTTGCTTCTGGCATTAAAACTTAAAACCTAAAAAAAATCCAAAGGTATTTCCTTTCTTCTCCATTACATATTTTGTGGGTCATCCATGCTTTTCTGCGGTCTGGTTCCAAAATTAAGGACGTTTGAACATTAGACCCGGGTGACTAGCGGCCATTTTGGATTTGACCTCTCTGTCCCCTCAGAGGTCAAATCTGACTTCTCTCCACATCCGAAAATAAACCATATGGTATGACCAACTATGCTAGAAATTTCATGCTTTTCTCATAAAATGCACAATTTGTTAAAATATGAGAGCTTATCTGCTGTACTAGGAGAAGGCACCCTTCAAATTTGGGAGAACTGGAGCAGTTTGCATGGAAGAGTGGGTCAAACTGCCAGTAGAGGAAGCTCATTCATGGCTCAAGGAAGTGCTTGACTGCAGTTATTTTGTCCAAAGGCTGTGCGACCAAATATTAAGTCTCGGGTGTCAAAATAATTTGGTCAATGCCATTTCTTTTTATTTTATGATTTAAAATGATATATTAAGTTCTGAATCAAAAACAAAGGTTCTGTAATATGTGCAGTGAAATAATGAATTGTGGAGACCAAATACTTTCGTCAATTTCAACTTATTTTTCAAGAAAAATTGTGAATTATTTCAAAGTTTTTGTGAGAAAAAAAGTACAAGGATGCCAGTATTTTTGGCCAAGACTGTACCATTTTAAAAGTCTTTGGTATGGCTCGGACGGGTTTAAAACCATCGATCTTTCAGACTCAGAAAAAACAGTCAAACCATGATGCAGCTGAGTCTGGTTCAAATTCCATGCACTTTAATTGTCTATCATCCTTTTATTCCATGTAAAATACACAGAAGTTTCTTAATGTATGCATGTTACAAACTCGTATCGTATCCACCTGAAATACACCCCCAAAATAGATGACACTTTGTGTTTAAGATGGCTTTGTGAACTCTGTGATTTCACAAGTGCATTGGCAGTCACTTTGTCGACTCTTTGTTGCAATTTCCCATGATTCGTGTTAACCTGTTGACTCATTAATTTACATGTATCATGAGCAGTTGGCTTCAATGAGTTAATACTGTTTGAACCACCATGCAATTGCCACCTTTATTAGCACCCCCCCCCCCCCGCACAGCAAGTGTGTGCGTGCGTGTCTTATCAGTTGTTATCTCCACGATTTGGGCTTCAGAAGGTGGAACAGAGTCCTCCCAGGACTCGAAGTATCCACCTTCGTTTAGGTGAAGGATCGTGATTCATGGGCTAAGTTGTGAAGTTTTCTTGTTCTCAGAGTTTTGTTACGAGGGCTCTTTTCAGAATCGTCACTGAGGGCCCTGTCACACCTTGACGTTTTAGCCAGCGTATGACAACGTATCAAAATGTATGTAAAACGCTGGCACATGCTGAACTATTGATGGTTTTTTTTCAGTTTTGGGCGTATTCATAACGAGTTGGACGTATGCATAATGTATTAGTAACGCACACAGAACGTTTCGATAACTTATAG
Source organism: Eptatretus burgeri (assembly GCF_056783735.1). Taxonomy (NCBI): domain Eukaryota; kingdom Metazoa; phylum Chordata; class Myxini; order Myxiniformes; family Myxinidae; genus Eptatretus; species Eptatretus burgeri. Next base: position 33,224,368 of record NC_140968.1, on the reverse strand, counting down.
ATAACTTATACCAACGAATGCTTAGCGTGTTGTCGGCGTTCACAACCTATGTCCAACGATACTCTAACTTATGCATAGCGCGGCAGCGTATCGCCGACGATCACGTGGCGTAGCCTATTAATAGGCTGCCGCTCAACGATTTAAAGGCCCTGTCACACCTTGACGATTTAGCCAGCGTATGCCGACGTATGAAAAATTTGTCCAAAACGCTGGCACGCGTCGAATACGTTATGGGTAAGTTTTGTATACGTTAAGAGCACGCTGGCATACGTCGTAGTGTGCCGAGCTCGTTGACAAATTTTAAGCATGTTCGAAATTTTTCGACGTATGCCAGCGTATGTCTCACACGTTCTGCATACGCTGGCCATAAGTTGTAGGCACGTTATGCGATTGTCGACACACGTTACTTGTAAGTTACTCATTAGTCGAAACACGTCGGGGTAATGTTTAGCGTACCCAAAACTTATTTATAACCTATGAGTAACGTGCTTTGAACCTATGAGTAACGTATCTCCAACACATATTGACATATGTAGACGTATTTGACGTCTTCCGGACGACCACAGAACTTACTGAACGTGTTTCTAACTTACAGCTACCATATAATGGCGTATTTCTATTTCTAGTGTGGTTATGATTTAAATTTTTGAGCGGCAGCCTATTAATTATAATTTATTATAACTGCACTAGAAATCGAAGTGTCAACATCACCGTCATGCCGATGAGAGAAAAAAAAAAAACCCCCAAAAAAAAGATGGAGTCTGGAACACTGACGGGTTCCTCCTGTGAACCCCATTTTTATATACCAATTCCCCTAAACGCTGCCAATACGCCATTATATGGTAGCTGTAAGTTAGAAACACGTTCAGTAAGTTCTGTTGTCGTCCGGAAGACGTCAAATACGTCTACATACGTCAATATGTGTTGGAGATACGTTACTCATAGGTTCAAAGCACGTTACTCATAGGTTCAAAGCACGTTACTCATGGGTTAGAAATAAGTTTCGGGTACGCTAAACATTACCTCGACTTGTTAACTTACAAGTAACGTCTCAACGATCGCATAACGTGCCTACAACTTATGGCCAGCGTATGCGGAACGTGTGAGTCATAAGCTGGGATACGTCGAAAAATTTTGAGCATGCTTAAAATTTGTCGACGAGCTCGGCATACAACGTATGGCATCGTGCTTCAGCGTGCTCTTAACGTATACAAAACTTACCCATAACGTATTCAACGTGTGCCAGCATTTTAGACAAATTTTTCATACGTCGGCATACGCTGGCTAAATCGTCAAGGGGTGACAAGTCCTTGAGCCCCGGACAGCCTCCATCTGTAGTTTGTTTGTTTGTAATGTTCCCAGGGATGGTTTGTAGGATTGTTGTGAGGTTCTTCTTTATCATTCTCATTGCTCCAATTATCACTGGTACAATTTCAACACTTTCGCTTCCAGGATCTTTTCACTTTATTCTTGAGGTCTTGTTATTTGGTCATTTTCTTGATTTCTGCATTATTTAGACTAAAATCGCTGGGTACTGAAACCTCAGTTAACATTGCCTTCTTTTCCTTTTTTGGTCATCTCTTCGAGCATGACCTAATAATATGGGTGTCGATGTCCTTTGATCCGTCCGTCCGTTCACAATGAAGTTGAAGCGGGAGATCTGGTCATTAGTGATCCTGATAGAGGTCGATGAGACGTACAGACGTATGACTTTCAAGATCACCGAAGGTCAAGGTCAAGGTCACGAGGCCTTTGAAGTTGCGAAAATGACGATTTTCAAATTCTATCTCCTCCGCCATTTCTCAAGTGATCTTGAATTTGATTGTAGCATATGAATCTATGGGACAATATCTAAATTTGCTCGTGCCGGATTTTCGATATTCGCTTTCACTTTCGTGTCACGTGACTTCAAAGTTGGCAAAAAATGCGAAAATGACAATTTTCAAAATCTATCTCCTCCTACATTTCTCAAGCGATCTTGAATTTGATTGTGGCATATGAATGTATGGGACAATATCTAAATTTGGTCGGGACGGATTTTCGAATTTCGCTTTCGTTTTCGCGTCACGTGACTTCAAAGTTTGCAAAAACTGCCCTACCTTCAGGAGGCTATATATTCTCTACTGGGCATGGTAAAAGTTAGTGAATGGTGTCATTGCATAGCAGCTGACCTTGTTTCTCGCAGAGATGACCGTCACTCCCGCACGGGTGTATTTTATTGGATCTGAGTACTATGTCTGGTTGCAATGCTTTGTTTTCTATGTTCATGTTGGATAAGATCATCAGGTCGTACGTGAGCATGATTTCCTTGTTTTCAATGATTGCTTTTGGTGCGTGTTTCAATGAGTTTTGTAGAACTGTGAAATTGAAATTTCTGCAGATGTGCCAGTGGATTACTCGACATACCTTGTGCCTTTGTGTGTACAGCTGTTCTGACATGAGTTTTTTGGTTGCCGGCTGAAAATATGGTTTGACCCCCAAAAAATTGCTACAAAAGGTTTCTCAACGTAGTGTCAGGTGTGCTTAATTACATATCAAAAGTCTACCACAGTGTGACCATTGGAAAGGTCTAATTTTCAAGATGGCATCCAAGATTGCCACTAAATCCTTAAAATACCTTAACTCCTTCATTAATTATTCATCCTAGACAAGTAATTTTGGTGTCTAACCCCATGTTTTTTGGGCCTAGGAATCCATTTGGCTTGTTCAAATTCCAGTGACATGATTACATAATTGTGAAATCCAAGATACAATTTGCTTTGTGTGACTATTTATTTGTTGACTTAATTAATGACCTTCTGTTTTGCATCTTTTCAGGCCTGACCATGAGTGCTAGCATCGTAAACCATGAGACTTGCCCCATCTGCCATGAAGACTTAGATGCTTCTGATGTGGTTGAAGTTGGTCAGAAGGGAGCGGATGGAATCAACAGTGCAAGTGTGCAAAGAGGGGATGACGTAGTCGTTTCAGCTGGTGAAAAGTACACTCAAAATGTCGAAAGCGGTACATTAATCCAAAAGACATTGAAAGCTGAAAAGGAAAGAAAGGTGAGCCACCAAAGAGAAGTGCCAGAGTATCATCTGGTCCTTTCATCAGCCAAACGGATTGCCTTTTCTGTGGGACTATGGTAACACCAGGAGGTGCAGGCTTTAGTTATGTAAAGACCGATACGTTCGTGAAGACCATTCTTGAGTGTTGTGACAGTCGTTCAGATGAATGGACCTTCACTGTGAAAGGCAGGATTGAATATTATTGCTGTGATCGACATGCTGCGGACTGTATTTACCATCACTCATGCAGTGGTAATTTCTGGTCTGGGCTTCCCGCACCACTACAGTTGCAGAATGTCCCAGAGGCAAAGCGCAGAAAGTCTGGCCGGCCCAAAAACGAAGATCAGGAGCAGGCATTCATGAACGTTTGCTCTTACCTTGAGAATAATGATGAAGAACAGTTGACAATTTCACATTTACAAGATAAAATGAAGGAATTTCTGACAAATACAGATTCCGTACCATTTTATTTGGAAATCAGTACCTTAAAAAAGAATTGAAAGAACAGTATGGGGACAATGTTCATTTTGCTGAAGGGGAAGGCCTCCATGACATAGTAACAATGAGGGAAAGGCATCACAGATACTGAGATCTTATTTCAACGCTCAAGCAAAGGATGAAGAATCACAGAAACAGGTGATCATTGAAACAGCGGCGCGACTCATGTGATATCAAGTCCAATGTGCCGTCCCTTACAAATCAGTATCCAAGTGCAAAGTCGCTCAAGCTTGATTCTGCCCTTTCGTTTGTTCCTGACACACTGCGGACATTGTTGAATGGTCTTTTCGTGGATGAGGAGACAAGACGAAAGGTTGCAGGAATAGGACACTCAATTGTCCAGGCAGTTTGACCACGTGCCGTTGTAGCTCCCTTACAATTTGGCCTTGCAGTGCAGGCACATCATTTGTATCGGTCACAATTCCTCGTGGATACCCTTCATGAAATGGGATTTAGTTCTTCTTATAAAGAAGTCATGCGTTTTTAAAAGAACGTAGCGGATTCAGTTGCTCCAGATATGTTTGCGGATGACATTGATTTGCTCGACATGGCACTTCTTTTTGCCAGGGACAATGTTGACCACAATATCCTTACTATCGATGGCAGGGGGACCTTCCACAGAATGGGGATCATAGCAGCACTCACCCCAGGGTGAAAGAAGGATCGTGTCATTCCAAGGAGAAACGTTACCAACCTTGATTTTTCAGTGCAAAGTAAAACTCCAATCATCGAACATCGCTTCGCTAAACATGTGCGCCAAACCATCGTGTTCGAACAACTGTCAGCATTAGTCAACTGTGACAGGACAATTGATGTACTGTGAGAGCTCTCATGCCTGGTGTTTGCTTCATGGTTAGAGTGGCGGGCTTGGGATCCAAAGGGCCTGAGTTCAAATCGCGCTCAGCTGTTGAATTAATACCAGGTGGGGTTAACTCGGCCTGTCCTCCTTCCGAGGTCGGCAAAATGAGTGCCAGCTTGCTGGTATACTGTGTCGGAGTGGCGACCCCTCCAGGATTGTGCCCAATAGCCAAGGAGACTGCTCAGGCAGCACCAACGCTCTGTACAGAGTGTGGTCCCAATGGATGGATGGATGGTGGGAGCTCTCGCTAAACTTCAATCAGAAAACCCCTGGGTGGCAGGGAATGATGCATGTCATTCATCAAAGATTAGAACATCCAGGCCAATCATCAATTGTGTTCTTGCCTATGATTGACTTGTACTCTGGGGACAAGACATGCATTCTGTCCACGCTTGATTTTGTTTGCGATCTCGCTATCAAACACCATGCTCCACCCATTATTACATTCGCTCAGCCCCTGCATTGGAAAGCTGCAGAGATCATCATGGATGCACCACAGAGTAGCCACTTGAAAAGCATTGTCTTGATGCTTGGATGTTTTCACACATTCATGAACCTACTTGGTGCAATAGGCACTCTGATGGAAGGCACAGGATTCAGGAACATTATGGAAGTTGTCTATGGTGGAAATGCCATCCAGCATATGACTGGAAAATCAGTGCAAAGAGCTTTCCGTGGACATTTGCTGGTGGACAGATGTCTCGATCACCTGGTTGTGTCGGATCTGCTGGAGGATAATCCACAGTTCGAGTCATTAGTGGACCATGCGGGAGAAACGTACTCATCCTTGGTGGCGAAAGAAACGACTTTGGAGAGTGCTGTAGCATCAGATATGTTGATCAAAATCAAAGAAAAGATTGACACAAACGGAAAGACTGGGCAAAAACCCTTGCAGACCAAAATTACTTGTCCAGGATGAATAATGAAGGAGTAAGGGTATTTTAAGGATTTGGTGGCCATCTTGGATGCCATCTTGAAAATTAGACCTTTCCAGTGGTCACACTGTGGCAGACATTTGATGTGTTATTAAGCACACCCGATACTACGTTGAGAAACCTTTTGTAGCAATTTTTTCAGGTAAGGTGGCTTTTTTTTCATATATGCTACCAGCAATGGTGGTTTTTAGGATAGGAGGTGGGTCATGCTTTCAATTTCTATCTTATAGGATCTACACTTGGCCGATTGACTCAGTCCTGCCATTTAAAAAAAAGAAGGCATTCATATAGTGTCCTTGGTCTTGGGGATTTATAATGATTTGTTCTCTGTCCAAATTGAGCTGACCTCCACTTAGCAATTCCATTGAACCTTCTTTGTCTATCCCCATTTTGTTTTTTTAATATTTCCCTTCTCTTTTGTTGGGTGGTCGCGAGATTACTCTTATTCTCAGGTTTTCTATCTGTCTGTATGTATGTAATGGACAGCTCTGGAGGCCAGAGGAGTCAACCGATTTTGATGAAACTTGACTGGTAGGTTCATACCAGGATCGAGTTGTATGCTTTTGAGCACCGTTGCTATGGACACCACCATTGCCTAGCAACAGGACTTTGAAATTTTTGAAAAAAATCCGAATTTTTTTTTTCGAAAATCAAAAATCAAAAATTGGCTTCCGCGCTTTTATGCGTACTATAATAAACCCCTTTGTCAAAAATTTTCAGCCCGATCCGTCAAAAACTGTATGACTAGTATGCAATTATAATAGTGACCACCCATGTCACTTGTCTTTCTCTTCGGTGTGTGTGTGTGTGTGTGTGTGTGTGTGTGTGTGTGTGTGTGTGTGTGTGTGTGTGTGTGTGTGTGTGTGTGTGTGTGTGTGTGTGTGTGTGTGTGTCCAGGCTATAACTTTTCTTACCATATGAGCTTTTGTCATCAAATTGTCAAGAAACCTTTATTATGAGAGTATGGAGAAAATAATTTTAAAATTGGGTCAAAATGTGGAAGGGCAAAGTCATCGTCACTATAAATAGCCCTTATTAGCCCCACCACATCACGTCAAGCTGAGACGCCCAGTGTTTTTTAATCACTTCTGTGTTTATTTACTTACCATTGAGTTTCAGTGTCTGTCCAGGCCATAACTTTTTTTTTTTTTTTAACCATTTTAGCTTTTGCCATCAAATCTTCAACAAACCTTCATTATGAGAATATGGAGAATACAAATTAATAAAATGTACAACCTTTTTTTTTCACTGTCATTTTCATCAAGTTTAGTTAGATTACAAAGCGGATACGGACGGGCTTTACATTTTGAGATGCTTTCTCGTTCTTTGTTTAATTTTTCTCCAAAAACAGTCTTTAGATTTTTAAGGAATAGCAACAGAAGGTAATCAGAGAGTTTATAGAACACATTAGCCCATGCAGTCTTGAAAAAAAAAAGACATGAGCGCAAGGTCTGCGAACAGAAAATTTGATTGGTCGAGATGATATAAAATGCAATCATATTTTGTCCAATTACTGGTAAACGAAAGGTTTGTGAAAGTGCCAACAAGGCGATTTGTGTTCTCCAGTGTTCAAGTATAGAATTCAATTGAAATTAAAGAAGGATTTCAAAGGTTGTAGCAAAAAAGAATTCTGGAGTTTACCGCTGTTGATGCAGTGTCTTTTACACAACCTCAATTAACACATTACATTAGTTATTCGTGACTGTTGTTTCTGTCCTTTATGACATCCGAAAAAAAATCATTGTCTTCTGTTTGGAATGATTTTCAATTTTTTTTGATTGTCAACAGGCAGACAAAGTAAAAAACAAAAAAAAAAAAAAAAAAAATATATATATAAATATATATATATATATATATATATATATATATATATATATATATATATATATATATATACACTGTATATATAAATCAAACTCCTCTATGCATATGCGCAATTCAGACGAATTTTGAGGCCCAAGTACTGCTAAACTACAGGGTTGTTTTCCGATTTGTGTTCAAAATATAACATTCAATTGAAATTAGGTTGTTCCCGATCATGAACTGACGTTTGAAGACGGATGCACAAAGTGAACCTATTGCTTAACCCCACTTTTCGATTCACGTGCATGGTGTAATTATATTAGCAGGAGGTGGTTATATCTTGATGTTATCCTGATGAAGTGTTTGGATTCAATTTCATGCTTAGCTTGTCAACGGCTGATGCAGCAAGTCATTCATGCATTGTGGATGATGCTGGGACTCTCGTGCAGATGGATAGCCAGTTTGCAGCATGTGGTGCTCAGTGCAATGTATAGTTTATGTATCACAGGGCTATCCTTATGGCAGGGCAGTGTTATGGCCTGGCATGCTGGTTCGGGAATATAGGTGGATTGATTGTAATTATTTTATTCACACAGAGTTTCATTAGTTTCATATTATGGAGCAATTCCACCACCACACCTTTCTTTGCACGGTTTTTGATGGCAATGGCAGGGTGCCGAATTATCAATACTGCTTTGGAGGTTACTTTTGGAAGTTCCTGTTCTGATGGTGAAGAAATTAACCTTTTTCAGTGATGACAGTTATTATAACCAGCAACACTGAGGACCCTCTTTTGCATACATTTGTTAGCAGAAAGCATTTATTCCATCTTTGAATGCATTAGCTTTCGTCAAAATGAAACTTTGTTTGTGTTTGTTAATACATCAAACAGTGTGGACTTTTATTCCGAATACTGGCTTTTATCAGGTTAAACTTGAGTTTAAACATGCGTGATGGTGCATGGTTTATACAATCGATTAATGCCTTTAATCTGCACAAGTGCATTGTGTGCACTCAAGTGCCCCATCATTGCTTTAAGTTTCAAGATTTACACACATTCAATACAGAATGGCTGCTGGTCTGGCATTCTTGACTTTGTGGGTTCAAATCTGGCTGAGGACAGCATTATGAAGGACTTTAATTTGGAGTTATGGCAGCGGAGGTAATTTCAGGTGAAATACCAGGCCACTGTGGATTGTCAGAAATGAACCTAGGTTGCTCATTAATGGCCTCCAAAGAGATGATTTGCCTCTCTTAACTCGTCTGCTCCCCATGTAGTGCCAGTGTATACCTTGTCATTAATTGATGTTCTCAAGCAACGCTTTCTGACCTTTTCTGTCCCATAGGTAACATACAGTGGGCAGTGTCATTCTTTCTGGGGAAACTAGAAGTACCCGCTGGACGGACGCACACCCGGACGGACGCACACCGAGACGGAGCTCCTTTTATGTGTTACAATAAATGAATAAATAAGTAAATAAATACGATATAAAATACGTTCTCAACTCTCGTGCAATACCTGGCACTGTGTAGCATCTGCTAGCTTCACAGAGTCGGGTGTGTATCCATCCATCCATTGGAACCATATTCTGTACAGAGCGTCGGTGCTGCCAAAGCAGTCTCCTGGGCTATTGACACAATCCTAAATGGGTTGCCACAAAGATGGTGAGTTATGTCATCTCATCTCGGTTCTCGAAGAGATAAACTGATAAAATGGGTTATGATGCCTGGATGTCTGTCCGTCCGTCTGGTCGTCCTTTAACTTTTTACTATTTTTAAGACGGTAGTCCCCACTCTGGGCTCGGGCTTCGATTTCTCGATTTCGGATCATGGTGCGAGTGGGGTGTGGTTACCCCCCCCCCCGAAACTTCAGATCCATATTTTTGCTACTCCTCCTTTAATCCCTTGGCTGATTGTTCTAAAACTTGACGGATGAATACAAGATAGTAGCCTGCACACTCGCTTGGGCTTCGATTTATTTATTTATTTTATTGTTATTATTTTTTATTTAAATTTTGGAACATGGGGGCTCTTGGAGAAGGGGGGGGGAATCTCCTGAAACTTTGGAGCCCTACTCATCCCTTATTTACCAACAATTGCTCTGAAACCCGATACAGCCCTTCTCGATAGTCCACAGGATCGCTTGGTCTTAGATTTTTTGATTTCAGATCGAGAGGGTTCCTCCAAATTTTGCCCTCGAACTTTCGCAACCAGGAGATCGAGTTAGCGTGGGCTTGAATCTCAGTCTGAACTACCACCTCAAGAGATTATCGTCAGCCCACTCAGGGCTATTTATTGTGCTTGTGTTATTTTGCTAATACTTGTATGGTGATGAACTTCTTTTTTCTGTGACCAACATGTTGCCTAGGAGCCATGGGTTGGGGACCACTGTCCTCAAGGCATCTTGTGATGGGTGTTGAAATTCTGTTTAAAGCCCAAAATCCCTCTAACCGCAACAAAAATGTCTTTATTTGAACCGTCAGCATCAAGTGAAATGGTTTTGCGCAATTCTGTGCCACAGCTCAAAATCAAAATTGCATAATTTGCTGCAATGAGTTCAACTTTGGAGATGCAGTGACAAACCTGCCCTGCCTTCACTTATTCCACACGGCCTGCATTGACAGCTGGTTACAAAGGGTGAGTTTTGCCGAGAGCTACCCACTCCACACCAAACCACACATGGTTCTCCTAACGTACAACTGCATTGTAACATACTACATGCCACTACTGACATGTGTGATCATACATTGGATAATACTGTTGCAAAATGTACATTTAACACCGTGGTTACTCAACTGTGTGTGTGTGTGTGTGTGTGTGTGTGTGTGTGTGTGTGTGTGTGTGTGTGTGTGTGTGTGTGTGTGTGTGTGTGTGTGTGTGTGTGTGTACGTACGTGCACATATACAGGGTCAGAAGTAGCGCCCGATTTCTATCAGTTGATTGTTTGTTTGCCATTTATATTACAGTGTACAAGAAGGTAGAAATAAATGAATGACATGTTTATCTAACCATTTATTCAAGAAAAAATTATTACGGAACCGTACCAAGCTGTTTTACTTGCAATTTTCAAAATGTCCTCCCTCGTGATCGATGCACAATTGCAGCCGAGCAGGCACAGAGCGGCACACACGTCTGCAGAGTTCGATATCAATTTCCTCAAACTTTGCAGTGATTTGAGGCTTTTCACGATAAACAAGGTCTTTCATGAGCCCCCAAAGAAAGAAATCTGGAGATGTAAGGTCTGGGTAGCGTGCCGGACACTCGATCGGACCACGGAGGCCGATCCACTTTCTGGGAAAGTTTTCATCAAGCCACTGACGAACATAATGTCCATAATGAGGTGGAGCTCTATCATGCTGGAAATAAGAGTCCTGATCTTGTACCCTGGGCCAAAAGAAGGTTTGCAGCATATGACGGATCTGCAATGATCTGCAATGCAGATATGATCTGCAATGACGGATCCCTCAAAGAAAAAGGGTCCAATTATCCCTAATGGAGATGGCTGCCCAAACTGTCACTCCAGGTAAATTTACCTCCTTCTTCCTCTCTCTCTCTCTCTCTCTCTCTCTCTCTCTCTCTCTCTCTCTCTCTCTCTCTCTCTCTCTCTCTCTCTCTCTATCTCTCTCTCTCTCTCTCTCTCTCTCTATCTATCTATCTATCTATCTATCTATCTATCTATCTATCTATCTATCTATCTATCTATCTATCTATCTATCTATCTATATATATATATATATATATATATATATATATATATATATATATATATATATATATATATATATATCTACAGGGTGAGTCAAAAGTACGGCCCAATTTCTGTTTTTTCGGCTGTCAGATTCTTTCTGGGAAGTCATGTTGTTAATAATTGTCATGCAGATTATTAATTTTCAGCCGCCGCGGTTCGATCGAGTGGCCAGTATGCTCCCCAGACCTTACACCTCCAGATTTCTTTCTTTGGAGGCTCGTGAAAAGCCTCGTACCATTCAGGAATTGAAGGCTCAAATCACTGCAAATTTTGAGGAAATTGATATCGAACTCTGCAGACGTGTGTGCCGCTCTGTGCCTGCTCGGCTGCAATTGTGCATCGACCACGAGGGAGGGCACTTTGAAAATTGCAAGTAAAACAGCTTGCTATAGTTCCGTAATTTTTTCTTGAATAAATGGTTAGATAAACATGTCATTCATTTATTTCTACCTTCTTGTGCACTGTTATACAAATGGCAAACAAACAATCAACTGACAGAAATCAGTTGCTACTTCTGACTCACCCTATATATATATATATATATATATATATATATATATATATATATATATATATATATATATATATATATATATATATATATATATATATATATATATATATATATATATATATATATATATATATATATATATATATTTCTACATAAACTCATCCACCTTATCATGGAGGTGTTCCTGTGGAATGGCCTGGATAACGTCTGGATCTCCTGAGGAAGTTCCTTGATGCTGGCAGATTTTTCATGGTGTTCTATCATTTTGAGGTGCCCTTGCAGATAAAAGTCAGGTCGTATTACATCGTTGGCGAGTTGAAACATTGAGGTGCGGTGGTTGGAATGGACCAAAAATACAGTTATGTGTAAGATTAAGCTCAACGCAAGTACAGAATCATCAACCTGATGTATCCCATTAAATGATGTATTGTTCCCAACTGGGATTGTATGGACAAGATCTAGCACCATGCATTGCACAATGCACGAAAGACCATGCTGCACCTGAGGAGCACCTTGTTCTGCTAACTGAGGCTCCCTTTAACCCAAAGGCAAACAGAGAGAGAAGATGCAATAGCCTGTCATGTATGGGGTCATCCAAGCTGTGTTGGATATGGTTTATGAATTGCTCAATACCTGTAGTACATGGCCATACTACAGGTATTATGATGAACTAGCCAAACCTGTGCTCCACGCGAGGTTTCTAAGGTGAGGGTTCGTTCAGACATCAATATATCCAGTGTTCACAATGTGATTTGTAGAATTTCTTTATATACAATGTTTCTTGTGACATTTTTGTGTCAAATGCATCTTCTGAGGTAGACAGCATGTGCAGAAGAGGGTTTTACATTGCAGACGCTCTTTTCTAGGAGTGGCATTATGCCTCTCAGCAGTGACGGTCTGTCGACGACAGACGTAATGACGTCAGCGAATGACCGATGTCATGACGTCATTATGCCTCTCAGCGGTGACGTCACACGTCGCCATGCAAACAAATGTAAAAATTAGAAAATCGCCAAAAATTCCCAAACCTGTTCGTCTGGCGCGATCTCACATAGCCTATGATGTACATTAGACCACAGAGCACCCGCATGCCGAAAGTGGCAACAATCCGTTCTGTAGTTTCGGAGGAGATACGTCCAAAAAATATGGCTTAGCGTATTAATCTATCTATAATTCCAGCAATCTCTGTGTGTCTGTCTGTGACCGCTGTTTCTCGGCAACCATTGGTCCAATCTAATTGAAACTTGCCGGGTATATTGCTGGGGACCTGAGTATGTGCCTTTTCAAGGTTTGATATTAATCGGACAAGTGGTTCCCAAGTTATGGCCATTTATTTACCAAACCAATGACAGGACATGGTGCTATGATGTCATAATTGACGTCACAATTCTTTTTTATATTTTTTTGCACGTACGGCCACGCACGTACAGCCACACATGCACGGGCACGCGAGAGCGAAGGAATGGCCTGTGTGTTTGTTGTTTCTGGCACGCGGTTTGAAAGTTTTTTTTTTTTTTTTTTTTTTTTCACGTACGGCCATGCACCTACGGGCACGCGAGAGCGAAGGAAAGGCCTGTGTGGTTGTTGTTTCTGGCACATGGTTTGAAAGTTTTTATTTATTTATTTTTATTTTTTTGCACGTACGGGCACGTGAGAGCGAAGGAACGGCCTGTGTGGTTGTTGTTTCTGGCACGCGGTTTGAAAGTTTTTTTTTCTGCACGTACGGACACGCACGTACGGACACGCACGTACGGACACGCACGTACGGACACGCACGTACGGACACGCACGTACGGACACGCACGTACGGACACGCACGTACGGACACGCACGTACGGACACGCACATACGGGCACGCACTGGACGTCACAATCAACTCTTCTTCGTTTGATATGACATCACAATTGACGCTGGGGACTTGAGTACTGTATGTGCCTTTTCAAGGTTTGATATCGTTCTTCTTCATCCGTTTTAGCTGTTTCACAAGTTATGGCCATTTATTTACCAAACCAATGACAGGACACGGTGCTATGACGTCACAATTGACATCACAACTCTTCTTCTTCATTTGATATGACGTCACAATTGACGCTGGGGACCTGATTGTGTGCCTTTTCAAGGTTTGATAGCTGAAATGGATGAAGAAGAATGATGTTTCCCAAGTGTTTCCCAAGTTATGGCCATTTATTTACCAAACCAATGACAGGACACGGTGCTATGACGTCACAATTATCAATTAATTATCGACAACCACTGGTCTGATCAATTGAAACAATGCCCCAATCCAGTCGTCGTTTACGAGAGCGAAGGAATGGCCTGTGTGTTTGTTTGAAAGTTTTTTTTTTTTTTGTTTTTGCACGAACGGGCACGCGGGAGCGAAGGAACGGTCTGTGTGGTTGTTGTTTCCAGCACTCGGTTTGAAAGTTTTATATATATATATATATATATATATATATATATATATATATATATATATATATATATTTATATATATATATATATATATATATATATATATATATATATATATATATATATATATTTATATTTATATATATATATATATATATATATATATATATTTTGCACGTTCGGGCACGCACTAGTATAATAATAATCCTGGCAATGGAGTTTTTCAGATTGTGATGATATTTGAGAGCTGTGTTCTGCCTCAGGCCATCCCATGCTTGGACCTTGTCCATCATAATTTGACAGACTACCTTGTGAAGCTATTCCTTTACCACCATAGCCGAACATTAAATTATTTGGGACATCAAGGACAAAACTCTGATCCATAGTGTTGGACTGAACAAGTGATGCTCAACAGCAGCAGCATCCTCTTTTGTGGGAAAAAACGATTCGCTCCCAGATGTGCAGGTCATCATGATTGGTATGGTTGGTCATACTTCTGCTATCCCAAAAGGCCCTGTCACACCTTGACGTTTTAGCCAGCAATGGCAACGTATAAAAATGTATGTAAAATGTTGGTGTACGCTGAAATTTTGATGTTTTTAAAAAAGTTTTGGACGTATTTATAACGAGTTGGACGTATGCATAACGTATTAGTAACGTACACTGAACGTTTTAATCACATGTAGATAACGAATGCTGAGCGTGTTGTCGGCGTTCACAACCTATGCCCAACGATAGTCTAACGTATGCATAGCGCGCTGCACGTATCGCCGACAATCACGTGGCGTAGCCTGTTAAAAAGCTGCCGCTCGCCGATTCAAATCGTAACCGCCTGAGAATTGGAACTGTCAACATCGCAGTCACACCTTGACGATTTAGCCAGCGTATGCCGACCTATGAAAAATGTGTCTAAAACGCTGGCACAAGTCGAATACGTTATGGGTAAGTTTGGTTTACGTGAAGAGCACGCTGAAAAACGATGAAGTACGCTGTCATACGTCGTATTACGTCTAATACGTCGTGAAATTTCAAGCATGCTGAAAATTTTACGACGTACTCGCCGTATGGCTTGCACATTCTGCTACGCTGGGAATAAGTTGTCGGCATGATATGCGATCGTTGACACATGTCGACACACGTTAATTGTAAGTTACTCATAAGTCAAAACACGTCGAGGTAATGTTTCGCATACCTGAAACTTATTTTCTCCGTCAAGGCACATTTTCTTTTTTTTCTCCTTGGCTTTGTGAAGGCACATGACGAAATATCTGAAGTTGTTGTTGTTGTTGTTTTTTAATTATTTTTCTTTTAGTCTATCACGAATTTTAAAATATATTCGGACATTTGCTTTTAAGTTTCGACGTCGACGTGACAATATCCTCAAACAGAAAATATTCACAGTGGAGGAACTAAGAATAAGACGAGCAAACTGAAGAGGCAATCGGACGTGACGTAACGGCATGTGACGAAATATCGGAAGTTGTTGTTTTTTTTTGTTTTTTTAGTCTATCGCGAATTTAAAATATATTCAGACATTTGCTTTTAAGTTTCGACGTCGACGTGACATATCCTCAAACAGAAAATATTCACAGAAGAGGAACTAAGAATAAGACGAGCAAACTGAAGAGGCAATCTCGCATGACGTAACGGCATGTGATGAAATATCGGAAGTTGTTGTTGTTTTTTTTAAACGCTGCCAATACGCCATTATACGGTAGCTGTAAATTAGAAACACGTTCATTAAGTTATGTGGTCGTCCGGAAGACGTCAATCAAATACATCTACATATGTCAATATGCGTTGGAGGTACGTTACACATAGGTTCAAAGCACGTTACTCATAGGTTAGAAATAAGTTTTGGGTACGCCTAGCATTACCTCGACGTGTTTCGACTTATGAGTAACTTACAAGTAACGTGTATCGACGTGTGTCAACGATCGCATAACGTGCCTCGACATGTGTCAACGATCGTGTAACGTGCCTACAACACGTTACTCATAGGTTATAAATAAGTTTCGGGTACGCTAATCATTACCTCGACGTGTTTTGACTTATGAGTAACTTACAAGTAATGTGTGTCGACGTGTGTCAACGATCGCATAACGTGCCTCCAACTTATGGCCAGCGTAGCGGAACGTGTGTGCCATACGCCAGCATACGTCGTAAAATTTCAAGCATGCAAAAATTTGAGGACAACCACAAAGTAAACGATGAAAGCCAGCGTACTACGACGTATGGCAGTGCTTTTCAGCGTGCTCTTAGCGTATACAAAACTTACCCATAACGTATTCGACGTGTGCCAGCGTTTTAGACAAATTTTTCATAAATCGGCATACGCTGGCTAAATCGTCAAGGTGTGACAGGGCCTTAAGCTCTGTTCTTGCCTTCCTTCCTTGGAACTGAGTCTTGCTGTATCCCCAAGATAACCTTTAACTCCATTGTGAAGTGGAGACGTCAGTGTGATCACTCCTCATTTTCATAAATGCCAAGGTGAGCCAATGAAAAAAGCCAAGAATTCACAAGGTTTCGGAAAAGCGATGGTAATAGAAAACCTATACGCCAAGAAAACATATAGAAAACCAAGACGCCAAGGTGAACAACGAATAGCCAAGATCTTGTGAAAATAGCCAAGGAGTGATCACACTGGGAGATGTGGATATCCATAACGAACGATCTGTACACCAACGACCTGGCATGCCAGAGCACATGGAGACGCCACCATGTGCCCTGACATTGAAGACTGCACGTAGAAAGAGATCGCAATATTGGCACTGAGCACTGACACTAAGATCAAGATCATTGGTTCACCTGAGTGCAAGTACTCTGTATGGATTGGCTGCACAATCCTGGCATCATTGTCTACCTTTCAGATGTGGATGAACAAGCAAACAGAAATACGATGAATCTTGCCCATCCATTGTCAACAGCAAATGCTTCTGATCTAATCTCACTTTTGTTTTTCACCTGTCCTGTATAATGCATTATTTAATTACTTTATTATTAGTATTTTTTTGGAATGCCCTGGAACTGATGATTGACTGTAAATTACGTACTTGTACAGTATTTTACTTGGTATTTTCGATCATCCCTCCCACTCACAGTCGGCCACGTGCCCTGTTTGTCGCTACCATTTGGTGGATTGTATTGATTTGAGAGATGCCTAAGCATCTCCTTTATCCACCACTCTTCTGATGACATCTCAATCTCCCAGCCTATCTTCAGTACCTCGGTCAACCCAAAGATTCTACTCACCAGCATGCACACAAGTGCACCATCGGGTACCTCCAATCTGCTCATACCTCATCCTTCCCGGCTCCACCTCACCTCACCCAGGTGACTTCACCTCGGCCTATCCCGCCCAAATGGCCGGTGCCATGCCCAGCCTCTCCTTGCCAAACTGACACCGCAATCCACCAGCGCTTAAGAAGGTATACTTTCTTTTCCATCCGATCATTAGCCTTTTTTTGTGACCTATGAACTTTATATGCGAAGCATCCGAGCACAACCACAACTATTTTGTGATTCCATTAAGACCCTCCCTCACCCACCCTCCCAACCCCCTCCCCCCGCACCCCGCCTCTCCAAAGGATCAGATAATAGTTTATTCTTTGTGTTCCACCAATTGTTTCGGTTTGCAACCAAGTTATTTGTTCTTTTCAGAAATGAAAAATAAATATTGTTATTCTCACTGTTGTTACTAGAAATGTTGAACATTTGTGTGATTTCCACACCCCCCCCCCCCCCGGCAATGATCACCATCAATCAACTGATTTGTGGACACTGGTTGCTCTTTACGTTTAATGTTTAAATTGTATTTAAGACTACACAGTTAAATATGTATTCATAATTTGTGTGTGTGTATCTATGTATGTATATATGTATATATATACACACACACAAATATTTGGTGTAAGTTTCCATATTTTCAACCCAACCGAAAGGAAGTTGGCTTCACCCTCATTTTGACTTGTTTGCGAATGTGGCTGCTTTTGCTTCAGAGTTGTTTTTATGACTCTCAATTCTGGCACTTGTAACTGTGGCACATTAATTAAAAAGTACAAACTCCAATCCGTATACACTTGTCATTATTATCAGGTTTTATTTGTAGTTGCACACATGTTTTGTCCCATTGTTACCCCGTGTGTGTAGTGCAAAGCGGGGTGAAGCAATTGGTTCACTCAGTTTGTCTGTTCCCAGACATACGTCTTTGATCGAGGAAATACTTTATTGCAATTGAATATTATATTGTTAAGGATCTGGAGACCATATGCATTCAAACATACAGATGTCCCAAAGGTCAGTTATTCCGTTAAGTGCATGTGAGATAGGTCCCTTCCTTTTGTTGAGTGGGAGAATCAAAGGTGTGCATTGCAATGTCCTTTCAGGTAGGTTATTACATCCAACGAACCATCCAACAAACAAACTGACAACACCACTGAACAATGCTTCACTCGCCTAACTGGCGACTCGCTGTCCGAGGCAGAATCTCTGGCAGTTCCTTCTCGGCTTCCACAAACTTTGTAACTTCTTTTTTGACGAGTATGGGTACGCGTGGAGTCGGGGCGGGGTTTTCCAGCATTGCCAAAACCCCGCCCAGAAAGGGCGGACCCATGGGAGCCCCGTCCAATCAGGGCAGACAGTGACGTCTGTTCCACTAAGCCCCCTCCTCGTTCGGGGAGGTCCATAAAAGTTATGATGCCATCCTCAGCAGAGAGTTCTGAGGGGCTTCGGTCGTTGGTTCTGAGTAAGTCTCTTGGAGGAGGAACGAGAGTTCTGTTGGAGGATCAAGTTGGTTGGTGTGCGCTCTACATTTTGCTGGCATTCGTGGAGTTTTTTCCTGGGTCCCGTCCATG
>NC_140968.1:33140037-33205196 GCF_056783735.1 Eptatretus burgeri | reverse complement strand
GGCAGTTACACAAAACAGTGCATGTGCACACAAGTATGAAGGAAACAGAGGAGGTTATAGTGTAGATAATGCGGTGACACCATCGGCCCAATTCGATCGGTGCATGTTTGCAATTCCTCGTGACCAAATTTTCAGCCGGGTATTGCATTGCAGAGGATGAGTTACCTTTTTGACAGGATTCAGGAGAATAACTCCAGACTTTTTGGACACAACCTGCTTCATCTGTATGTGGTGGTCCACCAGATGGCAGATAGATGGAAAACCCTCTCCCTCAAACTTGAACTGGTTCTGGAATCAAACAGGAGACATTTATTTTCCTTTGTTATCCGGCGGTACGTTGTGTGGACTGAGTTGGTACAAGGTGGTTTAACACAGTGTTTAACACGTTCTTACATTGACATTCTGTATGATGAAATGTCGACACTGCCCAGCCGCCATGGCGGACAACACAAACTCCCCCGGCTTGCCGTGACTCTCGCGCACCAGGAAATCGCCCTCATTGGCCAGCAACCTCTGTGCTTCGTGTCGAGATAATGCGCCATGGTACCAAATCTGCAGCTCGAGAGGCAGGTCCTTGAGGTTAAGGTGGTTGAAAAGTACATGACCAAGGTCAGGGACATTCTTATGAAAGACCTAATCGGACTTTAGAAATAACACAACCACAATACAGTACAACCGATTTAACACCATTTATGCATACCCATGCACAGAGTGAGAAACTTGCTGTCTGCCGTAAAGTCTTCGTCATGGATTGCAAGGTATGACAAAATGTGTAATTTACAAAGGATAAGAGCCCATAGCGGTCTGTTGATGCTTTCATTGAGGTCATACCGGTTATTGAAAAGAGCATTCTAAATTCACCTTTCCTTATACCATATGTGTACTCTTGTTCAAGCAAATCGTGCAGTATCTCCTCATTATGAAATTGATGTGATCATGTGACCCCTTTATAAAGCATCTATTTATTACACATACACATGGAGAGAGAGAGAGAGGGGTGGGGAAGGAGGAAATTGGAAATGTCCACATTGAGAGAAGGAGCAGAACGGAAGAGGGTGTTGTGTTGGGTGGTCGCTAGACTACCCTTAGTCTCAGGTTTTCCGTCTGTCTGTTTGTATGTAATGGACAGCTCTGGAGGCCAGAGGAGTCAACAGATTTTGATGAAATTTGACTGGTAGGTTCATACCAGGATCAAGTTCTATGCTTTTGAGCACCGTTGCTATGGACGCCACCGTTGCCTAGCAATTGGACTCTGAAATGTTTGAAAAAAATCCGAAAAATATTTTCTTTTCGAAAATCAAAAATCGGCTTCCGTGATTTTATGCGCACTATAATGATTCTCTTTGTCAAAAAATTTCAGCCCGATCCGTCAAAAACTGTATGACTAGTATGCAATTATATAGCGACCACCCATGTCGCCTACCGGCTTGTCCTGTTATTACTTTGACAATATAAATGTTCATGTGATTTTAGACATGAGAGGATGCTCGTAAAGGGGTGGAGAAAGCAGTGTGGAGAGATGGAAATGGTGGATTAAATAAAGGGTGTAATGTCTCTCCTGTGGTCTGGATAATTGGCTAAGTAAGCGACTCAACAGATAGGAATGGAGGTATCTCTTTATTATGTACGTATGGATAAGGAATAAATTTGGAAAATTAAAATTGAGGAAAAGAAGAGGATGTATTGTTGTGGGCCAGGGGTCGGTGGCGAGGAACAGCCGCCAGGGGGAGCAGTAGAGCAGTCTCCCACCGAACACTCGTAATTGCAGTTCGTAACCTTCAGACAATTCCGAAGGTCACAGGTCACTTAAGAACTGTGATCACCAATTCTCTGACTGCGTGGGGTAGGGTTAATAGCCAAATTTCAATATACCTAAGTACCCACGTCATCAAATTACCGGGGAAGTCACACCCTCAACGGACTCTGTCGAAACGGGTCGCTCTAGCGACCTCGGTCCGGTGTAACCGAGCGGAATTACCAAAGTCCGTCGGTCCAAACGACAACTTACAGCCCAATCGGCTTACTGGTTCTCAAGCACGAACCGTGCTGGGTCAATAATAGGAAGCATGACAACGAGGTGGTACATTGAACAATTGGGGGTTTCTTTATAATGGGGCAGGGGAGCACAAAGAGCAGAGTTAAAACCGAATATGAGAAATGCAATTTATATACAAACAAATACTTAGCAATTTCTACTTAAGGACGGGGCCCACGGACACACACACACACACACACACACACACACACACACACACACACACACACACACACACACACACACACACACACACACACACACACACACACACACCCAAAAGAAATGGACCCTGTCCAGTCTTTATTGGACCCTCCAGCCGAGGAGGATAGGTCAGCTGGGGAGTCAAGGTCTGGCCGGGTACCTCTCCGCCTCGTGCGGTCACAACGGACTCCAACCCACCACAGTGGGATTCAAACCCATGTCCCGGAACCCACCGAGCCCACGATCCTGGCTGCTTGACCACCACCACCACCACGAGGAGCCCAAGAGCAATGGCGATGATGACTCCGACGATGCACACCAAGAGCAATGGCCACGATGACCGACTACTCTCTTCTTGACGACCACTCTACTCTTCTCTTTTGCGAGGTCCGAGGGATTTCTTCCCCTGGCCACTCGCCTCCTGATTAGACGGTGGCGAACATCCCATCTGGCTTGGCGGGGCCGCCCTGAGGGAACTCGTCTCCGGATTGGTCGGGGGCGAACATCCCATCTGGCTGGGCGGGGCAGCCCTGAGGTAACTCGTCTCCGGATTGGTCGGGGGTGAACATCCCATCTGGCTGGGCGGGACCGCCCTGAGGTAACTCGCCTCCTGATTGGACGGTGGCAAACATCCCATCTGGCTGGGCGGGGCCGCTCTGAGGTAACTCGTCTCTGGATTAGTCGGGGGTGAACATCCCATCTGGCTGGGTGGGACCGCCCTGAGGTAACTCGTCTCCGGATTGGTCGGGGGCGAACATCCCACCTGGCTGGGTGGGGCCGCCCTGAGGTAACTCGTCTCTGGATTGGTCGGGGGCTTCTGAGGTACTCCTATCCCTCATTGGTTGCGAGGCACACCCATCTCGCTGGGCGGAGTCGATCTCACCCCGCCTATGCCCATGGCCCCGAACATGTGCGTAATGGCGATGATGGATCGAAGGGGAGATTTAATGTAAAAAAAAACCTTACTATAAAGAAACCCACAGCGCACACATGAAATTAACCCATTAGACAGGACAGGACCCTAACTATAAACACATACTTATCGAAATAACTGAACTGTGGGGACTCTGGCTGTTTGTGTGCAAAAGGCTTCCAAATCAGTAACAGACGGTAGGAGAAGGAAACGAGGAGAGTGGAATTTGGAAGAGAAAGGCAGGAAGATTGAGAGAATATAGGTGCATCAGTAAGGAGATAGAATAGAAGTGAAGGGGCAGAGAAACGAGACGGTAAAGGAAAATGATACGATGTTGGTGTACAAAATACATACTTGACTCCAAAAGTGAAGGACAACAGGGTAGCAGAATGTCTTATTGGAGATAGAAGGCATGGGAATATTGGATGGGATATTATGGGACCTCGGGAAGGGACTTGTGTGAGATATATCACTTGGGTGGTTTCCCATGTAAATACTCAGAATAATTGAATGGATTCTGATGTCATTGGCGTTCAGATCAGGAAAAATAGTTAAACTAGAACAGCGCGCTTCAATGTCGCGACATCAACTGATATGCCTCCGCCCACATTATTACATCAAAATACATACTTGTACCACATTGGATTTAATCCCTTCAGCTGTTCTCAAACATCACATTTTTTACCAGACATGACCTCTGACCTTTGATCTCTTGGTGCTGAAATTTAATTAGTTCATCTTTGCATCATAATATATACTTATACTAAGTTTGGTCAAAATCCCATCACTGGTTCACCAGTTAGCGTGGTAACAGAATTTTTACCTAACAGGGCCTCTGCCCTTTGACCTTTGGACCCCATAATCGAAGAAGTTCATCTTTCCATCATTGTACATAATTGTAGCAAGTTTGACTTGGATCCCTTCAGCTGTTCTTCAGTGACCACGGTAACGAAAACTGAAGCACGGAAGGACGGACAACCCGAAAACATCATGCCTCCGCCCACATCATGCCTCCGTCTGCACAAGGCTCCACGACTTAGTCAGCAGAGACATAACAAGCCAGTAAAACTTTTCTTTTTAATGAAATTTTGTCAGGAAGAAATCGCCAAAACAAAAATGAAATCGCCACAAATAATCAAAAAAGCAGGAATGCGTGACGAGTCGGAATGACACCACAATACAACATGACCATTCTTTTACAGATTTCCATGATGACATCTTTGGACATTTTTGTCATAGGTGGCAATAGTACCAATTATATAAAGACGAGTGCATGCCCGTAGATGCGTGGCCGTACGTGCAAACCCTCCCCCCCCCACGCCCCGCAAAAAAACTCAAACCGAGTGCCAGAAACAACAACCACACAAGCCGTTCCTTCACTTTCACGTGGCCATACGTGCATGTCCGTATGTGCATAGCCGTACGTGCATGGCTGTACGTGCGTGCCCATACGTGCGTGGCCGTACATACAAAAAGAAATACAAAAAAACTTTCAAATCGCGTGCCAGAAACAACAACCCCACAGGCCGTTCCTTCGCTCTTGCGTGCCCATATGTGCGTGGCCGTACATAAAAAAAAAAAAAAAAAACTTTCAAACAACCACACAGGCCATTCCTTCGCTCTCATAAACCACGACTGGATTGGGGCATTGTGTTTATCTATAAATGCGGATAAGAAATCGAGAAATTATTAGAATACAGTAAGTCATCACTATCCAAAAGTAGTGCGTGCCGGTAAGGAATGTTCACATCATTCCACGAATTATCGCTTGTATTGAAGTAACAACTGCTGTGATACTTACACACAGAGTTAATTAAAATCAAGTTTACCTCCCTGTCTTTGCTTGCCATGACATTCGCTGCCATTTACCATTGGCACTCCTACCCCACGGTAACTAAGGCACCGATCGATCCCCATCGTAACCAGCACGGCACGTGACGTCATCGTCGGCCGGCCATGCACCGGCCTACGCAGCACGTGTCCTGTCATTGGTTGGTAAATAAATGGCCATAACTTGGGAATCACTCGTCCGATTAATATCAAATCTTGAAAAGGCACATCCTCAGGTCCCCAGCAATATAGCTGGCAAGTTTCAATTAGATCGGACCAGTGGTTGTCGGGAAACAGCGGTCACACACACACACAGACACACACACACACACACACACACACACACACACACACACACACACACACACACACACACACACACACACACACACACACACACACACACACACACACACACACACACACACACACACACACACACTGCTGGAATTATTGGTTGGTAAATAAATGGCCATAACTTGGGAATCACTTGTCCGATTGATATCAAATCTTGAAAAGGCACATCCTCAGGTCCCCAGCAATATAGCTGGCAAGTTTCAATTAGATCGGACCAGTGGTTGTCGAGAAACAGCGGTCACAGACAGACACACACACACACACACACACACACACACACACACACAACCAAATGCAGAGACACACACACACACACACACACACACACACACACACACACACACACACACACACACACACACACACACACACACACACACACACACACACACACACTACACTACACACAGATTGCTGTAATTATAGATGAAATGAGGTGAATGAGATGACAAACGAAGGGGTTGAATGCAGACTGCAGAGCAATGAGTAAGGAAGCCCGTCGTTGTGAATCGTTTTTACCACCAAATTGAGATGTATTTCGTTGGCAAGCATGCTGCATGGAGCTGAATTCCTGAACACTTCCAAAGGCCAAACCGTTTTGACAATTGGAAACAAAAATAAGTTGTGCACTTTTTTTGATAAATTATTTTTGGAACAATTTTTCTTCATTAAATAAATAATAATAAAAATTGTCTCCATGTACATTGTACACACCTTTAGCTCGTTAACACCTCTTCATAAACAAGATCGCTAAGGAAACGGCGCTTCTTTGTTTCCTCATCCAGGGCAAGAATGCGGAGGCTTTTAATGCCCAATTATTCAATTAGCGCCAACGTATTTTGCCTTTTCGCAAGGAAAAACACAGAGAGGAGAGGAGAGGAAATGAGAGGAGAGAAAAAAACCCATAATGGTGAACGCGGCTGAGTTTCTCTTCACCATCGACCACACCTACGCAGCAACGGTTCCTGTCATTGGTTGACATAAAATGGCCGCAGCAACGGTTCCTGTCATTGGTTGGCAAATAAATGGCCATAACTTGGGAACCACTTGTCCGATTAATATCAAACCTTGAAAAGGCACATCCTCAGTTCCCCAGTAATATATCTGGCAAGTTTCAATTAGATCGGACCAGCGGTTGTCAAGAAACAGCGGTCACACACACACACACACACACACACACACACACACACACACACACACACACACACACACACACACACACACACACACACACACACACACACACACACACACACACACACACACACACACACACACACACACACACACACACATTGCTGGAATTATAGATGGATGTCTTGGTTCGAGGTAGTTGTAGATTTGTAGTTTGGGTTTGTGTAATTGTGTATTTTATTTGTTATGGGATTGAGACAGAAAAAATTTTCATTTTCATTTATTTTTATTTTCATTTACAGATGCTTTCTGATGGTTCTGTGATTTTTTTTTCCCTGGTATATCGGCTTTGATGTCCATCGGAGCACGGAATTACCATGCTTTCCCATTATCTTGGGTCACTCACCTGCATTTATTTTTATTTATTTATTTATATTTTCATTTACGGATGCTTTCCTGCAGTTCTGTGATTTTCCCCGGTGTATCAGCTTCGATGTCCATCGGTACGCAAAATTTCAGCTTTATATGTCACCCGGAAGGCACCGAACAATGATATCAGTCAGTGAGTGGTTAGAATGAGCTTTATATTTCATATATGCATATATATATATATATATATATATATATATTTATATATATATATATATATATATATATATATATATATATATATATATATATATATATCTACTATATAAATGGCAGTCCTTTGGTCTGTGTCCGTCTGTTTTTTTTGTGACAAATAAGCTCCTAGACAAGTGAATTGATTATTTTTTTTTTTTTTGCATTTCTACATGTTTTAAGTGATTTCCAACCCCCACCCCCCAAAAAAAAAGTTCGAGAAAAAAATTCTTTTTTTTTGCATTTCTACATGAAATGAGAATTTTTTTTTTTGCATTTCTACATGTTTTAAGTGATTTCCAACCCCCACCCCCCCCCCAAAAAAAAAATTGTTTGAGAAATTTTTTTTTCATTTCTACATGTTTTAAGTGATTTCCAACCCCCACCCCCCAAAAAAAGTTAGAGAAATTTTTTTTCTTTTTTGCATTTCTGCATGTTTTAAGTGATTTCCAACCCCCACCCCCCAAAAAAATTGTTAGAGAAAATATATATATATTTTTTGCATTTCTGCATGTTTTAAGTGATTTCCAACCCCCCAATTTTTTTTTGCATTTCTACATGTTTTCAGTGATTTCCAACCCTCCCAAAAAAGTAAGAGAAAATTCTTTTTTTTTGCATTCCTGCATGTTTTAAGTGATTTCCAACCCCCACCCCCAAACAAATTTAGAGAAAACATTTTTTTGGCATTTCTGCATGTTTTAAGTGATTTCCAACCCCCCCCAAAAAAAAAAATATGGAGAAAAGAACTATAACTCTGTCAGCATTGTTACCATCATATTTAATGAATAAGATATAAGATTCACTTGAGTGACCCAGCAGTATTGGCGGCGGAGGTTTTGCACTCTCCCGAGTGCTCCCCCTCTAGTTTCCTTTGTTTTTATCTACCACACTATTTTTTACTGATTACAATATACAAATACATATATTGCTTTAAAATTATTTGGATCAGACTTCACTGCAATGCTTTAAAAAAATATGATTAGACTAGTCTTTTAAAAACGATAAATGTATAAACAGGCGAGCATTAAGTGGATTTGACACCAACTCTGGTTAAGCTTATGTCGTGGAAGTAATTAAATGCCCAGCCAGCTTTGTTAAGCAATTCTAGTTTGAAATCTGATGCCTCTGTGCCTGAAAAAGATTAAAATTTCAGCTCGTCATCAAAAAATAAGCTCTCTCTTCCTTTTTTGATTATTTTTCTGTTGCAGTGCATTGTTCTAAAAATAAAAAAGGATTCAAATACTAATGGGAATCGTATGAAATATAAACTCCTTCACTGGTGGTGGGACCAGGAACCATGTACCACGCTGGCTAATGCCACCTGGACCCTGACCAACAGGATGTATCTACCACACACTATCGTGTCTGAGGTTCACATTCTCACACCAACACAATTCCTTTGCTTGTATCGTGTGTGGCAGACATCCAATTGTTGGTCAGGATCCAGCCGCAAAGACCCGGCATAGCACATGGTTCCTGGTCCCACAACCAGTGAAGGAGTTTATATTTCATAAAAACCTGAAGGAGACGTGCCCAGCTCATTCTGGGGAATCTGCTTTATACTAACGGTGGATAACCAGCCGGAAACGTGTGCTCACTGATGATGCTCCCTCCGGGTGAACTGGCCCAAAAGATTGACGATGCAACGTTCCCGTTACCTTCAACATTCCTTTACCACCAATACTATAGGCTGCTGTAATGGGAAGTAGGATCTGCTTTGTCAGCCTGCACAAGGCTGGAAAACATTTTGCTTTTTTAACGGCTGACAGTTGTCTTATCATAAACGTCAAATAAATTGTTCTCTCCATGTGGATATGTGGCTTTTATAATGGCATGGAGCATGAATTATCAGTGAACAGCAGGAAAGACAATATTACACCATGATATTCCAACTGCATATTCAACAATTCAAATTGACTTTTAATTTTTTTTTCAAAAATAACCAGATAGTTTTTTTTTTTTTAAACTTTTTAAACATCCAACACAAGTACATGCTACACACAATTGAACTGCATAACGAATGAAACGGAAGTGCATTTTGACATACTGGTATCTTTTGTAGTACGATGACTAATGGTAGCCTCATTCTCTCTTCCTTGTTCTTTTCACAAAATAAAACAAGCTTATCATCTTTCATATTGTCAGATCAGCCATGGAAACAAATTAGAGTTTGAACATTCGACAGTTTTCAATACATGTGACACAATCACACACCACATTCTCCCACAATAACTCTTTTTAATATTTTTAAAAACTTGCAAGTTAGTGGAAATGAAATGTAAATTTTCACTGAATGACTAAGTGAAATAAAGCACTTGTTCTTGGGAAAGCACTTTTTCATTCAGAGGTAATATAAATCTTGATGAAATGACTTGATAAATGACTGCTTAAAGGATGTGCCATCCCATTCCAACGAGAGAGCTCATACAACACATTACCCTGCATCGTCTTAAGAAACAAGGACGTGAGCGGGGTCTATGAGCGTCAAATTTGATTGGTCATGATGATGTAAAATGCTGCAATATTTGTCAGTACTGCTAAACGAAAGGCTTTTGAATGTGCCAAAAAGGTGATTTGTGTTCCACAGTGTTCAAGTATATACCGGTAAATCAATTTAAATAACATACAGATTATAAAGGCTGCAGGAAAATTTTTTCGGAAGTTTACCGCCATTGCTGCAGCGTCTTTTACACCACCTTATTTAACACGTTACATTTATTATTCATGCTTGTCGTTTGTGTCCTTTATGACATCCTTAAAAACAGTAAGTTTCCTGGTTGGAATGATTTTCAATTTTATTTCACTCCCAGACAAGCAGATGAGTAAAAAAAATGTATCTCACTCCTCTCTGCGCATGCACAATAGGGCCAAATTCAGAGCCAAAGTACAGCTAAACAACAGGTTTGTTTTTCAATTCATTTTCAAAATATAACATTCAATTTAAATTAAGTTGTTCCTTGATCGTAAACTGACCTTTGTAGATAGAACGACAGACAGACAGAAGTGAACTAATTGTTTAACCCCACTTTTCACTTTGTGTGCGTGGGGTAACTACAGCATAACCTCTTAAATCTCTCCATACAGTTTGTCCCATTGCTATCGGGGTCCAACAATTGAGTTAATTGTGAAACAAAGCTATGTACAAAGACTGGTTCATCACTGTGCCCATCTTCAAGATGCAGGCAGGAATGAGGGATTTGCTCAGAATGCCAGTGATAACTCGATGATTCTTCGTGAAAGACATTGTGGGATCATTAATGTCCACCAATGACCAATGCTAACATATGGGTCATCTGGCTTAACGTCCATCTGAAGGACGGTGCACACATTGGATGTGAAACATTCAAATCCAAGGTAGATTGCATGAAGGCAAGTGTGCGTATCTCTTATCGATCCTGCCAGCCAACCTACGAAATATCAACATCATAAATAACTAGAGCGAAGGTGATAGTACTCCATCGCAAATGGCCACACTTCCTACCAAGAGCAAAGTTGAAAGATGGCAAAAATTTCCATCAGGAATGAGCCAATATCAAATTTTAAGTTAATTTTTTTTTTCCATTTTGACCCCTGTGACCCTAATTCCCCACCCCCTGGGGCATAAACCGGGGGTCAAATCCAAAAATGTGTTACATATTGCATGCGTCCCACAATGTTGATTGCATATACAGTTAGTCCCTGACTTATGAACAAGGTCTGGGAACCAAACACATTCGTTAGTCAAATTGTTCGTAAGTTGGAACTATGTTAAATTGCATTTTTGTTGGTTAGGGTTAAATACACTTGACCGATGTCATACATACACCTATAACGTTCATAAGTGTGGGTGTTCGTAACTTGGACGTTCATACGTCAGGGACTGCCTGTACAAAAAGTTTCATCAAGAAATTTTTCAAAATGTAGCTGCAATTGCATTTTGTGGTATTTGACCTTTTGATCCCGCTCTAAGGGGTGTGGCCAAAACTGATACTGCTTTTGCACCTTCGTGCCATGTGGTGATCATAACTACCAAGTTTGGTGGATTTTGACACAACCTTTAGGAGGAGACAGCCTGATGGACGGACCGACAGACAGACAAACAAATGGAAGCAATTACAATATTGTTGCAATATTTTGCAACAATATCCCCCCCCCCGTTTTATTCAAAAAGCATGGGGATAATAATGACAATGATAATACGTGAAAGTCATGCAGAGAGATGAGAATATGTGGAAAAAAACAACTCACTTTGGTTGTTTGTGAGAGTTGTGGCTCAGTGTTATTTTGTTTTTCTTCAGTCAAACCAACCACCTGAAGGTTTAAAACAGGTAGGGAAGGAAGAGAGTGCATATGTTCAACTTGGTTTAGAGGTGTAAGAAGAATGCCTATGTTCAACGATATATACAAGATTGTGTAACAATCTACAAACACATAGATTCAGATGATACAAGAATGCTGATGAGCATACTTCAGTATGTCGTGTAGTAAGATACTCAAACAACACCGAGCCATCGCAATTCCCCACGCTTCCCACCTAAAGCAAAGTTAAAATATGGCAAGAAGTTCCACCAGAAATGACCCAATATTAAATTTTGAGTTAAACTTATTGTTCCGTTTTGACCCCTGTCACCTCAAGTACCCACCCCTCTGAGGCATGAACCAGGGGTCAAAAAAACTGATACATATTTCATGTGTCCCCCAATGTTGAGTGCATATATAATGTTTCATTAAAAATAT
Source organism: Eptatretus burgeri (assembly GCF_056783735.1). NCBI lineage: Eukaryota > Metazoa > Chordata > Myxini > Myxiniformes > Myxinidae > Eptatretus > Eptatretus burgeri. The sequence goes on along the minus strand of NC_140968.1, from coordinate 33,193,386 downwards.
TTTAAAATGTGCCTGTAATTGCATCTTTTGGTATTTGACCTTTTGACCCCACCCCAGAGGGGTGGAACCTAAAATGATACTGCTCTCGTCCCTTGTTGCCATGTGGTGATCATAACCACCAAACTTAGTGAATTTCTGCACAACCGTTTGTGAATAGCATGACGGACAGACGGACAGATCCCTCCGTTCTTTTTTTGAAAGGTGTGGGGATAATGAGGGAGATGTGAAGATGCAAACATTGAGTGAATGAAAGAGAGCATCATCCAGGAGCAGAAATAAATAATGGAAAAATTACTTGATTATAGACCTTGAATGTACATAACTCCACAGCTTGGAGTTCGGAACATACTCCTTTTACGGAAGAGGAAAGGTATGAAAGATTCACTTTTGAAGTTACTTGTTCAGGAAAACTCGACAATCATACTGCACGCATGCGGTCAGACTCGGTGGTGTAATGGTTAGAGCATCTGCTCTGAGTCTGAGAGGTCAGCAGTTTGATTCCGACCCCGGCCGAATCTTAGGAAAGACGCTAAAATGTTACGTGCTACTTCCTTGCTTGATGTTCAGCATTTAGATTTTAGAGGATAAACCACATGGGTTTGCATCCACTGGAGAGAAGTGTGTGTGTTTGGTGGTTGAGGGGGAAAGTATCTGTGGGATATTTCTCCCTATAAATACCGTGACTGCGACAAGAAAAGCCCCACCACTACATTGTGCTGCCAGCGCCAGCTCCTGGCAATACACTTCTTAACATCCACCAATGACCAATGCTGGTAGATGGGACATCCAGTTTAACGTCTATCCGTGGGATGGCACACACAATGATACGTCGTCATGCACATGGAACACCAGGATAGCACTTTATAGCTGGGTTGGGATTCAAACCTTGGCTGGACAGTTCAGAGGTGAGTGCGTATACCTGTTGGCCATCCTGGCAGCTTTTAAAGTAAACGCAGGCGTTGAAAAAGCAATTTGGAAATGCTCGTGCCATTTCTTTATAGACTAACAAACACATCGTCCAAAAGTGTTGTTTACAAGACACTGCAGTACTATTGGAGGAAAATAAGAGAAAAATTGCATGATGTTTGCACCAAAATTGGAAAAACTTTTGACACTTTGTTGGTGATAATTATATAATTCCATTGGAGTGAGTTTGTGTTCCTCAGGATGTCTGTGTCATCCTATTTCGCGAGCTCCCGTCTCACTCACCGGCACCCGACTATACCGGAATAGAGATGTGAAGGCCTGTTTGAGATTGTCCTTTCCCTGTAAAGACAGACAGTTCAACCATCTTGAGACTATCATTACAATGAGAACAACGTAACCTGTTCTCAACATCACATGCTTGGGCACAATACCGCATTACGAAGGAGAAAATAAAAACTTTTTTTGAACTGTTGAATCAATGTCAGCTTCTGGCAAGATCAGAACTATCATCTTGTAATTTAAACGACTTGAAGTTCCATTTGATGATTGAACACGTAAATAATCCATCTTGAGATCAGTTTATCCTCCATACGAACCTTTCCCTTGTTTCAGACAAGGACCCACACATATCACAACGGATTCATTTTGAGAGAAAAAGGATGTTCACGTAATCGCTTCCATTAAGGATAAAACACAAACAAGTAAATGGAGGCGATTAAAAAGGCGTCCACAGCAATTAGGGCTTCGACAAACTACATGCAGCCGTGACAATGAGGAGCAAGATTGGAACGATTCAAAATGAAAGGAAATAATTAACAATCGGTTCAGAAACATCGAGTACGAGGGGATGAAAAGAGAGTCGTGAAGAGAAGTTGATAAGAAAGGGAAATGGAACAAGGAAACGCACTGCGCAAGGTGAGGATATCAACAAGTTTGTTTACGCAAGGTGAGGATATCAACAAGTTTGTTTACGCAAGGTGAGGATATCAACAAGTTTGTTCATGCAAGGTGAGGATATCAACAAGTTTGTTCGTGCAAGATGAAGAGGTCGCAGTTCAAAGGGCAGTGCAATTAGGAAGAGTTCCTACACACCGAGATATAAATTGTGAATTGTGATTTGACGTTGACTGCGGCATGACGACATGTAACCTTACCATTGGCGAAGATGACGACGAGTTGGAGGATGTTGAGGAGTTTGTAGAAGTTGGTGAAAGGTTCCCGGAGAGCAGACCCTGTGCTGGAGGTGGATCACCATTACCAAGCGCATCCAGTGCAGAGTTGAGCATTCCTTGCTGGGCTTTGAGTCGAAGTTCTGCATGCTCGGTGATCATAGCTCCTTGCTGACATTCAGCCATGGCCTGTTTCTTTCCCAGTACCCTCATGCTAGGGGGTGACGTGAGGTTTGGAAGGAGAGGAGATGTTGAGAGGGTGCATATTGAGAAAATGTATGAAATACAGACTGCCAAATTAAATTGTTTACGATTGTTAAGCTTCGTTGTAGGGCTGGCAGGATGGCCTGGAGTTATGCACATTCACCATTCAGCTGACTCGCCTGGGTACAAATTCTGACCCAGCTATAAACTGTCATCCCAGTGTTTCACATGTAGGGTGATTCATTAATGTGGATACCATGCCTTGGATGGACGTTAAACGAGTGGCCCGTCTGCCGAAATCAGTTGGTGGACGTTAAAGCTCCACGGTGTCCATGGTGAAGATTCGGTGAGCTTTCACCGGCACCTTGAACAAATTACTAACTACTGCTGGGAAGGCAACGGCAAACCACCCAGTCTAACCCTTTCCAAGAAACTGCTGTGGCAGTACTGAACCTGCCTTCGGGCAGAACACCAGAATACGAATACGAAGCTCCATTGTAGGTATTGCGTAAAAGGCATACAAAAGAAAGTACAATTTTGGAGGAGGTCGCTTGCACAGTGAGCCAGACATAAAAGAGGGGAGACGGAAGGTGGAGCACACAGAGAGACACAACCGGCAGACTCTGACCCTGTATTGTAGTTTGGAATTGCACGCATTTCCTCAATTTCTTTCTCCAGTTCTGTAATGTGTGCAGATTTCTCTTTCCGCACCTTCCCCAGCTGCTCCAGTTCCTCAGAAAGAAGCGACAGCCTGCACCAAGCCACGCAGCACCGCATCTCATGCAATGTGCAATTACACAAGTAAACATTGCACGGAACATCACACCCGCACCGATTCACGTCACGTGTGTTCATATCACAACCAAGGCACTTCACTCCACACTCTAACAATTCCCTCAACACTGTACATCACCATCACAATGCTTCACATCAATCTAGTTGATGGTACATCATGAAAAAAAACCTCCTTCAAAAGGTTTCACCACTAAATCCATCTCACCTTGTATCAACAACCCCTCTGATGTATTGATATCTTGGTACTCATAATACTTGTCCTGTCAATCAGTCCCTTTACTGCAATAGGCAAGCACTTCAAAGGTACAAATGAGATCTTGTGTTTTATTAACCCTTAAAATGCAAAATAACTACCCCTCTTCTTTAGTAAGTGCTTCCAGCAAGTTACCGATGCTGCAATTCCTCCAGAGTGAGATCATTGACCATGATCTGCCCAGGCAACAAAAACGACATGGCCTCCGTCACCAAGCAATCAAAGGACAGCGGGGGACCCGATACTGGCTGAGATCTAGGAGGTTTGAGGGGGGGGGGTAGCAGAGAAGAAGTCGGGTTCAAAATGCAGGCCCGACTTGGCAAGGATATTTACACATCAGCAAGGTGCAACCCTTACAACAATATCATATAAAAACGGTACACTCCAAATAAAAATCAAAATGAGATGTAGCGTATGTATGTAGATCGTTTGTTCGAAACTGGTTAGGACTTCAGAACCGGTGAAGATTGTTTCATAACTGATTTCCTCCAAAAATAAAGAGGTGCAGTTTGTGTCCCATACCATGCCAGGTGTCCAAATGTAGGGAATCTCACTCCCAGTGAAGACGATGAATCTCATCACATGGTGGACACACACTTACCAATCAATGCACTTTCTGTGCATGTGGTTCATTGTAAGTGGTTCAGACTGTGCACCCTGCCGCATGGCGGCGTCGTTCTGGGTTATTTGTCACATCGAGCTAGGTTAACCGTTGCTAGTAAGACTGATATCGACCGATTATGTTTCACCAATTAAAAAACAAAAACATGTCTGTTGCACTAAGCATTCAACATACATGCACAAAGTTGAAAAGTAGAGTTGACCCATGCCACACCATCGATATCAGTTCTCGTGAACCAAATAATTAACGTTCGGTGCAACAAAATTATGGTATAAATAATATAATGGTGTGACTGTTACAAAATGAATATTGGAGCATAATGCAACTCGAGAGTTCATACAACACCTTACCCCGTGCAGTCTGGAGAAAATGGACGTGGGCAGAGTCTACGAGTGGCAAATCTTCAACACTGGTCGTGATGATGTAAAATGCTGTAACATTTTGTCCAATTATTGCAAAATGGAAGGGGTTTTGAAACTTTCAAAAAGGTGATTTGTGTTCTACAGTGTTCAAGTATATAATTCAATTGAAATAAAATGAAAGAGTTTAAAGATTGTGGAAATTCCTATTTTCAGAAGTTTACTGCCATTGATGCAGCGTCTTATACACCCCCTTATTTAACACATTACATTCGTTCTTCATGCTTGTTGTTCGTGTCTTTTATGATGTCCTTAAAACAGTAAATTTCTGTTTGGATTCTTCTTCTTTTTCTTGCATATGGCAGCTTGGCTGCTGGGTAGCTATCATTTTGTTGGGCCACAAACTATACCACTGATGATGTGCCCCTATACCAGTACACTGGTACTCATTTCACCAACTTCAGAAGGGTGACAGGCTGAGTCAACCCTGCCTTGTATTAATTCAGCAGCCAACAGGGCTCAAACCCAGGACCAGGACCCAAACTAGCCACCCTAACCACTAAGCCAACCTAAAGGCCCGGTCACACCTTGACGTTTTAGCCAGCGATGGCAACGTGTTAAAATGTATGTAAAACGCTGGCTTACGTTGAAGTTTTGATGTTTTTTTTTTAAAGATTCGGACGTATTCATAGCGACTTGGTCTTATGTATAACGCATTGGTAACGGACACAGAACGTTTCGTTGTGTTATAGATAACTTATACCAACGAATGCTGAACCTGTTGTCAGCCTACACAACCGATGCTCAACGATAGTCTAACTCAGGCATAGCGCGTTGCACGCATCGCCGACGATGTCGTGACGTAGCCTGTTAAAAGGCTGACGCACAACAATTCAAATCATAACTGCCGTAGAAATGGAAGGGTCAACATCGCGGTCACACCTTGGCGATCTTGCCAGCGTATGCTGACGTAACAAAAAGTGTGTCTAAAACGTTGGGGCACGTCGAATACGGAATGGGTAAGTTTGGTATGCGCGAGTAGAACGCTAAATACGCTATCATACGTCGTAGTAAGTAGAGTACGTCAAGAAATTTTGAACATGTTCAAAATTTTACGACGTACTCGGCGTATGACACACGTTCTGCATGCGATGGGGATAAGTTTTACACACGATATGTGGACGCTTACACACGTCCACAAAGGCTACTTATAAGCTACTCATAAGTCGAAACACGTCGCGGTAATGTCTTTTTTACGCGAAACTTATTTATAACTTATGTTTGACTTGCTTTGAACCAATTCTGTACGTAGTCCCAACCAACATCGACGTATGCACACGTATTCAAATGACGTCTTCCGGTCGACAAAAAAAATAAAAGAACGTGTTTCAAACTTACAACTGCCATATGAAGACGTGTTCCCAGCGGTTTTTGGAATTGGTATATAAAAATGCTGCTCATAAAAGGGGAACCCAACAGAGTTTTCGAGTCCTTTTTGAGTCGATGTCCATGTCAGCAGTAACAGTATCAGTATCAGTATTAGTATTAGTATTAGTAGTAGTTTGTTCATGTTGGCAGTAGTAGGTGAGTGTGAGGGGGAGGGTGTGGGTTATGATGGATCGTCCTTGGATCCGCGTGTCCACGAGTAGGAGACAAGTTTTCACCATTGTTCGAAGTTGTTCGCGGCTAATTTTTAATGGGACTTTTTCAACAATGAGCTATTGCTTGTTTTTACGATTTAGGTCTATTCATAACGGGTTGGACAAATGCACAATGAACTAATAATGTGCATAGAGCGCTTTGATTACTTATAGATACGATATACCAACGAATAATTATCGTGAAGCCGGCGTTCACAAAGTATGCCCAACGATAGCCTAACTTATCCATGTCGTGCGGCAGTTTATCTTTGCCGGTGACGTAGGGTTTGTTATTCGTAGGCTGCCACTCAACGATTTAAGTGGCTGCATCTCCACTATTGAAAGTAGACGCTTGCGCTCAACAATTGCATTTTTTTTTTACACTCAACGACTTTTAAATGGTACCTCTCAGCTATTTTCATTGTTTACAATGAACGATTTAAATTGCTGTCACTCGCCTTTGTTTTTTGACGCTGGGGTTTTGAAATTTGAAGCGTTTCTTCTGAACGTGTTAAAACGCTCAAACTCGACTATTTTAAATATACGCTGCCGATGGACAATTGGAATCAGAGCCAAGCTAGACATCGAAGTGTGAACATCCTTGTCATGCCGAAGAAAAGTTTGAAGAATGCTGCAAATAAGTGTCCTGGCCGTGGCCGTGGACGCTGACGCAAGGACGATCCATTATACCGACGTCTTTCAGCCTATGAGTAACTTAAAAGTAACGTCTGTCGACGTGTGGCATCGAACGCGTAACGTGCCAAACAACACGATAATCACAGGTTAGAAATAAGTTTCAGGTACGCAAAACATTACGCCGGCGTGTCTCGACTTATGATTAACTTACAAGTAGCATGTGTTGACGTCTGTCAACGATCGCAGACCGTGCATACAACTTGTGGCCAGCGTAGCGGAACGTGTGCGTCATACGCCAGCATACGTCGTGAAATTTCAAGCATGAAAAAATTTGAACACAACCAAAAAGTACAACGTATAAAGCCAGCGTACAACGACGTATGGCAGTGTTTTTCAGCGTGCTCTCAATGTTATCAAAACTTACCCATAACGTATTCAACGTGTGCCAGCGTTTTAGAAAAAAAAATTAAAAAATCGGCATACGTTGGCTAAAACGTCAAGGTGTGACCGGGCCTTTAGATCCCAAACCAACTACCCTAACCACTAAGCCAATACCAGGCTTCTGTTTGGAAAGATTTTCAATTTTCTTTGACTGCCAGATAGGCAGACAGAGAAAAATGAAAAATCACTCACAGAGTGACACTTGGTGAAGCGGAACGGCACTTGGTAGCGCACATACCTCCGCCGGGCTGAATAGTTTACATTTTGTATGCCACTGATAAGTCGGATCTGAATCCGGACCATAACCAAAATCGAATTGGCTTGTTCATGTCACTAAAGCAACTCATCCCCCTAGTTTTGTCATAACTCATCCACAACTTTTTGGGATCTCATGCGATACATCGTTTTTAGCCCCGTCTCTCAATGGTGAAGAATCACTTATAAATTAAATAATTCTCGTATCTGGATCCGGATTCGGATCTTCACCAAAATGGAATTGATTCGTCCTTGTCACACACCCAAACTGTCCACCATGTTTCGTGTGAATCCATCGATTACCTTTTGAGATATTTTGCTTTATATAATTTTTGGCCCATCTCTGAATGGAGAAGAATCACTTAAAAAATTCTCAGATCCGGATCTGGATTCAGATCTTCACCAAAATTAAATATTCCCATCCTTGGCCGGTCACCTACAAACACAAATTTTTTTTTAAAGAATGATTGTTTGAAAACTGTGGCCCAAAATCGTGTGACAAACAGACAGACAAATGCTACAGACCAACATACTTGGCAACAAAATTTTTCGCCAAATAAAAATTATCTCACTTCCATCTGTGCATGCACAAGCGGGACAAATTCAGATCCAAAGTGTTGCGAAACTGCAGGTTCGTGTTCCGATTCATGTTCCAATTTTGTGTTGAAATATATAACTTTCAATTGGAATCAACTTGTTCCTTGATCATAAACTGACGTTTGTAGACAGACAGACACAGACAGACAGGCAGACAACATGAACTAAATACTTAACCACACTTTCACTTTGCACGCGCAGGGTAACAATGGCACAAAAACAGAATGGTATCATAATGGTATAAGATATGACGTTGAGTGCTACAACACTAGTATCATTTAACAAATTGGTTCCACTACATTCTGGTACTTTATCATCTTCTACTACTGCTACTACGACTACTATTACTGCCTTGATTAATTCCACCTTCTAGCAAGGTAGACCGCACAAGTTTGCCCGATCCACATCCCTCTATCCCGAGTATCCTCTCTGCATCCCACACATTTCATGTCTCTCTCCAACACCATGTTCCACCTCCGTTTCAGTGGACCACCTCTCCTTTTACCAACTACATCCATACCAAAGGCCTGCCTGACCACATTTCCCTCTTCCCCAATCAATACAGATGGTCCTCCTGTGCCCTTTTGATAATGCCCCTCACTTCTGCCCACCTGATATCCTCATTGAGAGAGATCCCCAACAGTGCTCTCAGCATCCGTGTCTCCGTTTTCGGCAGCAATTGCTCCCCTCCATTTCTCAAGGCCCAAGCCTTCTGTCTATACTTGAGAACCGGTCTTATTACCATTAATTACTTCACCCTCAGTCTAACATGAACCTTTTGATTATGTACCACCCCAGAATAAACCCTCTATTTATCCCACCCTGTCATCTCATATCCACAGTGTACCCCCCCCCCAACCCCCTCCTTAAAGGTAGAACCCTTGTACTGTACTTGAATTTTCCCATCTGTTTTAACTCCCTGTCTTCCCTATCCCTCATATCCATATCCTATCTTCTCTTTCTCTTACTCACCATTACCTTCGTTTTTCCCACATTTATCCCCAGAGCATGCTATCCAAAACTTCCTGCCATGTGGCCATTGCATCTTCAGAGTCTGACATCACCAAATCATCATACACAAACAACATTTCCCAAGGTAACCCTCTTCTTGGTCCCTCACTCAACACATCCATCATGACTATTGACTACATACCACAAAGGACTAAGAGCTGTCCGTTGATGTAAATCTCCATTTATGATGCCTTCGCCCTTTCAACTATCATCATCTCAACTACCCTTACTATTACCAGTCTTGGAACCCTTTAATATGCTTTATCCACAAACCCACAACAATACAACTTGCTATTCCCTTCCAAAATGTTCTCCTGTCTCTGCTGAAAAATGAAGATAGCATCCGTTGAACCCAAATTGCTCCCATCAATCCCCACTAATTATCTTAGCCCATCATTCACCACCTTTCTAATACTTTGTCCACTTGCTCCATCAGCAAGATACTCCTGTGATTCCCACACTCAATAACATCCTTTTTATTCTTATAGATAGCCACTCTCCTGCCACCAAAAAATAATTTAATTTATTAACTCTCCTGCTAATTCTCAACTCCTCAAAGATCAACAACTGCCAAAGGCAATCCACTCCTCAATCCTCCAATCCCTTAATCATCTCCACCACTACCTATGATGGTCCACTAACTTTCTCCATCTTCATTTTCCCACAAACCCCCTCTTGCTGTATACCTCTTACTTGACCTTGCACTTTGTTGACCTGTCCTAATAACCCGACCCCCTCATTCTCCATATTTAGCAGCTCCTTAAAATATTCCCTCTGTTTCCGAAGAATATCTTTCTTCTCATGAAGAATCTCCTCTCTCCTGCTCTTTATCACTTTAATGTCCCCACAATACCTTCTCGTCTTTTTGTCCACCTTCCTTTAATTTTATCAAACACCTAAACTACTGCCCTTAACAAGGCCTCATTCATATTCCTCCACTCGAGGGATTTAGTGGCTCAGATAAACAGTCTGTAGTCTGAGCTTTTTTTTTGTATACCTTGTCAAGGTTCGTATGAGAGCTAACACACAACGCACAGCGAGGGGGCCATGAGACAAGAGGGGTGGGAGTGGGAAGGACAAAACAGTGGGGAACAGAGACGTTAGGAGATCTGTGGAAGGGAGGGGGATGGGACGGGGAACATGGGGAATACAAGATGGACATTACAGGGACTTTCACGAAGGAAAGCAAGGAATTTGAAGGAGGTGGGCTTGGGTGGATTAACAGGGGGTAGAAAAGATCAAGGTTTTGGATGGGGGATGATAAGAGGTGGTGGTGAACAGCTGTTGTGAAAGCCTGGAGGGAAGAATGGGATTGAACAGAGTGAGGGAGTTCATTCCAAAGGCGGGAAAAAAGATGAATGAAAGAGTGAAGGTGAGCAGTGATTCGTGATTTTGGTAGTTTTACCAGAAGGGGGTTGTTGGCGGACCTTGAGCGCCCTGCGGAAATATGGTGAGGACAAATCGCAGACAGAGCAGGGGGGCGAGACCAGAGAGGAGACGGTAGAAGACAGAAAGACCACCGACCAGCCTGTGGTGAGAGAGTGAGAGGCCCAAAGACTCAGCCTCATCGCGGGAGATGCCAATGATCCGAAATGCCTTGGTTTCCACAGCGTGAGGCCGAGAAAGGTGGGAGGCAGGAGCACCAGCCCACAGGGGAGAGCAGTACTCCATCAGGCTGCGGACAAAAGCTTAGTAAGTGGTCAGGAGCTCAGGTGGGCCAAGGAAGGACTTTGCACGATGGAGGATTCCCAGTCGGCGACTCACTTTGTAGGCCATGTCAGAAATGTGGCTTTCCCAGAAAAGATCATGGCAGATACTGAGATCCAGAAGCTTGAAAGAAAGGACTTCTTTCAGAGGGGATTGCTTGAGAAAGTGGATGGGAGCGGGGGGGGGGGGGGGTTGCCAAACGGTCCTTTCGGAGAGACATAGTGAGAGTGGGAGATTTGTCAGGATTGAAAGACATGTTCCACGTGTTGGACCAGTTTGTGATTTTATCCAGGTCTGCAGTGAGCGAAGAAGCTGCTGCTTGCCGATCTGAGGGATGACAGATGGTACGGCAGAGGGTGGAGTCATCAGCAGAGATAAAGAGGATTTTCCAGAGAGTCAGAGAGATCATTGATGAAACCAGAAAAAGAATAGGGGCCAGAACACTGCCCTGAGGAACTCTGAGTCCTATCATTTTGTTCCTTCAATCTGACTGCATTGACCTCCTGTAGTGTCCACACCCTGAGGTTCTCCCTACTCTTTCTTCTCTTTCTGATGTCGCTTACTAGGATGCTGTCACCTGCACAGCATCCTGCTTGCTCGTGTGTGTGTGTGTGTGTGTATGTATAAATATCTGTCCAACATGTCACATAATATGTGTATGGTCACATATCAATTCTGCTCAATGTTTCGATATAATCTTATGTTTGTGGGGTCGATGGAGGAATTTCATCGTAAACATAGGATTGCATCGTATAGCATGGTCCGTGGAGAAGCAGGAGACATCTCGATGTAATTTAAGTGGGGAAACTGTGAGCTTAAGTTGTTTACGTGTCACCACACAGGGGAGTGGTGCTGTGTTAACTAGGTAGGGTCTAAGGTTAGTTTCTCCCAGTGTATGATTTCCCCCTGTGACCTTTTGCTCCGTTTTGGAACTTACAAAAGCCGGCAATAAAGAACCACGTTTTTACAACAACAACAACAACAGCAGCAGAGCCGAAAGTTTCCGAGCAGGCAAAAACCCCGCTTCCCGGCTTCGTCCCGATAGGGACGATCTTACCTTCTTCCCTTTCCTGGTCCCATATCATTCCCCACAATGCACGTATTGATAAAGCTACTTTATGGTGCACCACATATCTGAATATTTGAAAGTGTTACACAGCAACTGAAAACGGTGCAGGATGCTGCATTGTACCGGTTCTGCTCAATGAAGTTGTCATACTCGGTGTTTGGCTGAATGTCAGACACGGCACTCGCCATTTCTTGGTGCAGTAGCAGTATTGGCTCTGCCGTCAGGTTGCTGACTCGCAGGTATTCCGCCAGGATATCTTTCCTGCTGGACACGAAGCAATGTCATGCCATCCATCCGATGCAATATCACTTTATGCAGAAACTGCAGCATTAGTCACACTACTGTATCACATCACACCATATTAAGCCACACGTTGATGACATTATTCTTCCATGACGCCACTGTGCATCATGCCCACCAACTGTGTCACGTCACGCAGTGCTCACACCGTGCCTCGTTATCACGTTGATGTTGACAAACTCGGCAACATGTTGTGTCACAGCCCCAGTACCCCACCGCAATATTTTATTCTGCATCATGCTTCATTCCACCATATTGTCAAAAGTATTGGGACAGCATATCCAAAGAAAAATGGGTCCTCTGAACCTGTTTATGTAAATTTTTCTCGCAATGCAAAGCTTCACATGCTTTGTAAAGGTGTGCAGCTGATAGTGAAACTGAGTCATAATCGAGACGTCACAGGGTTAAGTGTTGACTGACCCTCCAACCCAGAATAGGAATTTGCACAGTGCTGTATAAATGTTATCGGGTTCCAAAGGTTTGTGAGGTTTCCATCACATGGGGTCTTCTCGTCAACTGTGGGGAAAATGTCCTTTGGAAATGGATGACAATAGGTCATGCCAAGGTTGAAATAGGAAAGTCAGGTCTAAAATTATTGACAAATTGGCCAACATGAACCTTTCAAAGTGGAATGTCCCAAAATTACAACTGACATAAATCAACATTTGGTACACCAGTGTTAGTGGCAGGGTCCAAGCTGTGCCTGTTGTTAAGAGTAACGCCAACACCTCTTTCGAAATAAAATCAGCTGGTGTGAATTAATAAAGTTTCTCGCTCTCTCAATACTCCTGGTGATACTTAGCGCAGGTTTCCGCACCGCTGGAAATGCAACAGCGTGAGATCGACTGTAACAGCCATTGTAACTTCAGAGGGATTGGTCGGCATCACGAGGTGAATAGATGTGAACGAAACGATTGGTAGTGTAGGATACCTCTTATAAGAAAAAAGAACAAACGTTTTAATCTTGGGAAACTGGTCGTTTGATCAGGGTGTTGGACCCACAGTGCGTTGTGCCACGTCTGTCGCACCGAAATAAAATTCGAAAAAGCACTACTTTGGGTCAAGTTACTGCTTTGAGATGACAAAACATTTAAAGTTGATCTGTTTTGTCATTTGATGATGTTTTGTCATGTCACCGTGACCACACAACTTGAATGATCGGGGAAAGTGTACGAGTGAGAAAGAGTTATAAGCAGGGTTTCCCAACCTTTTCCTCGGCGTGAAGTTCTTGTGACCCCGACATTGTACCAGATTAAAACATGCACCTGCAGATATTACAGCAGTATGATGAATGTTCACACGCTCAAGAAATAAAATCTCGTGCTTCGTTTATTAATCTGGACTCAAGTGAAACCTGAGGTTGAGAGTCTAAGACGACTCGGTGTTTGGTTTCGTGATTCAGAGATCACACCCAATCTGATAAGTTGCCGTTGGTTTGTGGGTGACAGGAATGGGTGATCTGTTTTAGTGGCTGCATCCCCGGAGGAAGTTTTTCTCCATAAACGATTGTTTTACGCACAGGAGATTACAAAATGTCAGCATTTGAAGTTTTTACGGTGTTACCTCAATTCTACCCATTTGTAATATAGCGTCATACTAAAAAACAGCTCGGAAGGTGGGTCGGCAAGCCTATTTTTTTATAATTTAATGTCGTACTGAGCAGATTTCTGATTTCACAACAAAGTTCCAGGGTTGTGATCCATGACCCCAAGGTTGGGAACCCATGGTTAAAGCAAGTGGAGTGTAAGAGAATGCAACTGGCTCACAGCACGAGAACAGCTTCCTCCTGCATATTCTGCAAGGAGGACAGCAGGTGTGGCAGTAGAGTCTCTTGATAAGCATTCTGGTGTTGCTGCGCACCACACATCACGAGCACAAATTGGTTGTGCTGGCTGTGCAACCGCATCATTGTTTTCACGTGACGTTCCCTCGCACGTTCCCGCTCCCGCACACCTGTCACCAGCAAGGACAATGAATGACATAAGTATCGTGATGTGCTATCCCGGGCAATTGGCACTGTAATGGGTTTTTGATCACGGACCCACTTTGAGTCTCCTCACGTAAAGATATCACTTAGAACGGTCCTTACATACCTTTCAAAGCAGTTTCCTCGTACTTTCTCTTTGCCAGGCCGGCCTCCTTTGCAGCCTGCTCATACTGCCCTTTGACCTTCTGAACGTCAGTCACAACGACCTGCAACACACCACATAACAACTTTAAAAAGCCAAGGACAAGTTCCCAATGGACAGCTCGGCCACACACCCTGGAGGACGGAGGGTAAAGTTTGTGTTGCAAATTTCGTCTTTTTCATTTTTTAACAAAGACCCTCTCGTGGAGAGGCTGTCGCTGCTCCGATGGTTGGCAGTGAGTGCCCCGGAAACAGCGGGGGAAAGAGAGTGACATCTCTATATGTGGACAAATTGCGTTGCTCAATCAGTGTGTCACCCAGATAGCTCAGATAACAGAGCAATGGTACAATGGTACAGTTCACCAGATTACCTTGGTGTGATTCCTGGTCTGGACCCATAATTTTTCCACATATACTTATAATATTAAAATTTATTATTTTCACATTAGTTTATTACTCCTTTATTTATAACCATACATTAATACAATATTACAAACAGAGGGATCTATCTTGTTCACAATCACATCCTATTCCACGCATTGCCCTCTAATCCGAATTGTGGAGTGCACTGAAAACAAAGGATTTATGACCACTCGATAACATAAATCCCACCAAAATCCCTGGCAGGAACAAGGAAATAACATTGGACAACACACGCGTGTCTATTGAGGCTCATTTTTTACTTTGTCATTTTCCTTCGTGCCTCAGTCATCTTGATTCCCATTTGGACTCATTCGTGCCATGTAACAATCTATTTATTGATCACTTGTATTTATTTTTTCTCCCCATCTCATGAGCTACTGCCAACTAGCATGGCTTCATCCAGAGCTTTTAACTTTATTTGTTTCACAATGAAATATGACATTGCTTGGATTATTGACAAAAACAAAGCGACAAAGCGACTTCAGCAATGGATGAAATGAACAGGATATTGATGGAGGTATGCTAACCACTGTGAGAAGCAAGAACTTGATTTTGCAGGTGTTAACCCTTTGTCGGAGCAAAGGAGTGTAGTTGACCCTCCATCTTTTGCTCCGATGAAGGGTTAATGCCCAAAGTGTGAGCTTTTCCTAGCTTCCCATGGCGGTTAGATTAAACGAACAACTCTATCAAAGTTAATTTCATCTATTTATTGTGTCTGCAGATGTAGATCGACACGAACCTTCACCAGCAATACTAGTTCTTAATGAAGCTAATACTTTATCAATGTATTTCTCACACCAAAAAGTGGAATGTTTTACAAAAGCAACAGATTCACACAAAACGGTGATTCACACCATTACAACACAGTCCACTGACGAGTCCTTCACATTAGCCATTCAACAAAACCAAAAATGTTTTATATAGAGAAGTGCTTTTTAGAAGCAACGCTGCAATGGGCAGACGTGTGTGTGTGTGTGTGTGTGTGTGTGTGTGTGTGTGTATGTGTGTGTGTGTGTGTGTGTATGTGTGATATATATATATATATATATATATATATATATATATATATATATATATATATATATATATATATATATATATATATATCCAAACATATAGTAATTCGCACCAAAACCATACTTGTCCAAAGAAGAAGAAAAAACACAACCTAATATAAACAACACAAAACAGATCAAACTAGAGGGGGAGCACTCGGTAGAGTGCAAAACCTCCACCGCCAATACTGCTGGGTCACTTAAGTGAACCTGATATCCTATTCATTGTAGGTCAAAACGGATCAGACTCTACTGAACCACGATTGAATAAACTAAACTAGATCAACGCGCATGTAGAAATGCCCAAAAAATAAAATCGATATTTTTTTGAAAAAAAAGGTGAAAAATTTTTTTTTCTCTAACAAATTTTTTTGGGGGGTTGGAAATCACTTAAAACATGTAGAAATGCAAAAAAAAATTCAAATATTTTTCAAATAAAATTTTTTTTGAAAAAGATTTGCAAAATGTTTTTTTTGTTCTCTAACAAATTTTTTTTTTTTGGTTGGAAATCACTTAAAACATGCAGAAATGCAAAAACAAAAATTCAAATATTTTTTCAAAATGGCCGCCACAGAGGCCATATTGGACTTTGGACCAAGTCCAAAATCTAATGGCATGATCCTTGAACCATACCTAATCCCCCCACCAAGTTTCGTCGAAATCCATCCAGGAGTTTTTCCGTCATACTGTTCACAAACAAACAAACATACGGGGATGAAAACACTAACCTCCGTCCATCTTCGATGGCGGAGGTTAACTAAAGGGGGAGCACTCGGTAGAGTGCAAAACCTCCGCCGCCAATACTGCTTGGTCACTCAAGTGAACCTGATATCCTATTCATTCAATATGACGTCAGTGCTCACAGAGTTATAGTTTGCAACTTTCCCTTTTACTTTTAACTTTTACATACTTAATTCATTCATCATAACTAGATTCCTTGAGACAGAAATTGATTTTACTTGGGTATATCTACCTGAAGTTCCAAAATCAGCCGCAATTATAATTTTGGCATGTTTTTTGTTGGAAATCACTTATAACATGTAGAAATGCAAAAAAAAAAACAAAAAAAAAATCGGAAATTTCATTGGAAAAAAAAAGTTGCAAAATTTTTTTTCTCTAACAATTTTTTTTTTGGGGGGTGGGGGGGGGGTTGGAAATCACTTAAAACATGTAGAAATGCAAAGAAAAAATTCAAATATTTTTTCAAAATGGCCGTCATAGTGGCCATTTTGGACTTTGGACAAAGTCCAAAATGTAATGGCATAATCCTTGGACCAGACCTAATCCCCCCACCAAGTTTCGTCGAAATCCGTCGAGGAGTTTTTCCGTAATACTGTTCACAAACAAACAAACAAACAGAAAGGGGTGAAAACAATTACCTACGATCTTTGATGGCGGAGGTTCACTAGACAGGCACTCGGTAGAGCACAAACCTCCGCCACGTATTGCCTGATCCATGAGAACATATCGGGCTCAATACATTTTTGAAATATTATGCTATACATCGTTTTTGACACTATCTCTCAATGGTGAAGAATCACTTAGAAAAATTAAATAATTCTAATGTCCAGATCTGGATGTGGATCCTCACCAAAATTGAATCAATTTGTCATGGTCACACACCCAACCTGTCCACCAAGTTTCATCTGTATCCCTCACAGCTTTTTGAGATATCGTGGAATATGCCGCTTTCGCCCGATCTCTCAATGGTGAAGAATCACTTTTAAAAATTCTCGGATCCGGATTTGGATCTTCACCAAAATCGAATAAATTTTTCCTTGTCGCACACCCAACGTGTCCACCAAGTTTCATCCGAATCTGTCGACAACGTTTTGAAACATCCTGCACACAAACAGACAAGCAAACAGCCAAACAAACAAACAGACAGAGAGGAGTGAAAACATAACCTCCTTCACCTTCAGTGGCAGAGGTAACAATCAGTGGGGCCCCATTCTTGAAGGGATCACGGTTTCAGAGCAAACTAGAGTTCATAGAACACGATACTCCATCCAGTGTTCAGGTATATATTTACTTCAATTTAAATACAATCATGATTTCAAAGATCGTTTTAAAAAAATCTGGAAGTTTAACGTGATTGAAGCAGTTATACAGCACCCTCTATAACTTGTCCAAGTACTGCAAAACTAGAGGTTCTTGGAAGTATTATGAAGGTGATTTGTATTCTGTGGTGTTAAATTATATATAAATTTAATGAACAGGAATAAATTGCTATGTTGGGCTAATGTGAAAAAATTCTGACAACGAAGAACTTGAACCCAAGGTTACTTAAGGACCTTATCACTTATGTGGTGACAGCCCACTGAGCTATTAAATCGTAAGATAGCCTTGGAATTTTCTCACAACAACACTGCAAGCTTTATAATAGCCAATGCGTTACGTGTCCGCTCGGCAGACTCCGTATATGTGTGTGTAGGTGTATTAGAGATAAACTCCGTATATCAATCCCATGTACCCATCCATACACAAACCTTCCATCGTGTGTGTGTGTGTGTGTGTGTGTGTGTGTGTGTGTGTGTGTGTGTGTGTGTGTGTGTGTGTGTGTGTGTGTGTGTGTGTGTGTGTGTGTGTGTGTGTGTGTGTGTGTGTGTGTGTGTGTGTGTGTGTGTGTGTGTGTGTGTGTGTGTGTGTGTGTGGCAAACCTTCTCGGGAGTTCCTTGAATCCACTGCCGTTGGTTTAATTAAAATCCGTTAATCTGTTCTCAAGTTATAACATGACAAACAGACAGACAGACACAGCTCATTTTATCATATAGATATACATTAAAGTGAATGACAGGAAAACACAATAAAAGTTACAAATTAGTGAATATGTGAAATTAGTTTTGATCAGCTTGTTCCCTTGCTTGAAAGTCTATGAGTGGGTTCAGAGTGGTGCCAAGAAAGCAACTTTCAACAGAACAGTGTGCGAAGATCCAAACTCTGAAAGAAGAATGACACACTAACACAACGGAAGGTCACACGTATTCGGCTAATGCAATCGAAGAAAATCAAGGCAGCAGCTGACAAATGAAATGAGAGCAGGCCTGAACATTAACATGTCATTCAGCACTGTGTGCAGAAGGTTGATTGCAGCAGGTCTCCATGGAAGAGCTGCAGCAAAGCAACCGCTGTTTTTGCAAGGCAACACCAATATTGGGTGACTGAACAATGGAATCAGTTACTCTGGTCTGATGAATCGAAGTGTGAACTTTATTTTTTCCTATTTACCGTGGGGTACTGTGCAAGTATGTAATGTTCTTATCCTCACCCACCTCGTTGTTTTGTAATCCTGACTATAATTCATGGACCTGTGATTGCGGGTTTGTTTGTCAGGCTACTCTTCCTACAGTTCTGGCCCAATTACATCCAGACTTGCTGACTGAGGATCAGCATAACCCCAATTAATGTAAAGGGGTGTTTTTATTTTTGTCATTGGTCTTGGTGGTGTGAGGCGGGGATGCATATTCTCTATGTAAATGTGTATCGTGTAGCACCACCTCCACGTAGGGGAGGGTATTACAAGTCTCCACCATTTACAGTGCAGTATTCCTGTCCCCACGTTTTCCAGTGGTGAGGTGTTTTGAATTATAAGCAGTTTGTATGTTTTTGCTTCATGCACGTAACCCGGGTTATTTATTTTTCCCTCCAAAGATGTCACTTGACTATGCATCGCCCAAATAAAGGCATGCGTCAGAAGAACATGTTGCATGGTTGGAACAAGATTGCCCGGAGGGCGGGTACTCTGATAATAAACTTAAAAGGTAAAAAGTCTTGTGTTTTTGTTTATTTTATACTATATTAATTTTATTTACGTGTTTATTTCAATGTGAACGCTTAATGTCAGGTCAGGTTCGATCTGTGACCTGCTACAGGTACCATGTAAACCTGTACTAACCTGTTCCATGGTCGGGTTGTCGGCGACTAAACCGTCTCCCCCACCAGGTTTTCTGGTGAGGAGGGTGTTTGGATATGGACACCCAGCAGGATTAAAAACAAAACCTGTCAAAGGGCGGAGGAGCTCCTTGTGAGCCAACGGCCATCCATATCTAGTGCCCAACTGTGTCTGCGGACGTCCTCCTGCAGTTGGGTCACTTCTTATTAGGAGGTTGGTGGCAGGATTTGCACTCCGGCCACCGTAAAACGCTTCATTCCGCAAAACGCAAAAACGCAAAAAAATCTGAAAACCCACTCCGTGGGAGTACCTCCTGTGCAGCTTCCCTTCGCAGGGCAGCTCACCGGATGACGGGATTGGGGCAAAGCCTTCGGGACTCCCAATCTTTGATAGGAGGGAAACCACCGGGTAACATCCCTGGGTCAGATTGCGGGAGAGTGTGTTGGAGTGGTGCTGAGGTGTTGTCCACCAGACGGCGGTCTCCTTGGGTTAACCTGAGGCGGTCCCTTCGGGTGGGTGCCTGGAATGTCCTATCCCTAAGAGAGGATGATCACCTGTCTCTGTTATCATCTGAGCTCAAGCGTTTGGACATCGGGATTGCAGCTCTCTCTGAGGTTCGGAGACCGGATTGCGGCGAGATAATGGTGGGTGGTTACACCTACTATTGGTCTGGTCGCTCTGATGGTTACCATACCCAAGGAGTTGCTGTTGCTGTGTCCAATAAGCTGACCCCAATGATAATTGAGGTAACACCGGTCAACGAGCGTATTATGAGATTAAGGATTCGCCACTCCTTAGGTGTCATTTCCCTGGTCTCTATTTATGCTCCGACTGAGGCGAGTGATCTCACCGTGAAGGATGCATTCTACGCCACACTCGAGTCTGTGGTTGATCAGTGTCCCAGACGAGATACACTTCTAGTCTTGGGGGATTTCAATGCATCGACTGGAACTGATAGGGATGGTTATGAGGTGTGTGTTGGTCCCCATGGGTCAGGAACTATGAACCAGAATAGCACTAAGTTCCTTGACTTTGCAAGAAGTCATGGACTTAGGGTGGCTGGTTCATGGTTTCAGCGCCCGCAAGCTCATCACTGGACTTGGTATTCCAACGCTGGCGGTGTGGCAAAGGAGATTGACCATGTCCTCATTGACGGTCGTTGGAGGATGATCCAGAACTGCAGGGTCTACCGGAGTGCTCAGTTCCTCAATACTGACCACAGGCTTGTTGTAGCAACTCTAAAGCTGCACCTTAAATCCTGGAGAATGGTACCATCCCAGCCTAGGCTGGATGTTGCCAAGCTCAGGGATGAGAGAGTAGCTGAGGAGTTTGCGAACAGGCTGAGTGGACACTTGGGGGGTCTGGGTGCTTTGGGGGGTCCTGAAGAGTTGTGGAGCACCTTCAAGACCACCGTCCTTGATGTTGCGGGTGGATGCCTTGGAGCTCACCGCAGGGCAAAGAAGAATTTTGTCTCTCAAGGGACACTGGATACCATTGACCAGAGTCGCAGGGCCAGGCTGAATGGCAGAGCTGAGCTGTTCAGGGAGCTGAGGCGTAAAACTGTACGTGCACTGAGGGTGGACAAGGAGGCCGATGTGCGAGGAATCTGTGAGGGGGTAGAGCATCACCTGTGGACAGGTGATTCTCGTCCCGCTTACAGGGGAATTCGCGCATTACGTTCATCCAAGCCCATCCCTCGGAGCACTGCAGTTCGAGCAGAGAATGGTAGGCTCTTGACAGAGGAGTCTGAAGTGAAGGCCCGCTGGGCCGGTTACTTTGAGCGGTTGTACCAGGCTGATCCCCCAGCTGTCGAGTTGGACGTCAAGGGTGTTACAATCCCTGTTGCTGACCCTCGAATCAACTGTGGTCCACCATCGCTTGTGGAAACACGGGCTGCGGTGAACCAGTTGAAACGGGGCAAAGCTCCAGGGATCTGTGGCATCCATGCTGAACTTCTCAAGGCTGGTGGAAATGCTGCACTCGTGTCGTTGCATGCAGTTTTGTGCTCTGCCTGGAACACAGGCATCATCCCAACTGACTGGAAGAGGGGCCTTGTTGTCCCTCTCTGGAAAGGGAAGGGTGATCGCCAAGACTGCAACAACTACCGAGGGGTGACGCTGCTCTCAGTGCCGGGCAAGGTCTTTGCTCGGATAATTCTTGATAGGGTTCGCCACCATCTGCTTGAGCACCAGCGTCCAGAGCAGTCAGGCTTTACACCAAAGAGGTCAACGATTGACCGTATCCTTGCACTTCGTGTCCTCACCGAACGCAGACGAGAGTTTCGGCAGGGGCTGCTTGCAGCCTATGTTGATCTCTGTAAAGCGTTCGATTCAGTGAATCGGGATGTCCTCTGGAGGATTCTTGGTCTTCGTGGGGTGCCACCGAAACTGATCGATCTGATGTCTGAACTCTACTCTGGTACTGAGAGTGCTGTGAAGTGTGGTGGTACCATCTCTGACTTATTTCCAGTTGTTACTGGAGTTCATCAGGGATGTGTACTTGCCTCCACACTTTTCAGCACTTGTATGGACTGGATTTTTGGGAGGATGTCGGAGAGATCAAGTTGCGGTGCATCGTTTGGCAATGTCAAGATCTCGGACCTTGATTTTGCAGATGATGCAGTCATCTTTGCGGAGACTTTAGACATCCTCTTGGGGGCCCTGGAGGTGCTGAATGAGGAGTCGGAGCCGTTGGGATTACGGATTTCTTGGGTCAAAACTAAGATCCAGGCTTTCAGTGACATCTTGGATGCTGCTGTCCTGTCTGTGTCTGTTTGTGGTGAGGATGTTGAGGTCGTGGATAGATTCACTTACCTTGGCAGTGATATTCATGTCTCTGCTGGCTGCGAGTCAGAGGTCAATAGACGTCTGGGTCGGGCCTGGGGAGTCATGGATTCACTGGATCATGGGGTGTGGCGCTGCCGGTACCTGTGCGGAAGGACGAAAGTCCGAGTCTTCAGGTCCTTGGTACTTCCAGTCTTGCTCTATGGGTGCGAGACTTGGACTTTGACCAAGGATCTGAGACGGAGACTTAATTCCTTTGGTACCGGGTCTCTTCGGAGAATCCTTGGCTATCGCTGGTCGGATTTTGTGTCCAACGAGCGGTTGCTGAGAGAGACTCGGATGAGATTTGTTACCTGCATAGTCCGTGAGCGTCAGCTGCGGCTGTATGGACAAGTGGCTCGTTTTCCTGACGCTGATCCTGCTCACCAGATTCTCTCAGTGAGGGAGTCTCATGAGTGGAGGAGGCCAGTGGGCCGACCACGTGCCTCATGGTTGCAGCAGGTTGACCATCATCTCAAGGAGATGGGGATGGGCCTGGCATCTGCCTGGGGGATGGCCAGACGGAGGCCCCTGGAGTACCGGCGGAAAGTGGACGCAGCGACGTGCTGTTCTGGCACATGCTCCCATACCTGACCTGACCTGAACGTGATATATATATATGTATATATATATATATATATATGTATATATATATATGTATATATATATATATATATATGTATATGTATATATGTATATATGTATATATGTATATATATATATATATATATATATATATATATATATATGTATATATTTTACATGTTTATTTCAATTGTGATGTGTTTGTTTCTGGCTGTCGTGGATCTTCCTCTATTTTCTCGAAGCCCAGGAACAGAACCCCCTTTTCACATTGGCCCTTGGTTTCCACTATCGTGGTTTTAACTCTCGTGGCATTTTCCAGGAACCTAACCCCTACGATATTTGAGGGTTTACCGTACTGCTAAGCACGGGGGAGGTTCTGTGACTATCTGGGGTTGTATCTCAGCTTTTGGTGAAGGAAAACATGTTAAAATCAATGGAACACGAGCAAAAGAAAAGTACAAGCAAATACTGCAGCATCATGTAGTTCCTCGTTGAAATAATTCAATCGGAAGAGGATTCATTTTCCAACAAGATAATGATCGAAAGCACACTTCCAATACAGCAGAATAGTATTTGGAGAATAAGGTTACAGCTGATGTGCTCCAATGTTAGAATGACCACCCAGAGTCCAGACATGAGTCCCATCAAGGGCATGTGGGATAACCTAGAAACAGAGAAGAAGGAGTCGAAGAAGAAGAATAAGAACACAACTAACCTAACAGAACTGTGGAATGTACGATGGGATATGTGGCACAATATTCCTGTAAGAGTGCTTCACTCATATAGAGGAAGTATAGGTAAAAGAGTGATGGCAGCCAAGAAGGCAAATGGCAGACCCACAAAGTATTTACTGATACTATAAAATGACACTGTTCTTGTTATGACCTCTGCCACCGAAGGTGGACGGAGGTTATGTTTTCACCTCTGTCTGTTTGTCTGTCTGACTGTGAGCAGGATATCTCAAAAAGTTATGGTCGGATTTGGACGAAACTTGGTGGACAGGTTGAGTGTGTGACAGGGTGCGCAGGTTGTGTTGACTCGATTTTGGTGATGATCTAGATCCGGATACGAGAATTTTCACAATAATTCAAGTGATTTTTCACCATTGAGAGATGGGGCCAAAAATGATATACAGCATGTTATTTCAAAAAGTTGTGGATGGAATATGACAAAACTTGGTGGATGATATGGGTAGGTGACAAGAACAAGCCAATAATTAGATTTTGGTTCCGTCCGGATCCAGATCCGGCCTATCAGTTGGACACAAATGTAAACTGTTCACCTGGCGGAGGAATGTGCTGTACCGAGTGCCAGTCTCGTTTGCTTGAGCATTTTTGTTTCACACGCATTTATAAAGGCAGTTAGTTTACAACAATAAACACATATGACTGTTATCTTTGATAATGTGATGAATTTACCCTAAAATATTAATATCATTGCAATGACCAAAACGTTTACACAGTACAAATATATCAAATTCAGAGAGAGTGTGAGAGACAGAGACAGAGATAGAGATAAAGACAGCTTTTTGACATTTTCTTAGAACTCAGGTAAAACTTAAAACTGTCCAAATTACAAAAAGACATCATTGTGTGAATAACTGGGGTATTAAAAGACAGTCCATCCAGCCATTGGGACCAGACTCTGTGCAGAGTGTTGGTGCTGCTTAAGCAGTGTTCTTGGCTATTGGGCACAATACTGGATGGGCCGCCACTCCGACACAGGATACGAGCAAGCTGGCATTCATTTTGTCAACCTCAGAAATATGACAGAAGGAATCAACCCCACCTGATATTAATTCAACAGCCAAGTGGGATTTGAACTCAGGATCCTAGGTTCCCAAACCCATCACCCTTACTTTTAAGCCAACACCAGGCATATTAAGACAAACTGGGTGTTTGGAAACATAATTTATGAGTATGTTTACTTGCCTTTGAGCTGTCGAGCCTGGGTTACAATCTTGACACAGCTATAAATTGCCATTCTGGTGTTTCAGCTGAAGGACGAGGCATCAAACGTCCTTTGAAAGGACGTAAAGCTGGATGACCCATCTGCTTGCATTAGTTAGTGGATTATCAAGATCCTATGGAGTCTTTCATGAAAAAGAGATGAGGTTTTTGCCGGAACCCTGAACAAATTCCAAATTCCAGTCACCATCAGTGGAAGGTCAGGCCGAGCCAGCTGGTTCCCCAGGCAAAAATATCATTCTTTTCTTGTAGTAATTTTCTGCAGACTACTGTCGTATATGACTACTGCTGCCAACTTTAGTATATGAGAGTTGTACTCTCATACACTATAGTTCTGACTGCAGCATTTTTTCCTGGGAAAATCATGAAACATTTGGGCCAAAAACATTCATCAGCCAATCCCACAATAGGATGTGCTTAAATAGCGTGGTTAAATAAATAGTAGATATTGAAAGAATTGACAACACCAAATTTGAATCTCGAGGTCATTGAACCTGGACAACACGGTTTTAACCAAAAAGTCACAAAACAATCCATTTACACATGGATTTGAGGGCCAGTCAAAACATAATGGGACTATTGCAAGTGTAGTGTACACAGCATGAACATACTGATGCCGGAGGAGAGGCCAGACAAGGAGATTGTTAAGAATATAGCCATTTCCTCTGGATTGCACAACAGAGGAAATGAAAGTCAAGAAGCTGCATCTTATTGGTGAACTGTTACGTACCTTATGCAACTCCTGTCCAAGCTCCCGATGCGCTTCCTGAAAGAATCGCCGAAGCTGCTGTTTTTCTTGGATAAGCGAGGTCACCTTACCCAATGGTCCAGCCAGACCCTCAGCCTGGCTACGCAATGCACGAGCTAAGGAGTCAGTGGCTTGTACCACCCTGGTCCATGCCTGCACATTCAGACACAAAATATTTGACCAACGCATGTACACGCACACCTGAAGTCAATGTATAGCAATAGAAACAACAGGTAAACACTAATCGACTGGAGAAATATGGGCCAAGAGCTGACTAGAATGCCAATTAGGCCAAAAAGCATTCTCAAAGAGACACAACCTTGGCCATCTTCTGATCCACATTTGCCACCTCTTTACATCTCATTAGTCAGAAAATATATCTCTTTTGGTGTTTATTCCAAAGGTTTCCACAACGAGACTTAAATTCAAGGTTAACAGAGCATGGCTAGCCTGAGTAAGCAGGGGGAAGTGAAAGGTGTGAAGGAGGGACAGGGAGGGTCAGGGGGGGTTGGAAGGTGGTTGTCACTGCAAACAAAGTTCGATTTGAGTTGTGTGACAATGCAATGAGGAACGAGTTATTATTTAATCAGTCAAATCAATCCATCCTTGTTATATTTGTGATGCCAGCCTTGGTTTCCAAAAATGATACTCTGATGTCTTCAGGGAAGCAAATCCAATGCTCTGGAGTATCGAACCTGGGAGTATAAGGGAAAGGTTATTTATCCTACAACACCAAGCATTTCTCACAGCAGTGCTGCCACTGAATCGAGATTTTCATTTAATTTTATACAGAGTTTGAGGCTCATGGAAGACAGCAATAGCAGAGGACAGACGGAAGGTCAATAACATGGAACTGAACAGTGAGGGAGTCAATCAGCGAAAACCGGTGTGCGTCCGATGGAACGAAACTGAGCGGGATCGGGGGTGGTTCGGTGCAATATAGTTAATGGCAAGTTGAATTAAGGAAGCAGTAAAATAAAACGTATTTCAATAAAGATAAATGGTGTACCTTCCATTTGGAACAACTTTGTGGAAGTGCTTTCAGGGCCCCCGTGTCAATCCTTGTTACGTCATCATTTTGTGCTTCAATAATGGTACAATATTTGGAGAGGAGTTTATTTTAAAGTTTTCCTTTTTCATAAATAACAACTTAATTTTTTTCTAGTTCCTAACAAGACGATACCCTTTTTGACATTTTCACTCATTATCCTTTAATTAACGCAGATTATCCATGCACTTTTCATTCGACTGATACGACGAGGTGAGGTTAGTGCATGACCGTACACAATGACCGCGATGCCTCTTGCAAGGGCTCAAAATCAACGGTCATGTTGTTCCTCGAACAGGCAATGCCAAACAAATTCAAACAAACAATGTCAAACAGAGAGCAATAAAAAGCAACTTTGCAGACACATCAGTGCAATCATCCAAATTGGACTTGCATTGAAACCATATGGGAATAAATTGCATGCCACTTGGATGGGAATAAAAGGTAAAGGCTGACATTTGATGCCTAATTCCTTCATTATTTTATTCCTTCTAGAATTAAATGTTGAGATACCTGTCCATCCCACCTACACGTACACCCTCCTCATTCTTATCTCATGTACCTTCAAGGAATATGTGACCTTGAGATCATGGGATAATGTTATTTATGCTCCTTTTGTTGAAATGGCACATTTAAATGCAAGTATTAATCCCAAACCCCAATTAAATGTCTGAATGAAGAATGAACTCACCGATTCAACGTGCTATGTGATACGCGTCCTCGTACAGACACGTGTAACGGGATGCGAGACGAATGACTGATGGTAAATTACGTGACCCGGTGCCGTGTTCAATGATTACAACTCTAATTAATAAACAAGTAATTGGGGAAAAGGTTATCCATGTATTTGGATTTGCATATGCCGCGAATGATAAAATAGAATTTGACACGAATGTGGCAATGGATATGCCTCGGCCCACGTTAGATGTCAACCCACTGTTCAGTTTTCATCTCAATTAAAGGTCGCATGAAAAAATTAAAGGTCACATGACAGAGAGCGTGAAAAAAGAAAAGAAAGAAGTAGAAGAGAGACAACATCAGATGCTTCCAACTCGAGTTATAGTCTGCAAAATTATTTTCAACGGACACATGACCTTTGACCTATTAAACCCAAAATCGAACCAGTTAGTCTTTGTTTTATTGTCCATAATTCTGCAAAGTTTGGTTGAAATCCCTTCAATAGTTCACAAGTTATTGCGGTAATCAAGTGATTTCAGATGAAAGGTTGCATGCCCTTTGATTTCAGATGAAATTGAAGTCTCTAACAAGGTCTCTTCTTTTTTAAGTTGGGCTGAAGTCACATTTGGCACGGCGGCCGTAGGGTCTACAAAATCTACGGCCACTAGCAATTATAGGGCAGCCGCAGTATTTCCACGGTCACACAATGTAGCAGTCACATATGTTTTTATTTTTCGAGGAGCCACACGGTATATTTAGAAATTGTGGAGACCGAAAACGTGGGGGTGCCGTATGGTCTTTGATTTGATGTCGCACGGTGACCTTGGGGCGTCCCTGTGGTGGCCATAGAATTTTCAAGGCAGACGCAAGGTAGCATCAAGGTGCCCGCAAGGCGACCGCAGGGGGCCCTAAGGCGAACATGCGGCCAGACGGACGGTAACGAGTGGGTATATATACCAGTTCTTTTTTTACTGAAATAAAAATATAACAGTTCAGAATATACAGAATATATGTATATATAACTGAATATACTATAACTATAATATATATAACTGAATATACCAGTTCAGAGTAAAGGCAAACACCTATACTCCGATCTCTAGCGGTAGCGCACGGTCGAAGCAGACTGCCACGAAGGCCGTACGTAGGACGCACGCGGGCGTAGGGGAACCTTACGTCGACCCTGCGTTGCCCGCAGGTAGTCACACAGACAGCAAGGCCACCGTACGTTGAACACAGGGACGCCTTAGGACTACCCTACGGCGACCGTGGAAATAGTGCGGCCGCCGTAATTTTTTGGGGGTTGGCAAAATTCATTTTTCATTGATAAGAGCCTACGGCAGCCGCACGAATAACGCAAGCCCACCGTACGCCCTACGTACGGTCGACGTGGAACACATCTATGTCACAGCTTGGCTTGTCGAATTGCTACGGCCAACGTAGAAATGAAAAAAAGTTATAACTCCGCGCTATAATTCCACGGCGACCCCTACGGCCTGTAAAAGATAGCCATGCGGCGTAGGGCCACCGTGAGGCCACCTCAGGAACTCTGCGGCCGCCGCACATTTCTGTCAATTCGGGGGGGGGGGAGGTACGGCCGCCGTATCCTATCCTATCTGTAGAGCCGTAGCCGTAGAGCCATATCCTAGCCGTAGAGCAAATGTGACTTAGGCTTTACTAGCAAGTTGCCCGTGCCCACACGGGATTCTAAACTGGGTAGGGATGGAGTCAAAAATACAAATGTGTCCTCTGTCGTGGAGCTGGCAAGCTGGGAGCAACAATTTACATTTATTGCCACATCTGATGCAATATAAATGCTCTAATGGCAGTGAGGTTCTCCCATTGAAACGGTTGCTCCATAGATGTAGTATTTTGATGCCTCGGGTCCGTGATAAAGAAATTTGGACACGTCTGGAGACAAACACAACCCGGAGATAAACACCGCCCGGACACATCCAGAGACAAACATCGGCTGGTCATAATCACCGCCCGGACACATCCAGAGAGAGAGAGAGAGAGAGAGAGAGAGAGAGTGCTGCACTGTATTAGGAGGAGGCAGAGCGAGGATGGGAAAGAGAGAGAGAGGGAGAGTAGGGTGAGGGAGGGGTAGAGAGAGAGAGGGGGGGAGGGTGAGAAAGGGAGGATGGAGGGGAAGGAGAGAGGAGGGGTGGGGAGTGAGGAGGAGGAGCGAGGAGGGATGGGGGAGCTTTGAGGGGTGAAGAAGTGGCGATCTAGGAAGGGGAGAAGAGCGAGGAATGTGGGGGAGGGGGTGGGTGAGGAGTGACGCACCACCAAATGTCGCTATATACTCTGGGAAGGGGGGGTGGGAGTGAGAAGGATGGGAGAGAGAGGAGGGGTGAATAGAGGAAGTGGGAAAGGGGAGGATGTTTGGGAGGAGGTAGCGAAGGGTATGGTGATTGGCGGGGAAGGGGAAAGTGGTTCTGGACTTTTGATTGGCATTGGCACTTATTGAGAAAGGGGGGGTGGGATGCGGTTGGGGGATGCAGGGGAGGTGGGGGTGCAGTTGCGGTACATGATTGAACGAAATAGAGTCCATTAAAACAGCACGTTAATACAACATGTGGAGACCACATGAAGATGCCTGTAGGGGGTGGAGAGGGGAGGGGGTTTGGGAGAAGGTAAGCATGATGGGAGAGGTAGGAAAGGCAGCGTGATGGGAAGGGAAGGCAGCGTGATGGGAAGGGAATGCAGTGTGAGGGGAAGGGAAGACAACGTGAGGGGAAAGGAAGGCAGCATGATGGGACAACGTCAAAATATATTGTATTGCTAAACCAGAAGAGGATTGTGGTGTCTGTCGTATTGTGGCATCGTAATGCGTCAGTCTTGATTGTTATTCTTCTTTTTCATTCTTATTCATCCATCACAATCCCACAACAAAAGAAAAATGTTAAAAGGTGTCATGATAGTAATCCATAAGAGGATTGTGGTGTTGTATTGTGGTATCGCAATGTGGTGTCATTCCGACCTTTTTTGTTTTTGAGATTTCATCACTGTTTTTTTACATTTTCTTTAAAAGTTTTTTTTTTCTTGTTTCTACAATTTTTTAAGTTCTAAAATTCTTCATGTTTTATATATTTTGTTATTTTGGAATGGACTAAATTCATCGATGTTGTTAAATTGTTTTAATACTTGTTTCAGTTGGTTTGGGGTATGGTTTGGATATGTATTGTTTTTGGAAATGTTCTGTCCATCTTCCCACCTCCCATGATCCAGGCCTGGTTTGGTTGAGTCCACATTTATGTTCAATTTCTTCTCCAAATAAAACGATTAATGTTTTATATATTTTCAAATTTGAGGTTGTGTGCACTAGCCCAGAAACAAAGTAACTTCCTCACGTTGAAATCACCATCATTGCTTCAGCAGTTACTGAGGTTGGTTTGGCTACGGTTTTACATTGATTTGAGTGGGGAAGAAGCAGAAGAAGAAGTACAAATTTATGTTTTAGCGATCTCCCGTTGTGGTACTTTAGTGATGTATTCTGGCTCCTTTTCAGTCTTGGTAGTTCAGAAAACGCTCGAGAATAAAAGGTATGGCTTTTAAATGCTTATCATTTCACTCTATAGTAGTTTGTAAGCCTATCATTGTGTCCACATTTGAATGGGTGGCCATTTCCCCACATTATCCCTCCATATGGAGCACTGCCAGACTCTATGATCCTATGTAGAATCATGTCAAATTCCAAATTATCACATTTCCTAACAGGTAAGAATTTGTTTTTTCGGGACCGATCGAGGCAGACCAATCTTGCGGCTCAACACCCTGTTGCCAATACATTGCCCCGGTTCATTTTTTTTTTGGTCTGAAAAAATTATAATTTTCCCGTTGATTATTATCTCCATTTTGCGGGTTTCAGGAGGTGGGAGGAAGTAATCCCAGAACTCAAAACCTCTACCCCCTATTTTTTGGTAAAGCATCATTATTCATGAGCCAAACTGTGAAGTTTCGTTCTCATAACCTCGTTCCAAGGGCTCTTTTCAAAATATTCACTGAACCTCTGACAGCCTCCACTTGTAGCTCGTTTGTAGTCATATTCCTGGGAATGATTTTTAAGTACTCAGTAAGGCTTTTCTTTGTCATTCCTGTAGCTCCAACTATCACTGGTACATTTTGAGCTTTCTTCAATTTCCACATCCTCGACCTCATTTTTGAGATCCTGGAATCTTGTCATTTTCCTGATTTCTGTGGCATTTAGTTCTTAGTTAATGGAAACTGAAACCTCGATCAACAATGCCGAATTTTCTTTTTTAGCTCGCCTGTTCGAAGAACAGAGAGCTATAGCGATACCCCCGGCGTGAGCGTCAACAATAGCGTGAGCGTGAAAATGTTAAAGTTTTTGGTGCAAGTTATTTCCTTTCTAATGTTTTTATCTACCACACTATTTTTAACTGATTACAATATACAAATACATATATTGCTTTAAAATTATTTGGATCAGACTTCACTGCAATGCTTTATAAAAAAATATGATTAGACTAGTCTTTTAAAAATGATAAATGTATAAACAGGCGAGCATTGGGTGGCTTTGACACCAACTCTCTGGTTGTGTTTGAGTACTCTGTCTAGGCACAATGCTTTGTTTGCAATGTCGACACTTGATGGAATCATCTTGTCATACGTGAGCATTATTTGTTCATTTTTAAGGATGAGATTTGGTTTGTGTTTCCATGATTGTTCTAGGACTGGGATGTTGAAATGTTTACAGATGTGCCAGTGGATTATTCTACAAATGCTGTTGTGTCTTTCTGTGTACAGCTGTTCCGACATGATTTTTTTACATTCCGAGAGGAGGTGACTGATACTTTCTGTTTCTTCTCCAAAAAACCTGCAGTTGTCTGATTGACTCAATCCCACCATTTTCTTAAAGGCATTAGTGTCGTGTCCTTGGTCTTGGGCATTGATGATGACTCGTTCTCCATACCAACAAATTTGACCTCTTCTTAGCCAATCCAAAGAACCTTCCTTGTCGATCCGTATCCTGTCAAACTCTTTTTTTTTATACATATATATTCTTGCTCTTTTGTCATTCTTCCATTTGTTGGAGTATAACTGCTGATATTTCTTTTTATAATTTTCTTTTTTTTTTCTTTGCAATCATTGGGGCTGTGTTGGTTTCTGTTTCGTTTTCCTATATAGTATCCATCATTTGCATTTGTTTTTGTAAATTTGTTGCTAAATGAATTAAGGATCCCTTTTCTGGTATGTTTTTTTCTTTCTCTTATACAAATATCATCCAATAATCTGTTGAGTGTTTTCACATACTCCGCAAGTCGTGCACACATTTTTCTGTGCACTTGGTTAAGCTCCATCATACTGCCTCCTTGTTCTCGTCTTGGTAAATACAACCTCGGCATGAATTGGTTTTTGTAGAATATATTGTGAATAGTTAAAGTTCCCTTGTTTTGATGTCTAAATTGTTGATCTCCAATTGTGGCCAGTTTGTAATTGCACAGCTATATTGGAATACCAGTAATGCAAGTTGTTTTATAGCTTTAGTTTTGTTTCTTGGAGAGAGGGATGACTTCGGAATTCGTCTTATTCTGCAGAGGTACTCTTTACTGATTATTTTACGCATTTTTTTGTGTTGTACTTGGGGGCCTTCTTCTATTCTGAGGTATTTGTAGGATGCTTCATTTTCTAGTTCTTGTATTGTTGTACTTTGATCGATTGAGATGTTGTTTGTTCTTTTTGTTTTTCCTTGTACAAATGTGAAGTTGGCAAATTTGTCAAGACCAAACTCCATTTGGATGTCCTCCAAGTACTGCTTTATGAGTTTCAGTTGATCTGCCAATTTCTTATCATTTGGTGAGAAGAGTTTTAGATCATCCATGTACAGTAGGTGTGTCACCTTTCTTGTTTCTTTGGTCATTTTTAGTCAGATAGCAGCATCCAAGATGTCATTGAAAGCCTGAATCTTAGTTTTGACCCAGAAAACCCGTAATCCCAGCGGCTCCAACTCCTCATTCAGCACCTCGAGGGCTCCCAAAAGGATATCCAGTCTCCACAAAGATGACTGCATCATCTGCAAAATCAAGGTCAGAAATCTTGACATTCCCAAATGATGCACCGCAGCTTGATGTCTGGCTTCCTCCCCAGAATCCAGTCCATACAAGTGCTGAAAAGTGTGGGGGCCAGTACACACCAAACGAACTCCAGTAACAACTAGAAATAAGTTGGAGATGTTATCACCACATTTCACAGCACTCTCAGTACCAGAGTATAGTTCAGACATCAGATTGATCAGTTTTGGTGGCACCCCACAAAGACCAAGAATACTCGAAAAGGCATCCCAATTCACTGAATCGAATGCTTCACAGAGATCAACATAGGCTGCAAGCAGCCCCTGCCGAAACTTTCGTGTGCGTTTGGCGACGACCCGAAGAGCAAGGATACGGTCAATCGTTGACCTCTTTGTTGTAAAGCCTGACTGCTCTGGGAGCTGGTGCTCAAGCAGATGGTGGCGAGCCCGATCATTAATTATCCGAGCAAAGACCTTGCCCGGCACTGAGAGCAGCGTCACCCCTTGGTAGTTCTTGCAGTCCTGGCGATCACCCTTCCCTTTGCAGAGAGGGATAACAAGGCCCCTCTTCCAGTCAGTTGGGGTGATGCCTGTGTTCCAGGCAGAGCACAAAACTGCATGCAACAACATGAGTACAGCATTTTCACCAGCCTTGAAAAGTTCAGCATGGATACCACAGATCCCTCGAGCTTTACCCCATTTCAACCGATTCACCGCAGCCTGTGTTTCTACAAATGAAGGTGGATCACAGTTGATTGGAGGGTCAGCAATAGGGATAGTAACACCCCTGACATCCAACTCGACAGCTCATGGATCAGCCTGGTACAGCCGCTAAAAGTAACCGGTCCAGCGGGCCTTCACTTTGGACTCCTCTGTCAAGAGCTTACCACCCTCCTCTATAACTGCAGTGTACAACGAGGGATGGGCTTGGAGGAACACAATGCATGAATTCCCCTGTAAGCGGGACGAGAATCACTTGACCACAGGTGATGCTCTTGCCACACACAGATTCCTCGCACATAGGCTTCCTTGTCCACCCTCAGTGCACGTACAGTTTTATGCCTCAACTCCCTGTACAGCTCAGCTCTGCCATTAAGCCTGACCCAGCAACTCTGGTAAATGGTATCCAGTGTTCCGAGAGACAAAATTCTTATTCACCCCACAGTGAGTTCCATCAGCAACATCAAGGATGGTGGTCTTGAAGGCACTCCATAACTCTTCAGGATTTACCAAAGCATCCAGACCCCCCAAATCCCCACTCAGCCTGTTCACAAACTCCTCAGCTATCCTCTCATCTTTGAGCTTGCCAGCATCCACCCGAGGCTGGGATAGTACCGTTCTCCTGGATTTAAGTTGCTGTCACAAGCCTGTCGTCGGAATTGAGGAACTGACCACTCCGGTAGATCCTGCAGTTCTGGATCATCCTCCAGCAACTATCAACGAGCACATGGTCAATCTCCTCTGCCGCTTTGGAATACCAAGCATAGCGATGAGCTTCTGTGCTGAAACCATGAACCAACCACCTTAAGTCCATGACTTCTTGCAAAGTCAAGGAACTTAGTACTATTCAGGTTCACAGTTCCTGGCCCATGGGGACCAACACGTCTCATAACCATCCCTATTAGTTCCACTCGATGCATTGGAATCCCGCAAGACTAGAAGAGTATCTCGCCTGGGGCACTGATCAACCACAGACTCGAGCGTGGAATAGAATGCGTCCTTCACGGTGAGATCACTCGCCTCACTCGGAGCATAAACAGAGACCAGGGAAATGACACCCAAGGAGTGACGAATCCTTATCCTAATAATCTGCTCGTTGACCGGTGTTACCTCAATTATAATCATTGGAGTCAGCTTATTGAACACATCTATAGCAACTCCTTGGACATGGTAACCATCAGAGCGACCAGACCAATAGTAGGTGTAACCACCTACCATTATCTCACCGCAATCCAGTCTCCGAACCTCAGAGAGTGCTGCAATATCGATGTCCAAACGCTTGAGCTCAGATGTTAACAGAGACAGGTGATCATCCTCCCTCTCTTCGGGATAGGACATTCCAGGCACACACCCGAAGGGATGGCCTCATGTTATCCCAAGGAGGCCGCCGTTCTGTATCTGTCAGTGTCCCTCAGAGTCAGAGTGGAAAGACTGTCACCTTGTAAGATACCACGTCGTGTAATTACTCCTGGGATTTCAATCTTTCTTTCCAATTGAGGTTGTATCAGAGTTGTGTTCCAGAGTGTCATTGCTTTCTCAATCAGTGTGACTATTTTGGGGGTCAATTTTGTACACTTGCATGCATTTTATAATCCATGAATGTGAGCCACTATCAAGGGCTTTTTGTAATCGATCCAGGCTGTGGATGAGTTGTTTGTCGGAGCTTGCAGTTTTCGAGTATTTTTTTTTTTTACAATAAATTATATATTGTTCCATAGCATCCTCTCTGATATCCTTTCTGCTCTGCCTTTAAAGCTCCTTGTTGAGTGAGATGGTCACCCATTTCATTGGTGATTATACCTGTTCAAAGTTTGTGTGTTGTTGGGAGGCATGTTATTGGTCGATATTTGTTTGATAGATGGGTTTCTTTAGATTTCAGGGTTAAAAGAGTGCTGCCTTCTGTGAACCATTCATCCATTGGCTGTTTCCCTAGGATGAGTTCGTTCAATGCTCTGGCATAGTGAAGGTAGAGAGCATGTAGTTGCTTTCGTCAGTAGTTTGTAATCCCATCCAGGCCTGGGCATTTGAAGTTCGGCGCTTGTGCGAGATGTTTTCTATTTTTTTTTTTCTTCGTCAATTGTCAGTGGGTGCATTTCCTGCAACTGTTGCCTTTTATTTTCCAAGTGTTAAATCCAATCTGCTTCTTTGTTGTGTTATTTTTCGTCTTCAAATATCTTCTTCTTCTTTCGGCTGCTCCCGTTAGGGGTCGCCACAGCGGATCATCCATTATGATCCGCATAATGATTTGGCACAGGTTTTACGCCGGATGCCCTTCCTGACACAACCCTGGTCGCCTCTTACGACACAGGGATATTGTGCACCTATTCTAACCGGGGCATACACCGGGCCCAGTACACTGGTACTCACTTCGCCGACCTCGGAAGGATGACAGGCTGAGTCAACCTCCTGGTATGTATTAATTCAAGTGGCCAACGGGGCTTGAACTCAGGACCTTTTGGATCCCAAGCCGCTACCCTAACCACTACGCCAACACCAGGTTATATGTTGTTGTATATGTATATAATGTGCAAAACATTGAGAGATCAGGTCTTCAAATATACCTTTCCAAAATTTTTCTCGGTCACCTTCTTGAGGGGGAGTCGTCACATTTTGTTTCTGTTTTCTTAGCTCTCGGTAGAACTTTTTTGAGTTGTTTTCAAACTGGTGATTTTGATTTCTTCTGTTGTTGGCCTCAGTTTAAAAAAATAATTTTCCCTGCTATCTGTTGTATTTGGAGTTTATTAGGAGGAGCTAATGGTTCTAATCCATTGTTTTTTATGTTGCATTTTTCTTTTTCTTGAGCTGATTCATTTCATGAGCTTTGAACTTCTGTTTCCTGTCTTGATTGTTCCATTTGTCCCGTTTCCACCCTCAGTCAGTCTCTCTGCTTCTGAAGTCTCTGTTTTCATGGTGGTGTTTGGTTTCTGGTCAGAATATCAGATCGATATTTTTGTGTTGTTGTTCACCTGTTATTGTCTCTTGGACATACAATGCTGCTGAAAAACTCACATCGTTAGTTTCTCTGAAATTAGGTGATTCTGGGAGCATTTAAACGACTGCTTGGTTTATTCTCCTTACTTGTATCTTCAACTGTTTATTGTTGTTTAATTTCGGTGGAGATGTGGTCTTTGCTTGGGTGATATTAATTTAATTTCCTCCATTTTATTAGCCAGCTCATCTTCTTGCCAATGCTATTCATTGTCAACCTCCTCTTCCTCTTATTCATTCTGTTTATTATTCTCCTCATTGTGATCTATCCTTGTTGCTGTTATTTGTTTTGTTTGCGAAGGTGTTATTACCTCCACCACCGAAGGTGAAGGAGGTTATGTTTTCACCCCCTCCTTGTCTGTTTGTTTGTGTGCAGGATATATTTTCCTGAAATAAGGCCAAAAACGATTTTTTAAAATGATATTTCAAAAATGTATTGGGCCCGATATGTTCTCCTGGATCAGGTATTAAGTGGTGGGGATACGTGCCCTACCGAGTGCCCTTCTAGTTTGAACTGAGTTTGTAACTCTACGGGTGCTGCTGTGGCATTTTCTTTTGTCATTCTCTGGTCCTGTTGTGGAGTTTTCAGTTTTGTTTCTTCATTCAATCCTCCAATCAGTTGCCCATTTTCTGTGTCTGTTAGTGTGATTAAATTTGAAATCTCATATATTTCTGCTTTCCTTTGTTGTTCTATTTTCGGTGTAGCACCAGTAAGTTGTGTCGGTTGTTCCTTTTCCTCGGGAGTTTGTACTCTGGGAATCTCATCCCAAACGTATGTCCCTCATTCCATTGTGGCATTGGTGGTGGGTCACCATTGGTGGTGGGTCACCATTTATAGGTGACCAGTCATTTCTTATTGCCTCTTCAGTTTGTTCATCTCTTATTCTTAGTTCCTCCTCTGTGAATAATTTCTGTTTCAGGATATTGTTTTTCTTTTGAGTTTTGTGATGCCCCATTAAAATTACCTTTATCGGGGCATAATCTTTGGATTATTCATTCCCAAGTGCTTGCACTTTCTTTCCTAACGCCGTTCCATCTGGCAATTTCGATTGCCCATAGTAACGTCCATTTTTCCTTCTTTGTCCAGATTTTCCTTTTGATACTGAGTCGCTCTTCTTGGGTCATCTGATTTATGTCTTCAATTGTTTGCTGTCTTGCTTTGTCAGTTATTTCCTTTATTCTTTCCTGGGTCAATTATCTTTGGATAATTGAAGCGACTGCAGTGAATTTTCTGAGTGGAACTCTTTCGGCCTTTGTTTCAATTTGTTTGTTTCAATTGGTTCATGAATCTTTCTCCTTTACCGTTAGTCCCTTCATGCTTCATGCACAGAATATGCTTTGCAATGGAGGATGATTTCCTTCTCCTCTAAGCTTCAGCTCTGGTAATTTAAGCTTCTACACTTTCTATATTTAATGACGCAAGACATTTAAGCTTTCCGTTTTTAATGAATTTATAAAAAATTCTAAAAACATGTTTTCACTTTGTCATTATGGGGTATGCCTGGTGTTGGCTTAATGGTTCGGGTGGTGGGCTTGGGATCTGAGGATCCTGAGTTCAAATCCCCCTTGGCTGTTGAATTAATAACAGGTGGAGTTGACTCTGCTCATCATCCTTCTGAGGTTGGCAAAATGAGTGCCAGCTTGCTGGTACACTGTGTTAGCTTGCTTGCTGGTATATGCCAGGATTGTACCCAATGGCCAAGGAGACTGCTGAGGCAGCACCAACGCTCTGCACAGAGTATGGTCCCAATGGATGTATTATGGGGTATTTTGTGTAGATTGGTGACAAAAAATTTAAATTTTAACCATTTCAAATTCAAACTCTAACATAACAACATGTGACAAAAGTCTAAGGGATGTGAATACTTTCTGAAGGCACTGTATATATTGTGATGGTTTTGGAAATGCACCCTAAGGGAGAGCATACTTAGACACATAGGAAACCCGAGGATGTTATGTTAATAGTCTCCGTGTAGGTAGACCTTTGCCCATTGTCTAAGGGTTTGGGGGTAGCATGCATTGAGGTTAGTTTGGATTTCCCCAGTAGGATGTCTTCCCCCCCCACTCCTTTCAATCGTTCATTCAATACCCCATCAGTCCATTGCCCTCTCTGCCTTTCTCAATACAGTCATGCGCCGCTTAACGACGTTCCGGGCAACAACGGATCGCATATACGACGGATCTGCCAGCTCTGAAAAAAAAAAGATGAAAAAAAATGTTACTGAAAAATTCCTATCGCCGAGTGATGTCGCCTCGTACAAAAATAGCACATACAATTATGTACACTGTACAGTACATAATACCTCATAATGATAATAAACAACAGTGCCCTGTTATAATGCGATCGTTGAGGTCCTTAAAATGTCATCGCGAAAAAAACAGGATCGTGCTAAATCGGGATTCAAGGAAATCGGCTTTCAAACTGAACCAATGTTTCCACGTTTACCGTCGAGCAAGTAAATTACCTTTGAATTGAAGAATTCCGCGAATAAATCGTTGTTCTTTGTCGACATTAAAACACAAATTTATTTTTGGTGAAGCTTTTCATGTTGTTAAAACAATCGCACTGTTCCGAAAATAGATATCACAATTGACAGGAGCTCGTTTCTTCATTTATAAATTATAACATCGATGCAATGATAACGTATTTATAAAATTCAAACGCTAATTATTCATCTTTCTATAATCGATGCGAGAGGAGATTGTAAGCTGCTGCTAATAACACCGATGGCCGACATGAACAGCACAAAGGTAAAACTAACGTGTCTTTCGTCTCTCTTGGATGCGTGTTACAATTGTCGACAGTATTCAGTGCAGTAACATGCTGTATAGGTTTGTATCCGAGGAGCAATAGGCTACACCATATAGCCTAGGTGTCGAGGTTTGTGTAAGTACGATGTTCGAAAACGAAAAAAAAAGAAAAGATGTTCGCACAACGACGACGTCGCTTAACGACGCGTTTCTCAGAACGTAACCCCGTCGTTAAGTGGCGCATGACTGTACACCAATAATCCCCTTCATCAAACTTCAATTCAACAATCCCTCCTTCACTCCATCGGTCCGTTCCAAACCCTCTGCTACTTCCAATCCCTCCTTCACCCCATCAGTCAATTCCCCTGTCTGCCTTTCTCAATACACCAATAATCCCCTTCATCAAACTTCAATTCAACAATCCCTCCTTCACCCCATCGGTCTTCCCTTCAACCCCGCAACCCGTCGGTCTTCCCTTGGTTCGTCTTTGGTCATTAATCCTTCGGGCCGATTGGATTACATTCACCGCATTGGACTTTGTCCCTTCTCACATGCATGTCCGTGGCACGAAATGCAACGCTTTTCCCATACGTAACAAAGTGCGGCACATCTTGCATACATAATACAGTGCACACTGTTGACTGGAAGGTTCACGCGCAGGGAGGGGCTGCGGGGCACCTTCTGCATCTTTCGTGAGTGAGGGGAGGGGTGAGAGCTGCACTGAAAGTTCCCTCAGAAACAGCGGCATTAGCCACAAACTGCATCATACAACCCACCCACATCAGATGTGGACCAATGAGAGAGACAAGCTTGCACGAGATGAGATGGGAGAAAGCCATGTTCTGGTCCTCTTCCATGTCCTAAAAGCTTGTCCGGAGATCCAGTGAGGAGGAAGAAGCATAGGGTGTGTACGGGGAGAGCCGCCTCAAAGCTTGTCCTGTGAGCAGTACTGTATAAAAAGCCCAGAACGCAGCTTGGTTCATGTGGAGAAGATGACACAGAGCTTAAGTAGCTTGAGGGGGCAGAATGCACGAGAAACAGCATTCCTGTGAACTTTCCTGTAGGAGGAAACAGAGATCCTTGCCGTCGGCATACCTGAGACACCTCAGAGTCAGAGAGGAATTTGCCCGTTTGTTAGAGCTGCTGTCGGGAGCGCACGGAACAGAAAGATGCTCATGTGTGAGCTGCTTGCCGTGGGCATACTGGGGATGCCAGCGAGGACTTGCCTATTGTTCTGTACGCATCAGAAATGCAGCTTCATGTGTCATTGCTACTTCACTGCCCATCTTTCCCATTCTTTCCCCTCCCACAATATATTTGGACTGGCACAGTCCCGTTGGGCTGCGTGAGGTGAGGGAAGGAGTCGACCCCACACTACGTACTTTTTTTCTTCTCAGTTCTTCTTGTCTTCTTCTCCACGGGTTGAATGATGGCCATATGTCTTTTGTGGAAATAAGATTGCATAAGAATACGTGTTGGGGTTAAAATCTGTTATTTTATGCCTTTTGCCGATAACTACTCACTTTTAAATGATTGTTTGCTTGTGTGTGTGTGTAAATAAATAATTATTGGTTGTTATTTCAAATCTCTCTTGGTTGCCCTTTCCTTCATTGGTCTTACGTGGTGTGCAAGTGTAGTTTGACGGGAAGTTGTACCCCACCCGATTTGCTCTGTTAGCCGGTGCTGATTCTATATGTTCTGCTTGGTAGTAGATCACCAGATGTGGTGAAGAGGGCATGGCCTCCGGTTAAATTGCTCGCGGAAACGTCGAAGCCATGTTCTGGTGGTGAATGTTCTCAATGGTGAAGAATCACTTAAAAAAATTCTCAGATCCGGAAATGGATCTTCACCAAAACTGAATCAATCGCCCATGAAATCGCCTTTCACTTTCTTGGAGCTTTCTTAGTATGCATGTAAAGTTTCAGGCTTGTCTTACCTTGGACACCTGGCTAATGTAATCAATCATTCTAGTCTGTACCCTCTCAGCCTGTGTACACATCTGCTGGAGAAAGGTGCTGTAGCCAGTCACTTCCATGTCACATGCCAAACGTGTCCACCAAGTTTCGTCCAAATCCGTCCACAACTTCTTGAGATATCGTGCTGTATATCATTTTTGATCCCATGGCCAACTCATATTCCCATACAGGGAAGTTGGTGCTGTATTTGAAAATCAGATTAAGATCAGGTCACTGTACTTTCAGGAATAATTGCTGGATCCAAGTTAACATGACCAGACATGTATGGAATGCTTTGGGGAGTGTCACATGCAAGTCCATCATCCAAAAACACCTGAAAAACTTCTGATAAGTGAAAAACTTCACACATGGAAAACCTTTTCTAACAGCAGTCATTAAAATTAACTTTGGCGTTCATGCATATTATATTACAGGGAGATGGTGATGGAGGGACCTAATTGTTTCACAATTACAGCATTATTTTATACAATTTTAGGGTTCCTATCTGAACACTTAACTTGTAAAACTAAAATTCCAAATTCAAATGTCACTAACTACGACTCCTACTATTATTCCAAAGTTCTTGTGGGTTTGCCCAGAGAAACCTTTTATTTTCCTCACTCTTTGTCCAACTGGTGGACTAGACCTGATGTTCAATTGGAGTTGATCTGGTCAGGCAATTATAACTTATACAGGGTACCGAAGATAACTCGCCTACCCTTCGCGAATGACACCGTGAGATCTTCAATGTCTTCCAGCTTCACACCCCTCCGCGGTACGGCGTGATCAATGATGCAATGGCATGCAAAATATCAATCTGACAGTTTTATTGTCAGGTCGGGAATCGAACTCACACTTATGTGGATCAAAATAAGTGTGCTACATCTGCACCATCCTGCCAGGGCTGTAATGATCACCATGCTGTCCACGGATCAGTGGAGCAAGTTGGGTAAATACAATGTAGCAATTTTGGAAATCTACAGCAAGTTGACCATAAACCCACAATAAGGAAGGAAAAACAAAAAAGTCAAGAGATAATGTGCCTGCTTCCTCAATGAGCGAATGGAAAGCTATTCCGGTGGAAGGCTGATTGCTACCGATGCAACTTCTCTTTTGTCTGTGCAGCAGTAAATTCCATCGTCACATGGGAAAGAGAGTCAACACAAAAGAGGGAATGAAGAATGGCTCATCTCAGGACAATCAAGACCCAGGACCTGCTCTAGTGTAAACTGCTGAGTCGGTTTCTGAGATGGGTAATGAGCTGGATGTGAAGTGATCACATGACATGTATATTATTCAAATGTGTACAGACCTCTATATATATATACATATGTACATAGGGGCATTGCATCAGTGGCACATCCAGACCCCCACCCAGAAAATGATGTAGCCAAACAGCCAAAGGCTGCATACGAATAAATAAGGTCTTATCGAGAGGCATATAA
Source organism: Eptatretus burgeri (assembly GCF_056783735.1). Lineage (NCBI taxonomy): Eukaryota > Metazoa > Chordata > Myxini > Myxiniformes > Myxinidae > Eptatretus > Eptatretus burgeri. The sequence continues at coordinate 33,150,159 of NC_140968.1, read as the reverse complement.
CCATCCTCCACTTGGTCTTACCTTGGACACCTGGCTAATGTAATCAGTCGTTCCAGTCTGTGCCTTCTCAGCCTGTGTACACATCTGCTGGAGCAAGGTGCTGTACTCGCGGTCACTCTTGGTGCGTGCGGTGATCCAGCGCCGGACAGTCTCCAGCATATGCAGCTCCAAGTCCTGGAGTCGATTGAGAGCATCTCCAGACTGCTGGAGATCCTGCCCGAAGCCCATGCCTGCAATTGGTGAACACAGCAAAGTGACAGTGACAGCACAATAACCTCACCAAGACGCTGAGCACTCCTTGTCCAACACCCTAGTCTTCCCAAACCAGCACAAACACCCTACGTCCCTCCATCCCTGACTTGATCCATTCTCTCCCCACCTCAGATACACCGTGTCTTCCTGTCCTGATAGCTCGGTTCTCAACACGTCACCATTTGTACCAGGTTTACTGTACCCTGTGCTCACTTTTCAGCGTTCTTCACCAAAGCAGCACCCCCAGACAAAAACACCGCACGAGACACCAAGGTCGGGCGACTCGACTCTTTCTTCCCACACCCAACCACCACCACCACCACTCAAAAGTAACTCCCCACACGCATAGCCAGCCCTCAAGCCCTTCCTTCCTTCCTTGCCCATCTCAGTGTATTGTTCCGGCCCGGAGGGCGCATCTCGCACAAGCCCTGGCCCCCGTACCTGCGGCAATAGGCGGGCACCTGGCGACGATCGGTTTTACTGGAATTAGAAGAGAATTAATAAAGGAAGAAAAAAAACCTCCTCATGTGAGTCTCTCTTGTCTGCTCAACCCTCTCACTTCCCCTAAATGCGGAAACGTGCCGAGTCGAAGGGACGTCATAGGCCATTGGGCGGAGGCGGAGGGACAGTAAATGCAGGGAGGGAGGGAGGGGGAAAGGAAAGCGCTCAGAAAAGGGAAGCACTAAAAGGAAGTGATCAAAAAGAGGGTGTGCAACAAGGTGTCATGACCCTCAGTGTTGGAGGGAGACAGAGAAGATGAACAAAAGGTGTGCGTGGGAAAAAAAGGAAGAAGACTGTGCCCCGAAAGGTGTGCATGAAAGGAAATGCTGTGCTGAAAAGAAGAGGGATTGCATTAAGAGCATATTCTTAAAGATTTGCAAAATGACGATGTGTGAAAACAAGGTGTGCACAATTAAGCTTTGCAATAAGGTGTGTGTGCTATTAAGAGGAGGGTTTGAAAAAAGGGAAACTGTGTACATTAAGAGGAGGTGTGCACGAGGTTGTTGGTGCTAATCCTGCCCAGCTTTCTCTTCTCGTTTGTCCACCTGATGCGCCTGTCGACGGTGAGCCAACTGTTGTCCATGTCTGCAGACGGTTTTCTCTACCTGGTTCACCTGTCGACCCTGAGACAACCGTTGTCCATATCTGCAGACACTTTATCCACCTGCTGAACCCGTCGACACTGAGACAACCGTTGTCCATGTCTGCAGACATAACGGAATTGCTGATTGGTCATTATATTGTCTGAGTTTTGACCTTTCACCATCTTGGACACACATCGAAGGATGCAGTATGATATTTTTACAATACTCTTTATAAAACGACAAGATGGAACACCTTGATAGTCTCCAGATGCAGGGATGTCATCTCCACTACTTTTTTTTCCATCCCGACCTGTATTCGTTCATCACCAATTAGTGATGAAGTAGATGAAATTGAGCTTAGAGGACCGACTTGCTGCTCCTTATTCCGTTTCCCTAATAAGTTTGCATCAGCATCTCGGTGGGTATGCTGAGCACAAGTCTTTCACGAACTGGCTGGACAGGCCTAACGTTTGCGCCTGAATGTGGCAGCAAGGAGTTCGCAATTTGTTCAGGGTGCAGACGATAGATAACTCGTATAATCTTCTATTAAAGACAACAGGAGATCTTTAACATCCCACCAACTAATGCTGGCAGACGAGATAACCGGCTTAACGTCCATCCAAGGAATGGTGCACTTTGTGGTACCAAGCCTGGCCAACGAAGCACCAATCCGAACGTTTAGGGTGGAGTCGGGACTCGAACGCAGACCAGACAGCTCAAAGGTAAATCCACAACTTCCGCACCATCGTGTCACACTTCTCGGAGCGACTCTCAGCATGAATTATCATGGACCCCATATTATGTTATCCAGTTTGTCAGAAATGCTGGACAACGCCTATGTCTGTTCCGACAAGCTGCACCAGGTCTTTGCCCTAATCGACGGGCAACAGCATGTAAAGCGATGGTCCAGTCCAGAATGGATCGGGTGTCCTCTGCGTTGATAAACGCCACTTGAATATATGGCTATTACAGTCCCTTAGCCGTAAAGTCGAGTTCAAGACCACTCCGCTCTAACAAGCATCAGATGATGGATGAAATGCCAACTGTTCGAAATGTATCCAATCCTATTCTTTCTTTTTACCTGCAGATTGTAGAATGATCTTCTCAGGGTGTCATGCACCGAGGTCTGTGCCCCGTTTCGAGGTCAGCGTGTCTGTCCACAGTGTGTTTATTTATGTATTTACTTTGTAAACCAAATTGAGGTTCATGGAAGACCAAGTTGATAAGGGAGTGTGGCTGACCCTTCTTGGGTGTTGGACCCTAGGTAGATGTTCCTCTTCCGTGACCCCTTATTGTGCCACCTCAGTGATGGATGCATCTTGAAACCAAGATCTTGAAAAGCTCTACTGTCCACATTGTTGCCGACTCCATAAGACAGACTTGTCTGGACTTTGGACGAACTGTGAGACATTTTAGTTTATTGTGCTGCTGTGAAAGAAGCCAACTTTAACACAATGGCAGGAATTTCTTCCATCTTGTTTTTCCCCTGGTGGACCTGTCGACGCTGAGACAATGTTGTCCATGTCTGCAGACGCTTTGTGCATTTGTGCAGCCATGTACGTGTTACGGTCATGTGTAGAAGCTTGAAACACGATGCTGCCAAATGTTTTTATTGTAGAATCTTGAAATGCAAATCTTAATTCATTAAATTCATATGGATGAAGTGATGCCTTGCTGTCTAGACGATTGCAACCTAACTTGACATGACAGTCAACACCATGGTCAGGTTGCATCCATCATCTTGAGAATATGGCTTGACAGTATGTATTATATTGACAGTATGCTTCATATTGACAGTATGTATCATATTGACAGTATCCTTCATATTGACAGTATGTATCATATTGACAGTATCCTTCATATTGACAGTATGTATCATATTGACAGCATGTATCATATTGACAGCATGTATCATATTGACAGTATGTATCATATTGACAGTATCCTTCATATTGACAGTATCCTTCATATTGACAGTATCCTTCATATTGACAGTATGTATCATATTGACAGCATGTATCATATTGACAGCATGTATCATATTGACAGTATGTATCATATTGACAGTATCCTTCATATTGACAGCATGTATCATATTGACAGCATGTATCATATTGACAGTATGTATCATATTGACAGCATGTATCATATTGACAGTATCCTTCATATTGACAGTATGTATCATATTGACAGCATGTATCATATTGACAGTGTCCTTCATATTGACAGTATCCTTCATATTGACAGTATCCTTCATATTGACAGCATATATCATATTGACAGTATCGAGGCCTGGTGTTGGCTTAGTGGTTATTGTGGCGGCTTGGGATCGTAGGGTCCTGAGTTCAATCCCCGTTGGCCGCTGAATTAAAATACACCAGGAGGTTGACTCAGCCTGTCATCCTTCCAAGGTCGGCAAAATGAGTACCAGTGTACTGTTAATGGGGACACTGCATCAGCGGCATAGCCGTGTCCCAACCAATGATGCATCCAGCAGCTATAGGCTGCACTCGATAGAGAGATTGACAGTATGCTTCATATTGACAGTATGTATCATATCGACAGTATCCTTCATATTGACAGTATCCTTCATATTGACAGTATGTATCATATCGACAGTATCCTTCATATTGACAGTTATGCTTCATATTGACAGTTATGCTTCATATTGACAGTTATGCTTCATATTGACAGTATGTATCATATTGACAGTATGCTTCATATTGACAGTATGTATCATATCGACAGTATCCTTCATATTGACAGTATGTATCATATCGACAGTATCCTTCATATTGACAGTATCCTTCATATTGACAGTTATGCTTCATATTGACAGTATCCTTCATATTGACAGTTATGCTTCATATTGACAGTATGTATCATATCGACAGTATCCTTCATATTGACAGTATGTATCATATCGACAGTATCCTTCATATTGACAGTTATGCTTCATATTGACAGTATGTATCATATCGACAGTATCCTTCATATTGACAGTTATGCTTCATATTGACAGTATCCTTCATATTGACAGTATGTATCATATCGACAGTATCCTTCATATTGACAGTTATGCTTCATATTGACAGTATCCTTCATATTGACAGTTATGCTTCATATTGACAGTTATGCTTCATATTGACAGTATGTATCATATCGACAGTATCCTTCATATTGACAGTATGTATCATATCGACAGTATCCTTCATATTGACAGTTATGCTTCATATTGACAGTATGTATCATATCGACAGTATCCTTCATATTGACAGTTATGCTTCATATTGACAGCATGTGTCATGTTAGGCCTGTTGTTGGCTTAATGGTTAGGGTGGTGGGCTTGGCTGTTGAATTAATAGCAGGTGGGGCTGACTCTGCCTGGCATTCTTCTGAGGTCAGCAAAATGAGTGCCAGCTTGCTGGTGTCCTGTGTTGGAGTGGTGACCCGTCCGGGATTGTAGCCATCAGCCAAGGAGATTGCTTCGGTCGGACCAACACTCTGCATAGAGTGTGAGGTCCCGATTGAGATGGATGGATGGATCATCTTGGCAACACTTATCATATTGACAGCATGTATCATTTTGAAAGTATGTATCATCTTGACAATTTGCATTATCTTGACAGTTTACTTCGAGGTTTCGCTTATGTTTGCACAATATCCACATTCCCATCTGACTACTCACGTCTTTGTGCAATTATAATTTGAATGCAGTACCTCATTGTTGTGCAATTCTTTCTGCCCAGCGAGTCTAGAATGTTAGCAATTTGGGGGGAGGGAGCTTTTTTGAATTTAGGGAATTTGGGGAAGATCATGGTTTTGGATTGGGGGAAGGTCGAAGATGGTGGTGAAGAGCAGTCTCGAAGACTTGGAGGGAAGAATGACATTGAAGAAAACGTGGAAGTTGTTGTTTGTGTTGCCCCGGTCAGTTCTGCTCAAATAGGCTCATGGCACGATCTCCCTGATCGATCTCCCAGGAGCGACCCAGAGATCCAGATCCCTCACATCTATGATGTTGTGTTCTTGTCTCATTGGAGCCAGGACCGTGCAGTCTTCCATGATGTGTTTTGTTTTGTGTGGGGTGGCCTGTTAGAGGTTGCAGGTGTCGTCGAGTCTGTGTTTATCGTGTAAAAGCTGTGGGTGGTGTCCAGAGCGGAGGCCTGCAAGGTGAAGACTATCAGGAGGTAAGTTGGTCTGTGTTATAGATGGGTGGGGGTTTACTGCCGAGGATACTGTTGGGGCCTTTAGTTTGTTTATTGTGTTTGTGGTGATGTGGGTGTAGATGTTTTTTTTGTAGTTTCCGTTGTTCATTGGGGGATGGTTTTGGGGGGGGGTGTCACTGTAAAGTCTTTGTGGTGTTGCTTTCATGCGTATAGTGGCCTGTGGGTGGTTGTACATGTAGTGACAAGGGTGATTACTGATTAGGGTCGGCACTTGCCAAGAATGTGGACTGGTTCCCCAGTTGGGGAAAAAAAAAAAGAGGACCGAATAAGTGGAGTTGCGCAGTGATTCTGGATTTTGGGAGTTTCACCAGGTTTGTTAAGACGCCATTGACTTCCGGTTCAGGTTTGCTCCATTTGTTGGTTGGATATAAAGCTGCTCCTTGCACCTCCATCAAAGTCATATTTTCTGAACCGAATTGTCGTGTTTTTCTGTTTTCGGGTCGCCAAAATAGTTGGGTCGCCGAAATAGGTGAGCCTTATTGTCAGTAATTCTGTCTGTTTGTTTGGATGTTTGTTCGTTTGTCATCAGCATAATTGGTAGTAAACGTGGGCGGATTTTGACCAAACTCGGGTGGTAGGTACATCTTATGACCTAGTGCTTTGGAAATTGTCATGGTTTCTAGGGACGCTTTGGTTCCCGAGCAACAACCGGAAAACCTTCAAAATCGGTACCGTTCACGCGAAATCAATTCCGAAAGCCATTATCCCACGTAGGGTTATGAAATTTGGCACGAATTATCTATAGGTGAAGTTCTATCAAATATATTGCGGTTTTTGTGATATATGGAATACTTTATCCGCAGCGCCCCCTACAATTAGGGTATGCGCGAAAATTGGCGAAAATTGAAGACCCCCTAGCGACCAGGTGAGTGCATCGATACGAATGAAACTTTGCAGGTTCATGGTACTCCATGAGTACTACAACTTTGCCTCAGGACATATTGACCGATTTCGCTTCGGTCAGGGGTCAAGGTCAATTAGTGCAAAATTCGATAATATGCGAGAGCTGGAGGTGCCTCCGCGCCAAGTGCTACTCCTCCTAGGGTTATGGTCGGATGGTCATGAAAATTCACACTAATCGTCTGGAATACATTGTGCACAAACAATCGAGCCGGATTTTCGATTTAGATCTTTGTTCACCCACAGCACCCCCTCGAACTTCGGGGATTTCCGATTTCAAACCGCATTTTCGGTACTTTTCATTCAAATTGATACCGAGTAGTTATCAGTAGATGGAACTGGATGAGATTTGGCATGCATAATCTTGATGTGATTCCCTATCCGCGATATGACATCCATTTTGCTTTTTATCTTATAGTTTCCATGCTCGGTGACCCATCGCCGCCTACCGGCTTGTCTATATCTTTGTCTCCGTCTGCTGCTTGTATTCTCATCGGAATTTTCCGTACCTTGTCGACATCTGTTGAATTTGTTCTGTCGTTCTGTTACTCTCTTCTGTTTTCCAAAAAAGTTGGTCCTTTCTATCTTTAAACACTTTCCTATTCCTCCTCGATAAAAAACCCCAAAAAGCTCTTTCACTCTGACACTCTCTTCTTCTGCCCTTTGTTACATGTTTCCTTTTCCTCTATAATTTTTTGTCAATATCTTCATTGAAGAAAACGCTTCATTCGTCCTTCCTTTATAAGCTTTTGAAAACGAATTAAAATGATTCAATGCCATTACCTCTCTGGCATCAGCACACCACGTATTCTTCTTCTTCATCAAAACCAATTCTTCTTCTTCTTCTTCTTCTTCTTCTTCTTCTTCTTCTTCTTCACAAGGCATATTGTTGTGTCAACGGCTCAATTAACGTCGGGCTCGTCGCAGACCTGGGAGGTTAAAATCCCACGATGTTCTGAATGGTTTAAACGTGCGTGTGGATTGTGAGGAGAGACACGAGAAACTTAGCTCTTTTAAAACCAACGGGTTTATGGGTGTGGGCATTCGCGGGTGATGAGGAGGGATGAGGAGGACAATGGGCAGGATGATGATGAGACTGGCAGGATGACGAACGGACACAGGGCAACAAAAACAGACAGAGGCAGGTCGGACGACCTCCTCTCCTCATGCTCCATTCCCCTCACAAGTTGTTCTCCTCGAACCTTTTCCTCAGACGCGTTCTCCTCAGACTTTTCGAACTCCTCTCAATGTCGTCTCCATTTTCCTCCAATGAACTGCTCTCCTTTTACTGTAACCACTACATCAGACCCCTCCCTCTTCTCCCTGGGGAACGCTCCACTCCTTTGAGGTGATCCATATCTCCACTGTCCCCCCCCCCCCACCCCCAGGAGGCGTTCTTAGTTCTGCTCCTCTCTTCCTCTCTTGCAAAGTCTCCTGGTCGAGGTTACATAGAGGTTTATTTCCACAATTTCCTTTACCCGAATCCCTAACTAGTTACTGCCACGCACCACCCCTGTATGGTGCACATCCCTCATCGTCCCCTCATACCTTCGCCGCTATCCTGCCCTTCCCCCATTTTCCATCACATCCCATCCCATCTTCCTCCTCCCCCCATCCTGCCCCCTTCCATATTAATCTCCAGACTGCACTGTCCCAGTCTCCTCCCCCCACCCCCATCCCTGACCCTCTGAGCCTCCCACCTGTCCTGCACCCTCCCACCGACTCCTCCCTGTGTGGACTTCAAACATCTGAGGTCTCGACTCGCAACCAGACAGATCTTTCAATCCAGGCTGCTGCTGACAAGCCTGGACATCATCTATTTAACAGAATTCTTCCTCCCGCAGGACGTCACCGACTCCTTCGTGTCTATCCCTGGCTTATTGTCTCCTCCGATTTGATTGACCTGAACCCGATCCTGGCGGCAGAGTCGCACTTTACATCAATAACTCTATTTCTCACTCTTCTTGAACTGCTCTTAAATCTCCCAACCCACAGGAGTACCTTTGGCTGGAATGGAGCATCCCCTCTGCTCAGGGGCCCCAGGATAAAGGGGAGAGCAGTACTCCATCAAGCTGTAGATGAAGGCCTCATATGTGGATAAGCATTTCAGTGTGCCAAGGAACGACTTTGTACAATGGATGAAGCCCAGTCAGCTGGCATTGGAGGCCAACTTTGAAATGTGGTTTGCCAAAGAAGGATCATGGCTGATAGTGAGACCCAGGAATAGGATGGGGGCCGAGAACACTGCCTTGAGCACTCCACCCTCGACAGGAAGAGAAGATGAAAAGATTATGCTGAGAGCCACATATTGGCTATGACAGTAGAGGAAATCAGTGGTTCAGGGAAAATGATAATTCCCTTGAACCTCTTTTTGGGAAGAGAAACAATTTATTTGAGATGGTCAACCGTCTTCGTGAGTGATTAGCTGAAGTTTGCAAGGGCACGTAGGAATTCTCAATGAGCTGTGAGAGGGGTCAATAATGCATGTTTTTGGGAAATTCACAAGAAGCTCAACAAGGTATATTCGGTGGAAAGAAGGTATGACAGTGTATCAGGGATATACAGCAAGGTCGACATGGATTAGTACCATCAAAAACAAATGTAGCAAAATCTGAAGAAGCACCACAGTACACGTTCAACAACATCAGTGGAGAAGGCACGTCACAAAGTTTAACATTGAAAGCGAATTCTGCATGGAAGAAATGGGTTGATAGGAAGGCCGAGAGGTAGGCACACTCACCTCGAAGCTGTCGAACCTGGGTTCAATTTTCGACCCAACTGTAAAAACTGTTATCGCAGTGTTTCACAGTCAGGGTGATTCGTGTGTGTATGTGTGTGTGTGTGTGTGTGTGTGTGTGTGTGTGCCTCAGACGGATGCTGTGAGGGTGTCCTGTCTGTTGGTCGACTTTAAAGATCCCATGATGTCCTTCGTAAAGAGTAGGTGAGCAATCCATGGCCATGGCACCAAGGCCAAATTCCAAATTTCTGCCCGAACCAGCAGAGGGCATTGCATCGGCAGCACAGTCACGCCCTCAGCCAATGATGCTACCCCACAGGATACACAACTCGAAGACTATACACATAGTGATACCTCAAAGCTATTCTCCCAGTCCCAAGGCTGGTTATGGAAGGAATTTCTAACTTCGGGTGGGAGCTGGTCTTTGCGAATGACACTCTGGGATCTTAAACATCCATCAGGAATTAATGCTGTCAGACAGGCCCCCATTATGTGAACCCCATATACAAAGGACAGCACAGTTTGTAATGCAACACCTCACCTAAGAAACAACAGTTGGACAGTTTAGGTCGTGTCAGAAATCGAACCTAGACAATACAGCTCAAAGGCAAAAACGCTAGACTCGACACCACTGACTCGACACCAAGACACCAACCAAGAATAGAGTTGATAGTCTGGTCTGGAATTGAGCCCAATCAAAGCGTGGTCGTCATTGTGTGTGTGTGTGTGTGTGTGTGTGTGTGTGTGTGTGTGTGTGTGTGTGTGTGTGTGTGTGTGTGTGTGTGTGTGTACACACATCTCAAAAACTATTGGGCCTGTTTTGATGAATCTTGGAGGTGGGTTTGGCCTAAGACAAGGATAAAGCCCTTTCATTTTGGTCTGTGTCAAGGCCACATCTTAAGGTATTTTGTGGAAGGTAATT
>NC_140968.1:33132537-33135037 GCF_056783735.1 Eptatretus burgeri | reverse complement strand
CCAATAACTCGACCATGTGACTTAGGGTCCTCCTTCTAATGAATACCGGTTACCGAATGGTCACGTGATGTAATTACCGGGAGACATGTCCTCGGGTATGCCTTGTTCAAACCGGATCACTTAACTGGATCAGATGCAGCTGTGCGTAACTGCCCAAGGACGTACCGGCTAGAAATACAGATCGTTGGGGGATAACATCCCGGCTAGGCTCGGATACGAACCATGCTGGACCAATGAAGGAAAAGACGAAAACAAGCTGGGAACATTTCTTTACAAAGTATTTATTTTCAATTAAGCGAGGAAAGGTATGTGGCAGATTAAATGGGTTTATTATTATGTACAGCAGAGAATAGTAAGGAATTCATGGGGTGCAACAAAAGGCAAGGAATTTACAAAAGCAGACACAGAGCAGACTTATCCCATTAGAACTTCTACAATCTCAACTTATGCTATGACAGGTGCCATCACATACATACACACACAAACCTGAGGAAGATTAAATAACCAGAAGGAAAGAGAGCAGATAAGAACTAACGGCCTCGCAATACCTGGCGCGGTCACCCGACCAACGCAACCCAGTAAGCTTTTGAGATGGTAGGAGGGATAAATACTGTTACGAATCTGGAAGCCATGAGCACTCAACATACAGGTCCTATAGCTCAGTTATTTCGATAAGTAAATGTGGATAGATAGGTCCCTTTCCCTTGTTTAATGGGTAATTAAATGTTCATGCACTGCAGAGTTATTTTGATCGTCAGGGTTTTCTTTTATCTTTAGACCACCAACATCAACTACAACAACACCAGCATCACCCTCACCTTCACCTCGCTCTGACCGACGCTATTACCTACGTGCGTGTCAGCACGTATGTGGGCGGAGCCCACGCAGGATAATGTTCATAAACCTATTTGGTTGGTGGAGCCGACGCTGGATAAGGTTCCTCTGCCTGTTTGGTGGGCGGTCCGCAGCGATGGCCGTCACGCCCTCCCCCCCCCCTGGTCCAATCAACGGCCTTGGCGGCCGTTTTTGCCAATGACAGGGCGACGAGTGCACTTTGCGCGCAAAAACCGTCCAGTGAGGGAAAGCGGGGAGGGAGGAGGCGTCCCCCCCCCCCGGAAAAAGGTGAATAAGGTTGCGGAGCGATCGGACCGAGAGGAGTGTTTTTTGGTTGTCAGGACGAGTGCTGAGGAGGAGAGTTTTGATTGTCGGGACGAGTGCTGAACGGAGCTCAAGAGTCTGATCGTGTGTCGCTGGTGCCTGGTTCTATCATTGCCTCTCGCTGGCCTGGTTCGCTTGTGTCAGCCAAACCACACGAGGTGGACAGGTCCATGTCCTTCTGGGTATCTGTGTGTGTGTGTGTGTGTGTGTGTGTGTGTGTGTGTGTGTGTGTGTGTGTGTGTGTGTGTGTGTGTCTGTCGGTGGGCCAGTCTTTAGGTAGTAAATTGTTAAGTGCCTTCGCTGTATATTATTTGCCTTGCATCTCTTATTAGTCATGATAACTCTGCCCTTACGTATTTCCCTCCTTCCCCACCTACTGTTAATAAATACCCTATTCGTTAAATGTATCAGCTCGTTTTTAACCTCCGCCATCGAAGATGGACGGAGGTTACTGTTTTCACCCCTGTCTGTTTGTTTGTTTTTTTGCTTGTTTGTTTGTGAACAGTATTACGTAAAACTCCTCGACGGATTTCGACGAAACTTGGTGGGGGGATTAGGTATGGTCCAAGGATCATGCCATTAGATTTTGGATTTCGTCCAAAGTCCATATGGCCGCTATGGCGGCCATTTTGAAAAAATATTTGAATTTTTGTTTTTGCATTTCTACATGTTTTAAGTGATTTCCAACCCCCCCCCCCCCAAAAAAAAATTGTTAGAGAAAAAAAAAAACAAAAGTTTGCAACTTCTTTTTCAACAAAATTTCGAATTTTTTTTGCATTTCTACATGTTATAAGTGATTTCCAAAAAAAAAAAACATGCCAAAATTATAATTGCGGCTGATTTTGGAACTTCAGGTGGATATACCCACGTAAAATCAATTCCTGTCTCAAGGAATCAAGTTATGACGAATGAATTGAGTATGTAAAAGTTAAAAGTAAAAGGGAAAGTTGCAAACTATAACTCTGTGAGCACTGTTGACGTCAAATAAAATGAATAGGATATCAGGTTCACTTGAGTGACCTAGCAGTATTGGCGGCGGAGGTTTTGCACTCTACTGAGTGCTCCCCATCTAGTTCTGTTTCTTTTATTGGTTTAACACGGTGTGTGTTGGGGTATTAGAAAGGCCGTTGTTGCCGTGGTGGTGTGCATTTGGGACCGACGGAAGCTTGGTGACCATCCGTTCAAGTCACGCACGGGTCGAGCGCGCATACGGCTCGTCCCGTACGAGTGCCATCGAGGGTGTGAATACTCAGTAGCTCGCCACGTGGTCGTGAGGTATTTTGAAGTTTGGCAAATAACCCTGTACCACGTGGTGGAATTATTGACGATTCACGGTCCGGTA
>NC_140968.1:33095037-33125037 GCF_056783735.1 Eptatretus burgeri | reverse complement strand
ATATACTGAATAAATGTTTTTGCTCATTGTAAATATTCCTTCTTGCATATTCGCGTTAAGTCTTGCCTTTGTCTTTTTATTGTAAATAAATATTTGTAGAAAATAATATTCCCAGTCCTTTTCTGTCCCTTATTGAATTGGTCCAGCATTATTCGGATCTGAGTTTAGGCGGGGTTTTATCCCGATAATCCGTTCATTCCAGCCGGCATGGCTTTGGCAGTTTCCGCTCGGCTGCACCCGAATCGGAGTTGGTAGTCAGTAGTTGGAACTCTACCACAGTCGGTAGAGTGAACTGGTTCGAGCAAGACGTGCCGAGGGCGTGGTTTCCCCGGTAGTCGAAATTGCGTAGTTAATGAGGTAAATTGGTTACAGACAAATAGACCCTACGCTACGCGGTTGAGATATTGGCGACCACGGTCGGTTAAACGACCTGCCGGCTCGCGGAGTTATCCGAGCGATGGCCGACAATTCCGGGGAGATTGCTGGGAGATGACGCAAGCTTTCCCCACCTTTTGGTCGTTCTCGCCACCGACCCCCGGCCCACATCAATATGTATGTATGTATGTATGTATGTATGTATGTATGTATGAATGAATGAATGAATGAATGAATGAATGAATGAATGAATGAATGAATGAATGAATGAATGAATGAATGAATGAATGAATGAATGTATGTATGTATGTATATATATATATATATATATATATATATATATATATATATATATATATATATATATATATATATATATGTATATACTGTCACGGTTCTGCAAAACCGCATGCATCTGAGGTAATGGCACTCAACATACAGTGATCCCCAGGCAGTTATTTCATTCGTCTTCGTGCAGTCAGACCTTCTCCTCATGTCTAGTGGGTTAACAGTTCGAAGTGCGTTGCATGGGTCTTATAGCTGGGTTGAATTATATCTCTATCTTCTATTCTGATTTTCATTCCAACCCTTTCCTTTTAGCCATGGTACAAATCAAATCAAACAAGCAAGCAAACACACACGATATGAATAACAAACACCCATGCGGCCTCCCATGGCTTGGAACCAACAAACTTCCTCCTCTATAAACACGGCACACTGCCTGGCGCATGCAAGGTACACCCTTTCATTCAAACCTGTGCACTAATTTCCAACGGAATCTCACCTTGCTCACTCACCACTTCGACCACAAACACCTCCCGTGCCTCTTCGTACCTGTTTCGATACAATTCACCACTAAACAGAGGCTAAACTAAACTCACTAACTGTACGGCTCAGGTTACTTGGACCACGTGATGCGGGGACCAACCAAGAACGTTAACAGCACCAACTGCATCTGGGCGGGGGTGCCCCGAATGGGCATGCGGGATTGATAGGACCTTCGTCCAGTCGCCAGAACACGGCAGGGCCGGCGGCGAAGAAGGGGGTCGCAGGAAGAGCGGTCCGGAGGTCCGGGCTGTGTCGTGCCGGATGTGTGAATGAGACCGCTTCTGGCTGACCTCACCAGGTATTGCGATGCATTTAGTCCTCATCTGGTCTCTTTCTTTCTGGCTATCTAATCTTCCTCCGGTGTGTGTGTGTGTGTGTGTGTGTGTGTGTGTGTGTGTGTGTGTGTGTGTGTGTGTGTGTGTGTGTGTGTGTGTGTGATGGTGCCTGTCATAGCATAAGTTAAGATTGCAGAAGTTCTAACAGGATAAGTCTGCTTCGTGTCTGCTTTTGTAAATTGCTTGCCTTTTGTCGTACCACATGAATTCCTTGCTATCTTCTGCTGTACATAATAATACACCAATTTACTGTGCCACACATACCTTTCCTCGCTTGAGTGTAAATAAATGCTTTGTATAGAAATTTTCCCAGCTCGTTTTCGTCTTTTCCTTCCTTATTCCAGCATGGTTCGTATTCTCGCTTGGCCGAGATGTTATCCCCCAACGTTCTGTTTTTCTAGCCGGTACGTCCTTGGGCAGGTGCGCTCGGCTGCATCTGATCCGGCAATGTGATCCGGTTTGAACAAGGCGTACCGAGGGTGTGCCCCCGGTAATTAGATCACGTGACCATTAGGTAAACGGTATTCATTAGATGGAGGACCCTAAGTCAAGTGGTCGAATTCTTGGCATTCACGTTGGATTAGCGACCCGCTGAACCACAAAGTTATTCGTGTGCGATGGACTGCGATTCCGGAGAGTCTGGTGGGAACCCAAGGTAGCTTCCCCCCTTGTGGTCTTCTCGCCACCGACCCCGGGTCCGCAACAATATATGTATGTATGTATGTATGTACATATATATATATATATATATATATATATATATATATATATACATACATACATATATACATACATATATATATATATATATATATATATATATATATATATATAAATATATATATATATATATATATAGTTGCGGGCCGGGAACCGGTGGCGAGAATGACCGCTAGGTGGGGGAAGTTAGGTCGTCTCCCAGCAGACTCCCGGAATTGTAGGCTGTCGCTCACGGATAATTCCGTGACACGGCAGGTCGCTTATCCGACTGTGGACGCCAATACCTCAACCACGTAGCGTAGGGTCTTTTTGTCTGGAACCAATTTACCTAATTAACCACGCAGTGTCGTCTACCGGAGAACCACACCCTCGGTAGTCTTGCCCAAACCGGATCACTCCACCAACTACCAACTACCTTTCCGGTTCGGATGCAGCGGGTGGACCCGCCAAGAAAGTACCTGCTGGAATGAACAGATTATCGGGGATAAGACCCGGCTAAACTTAGATCCGAACCATGCTGGACCAATGAAGGAAAAGACGAAAACGAACTGGGAAAATTTCTCCAATAATTTATTTACAATAAAGCGAGGAAAGTTTAGCCTGGTGTTGGCTTAGTGGTTAGGGTGGCGGCTTGGGATCCCAGGGTCCTGAGTTCAAGCCCCGTTGGCTGCTGAATTAACACCAGGGGGTTGACTCAGCCTGTCATCCATCTGAGGTCGGCGAAGTGAGTACCAGTGTACTGGTCCCGGTGTATGCCCCGGTTAGAATAGGTGTACCATATCCCTGAGTGTCGTAAGAGGCAACCAGGGTTGGCGTCAGGAAGGGCATCCGGCCATAAAACATTGCCTCAAGAAAAAGCCTAACCCCTGCACAGCAGGGAAAAATGGCTGTAAAAACGGTCAAAGCGAGGAAAGTTATGTGGTACAGGTAACCACAGTTATGTGGTACATGTTTATTGTGCTGTTATGCAGGGGAAGATGAGAGAGATGTAGTGCGACAATTTTACAGCAGCTTATAAAGCAGACACAGAGCAGACTTGTTGCGAGAATAATACAGGCAAGATTTACAAGGTTCGAATAATTTATACAGTTTCTACTTCATGGACTGGTGCCACACACTCAGACACACACTCGGACAAGATAAACCCAGTTGAAGGCAAAGGACTTTTGCAGCCAGGGAGGGAGGGAGTTGAGGTCGCAGTTCTCGGTGCCTGAGTTCCGGGGAAAGGGATGCTCCGTGGTGCGGCACCTGACAATGGTCGCGCAGCTCGGCCTACAGCCGCACTTGTGGAGTTCGTGTGTGTGTGTGGAATCCAAGGCAGCCAGGATCATTGGGTATCTCCCGCAATGAGGCTGAATCTTTGGGTCTCTCACTCTCAACGAACAACCCCCAAAGAACTCCTTGGATCCTCCACAGATCTTTCTTTAAACGATCCTGGCCTGGGACAGGACTCGGGCTTCCAAGCGTCTGTTGCAGTTTCGCTTCTTTTCCAGACCCCCAAATAACTCAAGACTCCAGCACAGAACGAACTGTCTCAGCACTTCACGAACTCTCCGAACTCCAAGCACACTTCCCTGAGGATGGTGTCGTAATTTATCCATCTCCCTCAGCAGGGAGGGGCCTTGGTGAAGCTGACGTCACTGTCCACCTTGATTGGATGGGGCTTCCATGGGTCCGCCCTTTCTGGGCGGGATTTCGGCCATACCGGGAAGCCCACTGACTCCACACGTGCGGACTCGCCAAAAAGGAACTACTGCAAGAGGATTTTGCCTCGGACAGTGAGTCGCCGGTTAGGCGAGTAGATGAACACGCAGTTGTTCAGCCCATGCACGAGTAGCAAGTGAGAGGAGTGGCCAGCAGGCAGAAGGTACCGTGGGTTGTCGTGGATTTGCCTTTGCAATGAAATGGAGTGGGAATATAAAGATTTATTAACCTAACTAAAAAAACATCGCAACGCACCCCTTTAATTTTCCCACTAAACACAAGGAGGGGTTCCATCTACACATATACTTCATGGAATAACTGACTTGGGACACCTGCATGTTGAATGCATATGGTTCCGAGAACCATAACAATATATATATATATACATATATACATATACATACATATATATACATATATACATACATATATATATATATACATACATACATATATATATATACATACATACATATATATATACATATATACATATACATATATACATATACATATATACATACACATATATATATATATATATATATATATATATATATATACATACATATATATATACATATATATATATATATATATACATATACATATATATATATATATATATACATATATACATACATATATATATACATATATACATACATATATATACATATATACATTCATATATATATATATATATATATATATATATATATATATATATATATATATATATATATATATATATATATATATATATATATACATATATACATATATACATACATATATATATATATACATATATACATACATATATATATATATACATATATACATACATATATATATATATACATATATACATACATATATATATATATATATATATATATATATATATATATATATATATATACATATATATATATATATACATATATATATATATATATATATACATATATATATATATATATATATACATATATATATATATATATATATATATATATATATATATATATATATATATATATATATATATATATATATATACATATATATATATATATATATATATATATATACATATATATATATATATATATATATATATATATATATATATACATACATATATACATATATATAGACATATATATATATATATATATATATATATATATATATATATATATATATATATATATACATATATACATACATATATATATATACATATATACATACATATATACATACATATATATATATATACATATATACATACATATATATATATATATATATATATATACATATATATATACATATATATATATATATATATATATATATATATATATATATATATATATATATATATATATATATATATATATATACATATATATATATATATATATATATATATATATATATATATATATATATGTGTATATTCCTGTGAGTGTGCATGCGTCCGTCCGCCAGCAATTGTCCCATGGGGATATCACCAATCAAGCAATCATGGTACTCCCTACACAATCGGCAGCACAGCATGCACATACGCATGCATCATAGCAACACATGCATATACCGATATACACGCATCACATGCACGTACACACAGCATATAACGTGCTGCACATACACGCATGAGGAGAGTTTGTTTCCTGGCATGGCCTGTACCTAATATGTACCCCAGACACTTTATTTATTTTATATACATATATTTTTTGTATACCTTGTCAAAGCTCGTGTGAGAGCTAACACACAACGCACACACAGCAAGGAGGGCATGAGACGAGGGGCAGGAATGGGAAGGACAAAACAGTGGGGATCAGAGACATGAGAAGATCTCTGGAAGGGAGAGAGATGGGGCGGGGAACATGGGGAATACAAGATGGACATTACAGGGACTTTCAGGAAAGAAAGCAGGGAATTTGAAGGAGGTGGGTTTGGGTGGATTATCGTGGGAAGAAAAGATCGAGGATTTGGATGGGGGATGATAAGAGGTGGTGGTGAACAGCTGTTTTGAAGGCCTGGAGGGAAGAATGGGATTGAATAGAGTGAGGGAGTTTATTCCAAAGGCGGGAAGAAAGAGGAATGAAAGAGTGAAGGTGAGCAGTGATTCGTGATTTTGGTAGTTTTACCAGAAAGGGGTTGTTGGTGGACCTTGAGCGCCCTGCAGAAATGTGGTGGGGACAAATTGCAGAGAGAGCATGGCGGGGGGGGGGGGGGAGCTGGAGAGGAGACAGTGGAAGACAGAAAGACCACCGACCAGCCTGCGTTGAGAGAGTGAGAGGCCCAAAGACTCAGTCAGCCTCATTGCGAGAGATGCCAATGATCCGAAATGCCTTGGTTTCTACAGCGTGAAGCCGAGAAAGGTGGAAGGCAGGAGCACCAGCCCAGAGTGGAGAGCAGTACTCCATCAGGCTGCGGACGAAAGCTTTGTAAGTGGTCAGGAGCTCAGGTGGGCCGAGGAAGGACTTTGCACGACGGAGGATTCCCAGTCGGCGACTGGCTTTGGAGGCGAGGTTTGAAATGTGGCTTTCCCAGGAAAGGTCATGGCAGATAGTGAGAGCCAGAAGCTTGAAAGAAAGGACTTCTTCCAGAGGATTGTTGAGAAAGTGGATGGGGGGGGGGGGGTTCTAAACGGTCCTTTCAGAGAGACAAAGTGAGAGTGTGAGATTTGTCCGGATTGAAAGACATGTTCCACGTGTTGGACCAGTTTGTGATTTTATCCAGATCTGCAGTGAGCGAATAAGCTGCTGCTTGCTGGTCTGAGGGATGACCGATGGTCCGGCAGAGGGTGGAGTCATCAGCAAAGAGATAAAGAGGATTTTCCAGAGAGTCCGAGAGATCATTGATGAAAACCAGAAAAAGAACAGGGCCCAGAACGCTACCTTGAGGAATTCCATCCTGGACAGGAAGAGGGAATGAAAGAACTCCATTTAGGGCCACACATTGACTGAGACAGGAGAGGAAGTCTGTGAGCCATGAGTGGAGATGGCCTTGGATACCATGGGAAGAGAATTTGGTGAGCAGAGCAGGGTGCCAGACTGTGTCAAAAGCACGTGATATGTCCAGGGATACGGCTCAGATTTCCTGTCTGGCATTGAGGACCTCCATCCATTGATGGGAGAGCAGAAGTAGCATATCCAGGGTAGAGTGATCTGGTCTGAAACCAAATTGATGATCGGAAATCAAGCCATTGGAGAAGGGGAAGGATTTAATGTCTGAAGTGATGATGGATTCCATAACCTTGCTGATTATTGGCAGAAGTCTGATTGGTCTGCAGTTGCAGGGATCTGGTTTTGCACATTTTTTTATGCAGGGCATAAAAGGTGGGAAAAAGTTTGATCAAAAGAAGGAAGAGAGGAGGGGGCGGAGGAGGAGGGGGAGGGTGAGAATTTTATTTATTTATTTCGATCTTTCTCTTTGTATGTTATTCTATACTAGCCAAAACCCCGTCACAGACGGATTCCGTTCCATGAGCCCAATATGACAACCAGTGGCAGCTCCATGGCCTTACCTAATGAGGCCGACAAAACGTCCTTGTACACGACATTTTTGGTGTACACTACTCCTTGTGAAGAAGTCCCCTGATTTGTGCACGTGTCTACTTTGACGTACAAACACCGTGTCAAAACTTATCAGGTCACAGTACCGTGAAAAACGTGACGCGACCGCTAGGAGGACAAAATTGGTCCTTCAGTATTAATATATAGATTATTCTGGATTCAGCATCTAAAAAAGGCTGTGATGAATATCCCATTAACACACTCCCCCTGCTCGCCCCCTGAGTGTAAAGCTCGGCCCGTATATATCCACCACCTAATTTCATTTTCCCCATTAACAAACAACAACGTTGTTTTATTCATTTATTTATTTCAGCAATTATGCAATGATTGGTATTCCCGTCTTATATTCAAGTGATATTTCAAACAAAATTGTACATAACAGATTGTATCTTGACGCATACAAAGTGTAGATAGACAGGACAACATTTAGTACCGAGATTTATCCAAGCGAAAGTTTTGATTAAATGAATAAGTTGTTAAACTCGTTTTCTTCTCTTCTTTTCTTTGGGGCCAGGCACACACAATCGACTCCACGTCCCAATATAGGATATACACTTTATAGCGGTCTCAAAACGGACTTCAGGGTCAACATCTGGTCGCCTAAAACCTTGCCCACAATCTGAAGGTCCAACACCCAAAACTTGGGGTCTTTTGGTGCTACGGCTATGGAAAAATGTGTGTGTGTGTGTGTGTGTGTGTGTGTGTGTGTGTGTGTGTGTGTGTGTGTGTGTGTGTGTGTGTGTGTGTGTGCAGCACAAAGAATCTAATACAAAAACGCGAGCCACGCATAACATCTGGGATTATGATATGCAAATGAGCAATTGTGCAGTTAAAATCGAGTAGAAAATACTTTCCCTTCGGAAAAATACCCAAACTGTACGATGCACAGAAAATGGATTCGGAGCCTGTGTGTGCCCCCGAGTCTGTCCCGAATCGTCATCGATTGCTTTGCACGTACGTGGATCTACCGATATTATTGAGCGTTAGTTATCAACAAAGCAGACGAGCGTCGGTCACGTGCTCCTCGTTAGTTACGAGGTCTGTAGATGCCCTCCTCGGTAACTCACCCAATCGATCCACACCAGGTTCTCCGCAGTTAACCTTGCGGCCCGGAGTGGCCCGACAACACCTCGTGTGCCAACTCCGCAGTTAACCTTGCGGCCCGGAGTGGCCCGACAACACCTCGCGTGCCAACTCCGCAGTTCACCTTGCGGCCCGGAGTGGCCCAGCAACACCTCGCGTGCCAACTCCGCAGTTCACCTTGCGGCCCGGAGTGGCCCGACAACACCTCGCGTGCCAACTCCGCAGTTCACCTTGCGGCCCGGAGTGGCCCAGCAACACCTCGCGTGCCAACTCCGCAGTTCACCTTGCGGCCCAGAGTGGCCCGACAACACCTCGCGTGCCAACACCCAAATGGGCCAGGACGTAATGTTCATGTGGATTTCACAAGTTCACATCAGACAATGCGAGAAAAATACAGCTCATCTGAAAGACCGGAGTTTCACGTCATTGTACGAAGTGTAAATGAATTGGCATGCGCCTTGCAGGCCCTTGAGAGGTCGAGAAATGACGCAAGGTTGTCCAAGAAACCTTTGTTGTTTCTGCCTCCAGGCTTCATCAGCAGAACATAAAGGTCATTTTGAAAACCTTTGGAGTAAAATATGACTGTTCTTTGTAACAAAAGGACACAATGGCCGATAAAGAGTGCTGAAATAAATAAAACCTTCACCACCAAAGATGGAAACAAAATTAGGAACAGAAACTACTACTACGACGACTATTACTACTACTACTACTACTACTACTACTACTACTACTACTACTACTACTACTACTACCTCTTTGGTATTCATATTCTGGTGTTCTGCCCAAAAGCAGGTTCAGTACTGCCAAAGTAGGTTCTTTGCAAGGGTTATACTTGGTGGTTTGCCATTGCCTTCCCAGCAGTGGTTATGTCAAGAGTTTGTAATTTGTTCACGGTGCCGGCGATAGCTCGCCTACTCTTTGCGAAGGACACAGTGGGATCCTTAACGTCCACCGACCAATGTCTGCAGAAGGGACAAGGGACGCCCAGTTTAACGTCCATCCGAGGGATGGAACACACACGTTGATGAATCATCCTGCCTGTGAAACCCTGGGATGACAGTCTATGGTTGAGTCGAGATCTGAACGGATGAAGACCACTTGGTGGACGAAACATCGGATCGGAGCGTTGCCTGTTGGGCAGTGACAGTGTAGTTGGTGGTGCCTTGAGTTTTGAGCCTGCATAGTCTCCACTACAACCAGAATGCGCTTGTTTAATGGGTCACACACCCTTTAGCAAAACGTCGTGTCACGTAATTGGCAAATCATTCGCCAACACAGTATTTGTCTCGAATTTTGTGTCCTTCTCCATCAGGAGTCATGTTCGGAATTAAAAATGAATGTTGTCAGACTGTAACTGGCACATTATATTGCAGAGTTATTATTTAAAAAAGGAAAAAAAACAAACAAACAAGAGGGTGTGTGTGTGTGTGTGTGTGTGTGTGTGTGTGTGTGTGTGTGTGTGTGTGTGTGTGTGGATTGTGCTATCTGATGGGGGATTTGTATAGTCTGAGCAAATAAACATGATTGACTTCATTTGAGCAGTAAGGCTTCCACGTCAGGCCTGACTCAAAGCCTTCAAAACAGATTCCTTCCACAATGTGATGAGATTTGAAAAATCCTGTTAAGAATCGCAAACATTTTCAATTTTTTTTTTTTTTTAAACCAAACAGGTGCATTTGCTGAAGTTAAGTGTGATAACCGTTCATGCTGTATTGCCATTATTTCCTCGAAACCTCATTCCATCAGCGCTAAACAAAGACGAATTAAATTGGAAATACAGTATGAGCAAGAGAAAGAACGAGAAGGGCACTCGGTAGAGCGCATACCTCCACCATGCAATGCCTGATCCACGAGAACCCAATACATTTTTGAAATATCATCCTCTACAGAACTATATCGTTTTTGGACCGATCTCTCGATGGTGAAGAATCACTTTAAAATTAAATAACTCTCGTATCTAGATCCGGATTCCGATCTTCACCAAAATTGAATCAATTTCTTCCTTGTCACACACCCAACATGTCCACCAAGTTTCGTCCGAATCCGTCCACTACTTTTTGAGATATCGTGCTAAAAAAAATCATTTTTGGCCCTGTCTCTCAACGGTGAAGAATAATTAAAAAATTATAGTAGTCGGATCTGGATTTGGATGTTCACCAAAATCGAATCAATTCGTCCTTATCACACACCCAACCTGTCCACAAAATTTCATCCAGATACATCCACAACTTTTAGAGATATCCTGCACACAGACAGACAAAAAGGGGTGAAAACATAACCTCCATCCACCTTTGGTGGTGGAGGTAACAAGTGGTGCCAGGCACAACAAATCCCGCCCATTTAAGGCATAAAGTTATTTTGGGGATCAAATTTAAATTTGATACATCCTTAACCTGAATGTTGATAATAAGGAATATTTTAGTCTTAGTTTGAAGTCAATTAAACCATTTTTGACGAAGTTATGAGCGAAAAACGATTTTTGATCTTTTCGTGACCTTGACCGTTGATCCAATTGGACCCAAAAGATAATGGGGTCGTCCAAGGTTCATTGCCCACCTGTGGATTAAATTTGATAGTGTTTTCTGAAGCCGTTTTGCCGTAAAGTTGCTAACAGACAGACAGACAGACAAACAAACAAACAGACAAACAAATCGGACGATTACAATATCCTGCTCCCTCCCTCTGGGGGGGGGGGGGGAATAATAAAGACAAGCCGGTAGGCGACATGGGTGGTCGCTATATAATTGCATACTAGTCATACAGTTTTTCGCTAATCGGGCTGAAATCTTTTGACAAAGACGTTGATTATAGTGCGCATAAAAGCGCAGAAGCCGATTTTTGATTTTCGAAAAGAATTAAAAAAATTCAGATTTTTTCAAAAATTTCAAAGTCCCGTTGCTGGGCAACGGTGGCATCCATAGTAACGGTGCTCAAAAGCATACAACTAGATCCTGGTATGAACCTACCAGTCAAGTTTCATCAAAATCGGTTGACTCCTCTGGCCTCCAGAGCTGTCCATTACATACAAACAAACAGACAGACGGAAAACCTGAGAATAAGGGTAGTCTCGTGACGTGACCACCCAACAATCTTAATGATCAATGGGAAGGTACAGTATAAAGGGATGCTATGGGATGCACCTGAATTGTACTTTCCATATATTTTGCACGGGTACATTAAACTAATAGATTTTTTTTCCGATTTGTGTTCATGATGTCATTGGTCTCGAGCACGACATGAACCTGCCATTTTACGAGCCTGTGCTCCATTCAACTGTGCAGCGTCCTGGGTAAAAGTGGATGAAAATTGCACACAGGGATGAAAATGGATGAGAATTGCACAGAACATTGACATAATGATGCACCGACCTGCTCTTATTCAATTATTTCGCTATTTTACAGGTTCTAAGGCTCTTGGAAGATCTGCAACACAAATCACATATGCACACATTCAAACAGACACGACAAACACCGGACCTGACATATTGAAATATCATCAGAGCTGGTGACAGGAGGGAGTGACATAACTTGCGGGCATCCATGGTGTCAGCGACGCAAGCTTTGGCCATCAATTATCTCTCTGCAGTAATTGTGGCAATTAAAGATAAATCATCCCCCTCCCCTCCCCATCAGATACCAACCCACGGGATTTGTATGTGTTCTAGTTTCAAAATGCTGAGTCTCGGGCAAGGAAGCAGCACATATCACTCTTTGGTTATGACAATTGGTCAAAGTCGGAATCGAACCACAAACCACGGAATCGAACCACCCCCCAGACGAGGAGTGGACGCTCCAACCACAAATCCACTGCTTTCTCTCTCTTTGACAATTCAAGTTGTTGAAGGTGTCAGGTGTCTATTTAATTACCGACTTTTTTTGTTTGTTGTTGCTTGAGTGAGGGAGAATAAAAAAAAGAGGTTCTCAGTCCAAACACCGTTTCTTCAGTACGAGTTTGCACTCGTCATTGTGACGACACTGTCCCCAAATTGTGGACGGGATGTTGGTTGGAGAAAGACCTATTTAATCCTAATAGATTATTTTTAAACAGCTGTATTTTTTATTTTTATGGGATATATATATATATATATATATATATATATATATATATATATATATATATATATATATATATATATATATATATATATATATCAGAGAATGCTTTATTAAATGTTAAAAATTTAAAGAGACAAGAAAAAGAAAACGTATAAAAAAAAAGAAAAAGGTTCCCGTCGAAACCGATTTGAGAAGGAAAAAAAAAAAAGACCGAGGGCAGAAAATGTTTGTTTGTACAGTTCCTCGAAATATCATTTAAAATCGTTTTATATTTTTGTTTGCACCTGAGCTGTGCCGACCTCGTGTCATTTCAGAGGAGAGTTCTGGAATGGTATGCTGAGCACGCCAGGACCACTTTGGAGATCATACTGATGGACAACTGCCTTCAAAAATAACATGCATCACCTGATACCTTTTAGAGGAGGTTTTCCGACGAACCTTTTTTTCTTGACATTTCATGTCTCAATCCACCAGTCGTTTACACATTCCTTGCATGGCTGGAGCGAGACTTGTGACTATCTTCATCTCACCGAGCTGTATTTCTCAGCTCATGCGGGACATTCTTGTGAAGATAACGGGTACATCAGTAATATAAATAAAAAAACATTTAAAAAATAAAAATGTAAAAAAGGATGTACGGTCGGGATGCCAAAAAGTACGTTAACAAGGTCGAGATCATGGTCACAATAAATTGTCATGTCAACCAATCCCTGCATCTTTCATTGGATAATGGTTATTGCCTGTCCATCCCGATATCCATTTGCAATGATCGTGTATGTTCATTGTTAACATGTATGAATTTGACAAGTGAAACAAGAAAACTTCACAGATTGAAACGGATGTGGATACTTTGAGACCTGGGAAGACTCTATTCCACCTTCTGAAACCCACATACAGTTTGGACAAAACAACCAATGACAAACACACACACACACACACACACAAGATGGTGGCTCAACAAGGATGCCTCATTTCTCCCTTCCTGTATTTCTCATTCCACTGCCTGAACCCACCTGTGATGATTCACGCGTCTCCATTCCGAAGAGGAAAGATGTCAAGACCTCAAAAGGTAGCGGAGGCAGTGAAGGAGACGACAACAGAACTGAGAGGCTGAAAATCATGATGCAGTGTGACATGGAGAGGAGGCCTGTGCTGAACCACCGACATGAGAACAGCACGGCGCACTCAAGAAATGCAGATGTGGAGTGCTCGAATAGATGTTGCTGCAGCAGAGCAGAAAGTGACAGAGGTGCACACGGCTCGTAGCAACAGGATATGCGGCCCCGAGTGAAGTGGCACTGCTACCATCTCGGTTGTGACGAAGAACGGTCCGTGCGGTGGCACCTAGAGGCGGAAGAAAGAAAACGAGTGCGAGTGGGACCACAGTGGCTTAGATAACACGTAATGCTAACAGCTGAGGGAACTCTCGGGAGGCCTCGAGTGGGTCTTCGGAGACCATGAGGAATGGGGACATCACAGCTGTGGAGCTGGAGAGATGTCGCGTATGCAGCCGAAAGTAAGAAAAGTGTGGTCCCACTCGCGCATGCTTTCTTTCTTCCGTCTCTAGGTGCCACCACACGGACCACCACCACCACCAGGATATCTTGTATAACGGCAAATGATGTGGCACCGGGTGAAGCCAAATTGGCCCGCTGGTGATACGCCGTCGTTTTTCTTGCTTCTTATTGAACTCATGACTGTATTCGCACGCACTCAAGGTTAACAGCTTATGAGACACTGCTCAGTCTGGATGAAGTCATCAACCTTTAGCGGTGAGTAGAAGTCGAATAACTCGATTTTCTATAAATCTATAGTATCTGTGCCATCCTTACATTACATCCTTACATGCCATCCATCCAACTTCTTGAGAGATAGCCTCAGACGGCAAGCCGAGCAATATTGAAAAGGTGTGCTTTTTTACAAATCAATCCAAGTTCAAATTGTTCAGGAATTATCAATGACAGTTTGCTTGACTCGATGAAGAGAACGAGATGACGTCTATGGCGAAGCATGAGGGAGGATCAGTCCGAGTTTTAGGCTGTTCGGCTGAAACTCAGCCATCGGTGTTAGAGAGGTCCAGAAAACTGAAGGCACTCAAAATGGGGACAGATTCAGGCAGATCCTGATCCATCATGTATTTCCTTGGAAACACAACTCAAATAGGTGGGGATTCATCTTCCAACAAGACACGATCCGCAACATAGAGCCTATATGCAGTCATCTTCTTTTTTGTATCTTCTTCCATGCTGCAGAGTGGTATCATTGGCTAAGTGTGGAGCTGTGCCACTAAATGCAGTGCCCTCAACAGGTTAGCACAGGAATTTGTAATCTATTCAGGGTGCCGGCAATATCTCACCTCCTCTTCACAAAGGACATCAAGGAATCTTTAATGTCCACCAAATAATGTCTGTAGTTGGGATTCCCAGTTTGACATCCCTGGGACGGAACACACATTGATGAATCACCCTGCCTGTGAAACACCATGACGCCAGTTTATCGCTGGGTCAGGATTCGAACCCAGGATAGCCAGCTTCAATGCGAGCGTGCATACCTCTCGGGACTAGGCCATCCTGCCAGCTCAGCCAATGCAATGAAACGATATCTTTATGGAAAAGAGACTTGACTCTTTCAAGACATGTGTAAGAGGCTTTAGAATCACTTACCATCATGGCTTTGCCTGAATAAAGTACAGATATTAACATAAATGAGCTGAGGGCTTACATCAGGAGTGAGTTCAACAAGGGACCAATGAAATTGGCTGAATGATAGGGAGTCGTACAGAACATTTGGAACAATATTCCACAATGTGAGCAAGCGGACAGTGCACACACACACTGGGAATTTCTGCACATACCCTCGATGATGCAATGCCAGGGTGAGGGCTTCTTGTATCTACGAATATTACCATACTGCTGTGTCTGTTAAAAACCTGTGAGAGGATAACAAAGTTCAAAATCTACAACATCCAGGTGAGAGCAGGTATTAAACCCAACTGAACCACTCCAGGATATCTTGGGACTTTGAATGATGCCTCAATGCCAGAGTCAACAGAATACAATTCACCACTGAACCCACACCTGAAATGAAGAAGGAACGGGCGCACGACACCCAATGTCGACAAACACCTGTACAATGTGTTAGTTGGTGGCAGTAACACCATTATGAATTGATAACTGTGTACAGTATTCCCTTCCTGTTTCAGTACTGTTAGTACTGTTTGTTAGTCTATGTCAAAGTTATCATACAACATATTGTCACGTCAACAGGTCAACTAACGTCGAGCTCTTTGTGGCGGGAGGATAAAATCCCATGATGCACCGAATGGATTTAACTCCTGTGGAGACGTTCCGAATTAATGGCGGGTTTGCGCACTTGAGAACTGAGGAGAGACACGAGAACCTTCACTCTTAAAACCAACGGGTTTATTCCCGAAGCGTAAACAAGGGAAGATTGATCGGCGGAGGGATACGACGGTGGTGATAATGAAAGGGGGACACAGAATCGATAATATATAATTAAAATATACAACGAGGTTAAAAATGAATATAAAGAAATCTAAGGCATCTCACTCCAGACTCAATCACAGACGGGAAAGGGACAAAACTGGGGGACTCAGCTCTGGTGGTAGTGGGTGAAAGGATGGGCACGGGGCAGCCACGAGCAGGTGTTGAGGATGGATGAGGAGGGCGATGGACAAGAGGATGATGAGGAGACTGGCAGGATGATGAACAGCCACAGGGCAAGGAAAACAGGCAGAGGCAGGCAGGACGACCTCCTCTCCCTCTTAGCCACGTTCTCCACAGAACTCCATGAACCTCTCACTCTTCTCCTCGGGCAACGAAAAACTCTGCCCGTCAGAGGCGATTCAGGCTTCGCCGTTCAGGAGGCGACAAAATGCTCCTCCCCTCACTCAAGAGGTGATCCAAGCTCCTCTCCTGGAGGAGTTCGTAGGTCCGCCCCTCTCTTCCTCTCTTGCCAAGTCTCCCGGCGACCCCGGTCGAAGTTCACATTGGGGTTATACAGCATAATTTCCTTTACCATTATCCCAAATTAATTATTACCATGCACCACCCCCTGTATGGTGCATCTTCAAACAAGACGATCCTTCAGCTGATGTGTCCCTACTTATTACATCGAGATTGGCTAACTACTCGTACAGGGACCATGATGCTCCATACATTCCTATTTGCTCCATGGTAATATGTAACCCACCCCATCCCGACAAACATAAACAATACGAATACGCACACAAGTCAAACCGATGAATGTATCATAGATGGGATTTAAATGGTTTTCTTTGATATTTTTGCTTCGTGATAAAAGGCAAAGGCAAGCAATTTTAGTGTGAGGGTGAGCTGCGTCCTTGTCTAGTAGGGGTTTGGTCTTGACCGTCCTGAAGGGTTCAGCGGTGATCCTGGCAGAGGTTTGGTTTTAGTCCTGGCTCGAGCGGGGTGCGGTAGGGAGGCGTTAGTGGGTCTGTTGGAACTCCCACAGGGTTCAATAGGAGTCTGGTCATGGTTTGGTCGGCTGGCAGAATAGCGTAAGCCTGAGAGGTATGCATACTAGCCACTGAGCTGGCTCGGTTGGGTTCGAATCCCAGCTATAAACTGTCATCCTGGCATTTAATTAATGTGTGTGTCATCCCTCGGATGGACGTTAATCTGGATGTTCCGCCTGCCAGCATTAGTTGGCGGATGATAAAGATCCCACGATGTCCTTCAGGAAGAGTAGGTGAGCTATCTTCGGCACCATAAACAAATGATAAATTCCTGCCCGAACCTCCAGAGGGTACTGCATCAGCAGCATTGCTGTGCCCTCAGCAGCTCAGCCAATGATGCTACCCCTCAGTCTCCTGCTAAAGAATATGAAGGAAGAATATGAAGTCTCTACTCCGGAAAGGTTCGATGGGGAGTTCGGTAGAGGGCGCTGTGTCTCTGCCGCCTTCTTTGTGATGCCAGGTGGTATAAAGACGAGCCTGAGCTGTAGGACTGAGGATGTTTGATGATCATGACTCCAGGGAAGATTTCGTGGTGCCTTTGATGGGCGTTTCAATCATTACAGCGTGGTTGACATTTCTCTAGTTCCTCCATTTTTTTTCTAATTCCATTCTCTTTCCTGTTCCTTTGTGTCATTGCCCATGGACGTTCGTTCATTCTGTATTTTATCATCCAGGGATGGGAAAAGGCAAATGCGATCTCTCCGTTTTGTTACGTAATATTTTCTCTTCCGTTCATGCAATGAGAAAAGGTCGAGTCATTAGTGAGATTTTATGGTGGAAACGAAGGAAATTGATGTATTGGTATTTTTAAATGACTTCGTTTGCTGTAATCGTGTGAAAATCTGTTTGTGACACATGCATATATAGTCACTTAGTGATTGTGACGTCTGCGAGAGGGTCTCGTGAAAAAGTGAATGTGCTATCGGTGTGTTTACCCCTCACCCAACAACCCCATTCACCCGCATTTCATCTATCTATAATTCCAGCAGTGTGTGTGTGTGTGTGTGTGTGTGTGTGTGTGTGTGTGTGTCTGTGTGTGTGACCGCTGTTTCTCGACAACCACTGGTCCGATCTAATTGAAACTTGCCAGGTATATTGCTGGGGACCTGAGGATGTGCCTTTTCGAGGTTTGATATTAATCGGACAAGTGCTTCCCAAGTTATGGCCATTTATTTACCAACCAATGACAGGACACATTGCTGCGTGTGCGTGGCCGATGGGGGAAGAGAACCCCAGCCACGTTCACCATCACGGGTTGCAACATATGGACTTCCGGAGAGTGATGACTTTGTGTATTCTAATAATTTCTCGATTACTTATGCGCATTTATAGATAAACACAATGCCCCGAGTTATGATCGTTTTCATATTAGACGGTGCATACATTTCGGTACCATCAGCGTGAGCTGGTGTGCTCCGAACCAGGAAGTAATTTTTTTTTTTTTTGCATGTACGTCTTTTTTTTCCTCTTCTCTTTTCTTTGTGGTTTTCCTTGCGACGACATTGTGAAAAGGCAAAATACGTTGGCGCTAATTGAATAATTGGCCATTAAAACTAAATTGCGAAGAATCGTAACTGCGATATGCGAACTTCCGGGCCACGCACGTAGGGGCACGCGAGAGCGAAGAAACTGCCTGTGTGGTTGTTGTTTCTTGCTCGGGGTTTGAAAGTTTTTTTTTTTAGTTTTTTTTACGGGCACTTACTAGTTTAATAAAAACAGATAAAACTCGAGGGGGAGCACTCGGTAGAGTGCAAAACCTCCGCCGCCAATACTGCTAGATCACTCAAGTGAACCTAATATCCTATTCATTCAATTTGACGTCAACAGTGCTCACAGAGTTATAGTTTGCAACTTTCCCTTTTACTTTTAACTTTTACATACTCAATTCATTCGTCATAACTAGACTCCTTGAGACAGAAATTGATTTTACGTGGGGATATCCACCTGAAGTTCCAAAATCAGCCACAATTATAATTTTGGCATGTTTTTTGTTGGAAATCACTTATAACATGTAGAAATGCAAAAAAATAAAAATCTAAATTTGGTTGGAAAAAAAGTTGCAAAAATATTATTTTTTCTCTAACAATTTTTTTTTTGGGGGGGGGGGGGGGTTGGAAATCACTTAAAACATGCAGAAACGCAAAAAAAAAAATTCAAATCTTTTTTCAAAATGGCCGCCATAGCGGCCATATTGTATTTTGGACCAAGTCCAAAATCTAATGGCATGATCCTTGGACCATACCTAATCCCCCCACCAAGTTTCGTCGAAATACGTCGAGGAGTTCTTCCGTAATGCTGTTCACAAACAAACAAACAGAAAGGGGTGAAAAGTCACCTCCGATCTTCGATGGCGGAGGTTAATTAAAATCGTATCCAGCCTGTGGCTGCTGGTTGCATCATTGCTAGGAGCACAGCTGTGCCAATGATGCAGTGCCCCCCTCTTTCCAATAATCCAATACTCATATTGTCAAGGTCAGAAGGATGACAATCTGAGTCAACTAACCTGTTGTTGTTTAACAGAAATACAGAGGCTCAAACTCAAGACCCCAAGATCTTAAGCCAGCCTCCTTAAAAACCGTTAAGCCAATTATCAGCTTCTTAATGTGCTGTTGAAAGAGCACATGCTTGATGGGCCAAACGGCCTCCTCCTGCGTCCAAGTTCCTTCTACATGTATGTATATCCTTGTAATTATCCACACCGGTCGGTCGCAAATAAGATTACCATCGGCTCGTTGAGTGTTTTCCGTTTATTTCCGATTTATTTATTTCTTATTCGTGTAGGTGCTTTTCCAGAGGGAGTGGAAGGGGTCTGTTTTTGACAAGGCGCCAGGGAATCGATAGTTTTCCAATATTTCTCTCCAAGAGACTTTACCCTTTTTGGTTCCAATCGAAACAGCCATAAACCGTGTGTAAATCCCTTGGCGATGAAAATGCGCAACTGAAGCGCAATTACGTGGCTTTTCACTCACTTTTATGATTTCCAACGTTGACATTGGACGTCCAACTTTGTTTTGAAGTTACGAGGGCCATACCAAAGTCATGATCAGCATCTGCATTCCACTTGTTTGTGCCGAGTATAGTAGAACACGAGTTATTAGCCACATATATTAGCCATCTATTCACTCCAATATAAACAAAGGCTCAGCGCATGGACACCACTGATGATCTCACAATCCATTGTGACGAAATGGCTGTCAAGGACGTATCGTTTCACCAAAGTGCAGTGATTGAATTCCTCGTGAAGGAAAATAATTCAGCTGCAGATATCTACGGCCGATTGAGTCAGGTGTATGGAGTCAGCGACCTGCATGGTCGCTCGCAGTGTCAGAAGGTGGGTGAAACACTTCAACGGCGAAAACATGGACAGCGCTGATCAGCCAAGCTGTGGTCAGCTGAGAATCGCCACGATTGAGCACAACGAGCAGAATGTTGATGCGTTCATCAGTGAGGACCGAAGGGTGGTGGTTAGGGAGGTCGCAGCGCAGCTTGGCATAGGTCATCATGCCGTACAGGAGATGATGGCGACTTTAGGATATTTGAAAGATTGTTTCCGTTGGGTTCCCCGTTTGCTTACAGAGGAACACAAAAACACATGCATGGATGTGTCATCATAGTTGCTTCAACGACATGCTGCTGAGGGTGATGGCTTCCTGTTCGGAACTGCGACTGGTGTTGAAAGCTGGTTCCACCATTTTGACTCGGAAACCAAGCAGCAAAGCATGGAATGGCATCACTCCACATCTCCAAAAAAAAAAAAAGACCAGAAGAGTCCCCTTTGCTGGCAATGTTATGGGAACCATCTCCTGGAATACCGAGGGATGTATGCTGGTTGATTTCTTGCCAAAAGGGAAAACCATCAACGTGGCTCGTTCAGATGCTCAAGAAACTGAAACGTACACTTCAGGAAAAGCGCCTGGTGAAAAAGCTGTCATCTTTCAACCTGACAATGCCATACCTCACACTGTTTGAGATTTCCTCCAATGTCAGATATGCAATGGCTGGGAAGTGCCCCCCCCCCACTCCAATACAGTCCAGACTTGCCCCCCTCAGACTACCATTTGTTCAGGCCCTTGAAAGACCACATGAGAGGCCAGCACTATAAAAATGATGAGGCAGTCCAGATAGCCGTGCGAAGCTGGTTGCGACGTGTTGGAATGGACTTCTACCGCAGTGGGATTTTTCAGCTCGTGCAACGCTGGCAGAAATGTATGGATCATTCTGGAGATTTTGTGGAAAGGTAATGGAGTACAGTATATCCCATTACGATTGACAACATCAGTTTTCATGCGCGTACCTTTCTTTTACTGTACAATAAACTTGCTCATGACTTTCTTGTACAACGATGATTAATTCTTTGTTTTGTTTCGCAGTTTTCACTTTCCAAGTTTGAGAAAACCAATCACAACGTGTTTTTTTCTACCCAAGCTTGTACCACCCACACTTCAAGCAGAGACCTTTGGTTTTGAGGACGTTCCTTCTCTCTCGGATGGGTTTTCCTGCTGAATGAGATGCACTCAAACAGATGATGACCAGGTTTGTTGTCACGGGTCCAAATTCATAGATGTAGACGTTGCCAAGACACGAAGGGGAGAATTGAGAGTTCTGTATGTTGTTCCCTCTTCTATCATCGAGAATTCTGTTAATTAAATGGGTATAACTCGGGGTCATTATGCAGTAGAAGACAGAGAGCCCACCGACCTGTCTGCGATGGTGAAGTGATGGACCCAAAGACTCAGCTTTATTGTGGGACATTCCAATAATCTTGAAGGCCTTGGTTTCCACGGTATGAAGCTGAGCAATATGTGAGGTAGGGGCACCAGCCCAGTGGGAGAGAAGGACTCCATCAAACTGCGGATTATGGCCTTGTAGGTGGATAGGAGGTCACATGTACTAACTAAGGACTTTGTATGATGGAGGATGCCCAGTTGGTGGCTGGCTTTGGAGGCCAAATTTAAATGTGGTTTGCCCAAAAAAGATCATGGCTGATAGTGAGACCCAGGAGTTTGAATGACTGAACTTCCTCAATACGATTGTTAAGTAATGAGACAGGAGGGTTTGCTCGATGATCCTTTCGGAGAGAGATAGTGAGAGTGTGAGATTTGTCAGAATTGAAAGACATGTTCCAAGTGTTTGACCAGCTTGTGATTTTTTTTTCAAGGTCTGAAGATAGGGAAGAGGCTGCAGCCAGCCTGTCTGAAGGATGAGGGATGCCATGGCAGAGGGTGGAGGCATCAGCAAATAGGTAAAGAGGATTTTCCAGAGGGTCAGACTGATCATTTATGAAGATCAGAAATAGGACTGGGCCCAGAACACTGGCTTGGAGCACTCCAGCCTTCAAGGGAGAGGAGAAGAAAGGATTCCTTTGAGTGCCACACGTTGGTTAAGAGAATGGAGGAAGTCAGTGAGCCAAGAGTGGAGTTGGCTTTGGATGCCATCGGCAGAGTTTGGAGAGTAAGGCAGGATGCCAGACTATCAAAAGCACGAGACATGTCCAGAGAGATGGTCCTGATCTCATGTCTGAAATCGAGGGCCTCCATCCATTGTTGGGTGACTCGAGGCATGTCCAAGGTGGAAGTGACCAGGTCTGAAGCCAAATTGGTGATCTGAGATGAGGTTTTTATTATCGTAGAATTTTCACAATTAAAAGTTCATAGAGTGTGGTATTCTAAGTTGGTTGATCGTGTTCCTGGAAAACAAGAATTTTTTTTAAAAGCTTTATTTTAAAGGTTATGGGTAGAGCGTGGAAAGGCTTACACCCAGTGCTGTTTATCTCTCAACAAATCATCTTCAGGAAATACATTTTTCTGACTTTCTCAAAGTAATTGCACAAATTTTTAAATAAAGTTTAAACGTATAATGATATTGGCATATAATGGTTTGGGGTGGTTAAACATCATAGGCATATGATACATTTAGCAGTGCACGAGCCTGGGTGGATGGGGACAGGATGACCAATGATGTCACTGTATAGAAGGAGCGGACGTTGTAAAGAGCAGGCTGGAGAATTGGGAATGAGTTAGTGTGCCAAACCTCCCACCAAAAACCACACCACAACGACTAACCACACCCTAACAGCTTGGGAAAACCACAGGGAAATACTACACACGATATCATAACCCTGATAAGGTTGCTATTTGGGGCCGCCCAGATATCACATAATGGATTTTTCGGCAATTTTGACACATTCGGGCTGTCCACATATCACGTGGTGCTGTGTCAAAGAGAGGGGGGGCACACCCATCAAAAAAAAAACTGCATCATGCTTTGTGATACAATCTTCCAAATGACCATTTGGCAAACCCTCCCATCTACTTCCGAAACAAACCACTTAAAGAGGTTAAGTCACTCAAACTTTTGGGCCTCACCATCAACAATGATCTTTCTTGGGCAGACATTTCCAAAATGTTCCTCTAAAGCCAGCCACTGATTGGGAATCCTTCAATGAGCAAGGTATTTCCTTGGCTAGTCTGAACTTTTGTCAACCGATAAGGCCTTCATTCTCAGCTTGATGGAGTACTGCTCTCCCCTTTGGGCTGGTGGCCCTGCATTACACCTTGCCCTTATTGATCCCATTGAAAAGCAAAGCCCTGAAAATCATCAGAATCTCCCACGACTAAGGTGAGTGTCTGGGCATGTTACATCGCAGATAGGTTGGTGGCCTCTGTAGTATACCACCTCCTTTTGTGGTCCTATACCCTCTGCCCTTTCTTGGCTCTTTCACTCTCAGGTTTCTGCTGCCAGTAATCCACTTGTTAAATTTCCCAAATACAGTCTCACTGCTCAGCTCCACTCATTTCTTCCATTTTTCTCTCAAGTGGAACCAACTTCCCCAGTCCGTTAAGTCCCATGTGTCCCTGTGGAATGATCGCCTCTCCCCTTGATCTCACTCACTCCCATTCTCACCTCTACTCTGCTGTTGGTGTTTTCCCATTTCCACTTTGTTCCGCTCCATTCTACGGCTGAATGGCAAAGTTTGAAAGGCCTTCGATATCTCGCATATTCATCTTGTGCAAATCTTGCAGACCTGTAGATCACCAAATATTTGGATTCGGTACCGTGCTCTACACAGAGTGCCAGCTGGTGGTGTGACGTCACTTCGAAATGGCATGTCGGCAGAATTGTCATCAGAGCAAATCAAATTGTCCATCTATTGCCGCCAATCAGAAGCAATTAGTCCATGGGTCCAGGCCAGAAATTCCACTTGTCGGTACCATCTAAGGAAACCAATCCTAGTTATGATTTTTGAATTGGTGTATATATATATATATATATCATATTTCGATGTGATAACCATTGCAGACTGGCAGCTTATTGGTAGTTATCATCTCTGGAATGTACCCACCCTCCGCATAATGAAAGCGAAAAGGCAAACAAATCTGGATATCCTGAGCTGTTATTGAATGATATTACCTTCATGGGATGTGTCAATCGTCCATTGTGTGATTTTCCCCCAAAACGTCAATATCTCAGAATGGTAAAACGGTAAAAATGCAAAATACATACACTAAGCTGCTCTTCTGGAATGGTTATCACATATTGAAATAATCATATAATCCCTACCAATAACTTAAGGGCGGAGGAATAACTTAATAACTTAATCAAACTTATCGGCCAATAACTTAATCAAAGGGCGGAGGAGCTCCTTGTGAGCCAACGGCCATCCATATCTAGTGCCCAACTGTGTCTGCGGACGTCCTCCTGCAGTTGGGTTACTTCTTATTAGGAGGTTGGTGGCAGGATTTGCACTCCAGCCACCGTAAAACGCTTCATTCCGCAAAACGCAAAAACGCAAAAAAATCTGAAAACCCACTCCGTGGGAGTACCTCCTGTGCAGCTTCCCTTCGCAGGGCAGCTCACCGGATGATGGGATTGGGGCAAAGCCTTCGGGACCCCCAATCTTTGATAGGAGGGAAACCACGGGGTAACATCCCTGGGTCAGATTGCGGGAGAGTGTGTCGGAGTGGTGCTGAGGTGTCGTCCACCAGACGGCGGTCTCCTTGGGTTAACCTGAGGCGGTCCCTTCGGGTGGGTGCCTGGAATGTCCTATCCCTAAGAGAGGATGATCACCTGTCTCTGTTATCATCTGAGCTCAAGCGTTTGGACATCGGGATTGCAGCTCTCTGAGGTTCGGAGACCGGATTGCGGCGAGATAATGGTGGGTGGTTACACCTACTATTGGTCTGGTCGCTCTGATGGTTACCATACCCAAGGAGTTGCTGTAGCTGTGTCCAATAAGCTGACCCCAATGATAATTGAGGTAACACCGGTCAACGAGCGTATTATGAGATTAAGGATTCGTCACTCCTTAGGTGTCATTTCCCTGGTCTCTATTTATGCTCCGACTGAGGCGAGCGATCTTACCGTGAAGGATGCATTCTACGCCACACTCGAGTCTGTGGTTGATCAGTGCCCCAGACGAGATACACTTCTAGTCTTGGGGGATTTCAATGCATCGACTGGAACTGATAGGGATGGTTATGAGGTGTGTGTTGGTCCCCATGGGTCAGGAACTATGAACTAGAATAGCACTAAGTTCCTTTGACTTTGCAAGAAGTCATGGACTTAGGGTGGCTGGTTCATGGTTTCAGCGCCCGCAAGCTCATCGCTGGACTTGGTATTCCAACGCTGGCGGTGTGGCAAAGGAGATTGACCATGTCCTCATTGACGGTCGTTGGAGGATGATCCAGAACTGCAGGGTCTACCGGAGTGCTCAGTTCCTCAATACTGACCACAGGCTTGTTGTAGCAACTCTAAAGCTGCACCTTAAATCCTGGAGAATGGTACCATCCCAGCCTAGGCTGGATGTTGCCAAGCTCAGGGATGAGAGAGTAGCTGAGGAGTTTGCGAACAGGCTGAGTGGACACTTGGGGGGTCTGGGTGCTTTGGGGGGTCCTGAAGAGTTGTGGAGCACCTTCAAGACCACCGTCCTTGATGTTGCCGGTGGATGCCTTGGAGTTCACCGCAGGGCAAAGAAGAATTTTGTCTCTCAAGGGACACTGGATACCATTGACCAGAGTCGCAGGGCCAGGCTGAATGGCAGAGCTGAGCTGTTCAGGAAGCTGAGGCGTAAAACTGTACGTGCACTGAGGGTGGACAAGGAGGCCTATGTGCGAGGAATCTGTGAGGGGGTAGAGCATCACCTGTGGACAGGTGATTCTCATCCCGCTTACAGGGGAATTCGCGCACATGTTCATCCAAGCCCATCCCTCGGAGCACTGCAGTTCGAGCAGAGAGGGTAGGCTCTTGACAGAGGAGTCTGAAGTGAAGGCCCGCTGGGCCGGTTACTTTGAGCGGTTGTACCAGGCTGATCCCCCAGCTGTCGAGTTGGACGTCAAGGGTGTTACAATCCCTGTTGCCGAACCTCGAATCAACTGTGGTCCACCATCGCTTGTGGAAACACGGGCTGCGGTGAACCAGTTGAAACGGGGCAAAGCTCCAGGGATCTGTGGCATCCATGCTGAACTTCTCAAGGCTGGTGCAAATGCTGCACTCGCGGCGCTGCATGCAGTTTTGTGCTCTGCCTGGAACACAGGCATCATCCCAACTGACTGGAAGAGGGGCCTTGTTGTCCCTCTCTGGAAAGGGAAGGGTGATCGCCAAGACTGCAACAACTACCGAGGGGTGACGCTGCTCTCAGTGCCGGGCAAGGTCTTTGCTCGGATAATTCTTGATAGGGTTCGCCACCATCTGCTTGAGCACCAGCGTCCAGAGCAGTCAGGCTTTACACCAAAGAGGTCAACGATTGACCGTATCCTTGCTCTTCGTGTCCTCACTGAACGCAGACGAGAGTTTCGGCAGGGGCTGCTTGCAGTCTATGTTGATCTCTGTAAAGCGTTCGATTCAGTGAATCGGGATGTCCTCTGGAGGATTCTTGGTCTTCGTGGGGTGCCACCGAAACTGATCGATCTGATGTCTGAACTCTACTCT
Source organism: Eptatretus burgeri (assembly GCF_056783735.1). NCBI lineage: Eukaryota > Metazoa > Chordata > Myxini > Myxiniformes > Myxinidae > Eptatretus > Eptatretus burgeri. The sequence continues at coordinate 33,097,913 of NC_140968.1, read as the reverse complement.
GGTACTGAGAGTGCTGTGAAGTGTGGTGGTACCGCCTCTGACTTATTTCCAGTTGTTACTGGAGTTCGTCAGGGATGTGTACTTGCCCCTACACTTTTCAGCACTTGTATGGACTGGATTTTTGGGAGGATGTCGGAGAGATCAAGTTGCGGTGCATCGTTTGGCAATGTCAAGATCTCGGACCTTGATTTTGCAGATGATGCAGTCATCTTTGCGGAGACTTTAGACATCCTCTTGGGGGCCCTCGAGGTGCTGAATGAGGAGTCGGAGCCGTTGGGATTACGGATTTCTTGGGTCAAAACAAAGATCCAGGCTTTCGGTGACATCTTGGATGCTGCTGTCCTGTCTGTGTCTGTTTGTGGTGAGGATGTTGAGGTCGTGGATAGATTCACTTACCTTGGCAGTGATATTCATGTCTCCGCAGGTTGTGAGCCGGAGGTCAATAGACGTCTGGGTCGGGCCTGGGGAGTCATGGATTCACTGGATCATGGGGGTGTGGCGCTGCCGGTACCTGTGCGGGAGGACGAAAGTCCGAGTCTTCAGGTCCTTGGTACTTCCAGTCTTGCTCTATGGGTGCGAGACTTGGACTTTGACCAAGGATCTGAGACGGAGACTTAATTCCTTTGGTACCAGGTCTCTTCGGAGAATCCTTGGCTATCGCTGGTCGGATTTTGTGTCCAACGAGCGGTTGCTGAGAGAGACTCGGATGAGATTTGTTACCTGCATAGTCCGTGAGCGTCAGCTGCGGCTGTATGGACATGTGGCTCGTTTTCCTGACGCTGATCCTGCTCACCAGATTCTCTCAGCGAGGGAGTCTCATGAGTGGAGGAGGCCAGTGGGCCGACCACGTGCCTCATGGTTGCAGCAGGTTGACCATCATCTCAAGGAGATGGGGATGGGCCTGGCATCTGCCTGGGGGATGGCCAGACGGAGGCCCCTGGAGTACCGGCGGAAAGTGGACGCAGCGACGCGCTGTTCTGGCACATGCTCCCATACCTGACCTGAATAACTTAGTAGCCCTAAAGTTTGGTTTCCCAGATGGTACCGATATATGCCTGGGCCCATGGACTAACTAGGTGGGTGATATGGGGGGAAGGGGGGGGGGAAACTGTGGTCTCTGACGTCATCTTTTTTTAACAGCAATTGGAGATTCATGCTGGTAAGTGCACAGCAGTGGATGGACTATGACGTCATCAAAAATATTTTAATAGCAATTTGGAGATTCATGTTGGTTGTGTGGTGCACAGCTGCAGGTGGACAATGACGTCATCAAAAATAATTTAACAGCAATTGGAGATTCATGTTGGTCATGGAGTGCACAGCTGCAGGTAGACTATGACGTCATCAAAAATAATTTAACATCAATTGGAGATTCATGTTGGTCATGAAGCGCATATCTGCGGCAGACGATGACGTCATCAAAAACAATTAATTTAACATCAATTGGAGATTCATGTTGGTCATGTAGTGTATATCTGCGTCAGACTATGACGTCATCAAAAATAATTTAACATCAATTGGAGGTTCATGTTGGTCGTGTAGCACATATCTGCGGCAGACGATGACGTCATCAAAAATAATTTAACAGCAATTGGAGGTTCATGTTGGTCATGTAGCACATATCTGCGGCAGACGATGACGTCATCAAAAATAATTTAACAGCAATTGGAGATTCATGTTGGTGGTGTCGTGCACAGCTGTGGGTGGATTGCGACTGCGAGTGGAAATTATTCACGATATGCTGATCCGCGATAAGTGCAGGCTCGGTTTTGCGGGTAATGTTATGAAGGGAACTATTTTATTACATCGATTTGGTTGTTCACTCAGTTGGAGGGAAATTGTGCCCAAACAAACTGGGGGTGAGGGGCGTGGGATAACAATGTGAGTGTGAGGGCTGCATCGTCCTTGGTTCAGAAATAATGATGTCTCCGTGTTGTTTGTGTGCGTGGGTTTCATGTTCTACTATCTCCACGATGTTTCAGAAACGTTTATTGCAAATGTTGGACTTGCTTCAAACTAGTGTATAGCAATTAATTATTATCATTATTACTCTATAGTGTAATACTCGAGTACTAAAGTACTTTTGTTTACATCCAACTCGCTGGGCTCCCTGCTGTTACGACTCCTACCACTGACACATTTCTTCCTTAATTAGAACTCATCAGTGATACTACTTCGTTCACATGTAGCACAAGGCTGTGGGGTAGCATCATTGGCTGAGAGCGTGGCTAAGTCGCTGATGCGATGCCCTCTTATAATCATGACAGGAACTTGTAATTTGGCCATGATGCCGGCGAGAGCGCGCCCACTCTTAGTGAAGGAACACAGTGGGATATTTCACGTCCATCGACTGAATCTCGTCGGGAAGGAACAGTCATAGTTTAGCGTAAATCCGAGGGACGGCACAAATATCGATGAATCACCCTACCCGTGAAACACCAGGATGGCAGTTTATAGCTGGGTCGGGATTCGAATTCGAACCAAGCGCATAAACCTCTAAAGCTAAGATATCCTGCCGACCCCTGAATACATCCGACTCCTTGAGAGGCTGATGCAATCTCCCTGACGACATATAGTACATATATGCCATATGACGCCATTGGGAAGTAAAAGAGCCAAACGTTTATGACGTCGGTAATTTTGCCGGTAATTTTCAGCAATTGTGTTTTCGGGGCATTTTTGCAGAAATTTCTTCGATGCAGGTTCCGTATTGTTTTGAAGAACGATATGAGGGGGACGTGGCATGGCGAGTTGCAGGGTGCTAATAAAGTTGGTGTGCTTCGGGGCTATCTATTTATTGCATACGAGATTAGAGGTGTGGTTGTGGGAGTGGATAATGAACATTTTGAAAACGAAGAGAGGGTGCTGGGAGTTTG
>NC_140968.1:33087537-33092537 GCF_056783735.1 Eptatretus burgeri | reverse complement strand
TTAGGCCTAAGTCACATTTGCTCTACGGCGAGGATACGGCGGCCATACGCCCTCTGAATTGACAGAAACGTGCGGCGGCCGCAGAGTTTCTGCGGTGGCTTCAGGGTGGCCCTACGCCGTTTGGCTATATTTTACAGACCGTAAGGTCGTCGTGGAATTATAACTTTTTTCATTTCTACGTTTGCCGTAGCAATTCGACAAGCCAAAACAAAAGAAATGGTAAAAAAAAAAAAAAAATTAACCCATTCGTTACCGTCCGTCTGGCCGCACGGGGCACGGTAATTTGGTCACTGGAAATTTGGTCACGGGAAACTTGGTCACGGTAAAACGGTCACAAGGTAATTCGGTCACAAGGTAATTTGGTCACAAGGTAATTTGGTCACAGTAATTCGGTCACGGTATTATTATTATTTATTATTCACTGCATTTAAGGCCATTAAGGCCCAAGAGCAGTAATAAACATTTTCATTTCATGGCCGGCGAATCTTGTTGGCATAATGACGTATTGACCAAGTTTACTGACTACTATAATGGAATCGATTCTGTCTCTCTCAACTTTTAAATTCCGATTCCATTATAGTAGTCAGTAAACTTGGTCAATACGTTATTATGCCAACAAGATTCACCGGCCATGAAATGAAAATGTTTATTACTGCTCTTGGGCCTTAAATGCAGTGAATAATAAATAATAATAATAATAATACCGTGACAAAATTACCTTGTGACCGAATTACCGTGACCGAATTACCGTGACCAAATTACAATGACCAAATTACCTTGTGACCGTTTTACCGTGACCAAATTACCTTGTGACCGTTTTACTGTGACCAAGTTTCCCGTGACCAAATTACCTACATTCGGCCACACGTTCGCCTTAGGGCCCCCTGCGGTCGCCTTGAGGCTACCTTGCATCTGCCTTGAAAATTCTATGGCCGCCGCAGGGCCCCCTTAAGGTCACCGTGCAACATCAAATCAAAGACCGTACGGCAACCCCACGTTTTTGGTCTCCACAATTTCTAAGACCTAAGGCCTAAGTCACATTTGCTCTACGGCAAGGATACGGCGGCCGTACGCCCTCTGAATTGACAGAAACGTGCGGCAGCCGCAGAGTTTCTGAGGTGGCCTCAGGGTGGCCCTACGCCGTATGGCTATATTTTACAGGCTGTAGGGTCGCTGTGGAATTATAACGCGGAGTTATAACTTTTTTCATTTCTATGTTCGCCGTAGCAATTCGACAAGCCGAAAAAAAAACTGGTAAAAAAATAAATAAATAAATAACCCATTCGTTACCATCCGTGTGGCCGCACATTCGCCTTAGGGTCCCCCTGCGGTCCCCTGTGGTCGCCTTGCGGGCACCTTGCGTCTGCTTTGAAAATTCTATGGCCGCCGCAGGAACGCCCTAAGGTCACCATGCGACATCAAATCAAAGACCATATGGCAACCCCACGTTTTCGGTTTCCACAATTTATAAATACACCGTGCAGCTCCCCGAAAAATAAAAACATATGTGACTGCAACATTGTGTGACCGTGGAAATACTGCGGCCACCGTATAATTGCAAATGGCCATAGATTTTAGAGACCCCACGGCCGCCGTGGCAAATGTGACTTAGGCCTAAATACGCCGTGCGGCTCCCCGAAAAATAAAAACATATGTGACTGCTACATTGTGTGACCGTGGAAATACTGCGGCCGCCGTATAATTGCTCGTGGCTGTAGATTTTGGAGACCCCACGGCCGCCGTGGCAAATGTGACCTAGGCCTTAATGTATTGCTTTCAAATCTTGAAACAAGTAACGCATGAATATGGTGAACAGTGAAATGTACTTCATGTCAAATATGAGTTTGTAGCCAATTGGCATCACTGTCTCGAATGTCACTCATCATTGGCATCGTCATCATCACTATCGTGGTCATGCCGTTCAATGTTTGAGTCCTCGTCATTCTCACACGAAGTGCTGCACATGCAAATATCAGTGCATGTTAAGTTCTTGGCCCTGCAGGAACATCTCTGTGATGAACATTCTGTCTTGCACTGGCACCTTATCATCTCGATAATTGCCTTTGGTGCAGGGAGAATGTCTGTTGTTGTCGGTTTGAGTTGACCACTCGTGTCCTTGTGGAAGCCATTCTTTAATGGATCAAGAAATGTTTGCTGAGAAATTGCTGCTTGACCCCAAACGTATGCCTGGATATGTATCCGCATGAGATGCTGCCTCAGAGCACCGACAGTTGGTGGTAACTTGCCATTCTCAGCCATGTTCTTACAGAAGAGATGCCACCGAAGTTCAGGGATGCTGGAAATATTGACACCACTTGGACAATAACCTGAACAGACAAATCTTGCTAAAGTTGTGTATCGGTCCTCTGACAGTTCAGCATCCTTACAGAGCATAGCAAAGGCATCTACCATGTCGCCATCGGCCTTCAAGTAGCACTGGAACCACTTTGCCTACCCATGTCGAGTGAACCGCCCAGTATTGTCGGCACATGTGAATGCGTGGAAGGCCGGCAATGCCTGGGCTCTCTCCTCACTTAGGGCCTTCCAGATTGGCTCGATTTTGACAATGCTAGATGCCATTGAGATAGATGTGTGTCTTGGCAGGAGATGATAGTTTGCTATGGCAAGAACCAGAACATCCCTATCAGGTGAGAATATTGTCAGCTCAATATCTCCTGTGTGTTGCTGTGATGCAGCTATTGCTTGCTGGATCATCAACGTATCGGCCTCCTCATTGTTATTCGCCTCAAATTGGAGACCCCTGTTGCTCGACGTCCGCCCAGATGCCGAAACGACTACCACCTTTGTTGAATCGCGGTTGTATTCTAGAGTTTTCTCTGCCAAGTACTCCGTCAGATCAGCCTTGGTTTGATCATGGGACAGAAATCGACTCATCGTGATGTGTTTGATACTGGTATCATCCTTGACCTGATATTGGACTGGTGCCTTTCCTTGACGTCGTTTGTCTCTGGTTGTGCTCTTGAGGGAATCTTGCTTGTATGTATCAAAAACAAGAATTACATGGTCGAAGCCTCTGGTCAGACTCATCACCCTATCATTGAAACATTCACTGAGGTCCTTCACTGTCACGTCCATTGCTGGTTTCTTGGTCATTTTCTGGACAACTACCATTCCATCCACGACTGCGACCTTCGTGCTCGTACTGCCATCAATTACAGCATCAGCGGGTGCTGGTTCCATGTGTGTGGCATCAAGCTCATCTTCTGGTAAAGACGGTTCCTTGTTGGCAAACTTCTCCAAGTTGTGGATTAGCTTCGACTTGTCGGTGCATGACAGTAAGCTACCGTTTGGTGCAAACAGGGCCCTCGGTGTCACAGTGAATTCAAAGTTTCCAATTGCATCCTTCTGGTCGATGTCCCCGCTGGATCTGGAGAGTACCATCAGTCTACCATACAAATCCTTGGTTTCTTTGAGATCTACTGTCTTGTCCCTGATCTTGATTGCTAGTGTTGTATTGCCAGACATGTACATTCTGTTCTTCTTCTTCACTGACGCCCATAGGCTGACATCACCATTGATCCATTTAGCAACAAAATCGTCATAGAGATTCTGTCCCGTTTCATCAATGTTCAGTATCTGTGGTACAAATTCTTCTGGCACATAAGTGTGGGTGACCACATTGAAGAGCTGGTTACCCTCAACTTCAAATGGATTTTCATGACGAAGTATGCCGCACAAGATCACACTTACAATAAATCAAACTACAAAAACTTAAAATCAAACGTTTTACTACTGAAGGTGCCGAAACCTTCTGATATTGAACAACAGACACACTAATGTTTCATTGCACCGATGGCCGTTTCCATGGCAACCAACTGTTCCAATACTTGAAAATAATAATACTTATGTGTAAGTTAGTCATGGTCACTATATTTAACAATTATTTAGGCTATCCGATGAAAAATAGAATTAAATTTTTTTTTTTTAAATGGCAATTCCACTCCAAAAATGCTGTTTCCATGGCAACAAACAGTCAAAATGCAACATTTTATTATCTTATAAAATCCATTGTTAGCCATTGAACAGTAATCCATTATCAGTTGGTTATTTTGTATTGTTTCAGATTTTTTAAAATTGGAATTCAAAAAAAGCGTTTTTCACCCCAAAACGACCTTTCCAAAAGTTGAAAAAAATGTGAAACATCATTTTTTTACTTAGATAGATTTTAAACTTCTCAAAAATCCATAGCTTTGCTACTCTCCAAAAAATTCCAACGAAATTACATAAGGAACCTGACTATTAGGGAAAATCTTTGATCTTCATCGGAGAAACCGCTAAACCGATCAATGCAAAATTTAACAAATTGATGATCCACCCATGGGAAATGTGGTTTGATGAGGATGATGTCATCGGTCATGCTGTCTGGCAGCCCATGTTCGATCAAAGAAAAAAAAGAACCTTAAAAAACAAAAGTTGGCTCACACCAAGTCCTCAAGACTGCGTGCGGTTTGTATTCTATGAATACCATCTAGTTTATTAATTTTTTGACTGCGACGTACGTTTGAAGCGGTTAATTTCGTGAGTTCCAATCGGTGGCTAACACCATAAGGAGGTCATCCAAAACGATGGTCGTTCAAAGGAGAAGACAGAAGTGGAAATTTCAAATTTTCTCGACAAATTGCGTGAGTTCTCTGAAAAACCATGGGTAAAGGTAGAAAACAAACAAACATTGGACTCATATTACAGAGTTTGAACACCTGGTGCTGTTTCAAGAGATTAGCGGTGCAGAAGTTTAAGCCTGGTGTTAGTGGTTAGGGTTAGGTTTAGAGTGGTTCGGGTTAGAGTGGTTCGGGTTAGAGTGGTTCGGGTGGCGGCTTGGGATCCTAGGGTCCTGAGTTCAAGCCCGGTTGGCCGCTGAATTAATATACACCAGGAGGTTGACTCAGCCTGTCATCCTTCCGAGGTCAGCAAAATGAGCAGTGTACTAGTAAGGGGGACACTGCATCAGTGGCATAGCCGCGTCCCAACCAATGATTCTC
>NC_140968.1:33052537-33085037 GCF_056783735.1 Eptatretus burgeri | reverse complement strand
GTTCGAACCCAGACGATAGACGGCACGAGGATGAGTGTGCTACCTTTGAGCGGTCCTCACGCACATCCACTCGACGTACGTGCTGACTTTTGCCTCGGAGTTGCAATCCGTGTCCAGCGGATAGCCGGCTTTTTTGATAACTCCGCATGAACTCCAACGCAATACAAGATCCTGCAAACAGCACTCGTAGAGGAGCTCAATAAATTACAGGTGGTGGTGAAACAGGGGTCCAATGGAACTCACAGGGTCTACAATGAAACTGTTACATGATACAACGAAAAGCGTGAATAATCATTGCAAAATGGGTGGTGGTCACTGGTAATGCCCTATGGAGACCTTCCCAAAATGTATATGTTACAGTCCATCGCGAATTGGCACGTTCATTCGGATGTCACGTCAACCAATTGGAATAAAGATAAAAAAAATCCACGTTTGATCCGTCGATAGAGTGATTTTATACCTGTCGGGGCGCAGCACATCCATTGGTTGCGGATGATACAAGGGAATACAAGGATGTTCAATGCAGGAAGAGGCCATCAGGCCCATCAGCCCCAGGTATTTCTGCCAGCATCCCTACACCCCTCTATCTCCATGACTTCCAGGTACCTATGCAATTCTAATTGAAACTTATCTACTGTTTCTGCTGCCACTACCTTTCCAGGGAGACCATTCCATGCATTAACTACTCTCTGAGTGAGAGACCCCTGCCTTAATGTCGTCCTAACTCTCCTCTTCTTCACTGTCAAGCTATGGCTCCTGATCCTATCACTGTATATTCTGATGAAAAACCTTTCTGCACTTATTCTTCATCAGGTTAAACATCTCTGTCATATCTCCTCGTAACCGCCTCCTTTCTAGTGTCTAAAGCCCTGTCTCCTTCAGCCGCTCCTCATAGCTGAGTCTCGTTCGGCCCGGAATCAATCTCGTAGCCCTGTGCTGAACCCTCAAATTGGCAGCTGTGTTCTTCCTGAGCTTTGGTGACCAAAACTGCACACAATATTCTCGATGAGGTCTCACTAAGTTCAAAATACAGTGTTAACACCACTTCTTGCTTTTCAAATTGTAAATTTGTAAATTTATTGTAAATTTACAATACAAATTGTATTGTTAGAAATTTTTAATTGTTAGATTTTATCTAACAAATTGTATTGTTAGCCTTACAAATTGTAAATTGTTAGAAAGCTGACAGTTTACCCCACTGTCTAAATCATTGATGTAAATTATGAATAATAATGCTCCAGCAAATGATGCCTAAAGATTAAAAAACATAACAAGTATCTTGTGTCTTTAAAATAAAAATTAAATAAATAAATAAATAAAAGCTGGTCGTGAGTGAAACAGTTGGGCCTGAATTAACATTTTCAGTCAAAATGCACTGAAACGTTAAAAATGTCTAAACTCCCTGTTCAAGAAATTGGTTTGAAATACAGTATAAATGTGTTAAATTTTTATTATTCTTTGTACTAAAGTCTCGGCTCATGGAAGAGCAAGGTAGCAGAGGGGAGAAAGAAATGAAACTGACCGTGGGGCAACATGTGGATGCAACAAGGTGACAAACAAAAACGATGAGTTTTATTACAATATTAGCAAATACAACCCGTCGCTTGCTGAAGGGAATATTAAGGAGGGGGAGGGGTTGGGGGAGAAAGATGGAGAGAGGAGGGAGGGGAGCGAGGAAGGGGGTAGAGTGAGGAAGTGGGGGGGGGGGTTGGGGAGAGCGACAGCAGGAGAGGGGGAGAGGAGAGGGGGGATTCCGGCAGATGGGACGCCCGATTTAATGTCTATCCGAGAGACAGCACACACATTGATGAATCACCCTGCCTGTGAAACACCAAGATGACAGTTTATAGCTGGGTCAGGATTCATACCCACGCTAGACAGCGTATAGCAAGTGTGCATATCTCTTAACTATCCTGCCATGATGTGGCGATTCATTGCTTTATAACAACTGAAAACATTTTTTACTCATTGTAATCATCTGATTTATTTTGCCTTCGTAACTCCGGTATCGAACCGTGGTATTGCCATCGAAGCTTGATGAGCACGCACCAAGGGTTTTAACCAAGCACTCCAACGAATGGTTGAAGAAACTTTTTAAAAGGAAACATTAATTTTTGTATTTGTATATATCTATGCTGAAGTGACAGGTCATACAATGAAAGATCTTACAAAAAGGGGAAACTAGGTGTAAAATAAAATTGCACATTTTCAGTGAGCCAGCCACGACCCAATGCACTGCAGGACAACATGGGGCCAACACAGAAAAGTGGCACCTGAACTTTTTTCATGTCGATCAATATACAGTATTCAGTGACAGTGGGAATATTGCAGAGTGCTCATTAGGTGGCTTAAGCACTCAAAGAAGCACTCCAACAAAATGGTTGATAAAGAACGGCTGGCTTGGCAAGCAATAAGCATTCACTGATCTTTCATATTAAACACCCCCCGGAGACACTCAAAATGTGAAACGATGTCCGAATTGGACAAATGGACACTTTTTTGCAGTTCGAACTGCTGCTAAGTTCAATTCTGGGGCTTAAATTTTGTAATTCGGCTTAGATTAAGAGATTCTAGAGGTTATAGCATGTGCAGAAATGAAATGAAGCCACAAACGCCTGCATCTCCAGGCGTTTATAAGCATTGCAATGCATCCAGCGATTTGTTGGTATGATGATCAGGCATTCGATGATACGAGTGAGGAAAGTGAAAAAAACCCCTTTATCGTTAAGAAATTGTTGCGGCCTGTTTCATGTCAAGGCATGGTTGAGCAGTCCCGAAAAAAAGGCAAATTAATACCCCATCGAGAGAGAGTGAGGTGTCTGAGGATGCGCATGATAAAGGATATAATTAAATAAGGCTGTTGATTATCTTCAAAATGGGTGTTTTAATTAACCCAAACACCCAATTTTCATTCATGCACCTCCTTGGAGTTTTCTTCGTATGCATGCAAAGTTTTAGGCTGCTAGATGTTATGGTTTTGAAGTTATGGAAGACACACACACACACACACACATTTCGTATCATTATTATTATTATTATTATTATTATAGAAGATATATTCAGCAACAGCAGTAGAGAGACGAGATATCTGCGATCACAAAGCAATCTGTCAGGGTGAGGCTTACCCTTGGCGATCGCCCATGACTTACTTTTGGCCCGTGATCCAGCGATGGCCATATTTTGTTCAGACGACCAGATGACCTTGACCTTTGATATTTATGGATAGTGTGCATTAAAAAAAATGTCCCCATGAACAATCTATCCATAAAACTCAACATCATGAAAATCAGAGGAAAATTATTGAAGTTATGATGAAAACTTTGAACTTTTATAAATTTTGATGTTCACATCAGGTCAGGTATGGGAGCATGTGCCAGAACAGCGCGTCGCTGCGTCCACTTTCCGCCGGTACTCCAAGGGCCTCCGGCTGGCCATCCCCCAGGCAGATGCCAGGCCCATCCCCATCTCCTTGAGATGATGGTCAACCTGCTGCAACCACGAGGCATGTGGTCGGCCTACTGGCCTCCTCCACTCATGAGACTCCCTCGCTGAGAGAATCTGGTGAGCAGGATCAGCGTCAGGAAAACGAGCCACATGTCCATACAGCCGCAACTGACGCTCACGGACTATGCAGGTAACAAATCTCATCCGAGTCTCTCTCAGCAACCGCTCGTTGGACACAAAATCCGACCAGCGATAGCCAAAGATTCTCCGAAGAGACCTGGTACCAAAGGAATTAAGTCTCCGTCTCAGATCCTTGGTCAGAGTCCAAGTCTCGCATCCATAGAGCAAGACTGGAAGTACCAAGGACCTGAAGACTCGGACTTTCGTCCTCCCGCACAAGTACCGGCAGCGCCACACCCCATGATCCAGTGAATCCATGACTCCCCAGGCCCGAACCAGACGTCGATTGACCTCTGACTCACAGCCAGCAGAGACATGAATATCACTGCCAAGGTAAGTGAATCTCTCCACGACCTCAACATCCTCACCACAAACAGACACAGACAGGACAGCAGCATCCAAGATGTCACCGAAAGCCTGGATCTTAGTTTTGACCCAAGAAACCCGTAATCCCAACGGCTCCGACTCCTCTTTCAGCACCTCGAGGGCCCCCAAAAGGATATCTAAAGTCTCCGCAAAGATGACTGCATCATCTGCAAAATCAAGGTCCGAGATCTTGACATTCCCAAACGATGCACCGCAGCTTGATCTCTCAGACATCCTCCCTAAAATCCAGTCCATACAAGTGCTGAAAAGTGTGGGGGCCAGTACACACCACTGACGAACTCCAGTAACAACTGGAAATAAGTCAGAGATGGTACCACCACACTTCACAGCATTCTCAGTACCAGAGTAGAGTTCAGACATCAGATCGATGAGTTTTGGTGGCACCCCACAAAGACCAAGAATCCTCCAGAGGACATCCCGATTCACTGAATCGAACGCTTTACAGAGATCAACATAGGCTGCAAGCAGCCCCTGCCGAAACTCTCGTCTGCGTTCGGTGAGGACACGAAGGGCATGGATACGGTCAATCGTTGACCTCTTTGGTGTAAAGCCTGACTGATCTGGACGCTGGTGCTCAAGCAGATGGTGGCGAACCCTATCAAGTATTATCCGAGCAAAGACCTTGCCGGGCACTGAGAGCAGCGTCACCCCTCGGTAGTTGTTGCAGTCTTGGCGATCACCCTTCCCTTTCCAGAGAGGGACAACAAGGCCCCTCTTCCAGTCAGTTGGGATGATGCCTGTGTTCCAGGCAGAGCACAAAACTGCATGCAACGACACGAGTGCAGCATTTTCACCAGCCTTGAGAAGTTCAGCATGGATGCCACAGATCCCTGGAGCTTTGCCCCGTTTCAACTGGTTCACCGTAGCCCATGTTTCCACAAGTGAAGGTGGACCACAGTTGATTCGAGGGTCAGCAACAGGGATTGTAACACCCTTGAAGTCCAACTCGACAGCTGGGGGATCAGCCTAGTACAACCGCTCAAAGTAACCGGCCCAGCGGGCCTTCACTTCAGACTCCTCTGTCAAGAGCCTACCACTCTCTGCTCGAACTGCAGTGCTCTGAGGGATGGGCTTGGATGAACGCAATGCGCGAATTCCCCTGTAAGCGGGACAAGAATCACCTGTCCACAGGTGATGCTCTACCCCCTCACAGATTCCTCGCACATAGGCCTCCTTGTCCACCCTCAGTGCATGTACAGTTTTACGCCTCAGCTCTGCCATTCAGCCTGGCCCTGTGACTCTGGTCAATGGTATCCAGTGTCCCTTGAGAGACAAAATTCTTCTTTGCCCTGCGGTGAGCTCCAAGACATCCACCGGCAACATCAAGGACGGTGGTCTTGAAGGCACTCCACAACTCTTCAGGACCCCCCAAAGCACCCAGACCCCCCAAGTGTCCACTCAGCCTGTTCGCAAACTCCTCAGCTACTCTCTCATCCCTGAGCTTGCTAACATCCAGACTAGGCTGGGATGGTACCATTCTCCAGGATTTAAGGTGCAGCTTTAGAGTTGCTACAACAAGCCTGTGGTCAGTATTGAGGAAGTGAGCACTCCGGTCGACCCTGCAGTTCTGGATCATCCTCCAATGACCGTCAATGAGGACATGGTCAATCTCCTTTGCCAAACCGCCAGCGTTGGAATACCAAGTCCAGCGATGAGCTTGTGGGTGCTGAAACCATGAACCAGCCACCCTAAGTCCATGACTTCTTGCAAAGTCAAGGAACTTAGTGCTATTCTGGTTCATAGTTCCTGACCCATGGGGACCAACACATGTCTCATAACCATGCCTATCAGTTCCAGTCGATGCATTGAAATCCCCCAAGACAAGAAGTGTATCTCGTCTGGGGCACTGATCAACCACAGACTCGAGCGTGGCGTAGAATGCATCCTTCACGGTGAGATCACTCGCCTCAGTCGGAGCATAAACAGAGACCAGGGAAATGACACCTAAGGAGTGACGAATCCTTAATCTCATAATACGCTCGTTGACCGGTGTTACCTCAATTATCATTGGGGTCAGCTTATTGGACACAGCAACAGCAACCCCTTGGGTATGGTAACCATCAGAGCAACCAGACCAATAGTAGGTGTAACCACCCACCATTATCTCGCCGCAATCCAGTCTCCGAACCTCAGAGAGAGCTGCAATCCCGATATACAAACGCTTGAGCTCAGATGATAACAGAGACAGGTGATCATCCTCCCTTAGGGATAGGACATTCCAGGCACCCACCCGAAGGGACCGCCTCAGGTTAACCCAAGGAGACCGCCGTCTGGTGGACGACACCTCAACACCACTCCGACACACTCTCCCGCAATCTGACCCAGGGATGTTACCCCGTGGTTTCCCTCCTTTCATCAAAGATTGGGGGTCCCGAAGGCTTTGCCCCAATCCCATCATCCGGTGAACTGCCCTGCGAAGGGAAGCTGCGCAGGAGGTACTCCCACGGAGTGGGTTTTCAGATTTTTTTGCGTTTTGCGGAATGAAGGGTTTTACGGTGGCTGGAGTGCAAATCCTGCCACCAACCTCCTCATAAAAAGTAACCCAACTGCAGGAGGAAGTCCGCAGACACAGTTGGGCACTAGATATGGATGGCCGTTGGCTCACAATGAGCTCCTCCGCCCTTTGACAGGTTTTGTTTTTAATCCTGCTGGGTGTCCATATCCAAACACCCTCCTCACCAGAAAACCTGGTGGGGGAGACGGTTTAGTCGCCGACAACCCGACCATGGAATAGGTTAGTACAGGTTTACATGGTACCTGTAGCAGGTCACAGATCGAACCTGACCTGACACCTATAAGCATTGAGCAAAATATATAAGCTGTAAGCTTATAAGCACCTATAAGCAAAAAAAAGATGTTCACATGATGGAAACAAACGATAAATGGTGCATGAGAGCAAAATTCAACAAGTTTTCTATCAATGCAGTTCAAATGTTTAGGCTTCAACACATAACCGCCATCTTTCATAATACGTTATTCAATACAATTTTTCAAATTGTTGAAAACGTTCTGCAGTTAGTTACTACTGAGTAATTACATGAATGCAATTTGTGATCGTAGCACTACGTTCATCCAAAGAATGTGATTTTGATGAGTAAACAACAATTTTACGTAGCCCTATAAAATGTAGTCCAATGGGGGACAGGTCAGGCGATTGAGTTGGTGAAGCAATTGGTCCACATCTACCGATCCACTTGGTTGGGAAGCCATCATTCAAAAATCGTCACACATTTGAAGCACAGTGGCAGGAAGCCGAGTCTTGCTGGTACAAGTTGGTACGTGAAATATTTAATCATCATTTCAGAACAAAGAAATGCTACAAAATGAAAAGTAATGTTAACAATTGACTGTTGATGATGCGTGAAGGACCAATGATGCGTGACTCCCTGAGAGAACACCAGATATTGATTTTTGGTGAATCTTTTTTAAAATTGCCAGACTTTCATGTTTTTGAGTCAACGTAAGAAACATTAGTAAGAGTCTTGGAAAAAAATCAACCTAAATACTTCTGTGGTCAGTTTTTCGGAGACATGGCACGATGATAAATCTTGTTCTCTCTTCTCATTGCCGGGTTTCGAATCAGTAACAAATAATAGACAAACCAGAGGAGGAGGAGTTGCATTATTTGTTTGCTTGAATTATGATTTCAGGATTCATTCTGAGTTAAATTGTATGACTCCTGTACAGAATCGATTTTTATTGAAATTATTAATCTTGGTTAAAAAAAAGGAATTTTGGTCGGTGTTATTTATAGATCATTAAGGTGTAACTAAAATGAATTCTTACATGAATTTCAAGTTCTATTATCAAATCCTATGTTCATAGAAAAACACAGCTTTCTGATGGGTGACTTTAATGTTGATTTTCTTCATCATAGCCAAAACTCCTTTTATCAAGATTTCTTTGATATGATTTGACTACTTCGTTTATTCCGATTAGAGTCAGACCAAAAAGAATAGCTGACCATTCAGCCACGTTGATTGATAATATTTTGACTCATGTTTATCCGTTTCCTGAAGTAGGAATTGTTTTATCAGACATTACAAAGCACTTACTAATATTTGTCGAAATACCTGATTTAATTTGTCACCATTAACGTACTTATAGAAAATTAACTTGTAAGTTAACTTCTGGAAATATTAGTCGATTAAAAGAAAATCGAAGTGTATTTGATGGTGTGGTCTAGGTCCTGCAAAATAGTAATAAATCTTTTGATAAGTTTATGGAAATATTAATGCATATTTATGATGAAATCATCCCTTTGCGGACATTGAAATACTCAAATTATATGAAGATTCCAAGATCTCCATGGATCACCAAATCCTTATTGAGAGCAATAAATATGAAAAAAACAATTTGTATTACATGTACAAATCGAATCCTGCTGAACAAGCCCAGCTTAAATACATTAATTATAAAAAAATGCAAAAGTCTCCATTGTGAGTGGCAATCTCTACCATAAGTACTTTGTCTTATCCACTCAACTCTGCACAATATACAGTTCAAGCCTACGATGATTCCATCATCCAGGTGTTGGGAACGACAACTGTTCCTGTGAACTACAAGGGTATCAAGCTCAATAATTTCACCCTTTATGTTGCAAAAGGCAAGAGCCTAATGGGTGTTAATCTGTTCGACAAGCTTGGGTTCAAACTTTTATACCCGACCGGTACACACATCCACATGATTGCAGACAAAGACAATGCATAGAAACACCTGTACCCTTCCCTGTTTATTGGGTTTGGGGAGTGTAAGTGTTACTGTCACGCCCCTCGAGTGGACCTTGCGAATCCACCAGTATCTCAAGGTCTGAGACGTCTACCTTTCACTGTTCGCGAAGGAGTTTCTCAGGAGCTAAAATGCCTTGAATCAGAGAGCATCAATGAACGCATTGATTCGTCTACATGGGTGTTGAATGTCGTCATTTCATGACATAAAAATGGAGAGCTACGACTTTGTGTTGATTTTAAGTCAGTGAATAAAGCTGTTATTCCTGATAAATACCCACTTCCAACCATAAATGAACTTTCTGTTTCATTCCACGGTTCCACAGTGTTCACAAAGTTATATTTGAGGAGAAGCTACCTACAGGTACCTTCAGCAAAGCAGAGCAGACATTTGACTGCATTCGTGACTCATGAAGGCATGTTCCAGTATCGTAGAATGCCATATGGCCTCAGTTCTGCACCAAGTACATTTCAGAAGATCGTCTCTTCAGTTCTGTCTGGTATTGAGGGAACTCTCAATCTCCTTGATGACGTCAACATCTACAGGAAAGACAAAGCACAACACGATCAGCGGCTGAATGAAATGATGTCACAACTAGCGAAACACAACTTGATGCTGAATGAGGGAAAGTGTTTCTTTGCAGCATCAGAGATTGACTTTTTAGGATATCATGTGACAGCCAACAGGGTGTACCCCACACAGAACAACATTGAAGCAGTTAGGACTCTTTCTACTCTGTCAAATGCAAAAGAGCTTGCATCATTCCACAGGACCACTAACTACAACATCAAGTTTGTACCCAACTACGCAGAGAATGCTGAACCTCTTTGTAAACCACTGCGCGAGGATGTGCCCTGGGAATGGACTCATACCCAGCAACATACATTTGTCACGCTGAAGGAGAAGGTCACATCTCCTCCAGTCCTTGCACATTTTTATCCTAATGCAAAGACGACCGTCACGACAGATGCATCAGGTACGGCAGTGGGAGCATTACTTTCACAATGGATCACAGGTAGTGAACGACCTGGAGCATTCGCATCTCGCACACTTTCTGAGACAGAATGCAAGTACTCCACAGGGGAATGCTCACATGTATCTATGCACACGAACACCAGCACGTCTATCTGTATGGTAGAAAGTTCATGCTCCGCACAGACCATGAAGCACTGACAACACTACTCGCTATGTCGGGATCTGGACATCAACCACTTCAAATTTACAGGTGGTCAGATCGTCTCTACCAATATGACTTTGACGTGGAATACTTGGCGGGGTCCTGTAATCAAGTGGCGGACATGCTCAGTCCTATAACCCAAGTAGCAAACACCAAGAATGAGGTTATTAGTGAAGTTGATGCCTTTGTCAATACTGTAATTGCAAATGCAACCACAAAATTAGTCACTCGTGACGAGCTCAAATCAAAATCTCAACAGCAGGAAATTCTGTAAAAACTGTCCAAATTCTTCCAAACCGGACTGGCCTCAACAAATCACAGAGGAGCTACTACCCTAGTACAGGATTCGACATGAGTTATCCATCTTTGATGAAGGTTGTCTCACTTGCGGCACTCATGCAATGATCCCAAAAGAGCTGCAGCAGCGAGTAATGCATTTCGCTCATGAGGAACATCCCGGGATCGTCAAAATGAATCAGAAATGTCGCGATTTGATTTGGTGGTTGGGTATTGACACACACATCGAACAGTTTGTTAAGAATTGCGAAGCATGTGTCCTCAGCAAGAAAGCAGGAGATCCACGTCCTGCTCCTCTTCAGCCAAGATTATGGCTGGAGAAACCATGGCAACAGCCACAGGTGGACATCTTCGGTGTGGTTCGAGTTGCACCTCACAACCAGAAGTACTTAATCATAGTCCATGATCTTCACAGCAAATGGCCTGAGATCGCAGCTACTAGTTTGATTACAGCTTCGTCCATTATCAGCATCCTGGACAAGACGTTTACAAGATGGGGGCTTCCTGAGTCCATTGCGACAGACAACGGACCTCAATTTACATCTGAGGAATTCACACAATACCTCAAGGCCAATGGTATCGAACATCACCAAACTACATGGTATAATCCGCAGAGCACCGGTGGGGTGGAGAGGTTCAACAGAGTCATCAAAGAGAGCATAAAAGCAAGTCTGGCTGATGAACAGACATTTGATCAGGCGATTCATACTCTGTTGTGCTCATTTCGTTCTACGCCTCATTCGTTGACCAGGAAGATGCCCACAGAGCTAATGAAAGAGCGTAACTTGCACCTACCACTTAATCTCCTGAAACCACCTGCATCAGCAGGTGCAAAGATTGAAGTGATGGCAAAGCCTATTGTGAAGCGACAGCAGAAAATGAAGGAATATGCAGACAAGCGGTGGAGAGCAAAGTCACCTTCATTTGCAGTGGGCCAATGGGTCAGAGTGAAACTCCTCAACCGTGCACATAAACTCGCGACTTCACTATCACCACCCCAACAGATCTTGCAGCAACTGGGTCATCATGGCTACCAACTCGGAGATGGAATAAAGTGTAATGCATGACGTCTGGTAACAACCAACATCCAAGATGCAGAGAATGATGACAACTGCCTCTTCTTTCCACAAAATCTTCAAGATGAGAATCAATCTCAGCATCGCAATGATTCAGCTGGGCTACAATCTGGCGAACGCAAATCTGGTCGCATTCGGAAGCATCCTCAATACTTGAGAGATTACCAGTGTACATAAACTGCATAATCCATGAATATGGTGCAAACCCCCTCAAAATTAACTTTAAATCTTTGATCACATATGATAGAAAATGTTGGTGTCAGTTTGGGGTTGAGATTGAGGATCTTTGATTTTGAAATGGATAATGGGTTTATTTCAGAATGGGGGAAAATATGTTTGGTTGGAAGAAAGTGATTGTGGCTCTTTTAGTTAATGTTTGATTGTGGCATCATGTTTGATGAGATGTCTTGAGGGTAGCGCTCTCGGAGAGTGCATGGATGATTGGAATAAAAGGCTCGGGAGCACGAACCTGGGTGGAGATTTGGATGTGGTGATTGCACCAGTTCACATACAATACACCCCTCATGCTTTATTAACATTCATTGATAAGGTTGTAAATGCCATTGATTATCATTTCCACACAGTCAATATTTTCCTCGACTTTTCCAAGGCATTTGATACCATCGACCATGAAATTCCCTTGCATCAATTATCATACTATGGAATTAGAGGAAAGGCCTTGGAGTGGTTTGAGAATTATCTTCCAAATAGAAAACAGTTTGTCATTTGAAATAATTATGAATCAAGCCAGGAATTGGTCACGTGTGTGGTCCAGCAGGGCTCTATATTAGGGCTTCTGTTATTTCCAATTGATATTAATGATTTCAATAAATCCTCTGATGTGTTGTCTTTCATTTTGTTTACAGATGACTTAATTATCTTCTTTTCTCGTCTAGACCCACATCGTCCAGTGGAAACAGTCAATGTTCAACTGGAACATGTTTTTGATTGGATAACGGCTAATAATCTCTCACTGAATTTAAACAAGAAAAATAGCAATCAGAGATTGCAGACCCTCGCAAGGACTTGTTTTGTGTTGTGTTTCCCCTTGATCTGTCCAGTTATTCTGGAGAGGAAGCTTTTTATAGGTTTTTAGGATAAATCTAATATGGCTGCCAAACCATGTGACCAATGATGTCATGTGTGTGAACCTTTTGTTCCTCATGGATAGGCGGTCATATGTGTATAGTTTCACCTCGATCTGTTCAGCTACTTCAGAGAAGAAGATTTTTGAAGGTTAAAAATTGGCTGCTGAATCACGTGACCTATGACGTAATCTTTTTTTTTTTCTTCTGTGGACCATTTTATCCTGAGATGACCCTCAAAAATTTTCATACTGATCAGATGCAGCGTTCTACATATGCAATTTTGACGTCATAATGAAGGCACCATGGATGTCATAAAAATCACTTACTTTCCAATGAGGAGTACTTGCCATGTGCAAAGTTTAAATTTTTTCCTTTGTGCGGTTTCAGAGATACAGAGGTCCAAAGTTTTTCTGTTTTTCCAAAATGACTGCCACACCACGTGATCTATGATGTAATAATTACCAATATAACATTCTACTTGCATAGTTGCTCTTGCAAAATACAATGAAAATTTTGTCTCGTTCCGACAAGCGGTTGTGGAGAAGAACACTAAAGTTCTGTGCGGACAAACAAACAAAGAAAAAAACAAACAAGAAAAAGAGCAATCAGAGATGGAAGACCCTCACCAGGATTTCTTTTGTGTGGCATTTGTGTACTGGTGTGTTACATAATTAATGAGACATAATTAGAACTGCCACTTTATAACTGCGGGCAGTGATGACCGGATACTCAGACATCCCGCTTTGATGCTACCCCGCTTTGATTGGACACCTGCCCCTGACCCATGACGTTTATTATTATTCAAATGAATTTAGAATGGGATTAAAATAAATTCAATTCAAATCAAATGGAAGACCAACTAGGTACAGTCCTGCATTGGAGTAATCAGAAGTAACCCAAACAAGCAAAAAGCAAAGATGAAGTCATCAGGCAGAACCAGGATAGGATTTGTATTTCAGCTGCTACTCCTCTACTCTCAAACCCATCCAGGCACAGACAAGTGAGCCTTATTCAAAAAATAATAATAATAAATCACAAATAAATAAGAAACACATCACGAAAATAAATAATTCTGCCTGCCAGACTGTGCATCCAATCAAGTTGAAATTTAAAATATATATTTCCTGTAACTTCTGATCATAAATTTTAAGTTTCACGTCGATTGATTAAGCAGTTCCAGAGAAAACATTATTTAATATTTTTCTTCAATCCAAAAGGCTGCCACACCATGTGATCTATCAGTTATTCTTTAAGAAACTTATACACACATGGCTTGGGGAACATTTGTGTGAAGTTTCCCCTCGAGCTGTTAGGCCGTTCTGGAGAAGATTTTTTATAGGTTTTAGGGTAAATACAATATGGCTGCCAAACCATGTGACCTATGACATCATATGTGTGAACATTTTGTTCCTCATGGATAGGCGGTCATACGTGTGAAGTTTCGCCTTGATCTGTTGAACCACTTGAGAGAAGAAGATTTTTCAAATATATATATATATATATATATATATATATATATATATATATATATGTATATATATATACATATATATATATATATATATATATATATATATATACATATATACATACATATATATGTATATATATGTATATATATATATATATATATATATATATATATATATATATATATATATATATATATACATATATATATTTTGACACTGCACTTCCTCGGGTCCCAAGCAATACACCTACCAAGTTTGAAGTAGATCGGATGACCGGTTGTCGAGAAAAGTGAATAAAACACACACTATCATACAGAGATTTCCTCATTTATTAGTTAAATTATCCCTATTCAGCTGAAATGAGCTTGATTTACATTATTTATTCAGCAAGGCAAATCAGCCTTGCTGCATTTGGTGGCAGACAACTAGGTAGGCCGAGCAGCTATTATTGTCAACATTACTGAATGTATGGAAGCCAGTGGGACTATGAGTGTATTTGATTGATTCGGACTGATGGTGGGTGGTATCAGGGCCGATGAGAGGGGGGTGGGGCAAGGGGGATCGCTGCCCCGGAGTCATTTGAGGTGCCTGAGCTTCTCCCATATATATATTTTTTTAAAACAGTACACCGAAACCCCTCGTCGGCTCGTCCTCACCTCCTCATCGTTACTTGATTGAAGAGTCATGGCTGGCGAAAGATTACGTTATGCTCTGTTTGAAGTCCCACGTTCTTGCGGGGTTGGCCAGGGGAGTGTGGCTCAAGTCTTTCACGAACCGGCTGGTCAGGTGTGATGCTCGACTAAAGTTAGGACAGAAATTTGTAGGGTGTCAGCAATAGCTTGGGGACGCTTTGTGGGATCTTTAACGTGTCCACCAACTCATAGTCATCTTAGAATCAAAAATTCTAACTAACAAAGGTTTAATTGTCAGGTCGAAATTTTGATTCGAAGGCGACGTAATAATGATGATGGGACACTGTTAAACGTCCATCCGAGGGATGGCACAAATATTGATGAACCGCCCAATCTGTAAAACACTGGGATAACAGTTTATAGCTGGGTCGGCATTCAAATCCAGGCAACAAATGCAAAAGCAGCACCGAAAGCGGCCGCTGACGCACGGACAGACAGGAACTTCAATTTACATAATTGTTTTATTAATACTTTGTTTATTTACTTTCGACACATACTGTGAGTTAAAAAGGCTGCTGATGTGATTTTGCTTTGTTTATGAGCTTGTTGCTGATCTAATTTTGGATCTTCATGAAAGAAAGTGATTTTTTGAAATTGCAAAAGAGACAGAAATGGTTCTAATCAGAGGCCACAGTTTCCTCGCAAGCTGTCAGACCGCAGAGTTATCTGTGGTCAGCGGCCTCAGAGCTGGAGGTCGGTAAAGATGTGAAGAGTTCCTTCGTGATAAACTCAGAATCCAGATCCGTAACAATATATTGTAAGGTTAAAATAGCCATTACAAGATGGGTGGCGATGTTGGTCGATCTGCTAACATTCCAGCTTTTTTGCCTCTCCTACCTTATCACTGGGCCAATTATTTTGAAACTGGCCATCAGAGCCGCTCCGATCTAATATTTAGCAGTTTCATGGCTTTCCCCTCGAAATCTAAAGAGAGAGAACATTACAAGCATTGTGGAGCACTCTGTTGATATGCGATGGGCCATGAGTGGAGTCGTCATGTGGAAGTATTTCACAAACTATTGCGAGTGAAATACGACACAAATACTCCATGGATTACTCATATGATATCAAGAGTGGTACAAAATACCAGTTAAGGTTTATATTTATGCCATGATCCCTCAAATTGGATGTTTATGGATGGAAAACAGCAAAACATGCTCAATCAATGATGTCACTAGTGATTACACACTCCAAGATGGCCACGACGAGATCCATTTTCCACTCCAGGAAATGATCAGCACATCCATTTTATAACATATATATTAATATGTATATATTTATTTAAATGTGTGTATATATATATATATTGTTGTGGTTACCAGATTCGCAAACCACCATTCAGGTCCCTTAGGTGAGGTATCTCGGTAAGTGCATGTGTAGTTAGGCCCAAACCCGTTGTCTAGTGGGAATACATGTCATTTATACGTGCTGCGACTCTTCAGGATAGCCGTTTTTCTTTTACTATCTTTATTTTGGACCAACCGCCATGATTACGATCACAACCACAACATCAACCACCGACCACAACCACCGCTTCACCACAACCGCCACGACCTTCCCGTCACACCTCGCCACCGTAGCATCGCCACCGTTCTTGCCCCGCTGTGGGTACCGGTGTTGGACTCATGCAGAACGCGCGTCGAACAGCGTGTACAAAATCACGGATTTTGTGCTTCAAAAACGGATCAAAAACGACACACGCCCACTTTTTGCCGTCCAATCGGTGAGCGAGGGGCGAATTGGCCCCGCCTCCAGAACGATCAATATATGCAAATTTGTGGATCAAAAAGCCTTCACGCCCACTTTTTCTCGGGCCAATGGGGAGCGAGGTGAAAGGTCAAAGGGAGGGGGTCAAAGGCGAAGTTACGGGGGGGATAAAAGGACGGTGTTCGTCAGTCAGAGGAGAGTCGCAAAGGAGAACGAGAGAGAGTCGCAAACGAGAACGAGAAGGAGTCGAGAACGAGAAGGAGTCGGAACGGAGGGGACGAGTGTGGAAGACTGGAGCCCGAAGCCTGCAGTGGCTGGAGAAGCTGAAGAGAGTCGGACGAGGGGGTGCTCGCGTCGGTGCCAGGAGCTGCACGCCCGAGGGAGGCCGGCAGCGCGACCTGGCCGAGGTGGAGACGCACACCAGGGATAATAAAGATCCTCTATACCCCGAGCATCAGCAACCCCCTCCTGTTTCCCCCCGCGCTGAGATAGTGCGACCAAGGGGGCCCCGTTCCCACCCCCAGCCAGGCACTGTCCACGAGGCCCGCGGGTTGCGTGGCCATCGCCGCTCCGCGTCTCATCACCAGACGGGTAGGCCCGACCCGGTCTCGGCCTCAGGCCTGCCTCATTCTTGAGGTATTTCTTTTCCTTGGTTTTGGGTATGTGTTGTCGGCGCCGTCTGTGAAGTAGAATTGTATAAGTGTTGCCGTGTGCTCGGTAGTCGGTATTAGCTCTGCACTGTGTTTTCACTTTTATGTTTGCTTTTTGTGTAAATGGAATTGTGTTTTCTTTTTTTTGTGTGCATTTGGTGGAATTGTATTTGTGTGCTTTCCGTTCGTCGCGAATAAATGTGCTTTATTGTTGATCTGTTCTCCCGCTTCGCTTCGTCTTTTCCTCCATTGAATCCCCATCTTGCTTCACGTAAAGGGTTGGTAGTGGGCTGAATACGCCCGATAATTAATCGAACCGTCGAGGTCGACGATAACACCGCTCGGTTATTCTGATAGTACGGAACGGGTCGCTTAAGTGGCCCGTGTCCGAAGTCGACCTGCGGCGAGGTGCGATCGCCCGGTCTACCCTCCGCGTGGGTACTTAGGTAGTTCGAATTTGGCGAGCAACCCTATCCCACGCGGGGGCTGATTGGCTCGATCGCGGTGAGACCGAAAGGTCCACCCGTGACTGGTTCCCGGCGTTAGTCCGAGAGGGTCACGACTGGATTGTCCGTCCGGTGGGCGACGTGCCGCGATTCGAGTTACGTGGCCGTTCGCACGCCGGCGGGCGCGAAGACCGCAACAATATATATATATATATATATATATATATATATATATATATATATATATATATATATATATATATATATATATATATATATATATATATATATATATATATACCAGTGGGGTATGATTCCACATTGTGTAAACATACGAACTGTGCTTCCCCATTGTCTTGGGTCACTCACCTGGATCTTATTTTTCATTTATTTATTATTATTATTATTATTATTTTTCATTTACGGTTGCTTTTCAATGGTTCTATGTTTATTTTCTGGTGTATTGGCTTTGATGTCCGTGGGCACACAAAATTACTGTGCTTCCCCATTGTCTCAGGTCTCTCACCTGCATTTTTTTTAATTTTTGGTTTCATTTATTTATATTTTAAATTATGGATGTTGTCTGACAATTCTGTGATTTTTTCCTGATATATCAGCATAGATGTCCACCGGCACACAAAATTTCAGCTTTCTACGTCACCCACAAGGTACCGATCTTTAATATCAGTCAGTGAGTGAGTTTGGGACTCAGTGATTCAGTGGTTAGAGAGAGCTTTATTGGATTCGCTATATATGCTAGATATCCCTTATTGTCGGGTTTTCCGTCTGTGTGTGTGTGTGTATGTATGTGTGTATGTGTGTATGTGTGTCAGCAAACCGATTTCGATGAAACTTTGCCAACAGGTGCCATATGGGGTGGGAATGTGCGCTTGAATTTCGTTGCCTAGCAACCACCGTTGCTGTGCAGCGGCCGAAAAACTGCGTACAGTATTTTCAATACTTGTCCTTCAGTTTTGAATGTAGAGAAACGAGACTTCGGAATTAAACACTTCGAGATATTTAGAAAATTTTACTTGAGCCGATTTTTGATTGAGGTTTTATTTTTCAAATGGTAGTCCTTCAAAAATCGGGTGTCTATTTGCCGTCATATTTTATGAGGGGCTGAGGAAAGTGGGCGGAGCTTCCGGAAAGTGGACGTGGTTGATGAAAAGTGGGAGTTGCGTTGGAAAGTGGGCGTGGCTTATGGAAAATATTGTGTGGCTTAGGAGGTGTGGTCAAACAAGAGCATTGAGAGAAGTTTATCGGGTTTTCCGTGTGTGTGTGTGTGTGTGTGTGTGTGTGTGTGTGTGTGTGTGTGTGTGTGTGTGTGTGTGTGTGTGTGTGTGTCTGCAACGCGAGGCTCCACAGCACAAACCAACAAACCGATTGTTTTTCAAATGGTAGTCCTTCAAATATAGTGTGTCTATTTACCGTCATTTTTTTATGAGGAGTGCCAGTTGGCAAAATACACAATAGGAAAAATCTTGCCAGGCAGAGGAACAATTGTATGTGAACCAATACGTCTTGGCAATGAATCTTCGTCGGTGGATCGGTCAGAATGAAAAGCATAGTATCCAACGCTTCAATCCTAGCGAATCCCTCGTCGCCGACTGGCTTGTATTACATGTACTAACAAGATGTGCTTACACATTGTGTAAGCATACGAACCGTGTTTCCCCATTGTCTCTGGTCGCTCACCTTAATTATATTTTTAATTTTGTTTTTCATTAATTTTTTCATTTAAGGATGTTGAACGACGATTCTGTGATTTTTTTTTTCCGGTGTACTGACTTTGATGTCCACCAGCCCACAAAATTTCAGCTTTCTTCGTCATCCGGAAGGTACGGACGGAGCTTTAATATCAGTCATTGGGAGAGTGAGTCAGTCAGTGGTTGGAAAGACCTTTATGTATATATATATATATATATATATATATATATATATATATATATATATATATATATATATATATATATATATATATATATATATATATATATATATATATACTAGCGAGGTGTGCTTACACACTCTGTAAGTATATGAAACGTGTTTCCCCATTGTCTCGGGTTGCTCATCTGCATTTGATGTTTCATTTATTTATTTTCATTTATTTCTGATGATTCTGTGATTTTTGCTGGTGTATTGGCTTTAATGTCCGATGGCACATAAAATTACCGTGCTTCCCCATTGTCTCGGGTCACTCACCTGCATTTTTTTATTTTTGTTTTTAATTTATTCATATTTTCATTTTCGGATTGTGTCCAACGATGCTGTGATATTTTCCCGATGTACTGGCTGTGATGTCCATCGGAACGCAAAATTTCAGCTTTCTATGTCACCCAGAAGGTACCGATCTTTAAAATCAGTCAATGAGTCAGTGCTTAGAAAAAGTTTTATATATTATACTCGTGGGGTGTGCTTACACATTGTGTAAACATACGAACTGTGTTTCGCATTGTCGTGGGTTGCTCACCTGCATTGAATTTTATCATTTATTTATTTTCATATATTTTTTCATTTATTTCTATTTTCATTTACGAATGCTTTCCGATAGTTCTGTGATTTTCCTGGTGTAACGGCTTTGATGTCTGTCGGCACAAAATTACCACGCTTTTTCATTGTCTCGGGTCACTCACCTGCACTTTTTTCATTTATTTTTTTCATGTTTTTTTTTTTTTCATTTATTTATATTTTCATCTATGGGTTGCACCCGACGATTCTGTGAATTTTTCCTATGTACGGAAACGATCCATCGGAATGCAAAATTTCAGCTTTTTACGTCACCCGGAAGGTACCGATATTTCATATCAGTCAGTGAGTCAGTGGTAAGAATTTTATATATCTTCTTCTTCCTTCGGCTGCTCCCGTTAGGGGTCGCCACAGCGGATCATCCGTATGATGCGCATACTGATTTGGCACATGTTTTACGCCGGATTCCCTTCCTGACGCAACCCTGGTCGCCTCTTACGACACAGGGATATGGTACACCTATTTTAACCGGGGTATACACCGGCCCAGTACACTGGTACTCACTTCGCCGACCTCGGAAGGATGACAGGCTGTCAACCCCCTGGTGTATTAATTCAGTGGCCCAACGGGGCTTGAACTCAGGACCTTTTGGATCCCAAGCCGCTACCCTAACCACTGCGCCAAAACCAGGCTTTGTATAATATATATATATATATATATATATATATATATATATATATATATATATATATATATATATATATATATATATATATATATATATATGAAACTAATATGGGTCTATACTATAAGCGGAGCTCTTTGCATCATCTCCTCCGCACTCGTTATTATTATTATTCTAACAAATACCAACCATTGCTTCACTGATGGCAATACAAAGAGGGGGAGATAGAGAATGAGGGGTGGTGTGAGAATTTTTTCAAAGAGTAAATGAATTAAAAATTATTACAATCTACAATAATAAATGTGTGTGTGCGTGTGCGTGTGCGTGTGTGTGTCTGTCCACTCCATAACTCCAACGCCACCCATCAATTCGCTGATAGGAATACTAAGGGGTGGGGAGTGGAGGAGGGCGACGGAGACAGAGAGACAGAGACAGAGAGACAGAGAGACAGAGACAGAGAGACAGAGACAGAGAGACAGAGACAGAGAGACAGAGACAGAGAGACACAGAGACAGAGAGACACAGAGACAGAGAGACACAGAGAGACAGAGAGACAGAGAGACAGAGAGACAGAGAGACAGAGAGACAGAGAGACAGAGAGACAGAGAGACAGAGAGACAGAGAGACACAAACACAAACACAAACACAAACACAAACACACACGAGGGGTGGGGGAGTGGGGAGTGGAGAGAGGGGTGTGAGGAAAGGGGGGGGGGGAGAGCGAGCAACAGCTCATCACATGTCGCTACACACTCCGTGATGAGGAGGGTGTGTGTGTATGTGAGAGACACTGACTTTTTATATACTTTCTGCAAGTTAATTTTGCTTTGTGTTTTCTCTACTGTTTTGTTTGTTTTTCCTGAGAATAGTATTTTTTTGTGGAAAAAACCAACTTCTTGATGTTTCTATCTCCCAAATGGGGTAATTGTGGTGGTTGACTTGACCACAGATGTGGAAGTTGCCTCACCAGGAAATGTCAACACATCAAGAAACCCAGGGGAATTGTGGATTTAACAGTAGCAATAAGAGCAACATTAACAAAATTTGACTTATGTTGCTTTCATGCACTATTTACAGTATATTTCTTGTATGTGTACATCAAACGGTATAAAGGTTCAAAGTTGCCCAAGGACTTTGGTTTATGACACCCTGTAAGTATACCTATATAAACTGTATATACCATACATCCTTACTTTATGTTCACGTGTTATTTCCCATGAACAAAACACACCCACTCAGTCACGCAAAAAGTTCTTTTGGTGCAACAAATTGCCCAAAGCACCTTCTCTGGCAAATCTCGTTGATAATGTGACGTATCCGCAGGTTGACACACAGCTTCAATAACCACTGCACTCCAAGGCGCCAATACGTGGAATAAATACGTACTGTGTGCTGTGATAAACATAAATGCTCCCTGCAGCCAGTCGTTTGCTTTTGGGAATGAGGACATGGCGTGCTTGACTAACTCTAATAATGTTACCCACGCTTGATAACACAAGACAAGCATGAAGTGAAGATATAACACGGATAAATTGCGCAGAAAACTGGTGGATTTATACAAGCTTAAAAACAGGTGTTGGGGCCTCAACCTCTCCCCACACTCAAAATGCCCCAACACCCTCCCCAACGTCCTCAGCGCTAATTACATTTTTTCCAAGATTTTCTCAACCACAGATGGAGGAATAAATGACAAGAATGACCGTACTGTGGTCACAACCTGTGATACAATATTGTATATATATATATATATATATATATATATATATATATATATATATATATATATATATATATATATATATATATATATATATATATATATATATATATATATATAATACATTTACTTTACCCTGATAAATTTCTCGCACTTCCCTCCGTCCCTTCCCCTCTGCCCTCGCCCGCTATGGTATGCGGAAACACTGACTCAGAAGAATGATGGAGCACATACAGATACAATGACAAATTAATTATTGTAAGTATTGTACAATAAAACCTGTATATTAAAAGAGTTCAAGAACAATGCTTCACTGGGAAGGGACTTTCAGGCCACCCTGTATATATATATATATATATATATATATATATATATATATATATATATATATATATATATATATATATATATATATATATATATATATATATATATATATATATATATATATATATATATATATATATATATATATATATATATATATATATATATATATATATATGTTGTTCGTCTTTCGGATACTCCCGTTAGGGGTTGGCGCAGTGGTTAGGGCAGCGGCTTGGGATCCAAAAGGTCCTGAGTTCAAGCCCCGTTGGGCCACTGAATTAATACACCAGGGGGTTGACTCAGCCTGTCATCCTTCCGAGGTCGACGAAATGAGTACCAGTGTACTGGGCCGGTGTATACCCCGGTAAAATAGGTGTGCCAGATCCCTGTGTCGCAAGAGGTGACCAGGGTTGCGTCAGGAAGGGCATCCGGCGTAAAAAATGTGCCAAATCACGATGCGGATCATATTGATGATCCGCTGTGGCGACCCCTAACGGGAGCAGCCGAAAGAAGAAAAAGATATATATATATATATATATATATATATATATATATATATATATATATATATATATATATATATATATATTGTTGCGGATCCGGGGTGGCGGGATTCTCACCCAGTCCTAGGCGCCACCCTCACCACCACCGTCTCCAGGGTTTATAACGCCGGCTGGCTCAGCACAGGCCTCGGGTCATGCGCCTTCAATCGCGATACCAACGTAATCCTTGTACCTTGCCAGTTGGGGAAATAGAACCCCAAGTTACAGACTGGTTTTGTCAGAGACCGAGCAGAGTCTACCAGTCTGTAACCATTTTTTGGTGTTATATGCCAATTGAATGGATCGTTCCTCGACGCGACACGAATTCACCAGATTTATTGGGGAACATCGGGGATCACAACACAAGCAACAATCACGACAATGGTTTTATTAACAATCCTCAACCCGTTCTTAACTAGGGAACCACGGACTAAAGGTTGAGGGGGTCGCTACCGAAATATGCCTTATACAACACATGCAGAAAAGCACAAACAGCATGCATGCAAGACAAGACAGAGTACTTGGTGATGTCTCATGGACGAGAGGACAGTGTCAAAAGGGAATCACAACAGGCGGCTGTCCAGGGATTTGAACTCCAGCTCGAATGCACTGCGTGGCGAAATGGAGCTCGTCCTCCCTTTGCCAATTTCGCACCGCACGCGGTCTTCGCGCGCTCTGACCTCGCGTAGGGTCGACATTGGGCCTCAGCTAATCTCTCTCACGGTCCAGCATACAAATCCCGGCATGGCCTGTTCTCCAGACAAGGCCCAAATCGAGGTTGACGGGCTCCAGCAAGCGGATCGGCAAACGTGACGAGCCATTGATGTGAGCAAGTACGCAGGCTCCACGGCCAGAGGCAGGCCGAACCCGATCACCTCCCCATACGAGTCGATCGTCGACTCTATGCGCAGGCAGCCTTTCAAAGCCGACCACCGTTTTTGTACCGGCAGATTCCACACTGACCCTCCTTCGATCGCTCGCCTCCAAAACACGAGCACTCTTTCGAGAGTGACTGTTCTCCACACACAGCTCTTTCCACGAAGCCCTCGTTTTTCGCTTCGTAGCGACTCCGAGCACACCTCAAGAACCCAACGCTCGTCCAAACTGAGAGCTCCCCTTTTCCTTTCGTTTCTTCCTTTTTTGTCCCACCAGCACGCCTCTCTCGGCGAAACTTACCAAAAAGCTCCGCCCCTTCACGTCACTTCCTCCCCTTATCTCCACCTCCTCCCCTTGGCCACACCCTCCCAGCCGACTGAGCGGGGCCTATCGTCTGTAGAGGGGAGGAAGGAAAGGGGACCCTTGTTCCACCACCACCGCTCAGACAACAAAACAGCCTTTTATATCTCCCGACACACACATATAACATCATTTTTACCACACAACCTAGCTAAGCAGGCATTTAATGGGGGATCTGAGCTCATCCTATATTTCGTATTCCAATAAGGGCCATTTCCGTAACTATATATATATATATATATATATATATATATATATATATATATATATATATATATATATATATATATATATATGCCTTCTTTATCCACTCAACTCCCTCATCATTGCTGTTGAGAAGTGGCTCAGCCTGCATTCTCTAATCTGTCTCATTAACCTTGTGTTCTCTGTCTGTCCCGTGTTGTCATGTCAATGATGATGATGATTAGATCGAGCCGTGTCTGTCCCTTGTTCCGATGTGAATTAATAAGATTTGATAGAGCCGTGTCTGTCCTGTGTTCCTATGTGAATGAACAAGATGAGATAGAGCAGTGTCTGTCCTGTGTTCCCATGTGAATAAATAAGATTTGATAGAGCCGTGTCTGTCCTGTGTTCCCATGTGAATTGATAAGATTTGATAGAGCCGTGTCTGTCCTGTGTTCCCATGTGAATAAATAACATTTGATAGAGCCGTGTCTGTCCTGTGTTCCCATGTGAATTGATAAGATTTGATAGAGCCGTGTCTGTCCTGTGTTCCCATGTGAATAAATAAGATTTGATAGAGCCGTGTCTGTCCTGTGTTCCCATGTGAATGAATAAGATGAGATAGAGCCGTGTCTGTCCTGTGTTCCCATGTGAATTGATAAGATTTGATAGAGCCGTGTCTGTCCTGTGTTCCCATGTGAATGAATAAGATGAGATAGAGCCATGTCTGTCCTGTGTTCCCATGTGAATTGATAAGATTTGATAGAGCCGTGTCTGTCCTGTGTTCCCATGTGAATGAATAAGATGAGATAGAGCCGTGTCTGTCCTGTGTTCCCATGTGAATTGATAAGATTTGATAGAGCCGTGTCTGTCCTGTGTTCCCATGTGAATGAATAAGATGAGATAGAGCCATGTCTGTCCTGTGTTCCCATGTGAATGAATAAGATGAGATAGAGCCATGTCTGTCCTGTGTTCCCATGTGAATGAATAAGATGAGATAGAGCCGTGTCTGTCCTGTGTTCCCATGTGAATGAATAAGATGAGATAGAGCCATGTCTGTCCTGTGTTCCCATGTGAATGAATAAGATGAGATAGAGCCGTGTCTGTCCTGTGTTCCCATG
Organism: Eptatretus burgeri; assembly: GCF_056783735.1. NCBI lineage: Eukaryota > Metazoa > Chordata > Myxini > Myxiniformes > Myxinidae > Eptatretus > Eptatretus burgeri. The sequence goes on along the minus strand of NC_140968.1, from coordinate 33,059,407 downwards.
TGAATTGATAAGATTTGATAGAGCCGTGTCTGTCCTGTGTTCCCATTTGAATGAATAAGATGAGATGGAGCCATGTCTGTCCCTTGTTCCGATGCGAATGAATAAGATCTGATAGAGCCGTGTCTGTCTCGTGTTCCCACGTGAATGAATAAGATATATGTTACCTCAGTTTTGTTGTGTGTGTGTGTGTGTGTGTGTGTGTGTGTGTGTGTGTGTGTGTGTGTGTGTGTGTGTGTGTGTGTGTGTGTGTGTGTGTGTGTGTATTCCGCTCTTTCTCCCTCCCACTCTTTCTGTTGTAATAAACCTATGTGTTCATAAAAATCTGTACGTGGTCATTTGAGGTGGAGGACTTCACCATTAAGCGTGAGTGAATTTGCTTGAAAAATCTGGTAACGGGCCTATTGGGAAACAGATGTAAAGCACTCTTAAAATATTAACTTGACACCTCTCACTTAAAGTCAGCCTCTGCACAGTTATATCAAAACGAGCTGATTCATTGCACAGTCACAGATGTTTAACCCCAATATGAGCCCGTTCAAAAATTACGTTACACTATTTTTTTGGAGAGGCACGTATGGACTTAGTTAAACCTTACAAACAATTATTATTCTGCCAACATCAATGCATAACATAAAAAGGTGCGAAAACTGATCCCCTTAACGACAAACATATCAGCTTACTTCCAATCATCAGCAAGGTCATGGAATCCATCATCACAGTTGATATGAAATCGTTCCTTTTCTCCAACGACTTCATCACAGATCATCAATTTGGTTTCACATCAAGTCACTCTACCTTGAACATGCTGTTTCGACTCACCCAACAATGGATGGAGTCCCTCAATGTCAGGTGTGAGAACAGGGCAGTCTCTCAATATATCTCATGTTTTTGATACAGTCTGTCATCTTGCCTTGCTCTCCAAACTCTCTGCCTATGGCATCAAAAGCCAACTGCACACGTGGCTTTCTGACTTCCTCGACTCAAGTAGCCAGTGTGTGGCTTTTATCGGCTCTCCCTGTCAAGGCTGGAGTGCCCAAGGCATTGTTCTGAGCCCAGACCTGTTCCTGATCTTTCATAAATGATCTCTCTGAATCTTTGGAAAACCCTCTTTATCTATTTGCTGATGTCTCAATCCTCTGCGGTGACATCTCTCATCCTTCAGACAGGCAGGCTACAGTCTCTTCCCTTTCTTCAGATGTTGATAGAATCACAAGCTGGTCAAACACTTGGAATATGTCTTTCAATCCTGACAAATCTCATACTCTCACGATTTCTCTCCAAAATGACCATCTTGCAAACCGTCCTATCTATTTTCCAAACAATTCTCTTGAGGAAGTTCAGTCATTCAAACTCCTGGGTCTCACTATCAGTCATGTCCTTTCTTGTGCAAACCACATTTCAAAGTTTGTCTCAAAAGCCAGTCACCAACTGGGCATCCTCCATCGTACAAAGTCCTTCCTTGGAACACCTGAACTCCGATTCACCGATAAGGCTTTACCCACAGCTTGATGGAGTACTGCTCTCCCTGAAGGGGTGGCTTCACTGCCTCACACCTTGCTCAGCTTGACACCGTGGAAACCAAGCCCTTCAAGCACATGTATACTCGGGATAAGATTCCGCACAATTTTCTAAATTCAGAGCCAAAGTATTGCTAAACTGCAGGTTCGTGTTCCGATTCATGTTCTTATTCATATTCTGGAATAACCAAACTATAATATTCAATTAAAATTAGGTCGTTCCTCAATCTTTAGAGTGATGTCTGCAGACAGACCATGTCTGACAGACAGACAGATGGACAAAGTGAATCCATTGCTCAACCCCACCTTTCGCTTCAAGCACGCAGGGCAAAATTTTCCTTCGAGCATGCGGGGCATTGAGAATAATAAACCTTTGTAAAGTCAGTGGAGTATTTTACTTGATAACATTTCATTAAACCCTCTCATGAATCATTTCACGAAAAACAGCCCTGGTGGTGCAATGGTTAGTGTGTCTGCTCTAAGTCTGGGAGGTAGGCAGTTTGAACAGTTTGAACCCCCAGTCGATTGAGTCATACTGAAGACTTTGATGAAAATGGCACGTGATGCTTCCTTGCTTGATGCTCAGTCGCTCAATCATGAGTCGCTAATAATAGCGCAGTCTTTGAGGGGCCTTATATCCTGGTGTCGGCTTAGTGGTTAGGGTAGTGGCTTGGGATCCTAGGGTCCTGAGTTCAAGCCCCATTGGCCGCTGAATTAAAAAATGCACCAGGAGGTTGGCTCAGCCTGTCATCCTTCCGAGGTCGGCAAAATGAGCACCAATGTACTGGCAAGGGGGACACTGCATCAGCGGCATAGCCGCATCCCAACCAATGATGCAACCAGCAGCCACAGGCTGCACTTGATAGAGAAAGAGATAGGGGCCTTATGGCCTCTTCCTGTGTTGAAGTTCCAGTTGTAAGGAAACGCATATCTTCTTACTACGACCACTACTACTTGATATGAGAGCCTTTCATTGCAATACTCCATACCAAGCTTTGCTTCCTCAAGTTCATCACAAACGGAGGAAGAATAACACTCCAAACATCGCTCAGGTAAACAGCTGGCTAAAAGAGTCGTTAATAAAGGGGACCTGAGAGCGAAATGAATGAGAAGTTAATGGTGACAGAACTGGAGCAGATTGCACTGAATGAAGTTATGATTAGGAAAGAATATTTCGGAAGAGCAAGGATTGTATGGACAATGCAAGTGAATCTATATGTTACTATATCTACTATTTATACTATTATACTATACTTTGAAGGCCCCAAGTATTCCTACCTCTTTGCAGGGTCAGCCAGGGAAAAGTTTTGGGCCTAATTCTTTCACGAACCGACAGGCGAGGCCTGAGGTTCGACTGAAGATTATTTTGGCAAGGATTTGTAATCAGTTCAGTGTGCTGGTGATAACTCACTCACTTTTCTTGAAAGACTTTATCGTCCACAAACTAATATGTGAGCTTGCAGGACAACTGGCTTGATGTCCATCCGAAGGATGGTGCATTACAGTAGTGCAAACAATATTTTTTTACGGCCACGGGTAGCGAGTGTATTTTGAGGGGGTTAATCCTCATTTCTCCTCGGAAGAACCGAACCTTGGGCCACTGCTCACAATTAACTTTGTTGTACGGTGGGTTGCTTAACAACCACGAATGCCAATCAGTTAACCACGAGTTCCAGTGTCCACCGTCCAATTTGCCATTTAAATAGAGGTCACGTGGCTTCCTGACCAGGGAACGTGCCCTCGGCGATGCACCAATCTTATCTTGATTAGATCTTAAGTAAGGCGGCCAAGCGTTTATCACTGGTGCACGCCAACTATGACAGGTTAATTAGTTTGGGAATTACCTCACAGTCTATCTAGGTTCGGACAATGCTGGATCAATGGAAAGAAATGACAATCATGGACAGGTTGAAACGTCAACAAGGAATTTATAATTATAAAAAAAAATAAAGTAAACTGAAGGACTTAATATTTCCTTGTACTCTTAAATGGATGAATTCAAATCAATCAAACATTCAATTAACAAAATAATCTCAAACAAATAAAGAAGTCAACAAGCATTTCTAGAAAAATGGACAAAGAGCAGATGCTTATCACTATGCCTTACTTAACAATTAAACATGCGACATGGGTACCCATCAGATCATTCAGGGGGAAAGGAAATCCGGTCTTGGCTTACCAAGGCAGAAGTCGTCGTGTGTCTACGAAAACAACCCAAAATGTGTGAGCGTGCCTTGGTCCGCTGCCAGCGCCCTGCCTCAACATGCACCCACCCACAAACAGGCTCGAACACCAATAGACGTCACATCATCACCTTCCGGAACCAGGGATGCCAAGAATCAGGTACCCAGCAGAACCAGCAGGAATGATCCAACTGTCATCAACCGCCATTGCTGCTGTCCACAACCGTCAGGAGTTGTCAGGAGCTATAAGGAGCTACATCCAACAGTCAGGAGCTGTCAGGAACCGTCAGGAGTTATCAGGAGCTGTCACCAACTGTCAGGAAGGCGGTTCACCCATCCTTTTATAGGCGACCAGTGTGGGTGGAGCCTCAAGCAGACTTCAGCCAAATCCAACTTGCCTATTGGCGCATCGCGGCATGTGAACTCCAACGGTCAATTCTCGTGATCATTCTTTCCTCACAATCAAACGAGATGCAACTCCCAATTACCAGGCCTGGCTTACGACGCCATGTTCGGGGTGCTGGACGAATGCCAGAAAGCAGCCATTTTCCGGAACAACCAAGCGAAAACGTGAAGCGCTCACAAAACGTCAACAGGTAATTATCACCTCTCTGTTCAGCCCGACAAGAACAAGACCCAGCTTGTGTCCATAGAGCTGCTGAACCGGGTGTCAAACGTCGATGGAAAAAGGTGGTCCTGAGGTAAATGATCCACAGCCGTGTTTGACTGTCAGAATAACTGTCCAAGAATAACTTGTGGCATGTTTCTTCAAATGTCCTGCAAGTCCAATGTGAAAATGATTACCAAAATAAAATGTGTAAATAAATCGTCTATTTCCAAGCCGATGTGTCTTGATGGAAAGGGAATAGAAAGAGTTTCCATTGGGCTAATGGCTATCACGTGCACGAACGGTGAAGATCGCTCATGCAGAAATGAAAAAGACACAAAATCATGTCATGAAGACGTCGTAAAGAGGAAAAGGTTATCCCATAGGAAAGGAAGGGAACCTGTTCTCTACCCTTCTCCAACACATCAAAGAGTTAGAATCCCACCAGACAAGGTGATGGGTCGAATCTGAACATGCATTTATGGAAATAACTGTCTGAGGACTTGGATGTTGTGTGCATTAGTCGGATCCGATTCTGAAATCCAAAACAAAATGTATTTTTTATGGCTCCGCTGACGAAGTCGCCGGAGGCATTATGTTTTCGGGTTTTCTGTCCGGACATCCATCCTCATAGGTGCGATGACTCATGTAGAATGTTTATTGGTAATTATGATGTCATAGGTCACGTAGTGTGGCAGCCATGTTGGAAAAAAATAAAAACTTTGGACCTCTGTCTCCGAAACTGCTCCATGGACAAAATTGAAACTTGGAACATCAAGTACTCCCCATGGGAAATAAGTGTGATTTTTTTGATGATGCCATAGATGGCCTCATTATGGCATCATAATTGGATATGGATGAAAAATTTTAAGGGTCATCTGGGGCAAAATTGTATGTGGGGAAAAAATTGATGACATCATTGGTCATGTGGTTCAGCAGGCATATTTTTTAACATACAAGCCTTCAAAAATGTTGTTCTCCAAAACAGCTGAACAGATTGAGGCGAAACTTCACAAGTATGATATCCCATCCATTAGGAACAAAAAGTTCTCCAACCATGATGTCATAGGTCACATGATTTGGCAGCTATGATTCTTTTTTAAGAATAAACTTTAAAAATCTTCTTCTCCAGAACGGCGTGACAGGTCGAGGGGAAACTTCATGAATAATTAAAAGGTCACATGGTCTTGCAGTCATCCCAGATTAACCGAAAATCTTTAAAAAAAATTCTCTCTTGAACCGCTTCATCAATCAGTATGAAACATCACAATTATGATCGAGTAGTCATGTGGAATATATGATTTAAATTTTAACCTGATTGGATGCATGGTCTGGCAGCCATAATTATTTAATATTTTGAATCTGGGTTCATGGTTTTAAATCAAACTTGGTACATGTATGTATAATGATGTAATAATGTGGGGGGAGGCATATCTGACGATGGCACAACGTCGAAGAGTGCCCTTCTAGTTCCTCCATTATTTAAAAATCGTTATGAATGTTTTGTAAGATACAGTAGTTATATCCTTCATACGACATGTGAATGTGATGTGATGTTTCCTCTGGAGTAGTGAAATGAAAAATGATCTATTGTAGGCCAGAAGCGGTGTCCACTGATAAAGAGGAAGAGACAGATGTGATCTTTGTTTTAGAGGGAAAACAAATGAGGTTTAAATTCATGGAATGCAATTGAAAAAGGAAAGGAGATAAAAGTATGGAGAAGTCATCAAATGCTGGTTTGTTATTGCTTAAAGCCGAGTATTTTCAGTAATAGCTGGACACCGTGCGGACGGCAATGTTTCCTCCATTTCCTATTTTAACGTCTTTATCCTCGTTATATGATTGCAAACATGCCTCTTTTCATAAAAAGGCGTTTAGGCCAATTCGGGAACGTTCTGACGTATTTTTTTTTCACAATTTTGGTCAATTAAAGAAATTGTAATTGCACATGTGGCTGATATATTAGCTCAGAGATGCTCTTTTTGAGCTTTCTTGTTTTGGGTTAGATTTTCGACCCAACAATAAAATGTCACCCTGGTGTTTCACATGGAGAGTGTTGCGTCATTGCGTGAAGATGTTAAGCCCAGTTTCCCTGTGCCTCACCAGACCTCCACAACCCCAACCCCAGTCATCCAATCCCTGAGCGCACACACCCTCCATAATACCAACACCACCCACACCACAATCCCAATGCAACCTGATGTCCACTTACTGGAAAGGGGGAAAGAAAAGTGAGATACGGTGCAATGACAGAAGAAGGGGGCAAGGAGACAGACACTTTACAATGGACTCGGACTCCTCCAAATTTTTTAATTCACACTTTAACATTTGCATTGTGACCTCAGTGAGTACCGTACGTAGTTGTGCTCAGTTGGAAAGACCCATCGGTGTGCATGCTGCTTCAAAACGAAGTGCTCCAGGTGTAGCCTTGGTTTCGATATTTCGGACTTGCAAGTGCTATTCCAGTTTACCTCCCTATTCAGCTGGTCCAGGCCACACTTGTTAAATGCTTTGCAAAGAGTGCGCTGCACTACATGAGTGGAAAGAGCAATATGTATAGTGT
>NC_140968.1:32952537-33047537 GCF_056783735.1 Eptatretus burgeri | reverse complement strand
GCGCAGTGGTTAGGGCAGCGGCTTGGGATCCAAAACGTCCTGAGTTCAAGCCCCGTTGGGCCACTGAATTAATACACCAGGGGGTTGACTCAGCCTGTCATCCTTCCGAGGTTGGTGAAATGAGTACCAGTGTATTGGGACTGTGTATACCCCGGTTAAAATAGGTGTACCATATCCCTGTGTCGTAAGAGGCAACCAGGGTTGCGTCAGGAAGGGCATCCGGCGTAAAACATGTGCCAAATCACTATGCGGATCATACGGATGATCCGCTGTGGCAACCCCGAAATAAGAAGAAATATATATATATATATATATATATATATATATATATATATATATATATATATATATATATATATATATATATATATATATATCGATGTATATTAGGGTGTTTCATATTGCAACGTTTTTATGCAAGTCAAGTTGGCTACCGGTCGTAGCTTTCCAATATGGATACAAACCCCACTCGCCAATTTTTAGAATTTTTCTCACAAAAATGGCCGCCGGCGGCTATTTTTACCAAAATGGCGGCCTTTTTTCGTGTTTTGACACAGAAATCGACTCCTACACCTGCTGAAATACGTTAATGTTACTTGATATGTGTATGTTTGTAGATGATTATGATTGCTATGTCTGCTTGCAGTCGGGGACATCATTAGGCATCCAATATGGCGGAAAAATCCAAAATGGCGTCCAAGATGGCCGATTTTTGGCCACTGGAAAGTTGTTCCCTCCGATGTGGGTTCTAATATGTCTAGTTATAGGTTTTTGGGTGTGCTGAATTCGTTTTTTATGCTCTAAAATGCAGTACATATATTACAGAGACATCTGCGGGGGTCATGCTCTCGCGTTAAGAAGTAGTTCTTGCAAGTCCGAAGAAGAATTTTGAATATTCTCACCCTCATTGATATCAGGTGTCGATTCGACACCTATGGTATTTGACACCGCAATTGGTAATTTTCGCTCTTGCCGATTCCAACGTGCCCACAGATGAGCGAGAAACGATGGAAAAACTGTTGCATCAGACACCTAGACTACCTCATGATCAACTCAGCTCAGGAAAGCCAAAATTTCCGGCTGTGGATGAGAATGAGAGTAGTGACCTGTGTCTCAGCAGTTTCGTAGATGACGACTCGTGGCGGTTATTCAATCTTCTTGAACTATATGATGTACGAGATGAAGAATGGATGTGTGAGCCTGCAAGCACATGGCCAAAAAGTGATGGTTACCAAAAATTTGCAAACTATGTGCACAATGGTCACGTAGTTAACGACCTTGCAGAGCGTGGAATTAAGTTGATTTCGGATTTTATAGACAAAACGAGGGATGAACAGCAAAGGCAAGCTTTGCTTCAAGTGGTTGAGTGGCACAGGCAGAATTATTCTGGATACACGAAATCCACTCTTCAGAAAATGTAGATCACTATATGAAGCGAAGTGTGAACATTGATGTTTTTGAACTATGGAAATTTTAATTTGAAATGTCGCTACAGCCATGTATGCCATGCCATGGCCAATATTATTGATTATCGAGGCTGATAGGCACGCATACATGAATTCATATTAGAACATTCATTATGGCATTAGTATACTAGTAATTCGTGTATATACTGTACATGTTAAATAAATACATGTTTGACCTTCGAATATTTAATTATTTTCTGATATCAATGAGGGCGAGAATATTCAAAATTCTTCTTCGGACTTGCAAGAACTACTTCTTAACGCGAGAGCATGACCCCCGCAGACGTCTCTGTGACAGATATACTGCATTTTAGAGCATAAAAACGAAATCAGCACACCCAAAAACCTATAACTGGACATATTAGAACCCACATCGGAGGGAACAACTTTCCAGTCGCCAAAAATCGGCCATCTTGGACGCCATTTTGGATGCCTAATCTCTAGTCCCCGACTGCTAGCAGACATAGCAATCATAATCATCTACAAACATACACATATCAAGTAACATTAACGTATTTTAGCAGGTGAAGGAGTCGATTTCTGTGTCAAAACACGAAAAAAGGCCACCATTTTGGAAAAAATAGCCGCCGGCGGCCATTTTTGGGACGAAAATTCTAAATATCAGCAAGTGGGGTTTTTATCCATATTGGAAAGCTACGACCCATAGCCAACTTAACTTGCACAAAAAAGTTGCAATATGAAATACCCTAATATATATATATATATATATATATATATATATATATATATATATATATATATATATATATATATATATATATATATATATTCTCCTTTGAAAAAAAAAGAGGAAACTCTTTTTGGGGGATGTTGCTGATGATGTGGTCCTGCGTGCAGAGAAAGGTGATACTTTCATCTCAACACTGCATACTCCAGGATTTCAACCACCATTCATCCACATCAGTCCTTAAAGTCAGCTGGAATAACATAAAGATCCAGGGTGAGGAGAGCTTCCTACTTCCATCAACACTGACAACAACCGTTCTGTAGACATAATCACAGAGTTCTAATATATTGGTTTTAACATCTCCTCATCAGGTAGTTCTATGCCTTCATTCAGGAGGAAATCTGCTATTGCACAGTCCACACTGGCGTCACTTTTGATTGTCTGGAAAAACCCGGTTCACACTTGCCTCAAGCTCAGATTCTATAACACACTTATAGCACCAATATTTGCACATGGTTTTGAAACCTGGACTAGGACTGTGACCGTTAAGTTCCGCATTAGTGCATTTGATGTGGACTCTGTGTCTTTTGCACCTGAAAAGGTGGAGAAGATTCATTAAACGCTCAAATCTGACTCTGCTAGTGGACCGGACGGCATCAGCTCACATGTCCTAAAATCCTGCTCTGCTGCTCTTTCACATCCTCTCGCTACCCTTTTCACCGTGTCATTGTAATTTGCGCGAGGTCATCTTCCATATGCTTGGAAATCCACCAACATCACTGCATGACATAAAAAGGTACAAAAACGGATCCCTTTAATGACAGGCCAATCAGCTTACTTACAATCATCAGCAAGGTCATGGAATTCATCATTATAGTTTATATGACATCCTTCTTTTTCTCGAAGAACCTCATCACAGACAACCAAATTGGTTTCCGACCAGGTCACTCCACCATGGGCATGCATGCTGCTTCTCCTCACCCAACAATGGATGGAAGCCCTCAATGTTAAACATGAGATCAGGGCCATCTCTCTGGACATATCTCATGCTTTGGATACAGTGTGACAACCTGGATTACTCTCCAAATTCTCTGCCTGTGGCATCCAAGGCCAACTCCACACATGGCTTACCGACTTCCTCTACTATCATAGCCAACGTGTGGCCAACGTGTGGCTCTCAACGGAATCCTTTCATCATCACTTACAAGGCCTTCATCTGCAGCTTGATAGAGTACTGCTCTCCTCTCTGGGCTGGCTACCCTGCCTCACATCTTGCTAACTTGACACTGTGGAAACTACGGCCTTCAAGATTATTGAAATCTCCCATGATGAAGCTGAGTCTATTGGTCTATCACAACGCCGATAGACAAGTCGGTGGTCTCTCTGTTTTCTACCATCGTCTTTCTGGTCTTTCACCCTCTGCTCTTTCTGTGGTTTGTTCACCCCCCAGCCTTCAGCAGGCCACACATGGTCCACCATCAACCCCTTATCACTGTTCACCTCCACTCATTTGTTCCTCTTATTTCCCACCTGTGGATTCAACTCCCACATTCTATTCAATCTCATTCTTCCCTCCAGGTCTTCAAGACAGCTGTTCACCACCATCTCAAAACGTCTTCAATCCAAAACCATGATCTTTTCTTCCCTCATTAACCCCTCCCTCCACCACACCCCAATCACTCCCTCCTTCCAAATTTCCAGTTTTCCCTCCTGAGAGTTTCCTTCCGTATCCATCTTGTCCACCGCATGCATCCTCTCCTGCCCCTCTTTCCTTCCCACACCCATTGTTTGTCCAAATCTGCCTCTATCTTGGCCTTCAACTCTGCTGTTGGTATTCACCCCCCCCTCTCAACTGTTCATTTTGTCCTGTTGTGTCCTGATCCATTGAGTGTACTAATTCTAGTTCTTCCACAAGCCTCAACTATGTATTAAAAAAAAAAGACTTGCGACAAATTATTGGAACCCAATGCAAGATCTCATTACCAAGACTGCCTGGTGGAGCACACAACCCTTGTAACTCTGATCAACTGAGCCCAACTACGATGGTGTAGCCATCTTTGCCATCATCCAGAAAGTGAAAGCAATACAGCAATCTCCTTTTTGACTCACCTATCACCTGACTGGAAACACTCTTGAGGCTGCCCCCACACTTGCTGGAAAGTAGCCATCAAACGGCTATTTGAACCAAAATGCCTGTCCATAGAAGATGCAAGAAGAATGGCCGTCAACTGAGCGATTTGTAGAGGGGTCATTGCTGCGCCTTGTCACATCATGACATGCCAGATCATTGATTGATAATATGTGCACAATGTCCTGCAAAAAAATGTTCACTCCCTTCCAAAATTTTCACATTTTGATGCCACCTGAGCTTATTACCCTCACCAGAGGAGAGGGTATTGCATTTGGGTCCGTTTGTTTGTCTGTTTGTCCGCACACAACTTTCATGTTTTCCTTTGCAACCACTTGTCGGAATGAGACGAAATTTTCAACATTGGTGCGACTACTCATGTGGAATGTTCTGATGATAATTGTGACGTCATAGGTCACGTGGTGTGGCAGCCATATTGGAAAAACCTTGGACCTCTGTATCTCTGAAACCGCACCAAGGAAAAAATTGAAACTTTCCACATCGCAAATACTTCTCATGGGGAATGAGTGATTTTTTAATGGCATCATAGGTGCCCTCGTTATGACGTCATAATTGCATATGTGGTACACCACATCTGATCAGTATGAAAATTTTTGAGGCTCATCTAGGGATGAAATGGTCCACAGAGAGAGAGAGAGAAAAAAAAAACAAAACAAAAAAAAAATAACTTCATGACGTCATCGGACATGTGATTCGGTAGCCATATTGTTAAAAAAAAAAAACCTTCAAAATCTCTTTCTCTGAAGTGGCGGAACAAATTGAGCTGAAACTTTACACGTATGACCGCCTGTCCACGAGGAACAAAAAGTTCACACATATGATATCATAGGTCACATAGTTTGACAGCCATATTGGATTCACCCTAAAACCTATAGTAATACACCACTCAAAAGAAGTCGTGGTGAGAGCCTGCAATCTATGATTGCTCTTTTTCTTGTTTCATGATGCTTTCAAATCAAACTTAAGATATGGAGTCTTCACAAACTACTCCAAAGTGATAAAGCTAAAAAGTACAGATAAAATGTGAATAAGTTCGATGAAAGGAGAAAAATAAGATGATTCTAAGTTGCATAAGTATTCAACCCCTTTACTTAATGAACCCAAAATCATGTCAGGAGAAAATTAGTGGCTTGAAAGGTTACAAAATGGGGGTAATATGTTTCACCTGTATATAATCAGTGGTTTAACTCAAAAATTTAGCTCCCCCACTTATCTGAGGTGTCTCACAGTGCAACTCACTTTGTCAATGAACAAGGCAGACATGAAGACCAATGAGCTTCCCAAAGAAGTCAGATATAAAGTGGTGGAGAAGCACTGCTCAGGAGAGGGTAATAAGAATATTTAAAAGTCACTCATTATCCCTTTTAGTACATTGAAATCTATCATTAAGCAGTGGGAGACCTCTAATACCACCCAAACTCTACCCCGATCAGGTTGGCCATCCAAACTCAGCAGCCGGGCAAGCAGGAACCTGGTTCGGGATGTCACTGCAAATCCAACAATGACTTTGGAAGATCTGGATGGCTCTACAGTGAAGATAAAAAGTCTGCCACCCCTTTCAAAAATTTCACCTTTTGTTACCTTATAGCCTGGAATTAAATTGCATCAAGTCAGACTTTTCCACCTTCATTTACACGTTGTAACCCAGAACTTCAAAGGAAAATACAAATTCTATAAATTTCAGAATATTAATGAAAAATACAATACTGGAATATCTTGGTTGGATAACTGTCCACCCCCCTGAATTAATACTTGGTGGAAACACCTTTGACAGCAATTCCAGCTTTGAGTCTGTTGGGATAGGTCTCTACCAACTTTGCACACCTTGATTGGGTAATATTTTCGCATTCTTCTGTACAAAACTGTTCAAGCTCAGTCAAGGTGGGTGGGGAGTGTTGATGGACAGCAATCTTCATGTCATGCCACAGATTTTCGATTGGATTTAGGTCATGACTGAGCGAGCCACTCAAGGACATTTATCTTTTTGTTCCTTAGCCACTCTACTGTAGCTTTGGCTGTGTGCTTCGGGTCGTTGTCAAGCTGAAAGGTGAACTTCTGTCCCAATTTCAGCATTCTGGCAGAGGGAAGCAGGTTTTCCTCTAGGATTTTTCAGTATTTTGCTCCATTCATTTCCCCTTCTATCCTGACAACTGCCCCAGTCCCTGCTGATGAGAAACATCCCCATAACATCATGCTGTCATGACCATGCTTCACAGGAGGGATAGTGTTCTTTGGGTGATATGCTGTGTTGGGTTTGTGCCAAATGTAATGTTTTGAATTCAGGCCAAAAAATTCCATCTTGGTTTCATCAAACCACAAAACTTTTTGCCACGTAGCTTCACAATCTCCAGAGTGAATTTTTTCATACCTCAAACAGGACTCAAGATGGGCTTTTTTGAGAAATTGCTTCCTTCTTGCCACCCTACCATACAGGCGAGACTTGTGGAGTGCTTGGGATATTGTTGTCACATGCACATAGTGACCACTCTTTGCCATAAACACATGTAGTTCTTTCAAAGTTGCCATTGGCCTCTTGGTGGCCTCTCTGATCAGTCTCCTTGCTTTCTCATCCAGTTTGGAGGGACATCTTGATCTAGGCAGGATTTTGGTGGTACCATACGTCTTCCACTTCGTAATGATTGCCTTGACTGTGCTAAAAGGATATTCAATGCCTATGAAATTTTTTTATACCCATCCCCTGATCTGTGCCTTTCCACAACTATGCTGGAGGTCTTTTGAAAGCTCCTTCGTGCTCATGGTTGTCTTTGCTGTGAAATACACTACCAGTCGCGGAAACCTGCAGGAACAGCTGATTTTATTCTGCAATAATCAGAATCACTACAATTTAACAAAGGTGGAGGCCAATTAACTTGGTGTGTGATTGTGAAGGTGAGCGGATACACCTGAGCTAATTTACAGTTGCTATTTCAAGGGGGTGGACACTTATCCAACCAAGATATTGTAGTTTTGTAGGATGAATTAATTTTCTGAAATTTGTAGAATTTGTTTTTCACTTGGAAGTTGTGGGTTATGATGTGTAAGCAAAGGTGGACAAAAAGTCTGATTTAATGCAATTTCATTCCAGGTGAAAGGCAACATAAGGTGAAAAATTTGAAAAAAAAAAAATGGGCGTAGACTTTCTATAGGCACTGTATGTCTGAGACGGGGGTCAGTGTTCATCAATCAACAATCTCTCATTCCCTTCACAAAGCTGGCCTCTGTGGAGAGGTGGCAAGAAAGAAGCCATTACTGAAAAAGACATCTAAAAGCTTGTATGGAGTTTGTGAAAAAGCATCTTAATGATACTGCATGCATGTGGAGAAATATTTTGTGGTCTGACGAGACAAAAATTGAACTTTTTGGTTTAAATTCAAAGCACTACGTCTAGTGCAGGCCTAACACTACACATCACCAATCAACACCACCCCGACTGTCAAGCATGGTGGTGGCAGCACCATGTTATTGGGGCTGCTTTTCATCAGCAGTGACTGGAAAGCTTGTCAGGATAGAAGACAGAATGGACAGTGCAGAGTGCAGGAGAATCATTGATGAAAACCTGCTCGAGTCGGCCAAGATTCTGAAATGAAGGAGATTCACATTTCAGCAGAAGAATGATCCAAAGCACAAAGCCAAAGCCACAATGGAGTGGCTGAATAAGAAGAAAATAAATGTTCTTGAGTGTCCCCAGTCAAAGTCCTGACTTTGACCCAATTGAATATCTATGGAGAGACTTGAAGATTTCAGTCCATCGACAATCCCCAAATTTGGCATAAATAGAGCAATTTTTACGTGAAGAATGGGCAAAGGTTTCACCATCTCACGGTACAAAGCTGGGAGAGCCCCGACCCAAAAAGACTCATAGCAGTCATTGCTGTAAAAGGTGCTGCAACCAAGTACTGACCGAAGGGGCTGAATACTTTTACAACCAGTGAATTTTGATTTGTACATGTTTTTACAGGTTTTTCCCTGACATGTAACCTCCTTTAATTTATAACAGTGTTTAGTTTGAACTCTTCAGTTATGGATACAAACATGTCGTGTTTGTTTGCATCCATATTGAAGTTCTGCAGTACCAAACATCTGTTTATCTTCAGTTATGAATAAAAAAAATGTAATTTGGAAAAATTTTCGACATAATTCGGAATTCATCTAAATGTGGCATTATTGGAAGGTGGTGAATACTTTTGCAGGCCACTGTATGTGCATGTATATATATATATATATATATATATATATATATATATATATATATATATATATATATATATATATATATATATCCATAACTGTACATGGAAAAGAGAAGACAAATCGTAGCTGATTACAACCATTGCTGCATGACTTGTGACCAGCAAATGTAGTTTGCCACATGAGCACATGTCGATTGCCTCACGACAGCACCATAAGGAGGACACAGTTCAGCGGTTGGGGATAAAGATGAAATGCCGTGATGTCACTGGAACATCTTACCATCCATAAATCTGAAAGGAAGTCCAGATCAAGTAGATGATTGTTAGCATTATGCTGTATTGATGAGCCCTCAAAAGAGCGAAACATCTGCAGCTATGCTTTTTCTCTGCTTGTGACATTTGGAACCATTGCCAGTAAGACTATTCAGACTGCGAAACGTCCCCTTGGGGGGGGGGGGGCGCAGTGTAGCCCAACTTGACTGTGATGTCAGTGTTGCTGTCGGTTGGAGAACGGATTCATTTCATACATATAAACACAATTTCTTTATTTTATGGATTTAAAGCTCGAGAGCATGGAATAATAATGTCAGATCATAAAATCCAAAATGTGTAACCTGTGTTGGAAACTGGAATAACTGTTTCGGCTTTCAGGTTTCTTTATACGTGTGGTCGGGACAAAGTGTATGATATAACAGAGACGGGAGACACAGATTGCAGACAGACAGGGAATCGATACATTGTTTTGGGACGTCATTGTAGACCATGAGGAATGGGTGAAGACCAATTTTCGGTTCCTAATTGTTAATCGCTTTGTCCAAATTCCGTGCACGTAGTGGGATTTTATTTTTCTTTCTCTCCCCCTTTGTCTCGGCGATGGAGCGCACATCACGGGGTTATTAAATTGGGTTTTGTGATGTGTGGGGAGTGAGAGACGCGCTTTAGGAATCCATTTCGTCTGTGGGATTCAATAATAAAACACGCGCATCTAGTAGACATTTTTATTGCAGTGTTCCATCAGCGGACTGAGGGTCGGGCGGGCAACAAGCTCGCAATGAGACGTGGTTCCCGAGGGACGTGGCGAGGAAAATGGCCAACGCCCAGGGCGGCCCTCACTTTTCTGACAGCCTTGGACCTTTGGGGTTGTTATATATATAGTCAAGTTCTCCAACCTCACCAATTCCATTAAGGGTGAATTATATATATATATATATATATATATATATATATATATATATATATATATATATATATATATATGTCACATTATGAAAGTGTGTTGGCTTGGCAGAAGCAGAGCTTCCACCTGACAGTGTGCGAGGTCCCAGATTAACTCAAGAAGCAGGAGCTTATTGGTTCAAAGTCATCTTTCACAAACTCTTCCAAATCCCAAAACAGAAGCTAAACACTGTTTTTAACAGGATCAAAGGCTCGTCGTGTCGCTGCCAAACACATCTCACACATGACGAGACAAAACACAGCCAATGAGCTTGGGGTAATGCCGTCACTTCCCGTGGCACTCTGGGTACCAGAGATGTCACAACAATGGCTCCGCCTTTTTCACCGCACTAAGTGGGGCATTTCCTAAAGAAGAATTTCCTCCTCCCCATGGATGCCAACTTATGTGGATTATTATCCGTGCTCTTATCCTTTTAAATGGCAAGCGTCGAGCAAGGAAGAAGCACGTACCCGTTTTAAAGCCATTGGTATGACTCAGCTGGGGCTTGAACCACTGACCGTCCATCCAGACTCGGAGCGGACACTCCAACATTTACCTCTGTTTATGGTCACGTGACTCTCAAAACGACAGGTGGAATAAACTTGTACAAGACTCTTGATGTGAGTCTCACATGCAATGCGACTGGCATGTATATCCAAAGGTGGCACTGTCATTCATGCTTCAGCTCCGGTGTTTGTGTGTCATCCATCCATGGGCCGTTGACTTGTGCAGCTCAGAGCGAGCATCCATCTCTCACGACGTATGTGTCTGAAACTACCCGCTCCAGCTTCATTCCATCCGTTACCCTTACAGGATCCTAATCCCACACTCTTCTTCTTTTATGTTTTCACAATTGGTTGTGAGTGGAGTACCATCGTCTTGGAGATGCAGACGTTTCCACTGATGCAGTGCCCTCTGCAGTTTGGAGCAGGAATTTGTAAATTGTTCATTGTGCGGGCGATAACTCACCTACTTTACGTGACACACATTGATAACTTACCCTGCCTGCAAAACACCAGGATGACAAGCCGGTAGGCGACATGGGTGGTCGCTATATAATTGCATACTAGTCATACAGTTTTTGACAGATCGGGCTGAAAATTTTTGACAAAGAGGTTGATTATAGTGCGCATAAAAGCACAGAAGCCGATTTTTTATTTTCGAAAAAAAAATATATTTTTCGTATTTTTTCAAAATTGTCAAAGTCCCGTCAATGTCAAAGTCCGATTTCAAAAATGTCAAATGCTCGGCAACGGTGACGTCCATAGCATAGAACTAGATCCCGGTATGAACCTACCAGTCAAGTTTCATCAAAATCGGTTGACTCCTCTGGCCTCCAGAGCTGTCCATTACATACAAACAAACAGACAGACATACAGACAGATGGAAAATCTGAGAATAACGGGAGTCGAGCGACCACCCAACAGTTCATATCGTTGGGTCAAGATTCAAACCCAGACTGGAGGGCTCAGACGAGACGCTGCACACATTCTCGGCCACCATGCAAGCATGATAATCCCACCGAGTTAACCATGACATCACCTTCGTGTTTCGCGATTTGACGTCATGTTGAATGCTGTGCGTCTGGTCTGACATGCCCTTTAAAACGGTAATTATGAAGCATCCATCAGACAGAGAGCCCTGATGAGAGGTTTACTAGGAACCACCATTGTTAAACTACCGCAGGAACTGCTCACGATTAATAGACGACCGGATTGGGAGCAAGGACTCCTCCGATTACCCACCACGCATGCCATATAACCACGGCACCTTGAACACAGTCCCTTGAGCAATACAGTTAATCCGAAAACTCGCGGGTATTAAATTGTGTCAAGATATTGGCGCCGGTATAACCTCTGATCCGTGCTTACTCCAGTGAAACCATTTATATTCAGCGATATTGTGCGCTCTCGATGGCGAAACATGGAGAGCGTGCGCACACTGTGGACCCATTAGAATTCCGGCGTCGAATCGTACCCTGGGCATGTGCCATGAAATTGCCTATTACGTTTTAGACTCCAAATGCTAATACAGGCGTTTTTAACAAGGACAAAGCAGTGAAATGTAAATGTTTTACCGATGCGCGAGCCTTATATGCCCCGTCTGGGACTTTGTTAAAGAACTCCACTCCTGTGAACCCTGTGACCCCTCCAGCTTGTCTGTCCTCGACTCTCTCTCCATCGCCACATCAGCACCTCAATTTCCCCAGTTTTAATATCGAGGGCTGCGGTCACGCCCTCGGTCATGCCCTGCTGTGGACCCACAGACATCGGGGCCATAACTAGTGGAACGAAAGAAGAGGAATTCGGTGAATAGGTGTCACTCAGAAGCTCGCCATGACCATGCATAATTTCGAACAGCCCCTGCAATTGTAGAAGTGATCGCATTGAAATGGTCTCTGAGAACATTTTGCCAGAGGGTATTTTGATTCGTACAAGACGGCGCAGATTATAATATATAAATATATATATATATATATATATATATATATATATATATATATATATATATGTTATAGATTGGGGCAGCTATACATTTTTAAAAAAGAAGAGGGTGCAACCAACCAGATGTAAACTGGATATACTCTGATAATTTGAGCAAATAGCAAAAGCAGACCCGGTCTCAGGTGCCATTTCACCCGTTTCACAGCAGTTTCCTTCACAACAGTCAATTGGCCTGAGGAAGCCTGCTGTGAAGCGGGTGAAACGGCACCTGAGACCGGGTCTGCTTTTGCTTTTTGCTCAAATTAGCGGAGTAAATCTAGTTTACTTTTGGTTGGAAGCACCTTCTTCTTTGAATTAAAACACACACACACACACACACACAAATATATATTGTTACAGGTTTGCAGGCCAGGTCACAACTCTTTAACCAGCTTCCCAACCTTTGACCCTGAAACCAATGAGCCACAGATAACTCTGTGGCAAGAGGGGTTGTCAAGCATCAATGGATGCCATCTGAGACAATTAACTTTGGTAGGGTCCTCACATCCAATTCCTGCAAATTAATCCTCCCAGATGGGGAACTGTGCTCTCGATACCCAACTCCTTGAGATCAAGAACAGCTGAGCAGAATCCTAAGTGGGGCATCAGCTAGTCTATGATCGTAGCGAAACAGCGGGGCAAAACTCCCGTCCACTATTTACACACTAGTGTCTAAACAATAGAGAAAGAGACAATCGGGCAGGTTGGAAACGAATGGTCATGTTTAGCAAAAGGCACTTATTTATTGTAAACAGTTATTTTCAAAGCACAAGCAGTGTCACAAAGAATGAACCCTACCCATAAACACACAAGTCCCTCGTCATCTTACCACTAATCTACAGACACAGGCACCTTAATCATTCCGAGAAGTAAAATAAGCAAGGGTGAAAGATAGATAAAGCGAAGTCGGTGAGTATGGCATTGACCCCGGGCTCACCCACAGACGAACCGATTGGCTAACGTGCAACGAACAAGATGTGGTGCAGGTGATTGGGAGGTGCAGGTGATTGGGAGGTGTGATGTATGCGGTAGCTTGTAATGCAAGCTCTGAAAATAACTGTTGTCGACTCAGTTGATGCTCCACAACAGTGTGAGTCAATGAGTTGTGTGCACTGAAAGATGCAAGGATATAAGGTGCATGTGTAAAAGACATGAAAGGAGAGAAGTCGGTTCTGAGGAGATGGTCACCATGCCTGCAAATCCATGGCACTGTTCTCATTCCGCCTGGTGCTTCTTAGCATCACGTACCACCTGGTACTTCTGAGCTTTGCGTTCCCTTAAGCGCCTGGTGTGGACTGACATTCTGAACTGACACTCGCTGGACTCGAATCTCTCAGACAGGGCTCTCTTTCCTCTCTCGCTCAGAACCAACTCACTCTTCTAATTTCAGAGCTCGAACTTGACTCTGACCAGAGCTAAACAATCATTAAACTCTTGCGATTTCTCAGAGATCACTCGTTCTCTTCTTTTGCTCCTAACTAACTGGTTAAGAATTGCACTGCCGGAGATCTTATCAGCTTTGCCTCCATCATCAATCACGTCCGCTTTGGGCATCCCGCCACGCTGATTGGCTGGCAAGCTGTGATCCAGATTTTGTGATTCGTCCTCGAAGCACGGTGGGCAGAGCGACTGGTTAGAATCTCGCTAAAGCGATCGTAGTGCTGGTGAAATGGAATTATGTTAGGCAAGTGTCTTGAGAATATGGTTTGAGAATGTCGATTGAGAATGTGGTATGATAATGATGGAAGGGATGGAGTATGAGAATGGGTGTTTTAGAATGTGGTTCGAGTGGATTCCCACCACCGGACGAGCTCAAAGAGCATTGGAGTTAACTAATTTGATAACCCTAGCAACCTGGGGTAATTGATTAGGTGAGAACCCATTGCTTATTCATATATATATATATATATATATATATATATATATATATATATATATATATATATATATATATATATATCACATATGTCTATGATGTATATATATATATATATCACATATGTCTATGATGTATATATATATATATATATATATATATATATATATATATATATATATATATATATATACATATATACATATATTTATACATATATGCATGTATGTTTGTATGTATGTTTGTATGCCTGGTGTTAGCTTAATGGTTAGGGTGGTGGGCTTGGGATCCAATGATCCTGAGTTCAAATCCCCTTCGGCTGTTGAATTAACAGAAGGTGGGGTTGACTCTGCCTGTCATCCTTACGAGGTCAGCAAAATTAGTGCCAACATGCTGGTGTACTGTGTAGGAGTGGCGACTCGTCCAGGATTGTGCCCAATAGCCAAGGAGACTGAGTAGGCAGTACTAACGTTTTGAACAGAGTATGGATGGGCCCAATGGACACACACACACACACACACACACACACACACACACACACCCCCTTCTGAAGCACGTCTTACCTGGCACCATGACCATGAACCTCAGCCATAGCACTTGGTGCAGTTCTGACCAATAGGGGGTGCCTACCAACTGGCCCAGTTGCAATGTGGGGAAAACACAAAACCACTGCTTAATGCAGTCAGCTGCAACACTGCTAATTCCGCAGCAACAGTCAACATACATGGCTTTAGAAGCCTTTTTCGGGTTCAAATGTCACTAATCCAGTTAAAGACTGTGTATTCTGGTCTTGTGGTCTCGGATGTACGTGTTTTGTTTGACCATGAGCTTTGACCCTCAGGCCAAAGTGCATGTGAATGATCGTTTGACGAATGATCGTTTGTTGGACTGTGTACTTTGGTCCTCGATGTAATATACATAGCCCACAAGGTCTCCCAAATGTTGAGAAAACCGCAGTAAAAATCTAAAACAAATGTAGCTTTTAACGGCAGTACTCGTGGCCACAGCGCACTTGCCAAATGACGTCAAGGTATGATGTTTTGCAGTCAAAATCACACTGAGTTCCCAACTTTTGTCGATCTGGCAAAGTCATCTTGTAATTCAGAGGAAGCAAAACTGGGGATTACAAACGATAAAATCTTTAACGAGCTTGGGCTACAAAGGAAAGCTTGTATTTGCTTCCATAACACGTTTCAAATCTATATGCCATCATAGGTATTGTGATGTATATCGGAGTTTCCACCAGGAATCGGTGCCACACACAGGCATCGTCACCCTGTGTAGCTGAAGTGTTAGCAAGACCGAATTGAACATGGCAGAGTATGAAAGGTTTCCTCGTAACATGTCATGAAGCAGGGTGAATTAAACAGAGGTTCAAACAACGATGCTCCTGATTGTTGAGGTTTAGTAGAAGGAAGCAAGGCAATATATTCAGAGAGAACTAGAACATTCAAGGCCATGTTGGATTTCACACTGAGATTTGATAATTTTCAATGAGGGTGGACAGGATGTAAAGGGGAGGACATTGAAAGAGGTAATAGCAGTGCGTACATCATCTGAGAGATAAGCCTGGTGTTGGCTTAATGGCTAAAGTGGCTGGCTTGAGACCTTACAGTCTTGAGTTTGAGCCTTTGTCGGTCCATCGAAATAACACCAGGTGAGTTGACTCAGTCTGTCATCCTTTCAAATTCCAAGATCGGCAAAATAAACATCAGCTTACTGGTAACAGCGGCATGGCCGCACTTCGAGAAATGATGCGACCAACAGGCATAGTCTGCATACGAAACAACAACCTGAGAGATTTGCTGCAGCAAGTATTCAGTGTATGAACGACCATGCTCAAGGAGGTTGTTGGACTTTCATAGAGCATAAAGCTGACGGACAGCCTAGTGCCTGGTCCGACTGGTCCACCAAGCAAGACAAGTTAACGAAGCAGCAATCTGCACTGCCAATATTGTCCTTGGTAGGAAGGAAATAGAGCTGCGATAAATCAAAGAAGGAACAGAAAGAAAGAGCAATAAGAACGATGTACCTGCAATGAGTTTCTCCAAACATCACTGGACCGGGACCCTCGAAGATGGAGAGGAAAAACCACAGGTGAATGGAAGATGGATGCTGAGTCTGAATTTCCCTTTCGAATGAGAAGACGAGTTTCTTGGCTGAAATTACTTCTCGACACGTCTTGCAGTACTGTGACGTAGAGAGCAGACAGGTAAGATCTTATTCAAATGAGGTATCTGAACATCACTTTGCCTCCTGGACCCAATCTACTGGTATACTGTAAAACAGCTCTACATTTAAAACGGATGATGCCTGCAGGGAGAGACAGCAGATGCACCTTGTATCATCATGCAATTTGCCCTGAAGGCCAGAGTAAAAGATGAGTATTGCATTACTAAGCCTCATCATGGCCTGGCATGACCACAACGGACTTCAAACGAATAGCTTTACATGACCACATGGTCTTCAGACTAACGAACACGTGTTTATCTTTATCCCATTATTTAAAAAAAATTGTGCAAAAATGCGATTGTTCATGGAGGGGCACGTTTCTATCAGATGAATACCTAAAATGCTGAACTTTCACACATACCTTGAGGTTCTCTCCAAGGTAGATTGTGGACCGGCAGTTCCGAGACGCTCAAGGATTGAATTGGCGAAACCTCAATGATAGACGGTGTCCAACTGTTGATCTGAAGGGTCATTGAATCAGTCACTCAATAAGCTGAAATGATTGCACAAAACACTCTTTCTTTGTTTGAATCTTAATATAATAGAACCAATATATATGTATCTATATATATATCTACATAAATCTATACATATATATACATATATATATATATATATATATATATATATATATATATATACATATATATTGTGACGTCCACGGGACTTGAACAGTCCCGCCAACGTAGAATGAGCCGAAACGATGGAGGCGGTTTATTTATTTATAACCCAAACATGGCGGTTCTAATCGCTCTACCGCAAATGGGACGAGGAAGGTGGCACGAGTCACTTTTCACCGAGTTGATGATGTTTATTTGTTTTTACTATTAACCAGAAATAACAAGACTCAGCAAGAAGAGGGATCCAGGGCGATTCGACAGGATGGTGTGGGATCGGGCGTGGGGAAAAACACAGACAATTCCAATGAATATAGAGATCTCAAACCTTCTAAGGCGCCAAGCACGCACACACGCACACGCGCACACACACACACACACACACACACACACACACACACACACACACACACACACACACACACACACACACACACACACACACACACACACACACACACACACACACAAACAAAACGTAGCTATTTCTGGTGGTCAGGCTGGACCGTGGTGTGGACGCAACTGTCCCTGGATCGGCGTCGGACGAGCTGGCCTTGCTCTCGTCAGGGGGGGGCAGGAGAAACAGTGGTGCTGTCGACCTCCTGGTCTTGGCCCAAGTCCGCTCACAGCCGCCAGGGAACCAGTTCTGGCGCCAAGTTGCGAGCAGGAGAGGGAGGCAGGTCCGCCCGCCGTTCGACCCCGTACTCCGAGTCAGCAGAACCCCAGAGCCAACCAAGGTGAGGCACGAGGCTCGGCAAGGCTCCAAGACACGATGAAGAACACGATCGAATCAGCACAACAACAAGGATGCTCTCCGCGCAACAGCCTCCCCACCAAAAAAAACACGATCTTTTGGTTGTAATCTTCTTCCTCTTCCTTTTCGATCCCGAACAGAACCTTTTTATCCTTCTGTCCTCGTCACTTCCAATCGAGCCGTTTATTGGCCCACCGCCGTCGCCTCCTGCCAATCGTGATCACGGGGCGGAGCCATCCGCTGCACTGTCCTGTGACGTCATGGCCAGTCAAAAACGAAAATCTGACGGCGCTCCCTTACACTTCCTCACTCATCGGCGGTCTGTCGGCGACTGACAGCTTCTGCAGGTGGGAAAATATTCACGCATACGGATGAGGATCGCCTACATACGTGCACAAAACCACGCCTCCTTAGCTTCATTTGTTTACGCACGAAAAATTAAAGTTGGATACTTTTTGAACACACCTCGTATATATATATATATATATATATATATATATATATATATATATATATATATATATATATATATATATATATATATATATATATATATATATATATATTTATTGTTAAGGATTCAGCGGTGGCGGGATTCACACCTGACTCTTGATAGTCAAATGTTACAAATTCGGCGCCACCCTCACCACCGCAGTCTCTGGGGTTATAACGCTGGCTGGTTCGGCACAATTCTCGGGTTACGCGTCTCGAACCACGATACCAAAATACACCTGTACCTTGCCAGCTGGGGGAATATACCCCAATTACAGACTGGTTTTGTCAGAGACCGAGCGGAGTCTACCAGTCTGTAACCATTTTCGTTTTTATATCCAAATCGAGTGGATCGATCGTTCCTCGGCGCAGCACGAATTAATTCAAAGTGGCAACTTCATACGAATCAGCCAGATTTATTCGGGACATCAGGGAATCCGACACAAGCAAAGCATTCATGACAATGTTATAATTAATCTATAAACCATTCTTAACTAGGGAACTACGGATTATGGGTTTCGAAGGGAACTCTAATGAGATAAACCTTAAACAACATGCAAACAAGACATAGACAGCATGCAGACAAGACAGAGTACTTGATGATGTTTCATGGACGAGAGGAAAGTGTCAAAAGCACGAATGTGGCTCGTGACAAGCTGATGTCCACAGATTCGAGCTCCAAGCTCGAGCACGCCACGTGGAAAGATGGCGGCGCCGTACTCTGTCTTCTCAAGACACCGCTTGCACACGCCCTCCTCAGCGCGTTTTGACCCCACGCAATGTCGACGGCACAAGACCGTCAGATCGATGGTGGATCTCAGCTGGTTTCTCACAAGGTCCAGCATACAAGTCCAGGCCTGGCCTGCTCACCAGATCACAGACAGACACAGCCGTCCCCTACACAGCAGATCACGACTCCCACCAGTCGTCTCTCATCCAGCTGAGGGCAGACAGACCTCATGCAGTCCTTTCCCTGCCTTTCCTTTGGCCCTGGCTCGCTTCTCCAGGCCACAGAAAGCAGACCCGGCGTGCCCAGGTTCAGTTTCTCTCTCTGCAGAATCACCACTGTCTTTCCTTCGCTCGCTCGCCTCGAAGCCCACAGGCTCCTCCCTTCAGTCTCACTTCCCTCTCTAGGCCACTCCCCCTCTCAGCGCTGGGCGGGGACTATTGTCCGGAGAGAGGAAGGAAGAAGAAGAAGCTCTCGATCCACCACCAATGTACCAACGATGAACAGCCTCTTACACCTCCCGACACACATGCAACGTCCATTTACTGAACAGCCTGGCTAAACATGCATTTAATGGGGGGTCTGGGCTAATCCTATATTTAATAGCATACTAAGGGCCATTTCCGCAACAATATATAAACATACATGCAGTAGCAGGGGTACCCGGTGTTTCCGGGCAACATTGGGTCCCTCTTCCCACCCCCACCCATCATCGATATGGCTGAAAGAAGTGATGGTATAGATGTTTACCCTCGTCGCCTTGCAATGAATCTGGGGTGTGTTCAGTTTTCAAGTTTCTTGAAGAGCGCTCGCCAAGTGGCTTAAGCACTCAAGCAAGCACTCCATTCAAAAACGTTGAGAAGAAACGGCTGGCTTGGCAAGTGTTCGCCACTGTCGCTACGTGGTAACTGAACATACCCCTGGACATCTCGCCAGCATACAGTTACATACAAAACACCAAAAAAAGGACATTTTTTTAAAATTAAAGATTTCAAATGTTAATCATGAATATTTCTTGTCATGATTATTTCCTTAATCCTTGTAAGGACGTAAAAAAAGGATGTAAAAACGTACCTTGTTCAGTTTTAAAATGTACATAAACTCAGAGGTGATGTTGAGTGTTCGAAAGTGGACGTGTACATTTCATACAACTTCATAGTGTGCGTGTACCTAACTTCTTTGAAGTGTACATGGACATAATAAATATCTCTCAGGAATTTCCCTGCTGAGTTGTACATGCCTATATGTATATGTATATATATATATATATATTTTTTCCAGCAATGTGTGTGTGTGTGTGTGTGTGTGTGTGTGTGTGTGTGTGTGTGTGTGTGTGTGTGTGTGTGTGTGTGTGTGTGTGTGTGTGTGTGTCTGTGACTGCTGTTTCGATCGAATTGAAACTTGTCAGATATATTGCTGGGGACCTGAGGATGTGCCTTTTCAAGGTTTGATATTAATCGGACAAGTGCTTCCCAAGTTATGACCATTTATTTACCAATCAATGACAAGACACGTTGCTGCGTAGGCGTGGCCGATGGGGGAAGGGAACCTCATCCACGTTCCCCATTACGGGTTACAACGTATGGACTTCCGGAGAGTGATGACTTCGTGTATTGTAATAATTTCTCGATTTCTTATGTGCATTTATAGATAAACACAATGCCCCAAGTTATGATCATTTTCATATCAGATGGTGCATAAATTTCGGTAACATCAGAGTGAGCTGGTATGCTCGGAAGCAGGAAGTAATTTTTTTTCTCTTCTCTTTGTGTTTTTCCTTGCGATGACATTGCGAAAAGGCAAAATACGTTGGCGCGAATTGAAAATTTGGCCATTAAAACTAAATTGCGAATAATCGTGACTGCGATATGCGAACTTCCGGGCCACGCACGTACGGGCACGCCAGAGCGATGGAACGGCCTGTGTGGTTGTTTCTTGGTTGTGGTTTGAATTTTTTTTTTAACGGGCACGTACTTGTATCTATAATTCCAGCAATCTCTGTCTGTCTGTCTGTCTGTCTGTCTGTCTGTCTGTCTGTCTGTCTGTCTGTCTGTCTGTCTGCGACCACTGTTTCTCGACAACCACTGGCCCGATCTAATTGAAACTTGACAGGTATATTGCCAGGGACGTGAGTATGTGCCTTTTCAAGGTTTGACATCTCGTTTATCTCGTTTATCACACCTTTATCTCGTTTGCACCTCTTCATAAACAACATCGCTGAAGAAACGGCGCTTCTTCTTTGTTTCCTCGTCCAGGGGAAGAATGCGGAGGCTGCTGGATCTGCCAACGTTTTGATAAATTATTAGTTTTCATGGCCAATTATTAAATTAGCGCCAATGTATTTTGCCTTTTCGCAATGTCGTCGCAAGGAAAAACACAAAGAGAAGAGAAGAGAAGAGAAAAAAAAACGTTCGTGCAAAAAAAAAAAAAAATTACTTCCTGGTTCGAAGCATACCAGCTCACGCTGATGTTACCGAAATTTATGCACCGTCTAATATGAAAACGAACATAACTTGGGGCATTGTGTTTAATATGGAATAGGCAAAGCCTCGAAGCGAACGTAGAATTCTTCTTACATTCGCTTCTTAAATATATCAAATTAAAGTCTTTTTGCAATGAAAAAATGAATATTACCTCAACATTACCTTCACAACAACAACTACACCGCCTAGAACAGGACCTCATCTGAAAAAATAAATACTCGAAGCGAACGTAGTATTTTTCTTACATTCACTTCTGACTTTTCCTATAACTTGTTCACAACTGTATACGCAATTTCCGGTTACTTCGGCCTGGATTCGGGATCAACGATCAAATAACGTAAATCACGATTAAAAATTATTTTTTGATGATGCGAGAGATATCTTTATTAAAATCAGTGGAGGAAATATACACCATGTCTGATATTTGGGTCTTTCATGTCTCCGACGATGCCTTTATCTCCCGGCATGCATCATTCCCCATGACAAAACCGAAAACAAAAAAAAAAACAGAAACAAAAATGAAACAGAAGCAAAAGGGTCATAGCTAACGACGCAGATTCACAATTGGCAGGGTATTGTGCTGTTTTTGTTGTTTCCTATTGTGCACATGTGCACGCGTTAAGTAATATTCACAAGATAAAACCCAATCGTGTTAACAGCGTTTAAAAACAACCGGAAGCAAAAGGTCATAGCTAACGACACGGATTCCAAATAGCCAGGGGTATTGTGTTGTTGTTTCCTATTCTCTCATGTGCACGCGTTAAGTATGAAGCTCACTGCGTTCGCTATAAATGCGTATAAGAAATCGAGAAATTATTAGAACACACGAAGTTATCACTCTCCGGAATTCCGTACGTTGTAACCCGTAATGGGGAACGCGGCTGAGGTTCTCTTCCCCCATCGGCCACGCCCACGCAGGAAGGTGTCCTGTCATTGGTTGGTAAATAAATGGCCATAACTTGGGAAGCACTTGTCTGATTAATATCAAACTTTGAAAAGGCACATCCTCAGGTCCCCAGCAATATACCTGGCAAGTTTCAATGATATCAGACCAGTGGTTGTCGAGAAACAGCGGTCATAGACACACACACACACACACACACACACACACACACACACACACACACACACACACACACACACACACACACACACACACACACACACACACACACACACACACACACACACACACACACACACACACACACACACACACACACTGCTGGAATTATAGATAGATGATGGAAAATTGATCACTTGGTGCTTAACATCACAAAAGCTCGACAGTGTGGTCCAGCAAGGCCAAACATAATTACAGTATGTACCAAAAATAACTTTCAGGTGTACATTGTGTCCCAGAAAACGACAGTGTGTGGAAAGTTCGATTTTTGTTGCAATTTATATCACAAAAACATTACAGAATAGTCCAGCCGGCCAAATATGTTGACAGAATATCCCAACTTTTTCAAGTGTACAGCATGTTCCAGAAGCAAGCATCCCTTTGTGAAAATATCACCACTTAACTTTAAATTGCCCACCTCAGGTGGACCTTCCAGGCAGGAGTGCCAATGCTGGTGATATTAAAACACCATGAATTACATCTTTGTTAACTCTGCTTCTATTTCTTCTTCACATCATTCGACTTGTATTTTTTTTCCTTTCTTCTCTCTCTCTACCTTTTTCAATACATACAGGATAATAGTTTTACATAAGCTGTTATTGTAGTGAGCACAACAGAAGCCTGACGCAGAACACGATTACTTCGAAGGACCCAACGTCATAGGCATGTCACGTGATACAATGACATCAGTCACAACTCATACCAATTATCCTGCTGATGAAGCCTTAATATGAAGCAGCAATTGTACCATACATGGCCTTGCATTTTGATTTTAGTACCAGGATACAAGGGCATATTTAAAAGTGTTCTAAGAACGATTTACAATTATTCAAGACAGGCCAACTTTTTAGTGTCCGTTGACTTCAAAGCATTTGCTCCATTCGTCTTTCAAACTGTCTTTTCCAGTAAAATAGAAGTGTACAGATTGATCTTTCAGCCACAACATATCGACTTCAGTCAGTTCCTCATCAGTTGGCATCACTGGTGGGACATCAATGGTTGAAAAACAAAACAAAACAGCTATTCACTGAATGCCAGGTCAGGCCAGATGGATGGGGGATTTGTGGAAGGGAGGGGTGGAAGGGAGGGGGGGAGGATTACTGTAGGTGAAGGAGAAGAATAACTTTGGTCAACTTCCCACAGCGCTTGTTCTTGATGATGTTGACAAAATATTCCCATGATCCCAGAAAATCGAGGACTGCTGTCCTACTCACTGAGGGTGGGATGTGAAATTTGTTGGGTGCCAACGATCCCCTGTGCTTCCATTGCGTAGATTTCATAGTTTCAGGATACCAGTGGTGAAGCCACATATCAGCAGTTACGAAATGAACAATGAAGTAGGCTTGATCTGCTTTCACTAGTCCAAAAAGCTCATGATATGAATAAGAGCTGCGATGTCGAACAGGAAAGTTGACATTTTGGAGGACGTATCTTTTTGAGACCTTGGACATGCCTGAACATTTGTGGACCATGGTGAACATGAAGCTTTGAGAAATCCCAATTTATGTGGATATTTTGGTCACCTTAATGGAACAATTTTCCATGATTAATACCTTCACGAAAAAAGATGTGCGCTTGGGGAAAGAAACAGTTTTTTTAAACAAAGTCGAAGCTGTTGGAGGAGCTAGAATAGAGAATGTAGCAGGACATAACAAAAGAAACAGGAGAAAGAAAGGGGGGAAACACACCAACAGCAGGTATGAGGGACAAAATAGAGGGAGACTTGGATAAATAAGGGATGTGGTGAAGAATGAGGGCTCGGGGAGGACACCTGGGGTGGACAGGGTGGATACAGAAGGAAACTGTCAGGAAGGAAACACTGGAAACTTGGAAAGATGTGGGCTTGGGGAGAGATAACGTAAGTAGAAAAGATTATGGTTTCGAATGAGGGATGATCTGAGATGGTGGGAAACAACAGAAGACCTGGAGGGATGAGTGAGGTTGAAGAAAATGTGGAAGTTGGTTCCACAGGTGGGAAAAGAAGAAACAATGAGTGGATTTAAGCAGTGATTCTGGATCTTGGGAGCTTGACGGTTGATGGCAGATTGTGTGCTCCGTGCAGAAGGCGAGGGAAGAGAGAGAGAGACAGAGAGAGAGAGAGAGAGAGAGAGAGAGAGAGAGAGAGAGAGAGAGAGAGAGAGAGAGAGAGAGAGAGAGAGAGAGAGAGAGAGAGGCCACTGACCTGTCTATGATGTGAAAGTGATATGCGATCGACTAGGCTTCATCACGGGAGATTACAATGATTTTGAAGGCTTTGGTTTCCACGGCTTCCAATTGGGCAAGGTGTGAGGTAGGGGTGCCAGCCCAGAAGGGAGAGCAATACTCCATCAAGCTGTGGATCAAGCCTTTGGAGGTGAATTGGAGTTTAGGTGTGCCAAGGAAGGCCTTTGCACCATGGAGGATGCCCGGTTGGCGACTGGCCTTGGAGGCCAACTTAGAAATGTGGTTTGCCCAAGAAAGATCATAGGTGATAGTGAGGCCCAAAAGCTTGAGTGGCTGAACTTGAAGATAATTTTTAAGAAAGCAGATGGGAGGGTTTCTCACACGGTCCTTTTGGAGAGAGAGTGAGAGTGTGAGATTTGTCAGGATTGAAAGACATATTCCAAGTGTTTGATCAGTTCATCATTCTATCAAGGTCTGCAGAGAGGGAAGAAGCTGCTGCCTCCCTATATGAAGGATGAGTTATGTTATGGCAGTGAGTGGGGTCATCAGCAAAGAGATAAAGAGGATTTTCCATAGAGTCAGAGAGATCATTGATGAAGATTAGGTATAGGAAGGGGTCCAGAACACTGCCTTGGGAACACTCTAGCCTTGACAGAGAGGGTGAGATGAGAGGATTCTGTTTGGTGCCACGCTTTGGCTACGAGAGTTGATGAAGTCAGTAATCCATGTGTGGAGTTGTCGTTGGATGTAGATGCATAGACTTTGTAGAGCAAGATGGGGTGCCAGACTGTATCGAACATTTGGATATATCTAGAGATCCCGCTATCCTGCCAGCCCCGACACAAGTATAATTTTATGGTCAGAAAACCCTGGTTCTAGGCTGCTAACTAATAATGCATTGCGATAACTTTTTTTTTAACACTTGTCGTTTATGAGTATTCCTTTGACAAGCTTTATCATGATTTTTCATTGATGATTTGATGTTTTTACCCCTTTTTTGTGCAAAATGTCATTTTTCAATACAGAAACAGCATTGTACAGTATCATGCTAACATAAAATTGTGAAAAACTGTTGCACACTGCTCTGCTTTGATGGTGGTTTATGTCAATCCCCTGTGAATCTTTCTCACTCATTTATTAAACACCAGGTGTTCAGGGAAAGGACTGACAATTTGCTTGTACAGTCTGTGCCAGTTCTCCACAACCTTCTCAAGTTATAGTGAGAATCGTGCCAGATTGTCTGGATCTCCAGCTGTGAATGGAAGGTGATCGTCAAGATGTAGGAATCCCACTCAGCTGGTCATGTCTCGGTCCAATGGAAAGCATGTGGATCTGCAACGAGAGAGAAACGATATCAATTAGGAAATTGGACCACATCAAGACAAGATACCAGTTAAAATGGAATTTGTAAATATTCTGTGTGACTTGGCAGTAAATTTCATTGTGCTGTCTGAGTAATAAGAAGGCGATTCATACAGCATACTCTCTTATGTATTTGCCTGTCACTGTAGGATGGGCGGTGATTAGAAACTACGATTCCTTCTTTAAGTTCCCCAATTATTCTCACCTTCTTGTGGGGTCTTCTCGTGGGGCAACTTAGCTAAATATAGCATAACAATTGTGCATTTTGTGAGGAAAGCACCAAATTTGGCACACTAGTAGCCTATCATATTATGAACAGATTTGGATATTGGGCCATCTCAAAATTTTTGATGGCAGTGGAAAATGGCTGCCACAGCCATCAGCGGCTGAATTTGAGATGGCCCAATATCCAAATCTGTTCATAATATGATAGGCTACTCGTGTGCCAAATTTGGTGCTTTCCTCACAAAATGCACAATTGTTATGCTAAGTTGCCCTACTATTCTGGAGAATGTTTTTGGCTCAAATCTTTCAAGAATTGACTGTCCAGGCCTGACGTTCCATTGAAGGGGGGGGGGGGGTGGCATGAATTTATGATTTGTTCAGGGTGCTGGTGATTTGTTCACCTACTCTTTGCAATAGCCATCATGGGATCTTTAACTGTTTGATTGCTGAATTTTTCCAGTATGCAATACGAAAATGTGGTATTTTTTTCAGGCAAACTGAAGAAACCTCTGTATTGTTTCTAAAGCAACAATATGAGGCAGCCATAGGAACAAACTCTTAAAATGCAATTAAGCAATACAGATTGTTGAACAATGATGCGGGCCATGCTCGTGGCTAACAGCACTCTAACAGTCACGTCCACCAACGACCAGCACAGGCAGATGGGTTCTCATGTTTAACGTCTACGCGATCCACGGCGCAAGCACTGACACCTCGTTCTGAGTGAGAAACATCAGGATGACAGTTTAAACCTATATATGATCTGCATTCTGATTCTGATGTACTTTAGCGGAGAAGGAAAGACATCCGAGACATTGAAATTCCGAGTCAATTCCCAATTAAACCACAATGGTGAAACATTAAAAAAAAAACCCTGCTGGGAAAATCCGTTGGACCAAAGCTCAACGGGATTCACATATTACAAAACCAAAGGCAAAATGATGCTACGACATTACCACCCCACCCCCTCCTTCTCAGGTACAAAAAAATTCACTATGGTGTCAGAGAAGAGATGTAGACTGTCGGTGTGAAAAGAAAAGTCACAGCAAAGAGAAATGGTCAACAACCAAAATGTACTCTCATAAATATCGTGCTGGGAATTGTGTACATGGTGCCCAGAGTGAGTCGTAGATGACGGTGAGTATTGTTGTAGTTCGTGTAGACCTGTTGGTCAGTGGGAGGCTCGACTCTGGTGCTGCGTCAAGAAAAGCTGGCTTCAAGTGATCGATGAAGATTGTATCACGACCACCGTTAATATCGAGTATGGAGGTCTCATCGGCGCATTGTAGAACTTTGTAAGGTGCAGTGGTAGGTGGTAGGTGCAGTGACGTCAAGTTGCGGTGTAGCCTCTGGCCTACGGGTGAAACGGTCAACACATGTCAGTAAATAGCGGTGCCCGTTCGAAGGTGGTCAGGGATCATCAAGATCCAAATGGACCCTGTCAAAATGTCTGATGTTGAAAAGCTACCGAGTGGTATGATGGTATGACGTTGGATCTTGGAGCATTGACAATGAAGACACAGATTGGCCCATTGACCCAAAACGTCGATGTTGGTGCATGGACAGACGTAGCGTATGGTGATGAGTTGCTGGGTTGCTCGAATACCTGGATGTGCTAGTGAGTGAAAAGTGTCAAAGACTGTACAACAAAAATGCCGCAGGAATGAAAGGACATAACTGTCCGGTCGATGTATCACACATGAGGGTAGTGTTTGTCCCTGGGAGCATTACCCCCATGAAATCTAAGCAAACCGGTTGCAGATTGTAGACGGAGGAGCTCCATGTCCTCCCATTGTGCTGCTGCAGTTGCATTAAAATTGATGGCCGGTGTGTCGGTAGAAGACAACACCAACACCTCAATGCATGAGTGAGTGTCAGCCGCCAAGTTCAAGATTCCTTTGATGTGCCGGATGTCGGTGGTGAATTGCGAGATATAACTGAGATAGCGAAGTGTGTGGGGAGAGTGAGAGTCCAAATGGATGGATAGAGTGAAAGTTAAAGGTTTGTGGTCAGTCAGGACAGAGATTGGTCTGGCCTCTAAGAAGTGGTGGAAGTGCTTCATGGCGAGGTATATAGCGAATAATTCCTGATCGATGACGCTGTACTTGCACTTTATTGGTTTCAGTGGTTTAGAAAAGAAGGGTAGTGGATGGCAGTCAGTATCAATGAACTGGTGAAGGGCTGCACCCATCGCGACCTCAGACGCGTCGACAATCAAGCTCTTTGGTGCCTCTGGTTTTGGATGAATCAGGAGTGAGGCATTGGCCAGTGGGCTTTTGATGGTGTGGAAGGCTGACAAGCTTGACTCCGTCCATCAGAACACTTCAGGGTGCTTACCAGTTGCGAGTGACTCATTCAGCAGCTGCAGAGTTGTGGTTGCGTTTGGAATACATTGATGGTAAAAGTTGGCAAGGCCCCAAAACTCGCAGTTTGCATCGAGATGAAGGTAACAAGAAATCCCAAATAATCTGCACCTTCTCCTCGAGTGGACAGATTCCTGAGTGGTTAACTCAGTGGCTGAGGAAATTCAACTCCAGAATGCCGAATATGCTGTTTGTGGGATTGATAACGATGCCGAAGTTCTGCAAATGGGTGAAGAGGAGACATCGCTGTTCCTGATGTTTTCTTCGGTTGCTCTGGTCATTAGAATATAATCCATATACACATAGCAGAAGTGCAATCACCAGAGCATCTGCTTGCTAAAAAATAGAGAGGTTCGTGCAGCATTGCGTAGGCCGAACGGCATCCAATCGAATTTGAACAGGCCGAAAGGCGTGATGACTGCTGTCTTCAGGATTTCATCTGGATCCATGGGAATGTGATGGTACATATAATTAAGATAAACCTCCGAGATGATTGTAGTGCCATGGAGTGTAACTATAAAATCCTGAATGTGTGTAATGGAGTAACGGTCTGGAACAGTCATGTTGTTTAAGGGCCAGTAATCCCCACAAGGATGCCAATGTGTCTTTTGGGTACCATCTGCAGCGGTGAAGCCCAACTTCTGGATGATGGTCTGATGATCCCCCGTTGTAACATATTGTCAAACTCCTGGTGGGTGATACATAATTTATCGATTGTTAGTTGGCAAGAACGTGCAAAAACAAGGGGCCATGTGGTTTCGATGTGATGTCTGATCTGGTGTTTGATGGGCTGGATTCTCTCTGATTGGCATGTTCGGGACAGGAAGTCATAAAGTACTTTCTGAAAAGGGCACGTGGATGTGGATGGAAGATGCATGAATTTCAGCCTCAAAATGGTGGGTGGTTTACTTCGAACACTAAGCTGTGTTGAGGCATACAAGAGACGATAAGATTGAAATGACGCAAAAAATCCACACCAAGGATAGAGTATCTGGTGTCGGCAAGAGTAAACACCCACAGAAATGAACGACAAACCCAAATCAAGCTGGAGAAGATTAAATGGTGGTTGCTGCATTCGACTACTTGGCCTGCTCCTCATATTTCAATATCTAACCTTTAGCAGTTGTCTGAGAAATCATTTTGATCTGATTTGAATTTAAAGTTTAAGATGACCAGGGCTTTAAGATGACTTTTCCCCTCCTCCTCTCACATTGTGGACTTGCAGACAGGTCTCACATCTACTTCTGCATCACAGATTGGTCAGGCCAAACGTTCGACTGAAAGCGGCAGGAATTTGTGACTTGTTCAGGGTACTGGCTATAACTCACAAAGGACACCGTAGGATCTTTAAAGTCCACTTACTAATGTTGACAGATGGGAAACCCAGTGTAACATTCATCTGAGGTTGGTACACCCATTGATGCCTGGTCCAAATGATAGCCCATTGATGACAGTTCAGAGGTGAGTGTGTATACCTCTAGCTGAAGTTGAAACTCGAGACTATCTTGCCAGTCACCAACTTCCTTTGTGCAATCTCATTCTTCCCTGCAGGGCTTTAAGATGACTTTTCCCCTCCTCCTCACGTCATTCCCAGATTTTTTTTGTCAGTGACAATCATAAAGCAGTGGCACATGTTCAAGTCACAATGCTGTGTGACTTGAAGTCTAACTGCGGTGGTGATATTCTCAGAATGACACCGATTTTGTCCTCCTTGGTGGCTGGACTGATGAAAAAGGAAGTGGATATTGACTTGAGATAGTGTTGAACCAATCAAGCAGGCAGGTCTGTCATGAATGGAGTTCAGCTTCTTGAGTATCATTTCGGCTGTTCCCAACCAGATACTTGGTGAGTATTCCATCACACTCTGAATCTTATGATCAATGACTAGTCCAAATATTTTTACACGAGAGGAAAGATTAATGGTGGTACCACTGGAATTTAGGATACATGACTGTTTAAGATGCTCATTAGCTTGTTACCCTTGACAGAGGAGAGGGTATTGCATTTGGGTCCATTTGTCTGTTTGTCTGCACACAATCTGCCAACGTAGACCACAATTTTTACATGCTACCTTTTTCAACCAAGTACCTCTATAAAGGATATCCAACTAGGCCATAAAGTAGCTGAAGTACCTGGTGTTGCCTGGGGAAATTCCATGAAATATCTTTAAATATTTCCTGCATGACAAATTGGGGAATGTTGGCCTGATAGTTTCGTATGAATTACCAATGTTGGACATTGCAAAATGCGCTTGCACCGCTTTCCCTTGTTTTTATTAATTCAATTTTTTAAAATACAACAAATCACAACAAACTCAACATACGATCTTCACAAAACATATTACTCAATCGCGCCCCGAAAAATCCCAGGCAGCGTCGAAGTGTGATACATGTCGACACCTGAACATGGATGTGTGATAAACCTGTGGAAGAAATCTTTTTAATAAAAGGCACACATATAAACGCTATTTTCTTCACAATGCATATTATTTGATCGCTCCCTGGGGGTGGGGGGGGGGAAGGGGAGGGGAACGCAGGAAGTGCATTAGCATAAAACCAAGCTGTTAGACCTGAAGTCCAATTACCTGATTAAAATATTTCTTAATTTTTCAATTTTTTTTTATCCAAACAAAGTTCTTGACCTTCCTCTGGATGAAAGAGGAGGCCATGCAAAGTTTGGTTTCACTGGTTCCTGCAGGGTCTGAATGCATAAATGAACAAACAAACACTAAACAAACTTTCTTCTTTATATATTAGATGAGCTGAAGAACCCAGCATTGCTCAGGGAAATTAGATGCAATATGTATTGAAATATTTCCTTGATGACAAATTGAGGAATGTTGACCTTTTGGTTTTGTATGAATTACCAATCTCAGGAATTTCAAAATGTGCTTGGATTTGTAATGAAATGCTTCACCTTCTAAGGATGCCCAACATGCTGCCCTGGAGGCTGCTTGTCTTGCCCGTTGATCCTCAACCCGAGCCTGTGTCTGCTCTGTAGTCTCAGCTGACCTGGAGGCTGCTTGTCTTGCACGTTGATCCTCAACCCAAGCCTGTGTCTGCTCTGTAGTTCCAGCTGCCCTGGAGGCTGCTTGTCTTGCACACTGATCCTCAACCTAAGCCTGTGTCTGCTCTGTAGTCTCAGCTGATCTGGAGGCTGCTTGTCTTGCATGTTGATCCTCAACCCGAGCCTGTGTCTGCTCTGTAGTCTCAGCTAACCTGGACGCAGGTTGTCTTGCATGTTGATCTTTAATCCAAGCCTGTGTCTGCTCTGCAGTTTTAGCTAAGCTGGAGGCTGCTTATCTTGCACGTTGATCCTCAACCTGAGCCTGTGTCTGCTCTGTAGTTTCAGCTGCCCTGGAGGCTGCTTGTCTTGCACACTGATCCTCAACCTAAGCCTGTGTCTGCTCTGTAGTCTCAACTGATCTGGAGGCTGCTTGTCTTGCACGTTGATCCTCAACCAGAGCCTGTGTCTGCTTTGTAGTCTCAGCTGACCTGGAGGCTGGTTGTCTTGCACGTTGAACCTTAATCCAAGCCTGTGTCTGCTGTGCAGTCTCAGCTGACCTTGCGGCTGCTTATCTTGCATGCTTATCCGCATCCTGAGCCTGTATCTGCTCTGTAGTCTCAGCTAACCTGGACGCAGGTTGTCTTGCATGTTGATCTTTAATCCAAGCCTATGTCTGCTCTGCAGTTTTAGCTAAGCTGGAGGCTGCTTATCTTGCACGTTGATCCTCAACCTGAGCCTGTGTCTGCTCTGTAGTCGCAGCTGACCTGGAGGCTGGTTGTCTTGCACGTTGATCCTTAATCCAAGCCTGTGTCTGCTCTGTTGTCTCAGCTGACCTGGAGGCTGCTTGTCTTGCATGTTGATTCTCAAGCCAAGCCTGTGTTTGCTCTGTAGTCTCAAGTGACTTGTAGACTGCCATTATCTTTGCATCTGATTTGTTTCTGCCCATCAGGTAATGCAAAAATGAGCAAACACAAAACAACCTTTCTTGTTTTTATATTACATTAGAATACGAGTAAGTCAATAAAAATGCATCCTGTAAAACCACACAAAACAAGTCCTGGCGAGCGTCTACAATCTTTGATTGCTCATTCTTGTAATTTATGATGTTTAAGATGTCGTCCATTAGCGTTCGGTTGCAAATGTAATGCTATTTTTCTTTGTTTAACTTGAATGAAATCTTGCTGCAAGAAAGCATGTGCTGTTACATTATGGGACATGCTGAACACTGTGGGACCATCATCAAACAATGGTTGTTGACCTAATGGTGAGGCACATGCCATTACGAGTTAGATCAAGCAATCAGTGATGGTTGAACCAAAGACACTGCCCTGAGAGACGCCTCCAGCAATATTATGAGATATGATAAATGATTGTTCCCTGACTATATTAAAAAGATATATTTTCTCTCTGTCAAGTATAACTGCAGCCTTTGGTGGTGGGGATTGGGCAGAGGGATGGGTGGGGGGGAGTTCTGTTTGATCACAATTGATCTTAGCATTACCAGGGTTCCTTGATGTTGGTCTTTTTGTATGTTGTACAGATATTCAGCTCTTGTGTCTGTGGTTGGATTAAGACAATGAAAAAGAAACCCTCTTACCAGCAAGTATGGAATACATTATTTGCACAAAGTTGGTGCTGCATGCCATGTGTCCATTTAACCACCTCTGTCTGTAAGAGACGGAATGGGCTGCAGATTCTTGCTGGGGCGCTGCAGAGATCTGACATGAACTTCATCGGACACGTCTGGGGAAAATATAGACCCAGAGCTTTGAGAAATGCCAACCTCTGCCTTCTTCCTCTTCATTAGTATTCAGCACAAGGCTGTGAGTGGCATCATTGGCTGGCAGCGTGGCTGTGCCACTGATGCAACGCCCCCTGTAGATTAGAGCAGGAATTTGTAATTTGCTTAGGGTGTTGGCGATAGCTCACCTACTCTTCCTGAAGGACACCGTGGGATCTTTAACGTCCACCAACTAATGCCTGGAAGATGGGATGCCCAGTTTCACATTCATCCGTGGGACAGCGCACACACACACACACACACACACACACACACACACACACACACACACACACACACACACACACACACACACACACACACACACACACACACACACACACACACACACACACACACACACACACACACACACACACACACGAATCACCCTGCCTGCGAGACACCGGGATGACAGTTTATAAATGGAGCGAGATTCAAACACAGGCTTGATGGCTCAGAAGTGGGTGTGCATTCCTCTCGGGCATCCTACCAGCCTCGATCTCTGCCAGGCAATGCACAAGAGCTGCAACAAAATCTACTCCACTTTTGGCAAAATCTGGACCAGGCTGTCGTGCAGAATATCATTGATTGTACTTCTTCACGGGTCAAGCATCCTACGATGTCAAAGGATGCGAATACATGTGGTGCATTTAATTGTGCTCATATTGAAAACAAAAACACTCAAAACTAAATTTTTAAATTCCAAAATCTCACACTAATATCCAGATAATAATAAGAAGGAATCATTGAGCAAAACTGATAAAAAAAATTCAGACAATACCCAAATATAAAGGTACAGCAAAGGATGACCCCTGGAACATACGCTTTGTGCTCCAGGATGCAATGCTCTGAATTAGAAGTGTGTCATCGACATCAGTTTAGTGATACCTCTTTCTGCTGAGAATGAGCCAAGATTGCAGAGCATGGTGCAGCAAGCACAACGAAACATAAAGGATCAACGCCTGCAGAAATTGTCAAAGGTAACAGCCCGAGGGACCGTTCCGACAACCCTTTCTTCCACCTGTCGAATATCCAGACCACAACTCTGGTGGGCCCTCGTGAAGCATTGAGTTTCAGAGATGAATCAGCCTGATCGAGTGGCATAAAGCAACCCCACAACCCTTAATGAAAGACCGGACATAACACAATTCCCGGCCTTCATTCGAGTTGTTGCTACCCAGGGAGGAATGATTGAAACAGGTAGCGCTTCATAATGAACAAATTTTTCAAAAACAACCCCCATGAGTAAGAGCACACCGAGTGACTGCGGCGTCTATAGGCTGGAATTGCTGGCAGAAGCTCGTGATAAAAAAACAACAAATTTGTCATTTATCCTGTAATTTTTACTGACCGTTGCACATATCACGATAAAAAAACAAATCACGGCACACCAATACGTTACCGCAGTGTGAGCACACAACACGTCGTTAATACGAGACCGCATCTTCACATTGAATACATCGACAGAGTGCAAGTTGTGACGGCAGGTCCCATTAGAAGTGAAAAGGTATTACAGACACGTGTGTAACATATTTATTACTGACTGATGGGATTTGATGCACAGATTATAATGGTGTAAACAGTTTCCTCTTTATCTGCAGCTTGCACGACCTGGATTTAAATTGAACCCTCCTTAAATCCTCCATGTCGCTGTGATAAAACTCACCCCAGAAAATTTCTCATTTCGGTGCAAAAATTAGTGGGGAGTTCCATTGTGTTGGGGGATTAGTGCTGGTGTCCTATTGCATGGGGTATTCGTGGGGGTTCTGTTCTTTGGGAGCGAAAACGCAATGCATTTTTGAGAAACACATAAAGGACGAGAACGGCACTCGGTAGAGCGCATACCTCCGCCAGGCTGATTAGTTTTGTATCCTACTGAGAGGCCGGATCTGGATTCAGACCTGAAAATTTAATCGGCTTCTTCTTGTCAATAAAGCAACTCATCCACCAAGTTTTGGCCGAATCGTCCATTATTTTTTTTAGATATCGTTTTAGCTCGATCACTCATTGGTGAAGACACGCTTAAAAATTTATCGAATCTGGATCGGGATTCAGATATTCACCAAAACGAAACAATTCTTCCTTGTTATATACTTAACATGCCCACCAAGTTTTGGCCAAATCCGTCCACAACTTTTCAGATATCCTGAAATATGTCGTTTTTGGCCCCATCTCTTAATGGTCAAAAATCACTTTGAAATTCTCGGTTCTAAATCCGGATCTTCACCAAAATCTAATCATTTTGTCCGTGTCACATACCTAAGCTCTCCACCAAATTTCGTCTGAATCCGTCCATAATTTTTGAGATATCCTGTTCACAAACAAACACACAGACAGACAGGGGTGAAAACATAACCTCCATCCACCTTCGGTGGCAGAGGTAACTAGAACGGCACTCGGTCGAGCGCATACCTCCACCAGGCTGAACAGTTTCCCAATGATAGTCTAACTTTGCGTCCGGACCTTAACCAAAATATAATCCGCTTGTTCTTTTCACTGACCGAACTCATCCACCAAGTTTCATCTGAATCCGTCCTCAAGGTTTTGAGATTTCCGTTTTTGGCCTCATTTCTCAATTGTGATGAATCACTTTTAAAATGAAAAAAAATTATTGTATCCGGATCTGGATCTTCACCATAACCGAATCAATTTGTCCTTGTCACACACCCAACTTGTCCAACACGTTTTGTCTGAATCAGTCTACAATTTTTTGAGATATCATGCTCACATACAGACAGACAGACAAACAAACAAACAAACAGAGCTGAACACATAACCTCCGCCATCAAAAAATGGAATACATCTTTTTACTCTTGATAATGCTCGAACTTCCAAGCCCGTGTTTATATGATGATGAAGTACTGGTCTGTTGTTGACCAAGCATTTTCCATGAGTAAAGAGTCAACTTCGGGTTGTGCTCAATATTATTGTCGGGCTGGAAGTGAAAATTATATTTTGGCTTTTTTTTCATCAAACCTTTGACACGTATCACAGCTTCGTAAATTACGAGCACATCACTCAATCTAATGAGATGGTGGGTGACAAGTATGTGAGTCATATAATAAAGGATAAAGCCCAATTTCTGCCAAAATTGGCTAAAGACAGGCATTGTTTCAAATACATCTATGATCAAATGCAACAGATTTTTTTTGGAGGAAGGTGTGGGGAAAGGGGTTCATTTAAAACTTCTGAGGTCTCGTCAACCAATCCGTTTGCCAACTTAAAATTTGTGGCCACTGGAGATGCACTCACTTTCTCATTCTGTCGTTCCACCATGTTGTTTCCATAAACAGTACACTGTTCTTTCTGGTGGTACATGAGTACTCGCTGATGAATGTGAATGATCCCACATTATTCTTAGACAAATGTAGGTCGTCGTGTTCTAGTAGTGTTGAGAATTACCAAAAGTGTGCTTCCCAAAATGAATGGTTCCCTATCTTGCCTCGTGTAGATTACTCCCTGCCTATAATTGCCTCTCGTTTGCGGCCCTCTGGTGCTTCTATTATGAGAGAGATTCCAATGAGAAACAGAGGAATGAAATGAATAATGCATTACCGTGGACAAAGATGCAGCGTTAGGGCGAGATGTTCGCAAGGGCTGATACAAGATCTAAACTGCTTACTCTACCTCTGGATAGCTGATGTAATGATGTCCAGCACTTGGTGGAAACTCTTGAGATCCTTTGGAACATACTCCTTACATTTTCAGATGTTTGCTCGCCATTTCCCCCAATATTATGTTGTATGCATCATGTTGTTTCGAAGCGAAGAGCCGAGGTAGTGTAGACAAATGTGATGCCATGTAGCACACCTTTGCTGCCTTCAACTACTTATAATGAAAGTTATTGCCATTGAAACAGCCCATCATTTTGCTTTTCAAGTCTGCACTATTTTATGGAAATGGTAACACTGCTCATGCTCGGTGTGGGAGGGAAAAGATATCACGAAGGGGATGCACCTGTCACGGCCCACGGTCTGTATACAGTGTGTGGTGTACTTGACCTGGGAAGTACAGGTATGTCCAGCGTTGAAGCTCTCATCAAGAAAGCGCAGTTGTGTCGGGTTGTGCACGTTGTTCGTATGGAGGGCTCGATGCTCTTCAAACAGGTTTTGTATGATGAGCTGTGTGATTGTGCTCACAAGCTTGGTAGGAAAAGGAAACTGTACAAGGACATGCTAAGTGTAGGGTGGTGGGCTTGGGATCCTAGAATCCTGAGTACAAACACCACTCGGCTGTTGAATTAATCCCGGGTGGTTGACTCTACCTGTCATCCTTCCGGGGTCAGCCAAATGAGTGCCAGCTTGCTGGTATCTTGTGGCGGAGTAGTGACC
Organism: Eptatretus burgeri; assembly: GCF_056783735.1. Lineage (NCBI taxonomy): Eukaryota > Metazoa > Chordata > Myxini > Myxiniformes > Myxinidae > Eptatretus > Eptatretus burgeri. Next base: position 33,009,808 of record NC_140968.1, on the reverse strand, counting down.
CATCCAGGATTCTGTCCAATAGCCAAGGAGACTGCTTAGGCAGCACCAACGCTCTGCACAGAGTATGATCCCAATGGATGGATGGATGGACATGCCAAGTGTTTCCTTGAAAAGTTTTGGCATCCCTGTTAGCAAGTCGGAAGAGATGATACTTGACCGAGCCAAATTGGAGATTGCTCAATGGTTGAGTCTCAAAAATTGACTGATATAAGAATGCCATTCACAACTCCGTATTAAAAAAATATAGAGTTGAGGTTCATGGATTAGATAGAACATAGAACAGATAAGGATGCAACAGAATAAAACGAGCAGCAGAGAGAAGGGAAACACACAACAGCGTCATTGATGGACAACAGCATCACTGAGGGACAACAACAACGAGGTTGAGGTTGATGGAAACACGCAGCCATTAGCATTACAATGAAGAACTTTTCTTGTTCTTGAAGGTTAGTGTCAATCTGCATCTGCAAACGAATAGAACGGTGGATGAAATCAACAGCACATTGATCGAAGAATGATAACTGCCGTGGGAAGCAAGCAGTCGTTGACGTTTCGGGCGTTTGCCCTTCATCGGAGCAAAAGAGGGTTAGCTCCGACCTGAAACGTCTGAAACGTCATCTTGCTTCTCACAGCGGTTAGCATCAACGTTCTTTTTACTTCATACATCATGCCTTATGCATTACCTGTCAACTAAGCCAACAGCATTAGGAGTTAAGTACTCGCAACTTCCGGCACTGTATGTAAAAAGATGTGCCATTTCTGCGTTGGCCTGGAACAAGACCGGATTTACGCAAGGGGAACCGAGGCACGTGCCTCGGGGCCTCCACCACCCAACTTGTGCTCCGAGGCCTCCACCACCCAACTTGTGCTCCGAGGCTTCCACCACCCATGGGCTCACCCAGGATTATTGTCATGAAATATATCTAATTTTTGCATGCCTTACTCAGCCAGCCAAAATTGTACACACAAGCACCATTGTCGTATAATAGATGGCCCTGGTGCATAGACATGAATATATACACAGAAGCGATACCACACTGTTAACACACACACACACACACACACACACACACACACACACACACACACACACACACACACACACACACACACACACACACACACACACACACACACACACACACACACACACACACACACACACACGACACAATATCGCATGATCTGTCTTGTTCTCTTATTAATTGAATGTGACTTACTGCATGATATCGACTTCTCTGACAATGCACGACTTTGCTTGTGGAAAGGCTCATAAGCCTATCCATGTTTGATTAGTCTCTGTCTGTCCATATATTTCACGATCACTATCAGATCATGCGACGTCACATGTATCTGATTGTTGTGAATTATAGCTGACTAGCAGGGGTAGCCGTCACTGATGGGTGCGTCGACGTCTCACCTCAAATGAGTGTGTATTGGTATAGACGGGAATTCAGTGTGCAGATATCGCAGTAGGTGGAGCTGGTATCCTTGGCAACCTCATTCCATTCCAGAGAAGATTTCCAATCCATGCTTGTTGTACCTCTGAAGAACTGCTTGTAGTGGAGCAGCAGGGGCCACCAAAAGAGGGAGATACCCACACCAGCAGTACCACATTTTCTAATGTGGTTATTATTGACCACCTACTATCCCTGTACATGTAAACCAATGATGCCATTCTGGGAAATGGTGGCATTCTGAGAAATAGGTCAATTAAGGTTGTTGACCCCCTGAATTTGGCAATATTTACTAAAACGGCTATAGTTTTTATAATTTTCAGGTTACAATACCTTGATATATATCAAACTGATCCAAAGACAATAGGCGATAACATGCAATGACAAAAAAAAAACATGTGGCTGAAAACAGTAAGTGTAGAACCAATTTTATTACAAATTTTGGCCCAAAAATCCAAATTTTCATATTTTTCATACACTTTTAGCATCACTCATCACATGCATAATATAAAAGTATCAAATATTAAGCATTAAAAAGTTTCACTAGAGTCTGCTGCAATTATTCATATATAATACTGTTGTGAATTCTCGACCGCCGGCGTGCGAGCGACCGCGTTTAACTAATAACGGCCGCTTCGCCCACCGAACGTGCAATTCAGTCGCGACTTTTCGGATCAACGCCGGAAACCAGTCACGGGTGTGTTTTAAGCACACCACAACCTTGTCCGTATTTTACACGCGCGTTACAGGGTCCGATCGCCGAATAGTCGATTTACCTAATTATACGCGCGGGTAGATTACCGAGAGATTGCACCTCAACGAGGCCTGCTTGGACACGAGCCGCTGAAGCAGCTCGCTCCGTGTTGGGATAACCAAGCGGGGTATTATCAGGAGGCCCCGTTGGACCCGATTCTATTATCGGTTATTTAACAACCAACTATATTTCGAGTGCAATATGGCAGTTCAATCAGGGAAAGGATGCAACGAACGGGATACATTTAAACAAGCACATTTATTTGTACACGTATGCAGTGACGTATTCATGCAAGAAAAGCACGTATTCAAGCATGCACGTATACAGCCAACAAAAACACTGCAAAGGAGCTATGACCATCTATTATTTATGTACACACTTATCAGTTTTACTTATCGGACTTGGCGCCACATCTCTCACACAAAGAAACAAGGAAAACCCCCATCAAAGGCAAGGGGGTAGAAGGGACCTCTTAGGGTCTTTAGAACACGGAGCCGTGTTGACCGCAAAGGCTCCGCGAGACCGTGCAGGCTACCTGGTCCCTCGTGGTGACTCGCAAGGGCGAGTCTCGATGTCCCCTTTCCAGCGACCCATGGTTAGGTACGGTCCTACAGGTCGCGCGCCTTGGCTCCGTGGCGCCCCAATCTCTCCAGCTCCTTCCCGACAGCAGAGACTCCAGTCTCCAGTCTCCAGCACACAGTGCAGCTCCACTCAGCTGCCCACAACTCCAACACGACACTCTTTCTTCTCCTCCACGCATCTCAACAACCCCGATAGACAGACTGACCGACTGACAGCGATCGCGCGTTCAGCGCGCACTTTTATTTCCACCGCGCCTCGCCCCTCCCTTCGCAGCGCGGGGGAAGAATTCGTTGCCGTGGCCCCCAAGGGGATGTGGCGCCGGGGGCATTTACCGCCCAAAATCAGGCCCCTCCTTTACATCAACTTTGAAACCTGGCTCGATCCCCCTCTCTCCCGTCCCGGCACGTGGAAAAGCAAGGAAAGGGGGAGGGGAAATCCCAGGCGTCATCGGAACTTCTTTCTTCGGAGCTGTGGTTCTGCCCGCACTCCGCGGTGGCAACGGGTTTTCCTACCGTTGCCTTTGTTTCCTTTCTTGATGAGTATCCATAGTGTAGATGCTATTCGACGTGGAGAGGTTTGTGGTGTGGTTGTTGAAGTAGTGGTGTGGTCGTTGAAATGCGGTTGTGGAGAAGGTGGTTGTGGTTGTTGTTGTGGAGAAGGTGATTGGTGGTTGGCGGGGTGAAGGTGGTTGTGGTTGTGGAGAAGGTGATTACAGTGGTTGTCATAATGGTGACATGGCTGGCGTTTTGTGGTGGTCATGAGGATGGTGTGGTTGGTGGTTGTGGTTAGGGTGGTGGTTGTGAAGGCGGTTGTGGAGAAGGTGGCTGTTCGTTGTCTGTGGGGATGTTGGCGGTTATGGAGAAGGTGGTTGTGGTTGTTGTGGAGAAGGTGATTGTGGTGGTTAGTCCAAAATAAGGATAGCAAAAGAAAAACGGCTACCTCAAAGATCACAGCCCTTTAAACATCAGTGGGGAAATCTATCTGAACACAGACATGTTGACATAACTGATCTAAGGACCTATATGGTGCTCTGTGAATTTCCACAACCGGAACAATACATTGTATTATCTTAAGTGTAAATCACATTTTGTCCAAGATGCCTGAAAATACCTGAAAATGGTATTATTCAGTACTCATGGCATATGACCATAAACTTGATTAACTCCATATTTATTAAGAGAAAAATTTGTTTCAAATATTATATTGTCACAAGGAATTATATTTGTTGATGAGTATATCAACAACACACAAGGATGGATCCAGGATTTGTGTAAATGGGGGGGGGGGGGGTGGGGGGGGTACAAATTCTTATATGCTATAAATATTTTTTAAATGGTAATTTTTCAATGTTCTTTGTTGAAAATAAATTTCAAAGAAATATTGAGGACTATAATGGCTGTTTGTACAAACTCTCCACTTTTGGCATCAAATGCAATCTTTCTAACAAAATTATCAGTTACTAAGATAAATGCCAGGAAACTGTCAACATTATTGTTACATATTACGTTGATATCTAGTCTGCATCTGAGTCTGAATTATCACTGTAAAATGCAGAGAGAGTAAAGGGATTTGAACATGATTTGTCCCCTCCATCCACCAAGGCTTCACAGGTGCATGCTGCTGTGCATGGTTGGCCACTCTCCAAGCAAGAACACTCCACTGCACAGGTATTGGGTTGACAGTCACACACAAGGTCTTTATATGTTGTCTTTTGAGATTATAGGATGTGTATAAACCTGGATGGTCCACTCCCTCTTCAGCAAGGATCTCCAAGAACCGCTTTCTCAAGGTGCTCAGGAAGAATATTTGTCTGTGTTCAATGATGGGTGATGTAAACTCACTGATCAGTCTCCTCACTGATGTACTGTGTGCAGCAAATTGTTGCTTTCTGTTCTTACTTGCAGTGATAGGGCAACCACTGACAGTTGATGTAGCATGACTTTTGTCTGTGGTAACGAGCCGCAATGGCAACCAGATCACCATTGGGTACACCCTGAAGTCTGGTTATCATGTCATCATCTTGCTTAGCCTCTGCAGCTTGAAGAACTCGGGTGTACATGTTGGGATGCTCAGGGTCATCTTTCACAGATGACTCTACCATGGACCAAGATAATCGGTGCTTTGAGCTGCAGGGATCACTACAGCTGAAACAGCGAGATTTCCAGTCAAACTTCACAACTGATGCCTTGGATCTTGTAAAGCGGTTGGCACACCCACCACTTGCGCCATCACCATTACCACTACTAGAATTACCATCATCATCCAAAACTACACCAGAGTTATCAACTGTTTAATAGCTCTTCTGATGTGATGTTGGTTTACATATGTTGATCTGCATTGTGTGTGATACCTGAACACCACTGTTCCAGAAATTATATCATATTCATGGGCCAAAAGTTTCTGACGAACTGAGTCATTCCGTTGGCTGCATGCTGAGAATAAGGACCGCAGTTTGTTAAGAACTGGAGTGACTGGCTGTTCCTTTGATGAAAAGGATTTTGTGCAGAAAAGACACTCATCAATGTCAATGGTATCTTCTCCCTTAGCTTTGTTGGCAATGGGATCAGTGTCCAATTCTGCATCCATATTGTAACAAGAATAACTAGCATCCATTGAAGACAAAGTCTTCGATACCCCCCCCCCCCCACCATAGTAAACGAGGACAAGTAGCAAAAGGCACCAGTTCAATTTATTCTTGATGTGTGTACCAAATTTCAGCCTGGTGTTGGCTTAGTGGTTAGGGTGGCGGCTTGGGATCCCCAGGGTCCTGAGTTCAAGCCCCGTTGGCTGCTGAATTAACACCAGGGGGTTGACTCAGCCTGTCATCCATCTGAGGTCGGCGAAATGAGTACCAGTGTACTGGTCCCGGTGTATGCCCCGGTTAGAATAGGTGTACGATATCCCTGTGTGTCGTAAGAGGCGACCATGGTTGGCGTCAGGAAGGGCATCCGGCCATAAAACATTGCCTCAAGAAAAAAAGCCCAACCCCTGCACAGCAGGGAAAAATGGCTGTAAAAACGGTCACTGTGTACCAAATTTCAATAGCATCCGTTGAAGACAAAGTCTTTGATATCCCCGCCAGAGTAAACGAGGACAAGTAGCAAAAGGCACCAGTTCAATTTATTCTTGATGTGTGTACCAAATTTCATAAAGAAATGGTTAATAGTTTTGCAACTATGCTCTGGAAACAAAGGTTAACCTCAAATATTTCTTAATACCCAACTCGTTTCCATGGAAAGTGACAGAAATGTTTTTGGGGGAAATCTCTAAATATCAAAAGGCACCAGTTCACCACCTGCTTGATATGTGTACCAAATTTCGTAAATATATCTTGAGGGGATTTGTAGTTAAGCTCCGGAAATGAAATGTGACAGACGGACGGACGGACGGAACCCATTTCTATATCCCCCGCCAACCTCGTTGGTTGGCGGGGGATAAAAATAAAACAGTAAAACACAAAGTAGCTGGTCTGGGGAACTTGGCTTAGATGAACTCGGAGCGAGAGCTGATCAGTTGTCCACGTGCGCCGAACCCCGAACCGGAAGTTATAATAAGCTTTTCAATTTGATATCTTGAAAAATTACTGAGGTATGATCATAAGAAATTCACAAAAGGCCCATTTGATTATAACGGGGTGAAATAGTTGAAGAAATCGTTAACATGTCAAAAAGGCTAAATGCAAAATCGATCGTTCTGAATTTTGGTCAACCAGGTTTGCAACCCAATATACAAATCCTGTTCAAATTTGAAGTTAATTGGATGAAAAATTGATTTTATATGACATTGCACTTTTGACCTCAAAAACAATATCCTTCGAGGTTGTGATTGGTGAACTAATTCAGTGACCCAATATGCAATTTCTGTTCAACCTTACAGAACACCCACCCTCCGTGTGGCTGGGGATTGCACATTACTTGCTGAAAAAAAGTATTGTCTGTATATTTCAAGAAGGCTCTCTAGATGTTTGTGTGGTATGCATCTAAAGGGGTTTAACAGGTCCAACAAGTCTACAGGTCGAAGCGGTGTAAAGGTCTAAAGCAGTGGTTCCCAACCTTTTTCTGATCGAGTACCACTTGGAGGTCCCATACCGTTGCCGCGTACCACCTGGTTCCAGAAAAACTCAATTCGTTAAGATATCAATTTATTCACAAGCAGAACACACAAATGAACTAACTGTCAACAAAGAACAAAATTTAATGCGAGGGCTGCATCTGTTTCTTCTCCACCAGCTGGTCGATGCGGGGCATAACTTTGCTCACAGCACATCGGAAATCATGCCCGGGCGCAGCAAGACGGTTCCGGCTCTTTGACTTGATGGTCAGCATGGCTGAGAACCCCTGCTCGCACTCCCACGTAGAGGGGAAAATCAGGAGCTGGGGAACAGCGTGACGGGCGAGTGTCGGGTACGAGGAGGCCATGGTCACCCAGAAGTTCATAGGAGAGAGCATTCCTTGTGCTTCGTCTTTGCTGTCTCGTCAGCCTGGATATCTATATGAGCTCCTCTTGTTCCCCGGTCACGACAGGCAGATCGCCTGGTTCAACGGAAAACGGATTGGTGATGTAGGCACAACATGTAATGTCTGGGAAGTAATGCATCAACTCAGTCTTGAGCAGGGAGAGGTGACGGACGATTTCTCAGGAAAATTCATCATTGGGCTCGCTCTCAAGGGTAGTCAGGAGCTCAAACATTCCATAGCGTTTACTCTCCACGTTCTTGATCCAGAGGTCCAACTGCCGGACAAATGCTCCCAGCTTCGAGATGAAGTCTGAGATGGTGCAGTTGGGCCCTTGAAACGACAGGTTGAAGACCATCTATTATTTATGTACACACTTATCAGTTTTACTTATCGGACTTGGCGCCACATCTCTCACACAAAGAAACAAGGAAAACCCCCATCAAAGGCAAGGGGGTAGAAGGGACCTCTTAGGGTCGACAGGTTGAAGTGGTTGAAGACCCCAAAAATGTCCGACAGGTAGGCCAACCTTGAGATAAACTCCTCGTCTTCCAGATCTTTTTGAAAATCGTGTTCTTTCTCCGTGAAGAATACGAGGAGTTCATCCCTCAGTTCAAAGAGACGCCTCGTCGTATTCCCCCGGGAGAGCCAGCGAACCTCTGTGTGGTAGAGGAGACAGGTGTGGTCGGAGCCGAGATCTTCACAGAGCAGTTTGAACAGCCGAGTATTCAGGGCGGATGTTTTGACGAAATTAACGATTTTGATTAATCGGTTCAAGCATGATAACAAATTCGGAGGGAGTACCTTAGTGCTAAGGGCGAATCTGTGTATGAAACAATGCACATCGGTGGCGTTTGGTTGATTTTATTTGTTTTTTCAAAAAAATTTATTTTATTTTTTCAAAATCATTTTTTTTAAAGGTTGAGCCCAAAAGTGCTCGCGAACCACCAGGAAGGACCTCGCGTACCACAGGTTGGGAACCACTGGTCTAAAGGGTCTCGAGGGATATACAATGGTCTAGCTTGCATATGGTCTTAGCGTTCTAATGGGGTCTATGTGGTCTAAGTGTTCTTACAGGGTCTTACAGGGTTCTTACAGGGTTCTTACAGGGTCTTATGGGGTCTATATGGTGAATTGGGTCTTAGGGTTCTGACAGGGTCTATAACATCGACAAGGTCTTAAGTGTCTATGAGGGTCTATAATGTCAAAAAGGTATAATGATTCTTAAAGGAATGTTTCAACAGTAGTTACAGGTTTAACGGTTCTAAGGGATCTACAGGATCTAAAGGGTCGGAAGGGTCCAAACAGGGTCTAATGGGTCGAATGGTCTCAGGGGCAAGGGGTAAAAGTGGTCTAAAGGGTATAAAGGTCTTTAGGAGTCTAAGGGGTTCAAAGAGTCTAAAGGGGTATAAAAGGTGTAAAGTATTGAAATAAAGTCAAGGGGTCTAAGAAAGGGGGGGGGGGTTAAAGGATCTTAAAAGGTCGAAAATGGTCTGAAGGGGGTCCTAATAGTAAGATAGCCAGAGTCCGAAATTGTGCTTCAATCTAGAAGTGTCGGCGCTTTTTGTTAAAACTCGGCATTTCATCTTAAACTCATAGGAGGGTACTCAAGATCCAGGTGGATGCAGGACGCAAATATGCCCAAATAAGGAATTGTAGCACATTTATGCCCAAATATGGTAACAAAAAACAGAAAAGAAAAGATTATCTGGGCTTTTAAATAAGTAACATGTATACCTCCCTATAAAATCAAATTGGCCAGAACACAACTCTATTTTAAGTATCAATGGCTGGTGTATAACTCATTTTTTAAAATACAAATCAGAAGAAATTACACAACGAATCATCGTTTTTCTCAGAAACTAACAATTTTCAATCAAAATTGAGGACGAATGATGTACAAACTTGATTTTCTGAGTGTGAACATATAAAAAAACATAATGTGAAACACAACAAATTAAATAAAGTACCTAAAATGTAGAAGTGTAACAATGAAGGAGAGAAAACTCAAATGGCAGATCAATTTTTTCTCAAAAGGAATTTAACACATTTTGGTCAAATAAGGTAAAATTATTTGATTGGTGATTGTGAACAAGTAACTTGCACACTTTCATGTACAATCAGATGGAACAACAAACAATTACTATTTTTGTCTGAATGGCAGATTTGGACACAATGTGATGGCATTTTATATCACAACGACCAAATTTACAGCGAGTACACCACACCCAAGTACAAACTGCGTGAGACAAGGGGTTCTTTGAACTCTCCAGTTATGATTCTGGATCGGTTTGCACTATTACGTTACATATGGAACGAACAAACTGATATTACAAAAATTCCTTCTGTCTCAGTCTTTCGTTTGTGTTCTTCTCAGACGGTTTGTTCGTGTCTCTCTCGTGTGTCTGTGTCCGTTCGTCTGTCTCCCAGACGGCTCGTTCATGTCTCTCTCGTTTGTCCGTTCATCTCTCTCCCGGACGGTTCGTTCATGTCTCTAAACGAACCTTCTGGGAGAGAGACACAAACGAACCTTCTGGGAGAGAGACACAAACGAACCTTCTGGGAGAGAGACACAAACGAACCTTCTGGGAGAGAGACACAAACGAACCTTCTGGGAGAGAGACATAAACGAACCTTCTGGGAGAGAGACGAATGGACACCTGAGAGAGAGACAAACAAACCGTCTGGGAGAGAGATGAACGGACACACGAGAGAGACACGAACGAACCGTCTGGGAGAGAGACACCAACGAACCTTCTGGGAGAGAGACACCAACGAACCTTCTGGGAGAGAGACACCAACGAACCTTCTGGGAGAGAGACACCAGCGAACCTTCTGGGAGAGAGACACCAACGAACCTTCTGGGAGAGAGACACCAACGAACCTTCTGGGAGAGAGACGCAAACGAACGTTCTGGGAGAGAGACACAAACGAACCTTCTGGGAGAGAGACACAAACGAAGCTTCTGGGAGAGAGACAAATGGACACACGAGAGAGACACGAACGAACCGTCTTGGAGAGAGACGAACAGACACACTAGAGAGACACGAACGAACCGTCTGGGAGAGAGACGAACAGACACACGAGAGAGACACGAACGAACCGTCTGGGAGAGAGACACAAACGAACCTTCTGGGAGAGAGACACAAACGAACCTTCTGGGAGAGAGACATAAACGAACCTTCTGGGAGAGAGACGAATGGACACCTGAGAGAGAGACAAACAAACCGTCTGGGAGAGAGATGAACGGACACACGAGAGAGACACGAACGAACCGTCTGGGAGAGAGACACCAACGAACCTTCTGGGAGAGAGACACCAACGAACCTTCTGGGAGAGAGACACCAACGAACCTTCTGGGAGAGAGACACCAGCGAACCTTCTGGGAGAGAGACACCAACGAACCTTCTGGGAGAGAGACACCAACGAACCTTCTGGGAGAGAGACGCAAACGAACGTTCTGGGAGAGAGACACAAACGAACCTTCTGGGAGAGAGACACAAACGAAGCTTCTGGGAGAGAGACAAATGGACACACGAGAGAGACACGAACGAACCGTCTTGGAGAGAGACGAACAGACACACTAGAGAGACACGAACGAACCGTCTGGGAGAGAGACGAACAGACACACGAGAGAGACACGAACGAACCGTCTGGGAGAGAGACACAAACGAACCTTCTGGGAGAGAGACACAAACGAACCTTCTGGGAGAGAGACACAAACGAACCTTCTGGGAGAGAGACACAAACGAACCTTCTGGGAGAGAGACACCAACGAACCTTCTGGGAGAGAGACGAACGGACGCACGAGAGAGATAGGAACGAACCATCTGGGAGAGAGACGAACGGACACATGAGAGAGACACGAACGAACCGTCTGGGAGAGAGACACCAACAAACCTTCTGGGAGAGAGACACCAACGAACCTTCTGGGAGAGAGACGAACGGACGCACGAGAGAGATAGGAACGAACCGTCTGGGAGAGAGACGCAAACGAACGTTCTGGGAGAGAGACACAAACGAACCTTCTGGGAGAGAGACACAAACGAAGTTTCTGGGAGAGAGACAAATGGACACACGAGAGAGACACGAACGAACCGTCTTGGAGAGAGACGAACAGACACACTAGAGAGACACGAACGAACCGTCTGGGAGAGAGACGAACAGACACACGAGAGAGACATGAACGAACCGTCTGGGAGAGAGACACAAACGAAGCTTCTGGGAGAGAGACACAAACGAACCTTCTGGGAGAGAGACACAAACGAACCTTCTGGGAGAGAGACACAAACGAACCGTCTGGGAGAGAGACACAAACGAACCTTCTGGGAGAGAGACACAAACGAACCTTCTGGGAGAGAGACACAAACGAACCTTCTGGGAGAGAGACACAAACGAACCTTCTGGGAGAGAGACACAAACGAACCTTCTGGGAGAGAGACACAAACGAACCTTCTGGGAACCTTCTAAACGGTCCTTTCGAGGAGACAGAGTGACAGTGTGAGATTTGTCCGGATTGAAAGACATGTTCCACGTGTTGGAACAGTTTGTGATTTTATCCAGATCAGCAGTGAACGAAAAAGTTGCTGCTTGCCGGTCTGAGGGATGACTGATGGTACGGCAGAGGGTGGAGTCATCAGCAAAGAGATAGAGAGGATTTTCCAGAGAGTCGGAGAGATCATTGATGAAAACCAGAAAAAGAACAGGGCCCAGAACGCTGCCTTGAGGAACTCCAGCCTGGACAAGAAGGGGGATGAAAGAACTCCATCTAGGGCCACACGGTTCCTGCGACAGGAGAGGAAGTCTTCGAGCCATGAGTGGAGATGGCCTTGGATACCATAGGAAGAGAGTTTGGTGAGTAGGGCAGGGTGACAGACCGTGTCAAAAGCACATGATATGTCCTGGGATATGGCTTGGATTTCCTGTCTGGCATTGAGGGCTTCCATCCATTGGTGGGAGACCAGAAGCAGCATATCCAGGGTAGAGTGACCTGGTCTGAAACCAAATTGATGATCAGAAATCAGGCCATTGGAGAAGAGGAAGGATTTGATGTCTGAAGCGATGATGGATTCCATAACCTTGCTGATGATTGGGAGAAGGCTGATTGGTCTGTAGTTGCAGGGATCTGTTTTTGCACCTTTTTTTGCAGGGCAGTGATGTTTGCTGATTTCCAAGCAGATGGCAGATGACCTTGAGCAAATGAGAGGGTGAATAGAACAGAGAGAGGGTGAGCAAGAGCAGAAGAGCAGGCTTTGAGGACACGTGGGCTGATGCCATCTGGACCGGTTGCAGAATCTGAGTTGAGGTTTGACAGCAAGCTATCCACCTTGTCAGGAGAAAAGGACACAGAGTCCAGGGACAGTTGGGTGCGACTGGGTAAGGTGGGCAGAGAAAGTGATAGGTTTTGGACACAAGATTTAGCTGCAAACACCGAGTTTAGGCATTCAGGATGGAAGGCAAGGGATGGGGGAGGAATATACACCAGAAACAGATTTGATTAGATGCCACCAGGATTTTGAGGAGGGAGAGAGGTTTGAGAGTTCAGACTTGAGATGAACAGATGATGATGTTCAGACTCAGACAGCTCGGAGGGACAGATGAGCTGAAGCCCAGGACCTATATGGGACCTTTCCACCTTGTGTGGTCTTCCAGCTGTTCCGACCTTGGCACCAGCGAGGGCGAGCTGGTTCCAACCACCATGAGCCGCGATCCTTTCTGAGCTCCGGCCGATCCCCTCACGCTCCGGAACACGTGCTGGTGAGACGAGGCGCCGATCCTTCCTGAAGATGCGTCACTTCCCCAAAGAACCACTGACCAAGATGAGGCCAAGCCGTGAACCAAGCAGAGACCACGAAGAGCTCCACAAACCAAGAAGAGCCAGCCAAACCAGACCACGAAGCAGAGCAAAGACCGAACCAGCACCAGAACAACCCCCTAGAATCTATCGAGCCAAGCAGAGGATCCCCTTCTTATCCCTCTCAGCCCCGCCTCGCTTCTGGCGTGACTCATTCGCCCTCGTGCGCTGCCCCCCCTCCCCCGCAACCGCGGGTAGGGACTGTTTACCTTGCTGAATCTCTGGACGGGAGGGTTCTTCTTCTTCTTCTTCTTCTTTGCAGAGGTGGGGGTCGTTCTCCTTTGTTGTTGTTCTGATTGAACCCTAACTATTAAAACAAATCACAGCACATTTACATAGATTTACCCATTAAACAATGGAAGGCAAGCTATCTATAGAACATGTACTTACCGAGATAACTGAGCTAAAGGAGCTGAATGATGAGTGTGATCGATTTCCAAATTCGTAACAATATGTGTGTGTATAATATACAGTATATTATGTGTGTATATAATATATGTGGATTTAATATACAGTACAATGTGTCATATGCATGTATGATATGTGTATAAATCACAATCGTACATGTGTATGTTTAAATAACGATGTGTGTGTGTGTGTGTGTGTGTGTGTGTGTGTGTGTGTGTGTGTGTGTGTGTGTGTGTGTGTGTGTGTGTGTTATAACAGTTCAGCTGCTGTTATCACCTCAAGTTGTTTGCTTCAATTGTCTCATCTGAGCCTCTAGGTCATGATACAAGGTACCAGGTTCAAATTTAATATATTGTGCTGGTTTTTTCTTTGTCTGCTGTCCTTACAATGCCTGAAAACATATACACATTCCTCCTTTAACGTCATTGTTTTGCATGTGATATGTGCATCCGCCCGTCAGCGAGCCTTAAAGATCACTGCACACAACATTTAAAAAGAGTGGAGGATATTCTTCTCCGTCTGTATGTTGATGTTATGATTTGGGTACTATATCCATTTATCCTCGCTCTATTTGGACGTTTTTTAAGAAACCGCCCTGCAAAGTGAGGCCACGAAACCAAAGGCGACGGGGCTCGGCCTTTAGGTCGGGGAGCAGGAGGGTCCATGGCCTAGCCTGTTGTACGGAGGCCTCGCGTTATGTGCACAATGTGTTGAGTGACAGCCAACTGACAGAGCCTTTGTGTGTGATCATAGCTGAGATTAACCCCCGCACTCACACTCAGACTTTCTCCCAGATGCTTCCTTTCATCTGCTTGACCCCCACATCTCCCCTACCCTCCCTCTCCTCCCTTCAGCGGGCCTGTGTGCAGTCCCTTTTCCACGTCTCACGTCCCTTCCCCCTCTAACCTTTGCACTTCTACAGATCCAAAGGGAGAAGCGGTGTCAGCGCAGACATTTGGGCACCGCAGGGTCCATTTGTTGAAGTTTGAGTCATAAATGATTCATTCAATCGAGTCCCCACCATATTGGCCTAAATATGTCCAGCTCGAAGTCCTAACCTCTGTGGGGTTCTCCAGCCATGACTGAGAGAGGTTCAGCGGCATGTCTGGAGCAGAGTAACCGGGAGGAATGCAAACTGATCGAGTTTGAAAATTGGAGAGAATTTATAAAGGTAGCAATGATTAATTTTCTTATTATTGGAAGCAAGCTCATTGGTCTTCGTTGATAGGATCTGTTGTTGCACCATTCACATGCACCAGTGTCGTTTGCTCACTTCCTGGCAGAATGGAAGCAGCCAAAGGAGGAAAAGCTGAAGAGTGCACACGGAGGAGAAGTAAGAGCAACGGAGGAGGATTGGAGAACAATGGTGCTGATACCGTCTGGGGCTATCGCCAAAGCAGATTCGAGGATGGATAGAACTCTCTTTACCTTCTTGGGTGAGAAGAATACACAAAGACGAGTAGACAATGGTTATAGTGGGATGGGTTGGGTACAGGAGATCTGGAGGCAAACACTGAGTTGAAACATTCTGCCTTATCTCGAACGGTCTGCAGTGATGCGTTTCAGGTGAGGGAGGGGATGGAGCATGGAGGGTGAGGAACACACCAAAGACAGACTTTACAAGGTGCCACCATGACATTGAGGAAGGTGACTGGTTGGAGAGTCCAGCCTTGATATTAGCAAGATGGATGCACATTCTTGTTCCAAGCCTTCTTTTTAATTCTTGCATACAAAGTCCAGGCTCATTGAAGAGGTGGAGAGTCAGCTAACACAGGGAAGAAAGGCAACGTACTGACAATAGGGAAACAGGTGGATGTAATGAGCAAGGGAGGAAATGAATGATTTACAAGAAGAGAGATGATACAGGAAAAAACATGTTAACTCGTGAGCAACAGAGCTAATAAAGGGGAGGGGCAATTGGGGTAGAATGAACCTTGCCTCCCCCTCCCCTATTTACTCCTGGGGCAAGGGGAGAGGGGAAATCAACTCTCGAGGTTAAAATAGGCCCCAGAAGTTGTGCTGCTACCTGCTGTGAGAATACAATCATTTCTGTGTTGGTTCAGAAGACGACCACGAGAGGGCCTCTCAGATCGTGATTATTGTATGTGGACCAGGTGTTTTAAAGGTGAGAACAAAAGAGGTGTTTTGATGCGTTTTACTATTTTCAATGCAAATTCCTTATGGAATTGACATTCTTTTCAGAGGGTAATTGTTTTAATTAATTGTAACTTGGAAGGATGAAATATGCTGATGGAAAAATAAAGTTTCGTTCATGAGAAGGATCCAGTATGGCAGTTTAAACAAATCAATCGACCAGTCAAGCAAATGGTCCAGAATCTTGACCGAGTGTCGAGGTCATGCTCGATGGTTTGCGGTTATCTTCCCAGAAGGAAGTCAGGGCAGGAATTAATAATTTGTTCATGGGACCGGTGATGACTCGCCGACGCTTCATGAAGGACACATGACTTTACAAGGTGCCACCAGGACATTGAGGAAGGTGACTGGTTGGAGAGTCCAGCCTTGACATTAGCAAGATGGATGCACATTCTTGTTACAAGCCTTCTTTTTAATTCTTGCATACAAAGTGGAAGTGGAAGATATATAACGTTCACCAACGACCAACGTTCACCCGTCTTGATGTTCTCATGGAAGGTGCATCGTCCTGCTTGTGAAATACCAGGATAACAGTTTATAGCTGGGTTGAGATTGGAACTCAGGCCAGACAGCTGGAGACAAGTAAGCATACAGCAAAGTAATCCTGTAATCCCATCATAAACATGTAGGTTGTCTTGAATGGGCCTTGGAATGATGACTCATTGTACACCATCCTCCATAAACTGCTCTGATGAAGGAATTTTTTAAAACTCTTTTTCAGTTCTCCATATGCCGAGGCCGAAATCATTCACACCACCCCCACCCCCCCCCCCCAGGGCATGTTTTGCAAAAAAAGCAACAGGTTAAAAAAAGTAATTTCCATCTGATATTTACTCAAAGCTGCAAATACTCTGGTGTTGTAGAGAATTTGCAATTTGTTGATGAACAAATAAATTGAGGAATTCAGGTTTTGCATGGTGCCAATTCCGTTTTTTTGTGAAGGGTCCCATTTTAGACTTACTGATTCGTAAGGGTTTTCCACTTTGTCTATTTGCTCCTCTCATCCTCTTTTTGTCTTTCTTTCAACTTCATTCCATTTTGTCCACTCTCTCCTGTCCCAAATCATTTATTTTCCCTCTCTCCTGTTCCACATCATTCCATTTCCCTCTCTCCTGTCTCATATCATTCTATTTCTATCTCTCCTATCCCATATTCCATTTCCATCTCTCCTGTCCCATATCATTCCATTTCCATCTCCCCTGTCCCATTCCCCTCTCTCCTGTCCCATATTCCATTCCAATCTCTTGTCCATTATCGTTCCATTTCCATCTCCCATGTCACATATTATTCTATTTCCCTCTATCCTGTCCCATTCTTCTCTCTCCTGTCCGATGTTCCATTCCCAACCCTCCTGTCCCAAATCATTTCTTTTCCCTCTCCCCTGTCTCATATCATTCCATTTCCCTCTCTCCTGTCCCATATCATTCCATTTCCCTCTCTCCTGTCCCATATCATTCTATTTCCATATCTCCTGTCCCATATCATTCCATTTCCATCTCTCCTCCTCTCCTTATCATTCCATTCCCCTCTCTCCTGTCCCAAATTCCATTTCCTCTCTCCTGTCCTATGTTCCATTCCCAACCCTCCTGTCCCAAATAATTTATTTTCCCTCTCCCCTGTCTCATATCATTCCATTTCCCTCTCTCCTGTCCCATATCATTCTATTTCCATCTCTCCTGTCCCATATCATTCCATTTCCATCTCTCCTCCTCTCCTTATCATTCCATTCCCCTCTCTCCTGTCCCAAATTCCATTTCTTCTCTCCTGTCCTATGTTCCATTCCCAACCCTCCTGTCCCAAATAATTTCTTTTCCCTCTCCCCTGTCTCATATCATTCCATTTCCCTCTCTCCTGTCCCATATCATTCTATTTCCATCTCTCCTGTCCCATATCATTCCATTTCCATCTCTCCTCCTCTCCTTATCATTCCATTCCCCTCTCTCCTGTCTCAAATTCCATTTCCTCTCTCCTGCTACTTTTCATTCCATTTCCACATCTCCTGTCCCATATCGTTCTATTTCCCTCTCTCCTTCCCCTTATCATTTCATTTCCATATCTTCTGTTCCACATCGTTCCATTTCCATCTCGCCTGTCCGATATCATTCTATTTCCCTCTATCCTATCACATCATTCCATTTCCAACTCTCCTGTCCCTTATCATTCCATTTCCATTTCCCCTGTCCCATTCCCCTCTTTCCTTTCCCATATTCCATTCCCATCTCTCCTGTCCCAAATCATTTCTTTTCCCTCTCCCCTGTCTCATATCATTCTATTTCCATCTCTCCTGTTCCATATCATTTCATTTCCATCTTTCCTGTCACATATCATTCCATTTCCATCTCCCCTGTCCCATATCATTCCATTCCCCTCTTTGCTGTCCCATATTCCATTCCCATCTCTCCTGTCCCAAATCATTTCTTTTTCCTCTCCGCTGTCCCATATCATTCCATTTTGCTCTCTCCTCTCCAATGTCATTCCATTTCGCTCTCTCCTATTTCACCTCATACCATTAGTTATTCCATCCCTTTTAACCATCTCCTACATGCTAAGTCTCAGTCCTTCTGTTTCTCGCTTTGTTTTGACCACCTCACTGTGGTTTTCACCTCCTTTCCCCATCTCAGCCTTTTCATCTCCACCTTACACCATCTGCTGAATTTATCCATCTATTTGAACCATGTCGTGAGTCCTGTTTGTCCTTCTTTTCCATGTAGTCGTTCCATTGTCTTTGGCCCCTTTCTCCATCTTGTGCTGTTCCACCTCCTCCTGTCAAAGTCTCATCCATTTCCTCCATTTTTGATGTCTTTTCATTTTACATCTCCACTCACACCATCTTCACTTCATTTCTCCTTCATTTCTCACAGCTGTGCCAGATATATAAAAACTAGGAAATACCACCCATTGCTTCGCTGATGCGTATGTGAAAGTGGGGGGGGGGAGAAAAGGAAGGGGAAGGAGGAGAGAGAGAGTGGGGAAAGACGAGAGGAGGGAGGGGGGGCGAGGAGAGGTGGGGGATGCGAGGAGAGGTGGGGGGTCGAGGAAGGGTAGGGGCGGGACGACTGTGAGGTGAGAGGAAGGGAAGGCAGATGTGCGGTAGAGCATTAATTACCACTTGGACACGCCCGGAGACAAACTTCCGTCCGGACATAAACACCGTCCAGACAAGTCCAGTGACAAACTTTTCCCAGATACGTCCAGAAACAAACCCTGTCGAGACAACCACATGATTGGACACACACACACACACACACACACACACACACACACACACACACACACACACACACACACACACACACACACACACACACACACACACATACACACACACACACACACACTTGACTGATATTGGCAACAACCCAAAAACCATGAGTCGCTTTCACTGAAAATCAATGTTGAATTTATAGAGACATTTCAGGGATGTGTTCACAAACATTAATCTTTATAAACATCCGCATGTGATGGGTGGAAAAATAACAATTTGGCTCGGTAATTTAGAAAACATGTTAATACGATAAATGGCTCAGAGATTGGGTGTTATTTCCAAACTTGCTCAGGATGACGGAGGATGAACAACTCGCTCAGGATGATGGAGCATGAACAACTCGCTCAGGATGACGGAGCATGAACAACTCGCTCAGGATGACAGAGCATGAACAACTCCCTCAGGATGACGGAGCATGAACAACTCGCTCAGGATGACGGAGCATAAACAAATCGCTCAGGATGACGGAGCATGAACAACTCGCTCAGGATGACAGAGCATGAACAACTCGCTCAGGATGACGGAGCATAAACAAATCGCTCAGGATGACGGAGCATAAACAAATCGCTCAGGATGACGGAGCAAGAACAACTCGCTCAGGATGACGGAGCACACACAACTCGCTCAGGATGACGGAGCATGAACAACTCGCTCAGGATGATGGAGCATGAACAACTCGCTCAGGATGACGGAGCATAAACAAATCGCTCAGGATGACGGAGCATGAACAACTCGCTCAGGATGACGGAGCATGAACAACTCGCTCAGGATGACGGAGCATAAACAAATCGCTCAGGATGACGGAGCATAAACAAATCGCTCAGGATGACGGAGCATGAACAACTCGCTCAGGATGACGTAGCATGAACAACTCGCTCAGGATGACGGAGCACACACAACTCGCTCAGGATGACGGAGCATGAACAACTCGCTCAGGATGATGGAGCATGAACAACTCGCTCAGGATGACGGAGCATAAACAACTCGCTCAGGATGACGGAGCATGAACAACTCGCTCAGGATGATGGAGCATGAACAACTCGCTCAGGATGACAGAGCATGAACAACTCCCTCAGGATGACGGAGCATGAACAACTCGCTCAGGATGACGGAGCATAAACAAATCGCTCAGGATGACGGAGCATGAACAACTCGCTCAGGATGACAGAGCATGAACAACTCGCTCAGGATGACGGAGCACACACAACTCGCTCAGGATGACGGAGCATGAACAACTCGCTCAGGATGATGGAGCATGAACAACTCGCTCAGGATGACGGAGCATAAACAACTCGCTCAGGATGACGGAGCATGAACAACTCGCTCAGGATGATGGAGCATGAACAACTCGCTCAGGATGACAGAGCATGAACAACTCCCTCAGGATGACGGAGCATGAACAACTCGCTCAGGATGACGGAGCATGAACAACTCGCTCAGGATGACGGAGCATAAACAACTCGCTCAGGATGACGGAGCATGAACAACTCGCTCAGGATGATGGAGCATGAACAACTCGCTCAGGATGACAGAGCATGAACAACTCCCTCAGGATGACGGAGCATGAACAACTCGCTCAGGATGACGGAGCATGAACAACTCACTCAGGATGACGGAGCATGAGCAACTCGCTCAGGATGACGGAGCATGAACAACTCACTCAGGATGACGGAGCAGGAACAACTTGCTCAGGATGACGGAGCAGGAACAACTCGCTCAGGATGACGGAGCATGAACAACTCTCTCAGGATGACGGAGCATGAACAACTCGCTCAGGATGACGGAGCATGAACAACTCGCTCAGGATGACGGAGCATGAACAACTCGCTCAGGATGACGGAGCATGAACAACTCGCTCAGGATGACGGAGCACGAACAACTCGCTCAGGATGACGGAGCACACACAACTCGCTCAGGATGACGGAGCATGAACAACTCGCTCAGGATGACGGAGCATGAACAACTCGCTCAGGATGACGGAGCATGAACAACTCACTCAGGATGACGGAGCATGAACAACTCGCTCAGGATGACGGAGCATGAACAACTCGCTCAGGATGACGGAGCATGAACAACTCGCTCAGGATGACGGAGCATGAACAACTCGCTCAGGATGACGGAGCATGAACAACTCGCTCAGGATGACGGAGCATGAGCAACTCGCTCAGGATGACGGAGCACACATCACTCGATCAGGGTGACGACGGAGCATGAACCACTCGTTCAGGGTGACGAACCACAAAGCACTCGCTCAGGGTAATGGAGCATGAATCACTCACTCAGGGGGACAGAGCATGAACCACTCACTCATTGTGATGGAGCATGAACCACTCCCTCAGGGTGATGGAGCATGAACCACTCGCTCTGGGTGAAGCAGCACGAAACACTCACTCAGGGTGATGGAGCACGATCCACTTGCTAAAGGTGACGGAGCATGAACCACCTGTTCTGAAATGATGTGACGTGCAAAAGCATCCGTAGTGAGTGAACGATTCGGTCAGATGGATGTAGTGCGGTACCACTATCGACTGTAAGGCGTTCAGCAAGTGGCTTAAGCACTCATGCAAGCACTCCAATTGAATGGTTGATAAGGAACGGTTGGCCAGGCTGTCACTTCATATCATAAAGGATCCCTTTAACTTTAAAGCTGGTCTTCACTGCGCAGGCAGTCATTAATGAAATAAAATGAATTTGTTCAAATAATGACTTTATCCACAAAAGAGTTGCAGCTTAATGCAGAACAACTCTGGTGACATTGCAAAGTTCATTCACCCTTGAAATAGTCATTGTAGATAATCCGCTATCTTGCCTGCTCGTCTGTGCATGGTCATGTGGTACATTGGTTTGGGGTACGTGCAAACGTTATTACTTTATTTTAAAACGTATGTTTTTTTTTTTTACTAGATTTGCTTTCATTCCCCATAGAGCACCTCGCACAACCTCCAAAAATATAGACACAGATCTGGCAGACACTCTGGAGAGGCAGTCTCTCTTGGGGATGGGGCGCGAGGTCCAGCAGTGAATGCATCAAATCATGTAGCTCAATTAACTGGTTAATTTTGGCACGTTCCTAAATTATTTTTTCAATCAATATAATTATCCAAACAGAAGAACAAGGTAAGCTTAATGCATTGGAAATTTCACATTTTCTTGTGTATCTATGGAGAAGTAGGGAACATAGCCTTGCTTACTTAAAGTAAATAGGTATATCAGCTTAGTTATGAGACTCGTTATTTCTTTAAATTATTAGATTTCACACCATATTTCGACATTTATTTAGTCCGGACGATAACCGATCCTCAAAACCGAAATAATATTTAGGTGATATACTTTAATTAGTCCGTGAGACAAGATCATGGAAAATCGTATCATACAATGCATGAAATCGCTCCAAGCTACTAATTTGAAAATGATAGTACTTCCAAAAGCGATGTATACAACGATTCATAGCTATGATAAACAGGCATATTTTCAATAATACGAGTGAGGAAAGTGAAAAAAAAAGTTTATCGTTAAGAAATTGTTGTGGCCTGTTCCAAGCCAATGCATGGTTGAGCAGGCCAAAAAACATGGCGGCTTCAGGCCTCAGCGAGGTTACCCAGGAAACACCTTAAGACTGAGAGAGTGAGGTGGCCGAGGATCGCCTGATGATGGATATAATTAAATAAGGCCATTAATTATCTTCAAAAGTGGTGTTTGATTAACACAAACACCCAATTTTCACTCTTGCACTTCCTTGGAGTTTTTAGCCGCGTCGCGTTGCGAACGCTGGCTCGAAGAGAGCTCCGCGTTCTTGTTGTTGTTGTTGTTGTTCTTCTTCTTCTTCTTCTGGTGAAGACAAAACCTTTAGGACGCGGCTCTTGGACACATTTGTCCTTGTTTTTAGCTGCGTCACATTGCGAACGCTGGCTCGAAGAGAGCTCCGCGTTTCTCTTCTTCTTCTTCTTCTTCTTCTTCTTCTTCTTCTTCTTCTTCTTCTTCTTCTTCTTCTTCTTCTTCTTCTTGCTCTTCTTCTTCCTGTGAAGACAAAACCTTTAGGACGCGGCTCTTGGACACATTTGTCCTTGTTTTTAGCCGCGTCACGTTGCGAACCCTGGCTCGAAGAGAGCTCCGCGTTTCTCTTCTTCTTCTTCTTCTTCTTCTTCTTCTTCTTCTTCTTCTTCTTCTTCTTCTTCTTCTTCTTCTTCCTGTGAAGACAAAACCTTTAGGACGCGGCTCTTGGACACATTTGTCCTTGTTTTTAGCCACGTTGCGTTGCGAACGCTGGCTCAAAGAGAGCTCCGCGTTGTTCTTCTTCTTCTTCTTGTTCTTGTTCTTCTTCTTCTGGTGAAGACAAAAGCTTTATGACGTGGCTCTTGGACACATTTGTCCTTGTTTTTAGTGTGCATGCAAAGTTTCAGGCTGCGAGGTTTTATGTTTTTGGAGTTATGGAGGACACACACACACACACACACACACACACACACACACACACACACACACACACACACACACACACACACACACACACACACACACACACACACACACACACACACACACACACACACACACACACACACACACCATCTCGTCCTGTTTTTTTTCCTATGCTCTTCCCACCTCATCCCCTTTCTCCCTCCCTTGTGCCGACGAAGCGACGTGTTTCCGTCACGCTAGGCGGATCCTCACTCAGGCTCGGTGCAAATATCATTGTTCGTGCGTTTACACAGTTCGCTCTCGCCGCGTACGCCATTAGAATCACAAAGCTGGATCTCCAGTGAGGGAATTCCAACGCACAAAGGCTCTTTAATGGTAACGCAGTGGCAAGGTCGGATTTCTTTTTAATTTCCATATGTCAGCCGTGTCCGAGGGCAGCAAATGATGCCGTTTTGACAGCTGGAGTTGTGTTCCCAGGGCTAGTCAAGCAAGCGGTCCAGGTCTTTCAACCCACAAAAGGCGTTAGGCCTACAGGCTTCATGAGAAGGTGCTGTGGATTGGCTTGCATTGAGGCAGGTCTCTTGCAGTATTCGTAAATATAATGTAATGAAAAATTGAAGTGTCTCGAATAATGTTAATAATAATAATAACTATAGAATGGAACCCTCACCCAATCACCCATTTACCCTGACCGCGTGTGTGTCACGCTCTATTTTATTTGTTTAATATACAATTCTATTATACCCTTGGACAAATTGCCCTGAAATTTGCTGTCACAAGCGGTAGGTCAAAGTCACAGAAAAATTTGGAATTCTTAATAATATTGTATAATATTCTTAATAACGGTGCTCTGGGTGATCGAGTTTCGTACATCACGTGCCCCCTGTAGGGAGAGGGGCAAAGCTTGGGTTGGTCTCAAGATTGGCATTCAAGATGAATTATTTGGCGGAAATCAAACCAATTCCATTTAAACTTATCTCCATTCCGTTTGCGAATGGAAAGTCACATACAAAGAGTCCACAGTCGCCAGGGAACTACAGTGAGTGTAAGTCGTCATCACACGATACTGCACAACCTCAAACAAAGGAATTAAGTCCATCATTGCTGTGGTACACTCCTGGATTAATATTTTGCTCCAGATTTAAACACGGTTTACGAAAGTCGAAATAACCCGAGCATGGGAGGTGTTAATTTATTTGGCAAGGTCGGATTTGCATTGCGTAAAGCAATCGAGAATGCCTACACAAGGTAAGCGCTATGTGACATGCCACATGTTTCAATTTACCCGCCGATCACATCACGTGCCCTCTGGTTGAATGGCTTGCATTTGTGGGAACAATCATCGGGGCAGCAGACGGATGGTTACTCTTTGCGAATTATGCGGTTTTGCCGAGTGAGACAAAATCCGTGGCAATGCTCACGATAACAGTCTGGAGGTGCATCTGACGTATAAATGACAAATGTGGTTCTATATTTATTGGTATGCCATCCTGATGAGAGCAAATAAGCTGGAAATGTGCCTCCGTTTGATGTTTAACTGATGATGGCCAAAAATCTTTGTATGTTTGACAGAGTTGCCAGGCCAAGGCCTCTGAGTTAGAGGTGATGCATTGGTGTAGGACTGTGTCGAATGGGGACCAGGGGGTGCTCGTCACACTCCACGTGTTTGGATTTACCCGCTGATCACATGACGTGCCTTCTGGTTGAATTGTTTGCATTGGTGGGAACAATCATCTCGGTGGCAGATGGATGGTTGGACGGTTGCTCTGTGTGGATTATGTAGTTTTCCTGTGAGACAAAATCCACAGCGATGCTGACCATAACAGCCAGGAGGTGCGCCTGCTGTATTATCGACGAATGTGGTCATCATTGGTTAAACATTTATTGGTATGCCATCCTGATAGGGCAAATATGCCTGAAATCTAGATTAGTGGCTCCGTTTGATGTTTATCTGATGTTGACCATATAATCTTGGTCTGTTTGACAAAGTCATCGGGCCAAGACCTCTGTGTTGGAGGTGATGCTTTGGTGTTGGACTGTGTCCAAGGGGGAACAGGAAAGTGCTTATCACATTCCACCTGCTTTGTTTCATGATGTGTATATATGTATATATATATATATATATATATATATATATATATATATATATATATATATATATATATATATATATATAAATATTTTGTTACAGTTCTGGAAACAGACATTTGCACAGCCCCGTGATAATTACCATCGTACTGTACGGGACGCGCATGGTGCACATCTTTATTTGGATCAGCGTGCAGATTTGCAACGGCATCTTACCATCGATCTTCGCTCGCCACCTTGGCTACCAATATCTCCCGCAAACGGCAGAGGTCATCCCGCACCTCCGCCTGATTGCAGCCGCCACAAAGCAGAGGCATGCTGTATGGCCCAGATCGCTCGGGCCGCATGGCGTATGGACGGAATTGGTGCATTGATCAGCCCCAATCGCAGAGTGCCAGGGGTGCCCGAATGGGAATGCGGGGCCGACGCCACCCTCAGCCAGTCGCTGGAGCACGGCCCAGGAGTTTGGTGCAGGGCGATTCATGTCGCAGAGTTCCTTGCAAGACAATTCCACAGCTCAGCCATGTCTCACCGGATGTACAAATGAGACCACTTCCGGCCATAGGGGCCAGGCAGCGCGTGGTCAGGGTCCAATGGGAGCGCATGATTCGGGTGATGATGCATCGCTTCGGGTCATCACCCCCACCCTACACCATGGGGCTTATAAAGGGTGGATCGCGAAGTCATTAAAAAGCTGGGATCTCCACATTCGCTTTCCTCATCTGCCTTTTCATGTGCTGACTCCACCTTCCACCACCAACCCGGCTGACTTCACCTGCTGAAGTACCCGTCTTCTCATCCACTGGCTCCACCCACTGCCCTTTTCGTCTGCTGGCTCCATCCACCACCCTTCTCATCTGTTGGCTCTGCCTTCCATGCCTGTCAACTCCGCCTATTCTCTGGACCGGTGCATGCCCTGAGACCGGCACAGTAACCAAGCAGGAGACCGTGCCAACCCTCGAACTGCGATCGCTCAGCGAAGCCTCCAAGTGTACTGGGTAGCACAGCCAGCTGACCGTGCAAGGTATTGCGAGACCGTTAGCCCTCATCTCCTCTCCTTTCTTCTGATTAACTACTCTTCATCAGGTTGTGTGTGTGTGTGTGTGTGTGTGTGTGTGTGTGTGTGTGTGTGTGTGTGTGTGTGTGTGTGTGTGTGTGTGTGTGTGTGTGTGTGTGTGTGTCATGGTACCTGTCCTTCCTTATTTTAAGAGTGTAGGAGAAATATATCAGGATAATTCTGCTCTGTGTCCGCTTTGTTAAATTGCTTGCTTTCTTTTTGTCACACTCCATGAATTTCTGACTATCCCTGCTTGCATACAACAATAAATCCATTCATTGTGCCACATATTTTTCCTCGCCTGCTAATAAATGCTTGTGTAGAAATGTTCCCAGCTCGTTTTTGTCTTTTCTTTCATTGGTCCAGCATGATCCGTATCCTAGCCTCGCCGGGACTTTATCTCCCAATGATACGTTCTACTAGCCGATACATTCCTTGGCAGTGTCACTCGGCTGCATCTAACCTGGAAAGGTGACCTAGTTCGGACAAGGCATACTGAGGGCGTGTTCCCCGGGAATTAGGTCATGTGATTATTGAGGTAACTGGTTAAACCTTGTACGGAGGACCCTAGGTCACGTGGTTGAGTTATTGGCGTTCATGATCGGTTAGCGACCCGCCACATCAAAAAGTTATCCGTGTGCGACAGTCTGCGATTCCGGAGAGTCTGGTGGGGACCCGAGATAGCTCGCCCACCTCGTTGTCTTCCCGCCCCGACCCTGGGCTGCAACAATGTATATACATATATATATATATATATATATATATATATATATATATATATGTATGAATATTGTTACGGCCACGGGTACCGAGTTTATGATGAGGGGGTTTACTCCCCGTTTGTCATCGGAAGAGCTGGACCTGGAGCCACCGCTCACAATTAACTTCATGGTACAGTGGGTTGTTTTAGAACCACGAAGACCACTCAGTTAACCACGAGTTCCAGTGTCCACCTTCTAATTATGCTGTTTAACTTGAGGTCACATCGTTTCCTGAACGGGAATCACGCCCTCGGAAAAGCACCAATCTTATCTTGATTAGATCTTAATTAGGGTGGTCGAGCGTTTAACTACTGGTGTGTGCCGAATATTATAGGTCAATTTGTTTGGTAATTACCTTCCAGTCTATCTAGGTTCGGACAATGCTGGATCAATGGAAGGAAAGAACAAGCACGGACAGGTTAGAACGTCAACAAAGCAATTTATTAATAAGAAAATAAATTAAAAAAAAAGAACTCTTTATTCCCGTATGGTAAAAATTAGTAAATTCAAATCAATCAAAATAATCTCAAGCAAATAAATAATTAATCAGGCACTGATAGAAAAAGAGACAAAGAACAGATGCTTATCTGTATGCCTTACTTAACAATTAAACACAGACAAGGGTACCCAGCAGATCATTTGGGGGGCGAGGGGGGAGATAAATCATCTCGCTCACCAAATAAAAGTCGTATGTCAAATAAAAACGTCCTGAAATGTGTGAGCATGCCTTGTCCGTTGCCAGGGCCCAGGAACCAGGGACGCCAATAATCAGTTACGCCAAGAGCAGGTCTCGAGCAGAAAGAGCATTAATGGTCCGAACGTCACCCACTGCCAGGAGCAACTAGGAGACACAACCGATGGACAGCTGTTAGGAGGTACTGTGAAGTGCTGAGGCTCTGTGAGGTGCTGTGAGATGCTGAGGCGCTGTGAGGTGCTGTGAGATGTTGAGGCACTGAGGTGCTGTGAGGGGCTGTGAGACGCTGAGGCTGTCACCAATTCACTGGCGCTGACTGATTGGAAAAGCCCTCTGACTGACACCAACTCACTGATGCCAACTGACTCACAAACTGACTCGTTGTCGACTGACCTGCCGAGAACGGACCTCTTGTCCTCTTTTTCTAGGCAGCCCGTATAGGCAGGCGCAGACTCCAGCCAAATCCATCCCACCCCAATTCTGAATTGTTGCCGTGACAACCTTCCTGTCTCGCGATCATTCCTGGCTTACGATGCCATGTTTGTAGTACTGGACAAATGGCAAAAAGCAGCCATTTGTCAGAATTACCGAGCAAAAACGTGAAGCGCTCATAAAACGTCAACAACAATTATCACCTTAATGTTCAGCCTGATTTGAAGAAAGAGCTAGTGAGCGTCCATAGAGCTGCTGAACGGGGTGTCAAACCTCCACAGAAAAAGGCAGGCATCGGCATCGGTGAAAGAAACGGGTGTCAATGTCGATGGAAAAAGGCGGGTTTCAGCGTTGGTGAAAGAAACGGTTGTCGAGCTTCCGTTGTGCTAACGCTATCTCACGTGTGTGAATGTGTCTGTCGTAAAGAGAAAAAGGAGTTTTCCATAAGAGAGGGAATCTATTCTTTGTCCTTCTCAACGCATCACATTTAGAGTCCCACCAGACATGGGGATGGGTCTATCCTGGATATGCATTGAGGGAAATAACTATCTGACGACCTTTATGTTTGTATGCATTCGTCGGATCTGATTCTGAAATCCGTAACAATATATATATATATATATATATATATATATATATATATATATATATATATATATATATATATATATATATACATATATATATATATATATATATATACATATATATATATATACATATATATATATATATATGCGCTGTCATACCCCACTATTAGTGGGGGATAACTTCCTGGAAAATGCCACAAATAGCAGGGCATTTTTTCAATGGAAAAATGGGGGATAGGTTCCCGGCGGTTCATGATTCATGAGAAAAAAAAATCAAAATCCCATGAAAAACCTCCAAAAAGCCCATAAAAAGCCATGAATATGCATGCATAAAAACCATAACAATGCGAAAAAACAAAACCCGCAAATGCGCCCGTGAAAAAACCTATGAATACGCACGCGAAAAACCACGGAAACGCGAAAAAAACACATATAATGTGTGTATAATATGTGTGAAAGCATTAGTCCACGAATGTTGAAGCAGGTCGCATTTTATAAATCGCGAATACACGGGGTCTGCGAACAGCAGGGTCCAACAGTACTTCTATAATAAGAACCATGAGTAATATAATATAAAAGGAGCCATGAGTGCATCTGAGTTCCACCCATTGGTTGACAGTTTGCCTGACTCCACCCACAATTTCTATATTATGGCCACCATGTTGGTACTGACTGCGATTGAGGTGTTGTCAGAATTGCATGTGTAAGTTTACTCACAGTAAAACTGCAACTGTACTTCCGGTTCCGGGTTTGGAGCATCGACAGGTCTCCTTCAGGGCTCTCTGTTGACGATGTCAAAGTTAAGTTTCCGGTCCTTATCTGTCCTGTTTTAACTGTTTGTTTTCTCACTTTCATGTTACTGTGTGTTCCTAGTTCGGTTTTGTTTCAAAATCGTGCTATTTTGTCGACCTTGTCTTACTGGGTGCTTGAGGCCTACCCTTGAGGCTTGAGGCCGACTGGTTCCCCTCGGTGTACGATCGTGTTTTGTTTTTTCTCTCCATTACCTTCAATTTCTATCTTCCCCACTTTCCTAGCATCCCCATCCCTCCCAACTAATCACTCTATTTCAAATCTTAAAAAAATAATTAAATAAAAAACGCGACCTTTCTCCTTCCTCACTCACGACTCTCGATTCTTCTTCTTCTTCTTCTTCTTCTTCTTCTTCTTCTTCTTCTTCTTCTTCTTCTTCTTCTCCTCTTCTTCTTCCTCAATTTTTTTTCGACAACACTTCCATTACCTAATCTGTTGAAAACTCTCTCAAACATTAATAATCATAAAACTATCTCTTAGAATGCTTCATCTTCCTCTTTCACACATGTGGTACTCTTTACTGTATTATAATGCACTCCTCTTCTGCTATTTAAACAGACTGCTCTCAATTCGACCTTTCTTTCATACCTTGCCGAAAAAATCCAAATGTTACAGCGTTTCTTCTCTCCATTCTCTGAATTTGCCTTTATTGCATCCATCAAGAATTGTGTTAAATCACATCTCTGACCTAAAACTTAAAAAAACCCAGTTTGCTATGAATGTTCGCTTTCCATCAACCATTGTTTTTTTCCAACTTCAGTGCCAACTCACCCCTCTCACCCCTCACTCTCAAAAAAAAAACATCCCACTCTTCTCCCTCCAAGCCTCCCTCTCACCTCTCTCAAAAACTCCCCCCTCACCTTTCTCCCACCATTCATCCCCCTCACTCATCCTTCTCAAAGTTGCCTGCCCTCTCATCCACAAAGCTGCCTCCTTCCACTGCCCTCTCACCTCCATCTCTTCACTCCACTTCCTCAAATGCTCAACTGCCTTCTTCCCCCTCTCTTGTCCCCCCCTCTCACCCAGCACCACAGAGCCTTTTCTCCTCCTCATCCGACCCCTCCCCTAGCTATTCTGCAATCCCCCACACTCTTTCAACAACCCTGCTTACCTCCCCGCCTCGTGCCTTGTCCTACCATCCCCCTCCCTCCCCAACCCCTGCACCCAAAGCCTCCTCCACTCCCTCTGCATTAAAAGTGTGTACCTCAAATATCCGGGGTCCGCTCAAACCTTTCATATCTTTCCATACAGGTTGCCAGTGACAAACCAGACATAATTTGCCAAACAGAAACTTTCCTCCCCCAAGACGTGTCTGACTCCCAAGTATCTCTCCCTGGTTACTCCCTCCTCAGGTATGACAGACCTGAGCCTTGTCCTCGTGGAGGAGTTTCTCTCTTCATCAAAGACTCTATTCCTCACTCTCCATGCACTCCCCTCACTCCCCCACACCCCCAAGAATAGCTCTGGCTACGGCTTCCCCTCCACTCCCATGTCATGTTTATATGTGTACTGTACCGTCCACCTCACTATCCGAAAACATGCACAACTTCTATCTTCTCATCCAAACTCTCTCTCTTCCTCATATGTGGCGACTT
The DNA here is from genome assembly GCF_056783735.1 of Eptatretus burgeri. Classification (NCBI taxonomy): domain Eukaryota; kingdom Metazoa; phylum Chordata; class Myxini; order Myxiniformes; family Myxinidae; genus Eptatretus; species Eptatretus burgeri. The sequence continues at coordinate 32,978,434 of NC_140968.1, read as the reverse complement.
CAATTGTCATCATGCCAGTTTGCGAGGTGTGGGTACCTCTCTCACCTGTCATGGCAACTCAGCAAAAGCTTTGTGCAACTCATTGGGACTGTCTCAATCGGTCAACTTCCTGACCCGGATCTCAACCAATGGTACTCCATCTCTTCTGGACCTGATTTTGACAAATTTCCCTGACAATATCTGCTGCTCTTCCTCCACTCCAATTGATTCTTCTGACCACGTCCTTGTCAAAGTGGACATCTCTCTGGCTATTATCAGAGAACCACCTCACCGCCATCGAGTCTGGCATTTCACTCAAGCCGACTGGCAGGGTCTCCAAGCAGCCCTCAAACTTAGACTGGTCTCCTATCGCTACTTTCTCCAACATCAACTCATCCTGGGAATTCTTTCAAAGAAACTTGCTCTCCCTCATGCACAGATTTATCCCCTCTCCTCTTCAGTTGTCCGACCCTTCCTCCCGCCCTTGGTTCACTGAAGCTTGTGGTGAGGCAGTTGTCCTGAAACAACTTGCCTTTGCCTCATGGAAAGCAAACCCAACTGAGGGCAATCTCAGTTCCTTCCATAAAGCTCGGAACAAGTGTGTATGTACCCTCAGGAAAGCCAGAAAACGACATCTTTCTCATCTCAAGTCTGAACTCTCAAACCTCTCTCCCTCCTCAAAATCCTGGTGGCATCTAATCAAATCTGTTTCTGGTGTATGTTCCCCCTCCACCCCCTCCCTTACCTCAAATGGCAGCACTGCTGATACCGCACATGAAAAAGCTGAATGCCTAAACTCGGTGTTGCAGCTAAATCTTGTGTCCTAAACCCATCACTTTCTCTACCCACCTTACCCAGTCGCACCCATCTGTCCCTGGACTCTGTTTCCTGTTCTCTTGACAAGGTGGAGAGCTTGCTGTCAAACCTCGACTCAGATTCTGCAACCGGTCCAGATGGCATCAGCCCACGTGTCCTCAAAGCCTGCTCTTCTGCTCTTGCTCACCCTCTCTCTGTTATATTCACCCTCTCATTTGCTCAAGGTCATCTGCCACCTGCTTGGAAATCAGCAAACATCACTGCCCTGCAAAAAAGGTGCAAAAACAGATCCCTGCAACTACAGACCAATCAGCCTTCTCCCAATCATCAGCAAGTTTATGGAATCCATCATCGCTTCAGACATTAAATCCTTCCTCTTCTCCAATGGCTTGATTTCTGATCATCAATTTGGTTTCAGACCAGGTCACTCTACCCTGGATATGCTGCTTCTGCTCTCCCAACAATGGATGGAGGTCCTCAATGCCAGACAGGAAATCCGAGCCGTATCCCTGGACATATCACGTGCTTTTGACACAGTCTTGCACCCTGCCCTGCTCACCAAACTCTCTTCCTATGGTATCCAAGACCATCTCCACTCATGGCTCGCAGACTTCCTCTCCTGTTGCAGTCAATGTGTGGCCCTAAATGGAGTTCTTTCATCCCTTCTTTCTGTCCAGGCTGGTGTTCCTCAAGGTAGCGTTCTGGGCCCTGTTCTTTTTCTGGTTTTCATCAATGATTTCTCCGACTCTCTGGAAAATCCTCGATATCTCTTTGCTGATGACTCCACCCTCTGCCGTACCATCGGTCATCCCTCAGACCGGCAAGCAGCAGCTTATTCGCTCACCGCAGATCTGGATAAAATCACAAACTGGTCCAACACGTGGAACATGTCTTTCAATCCGGACAAATCTCACACTCTCACTATGTCTTTTCGAAAGGACCGTTTAGAACCCCCCCCCCCATCCACTTTCTCAACAATCCTCTGGAAGAAGTCCTCTTTTCAAGCTTCTGGGTCTCACTATCTGCCATGACCTTTCCTGGGAAAGCCACATTTCAAACCTCGCCTCCAAAGCCAGTCGCCGACTGCGAATCCTCCGTCCTGCAAAGTCCTTCCTCGGCCCACCTGAGCTCCTGACCACTTACAAAGCTTTTGTCCGCAGCCTGATGGAGTACTGCTCTCCCCTCTGGGCTGGTGCTCCTGCCTCCCACCTTTCTCGGCTTCACGCTGTAGAAACCAAGGCATTTCACATCATTGGCATCTCCCGCAATGAGGCTGAGTCTTTGGGCTTCTCACTCAATCACCGCAGGTTGGCCGGTGGTCTTTCTGTCTTCTACCGTCTCCTTTCCAGCCTTGCCCCCCCCTGCTCTCTTTGCGATTTGTCCCCACCACATTTCCGCAGGGCGCTCAAGGTCCGCCAACAACCTCCTTCTGGTAAAACTACCAAAATCACGAATCACTGCTCACCTTCACTCTTTCATTGATCTTTTTTTCCCGCCTTTGGAATAAACTCCCTCACTCTATTCTTTCCCATTCTTCCCTCCAGGCTTTCAAAACAGCTGTTCACCACCACCTCTTATCATCCCCCATCGAAATCCTCGATCTTTTCTACCCCCGATAATCCACCTAAGCCCACTTCCTTCAAATTTCCTGCTTTCCTTCCTGAAAGTCCCTGTAATGTCCATCTTCTGTTCCCCATGTTCCCCGTCCCATCCCTCTCCCTTCCACGGATCTCCTAATGTCTCTGTTCCCCACTGTTTTGTCCTTCCCACTCCCTCCCCTCTTGTCTCATGCCCCCTTGATGTGTGTTGTGTGTTAGCTCTCACCCCAACCTCGACAAGGTATACAAAAAAAAAACTGGCCACAGGTGTGTGTGTGTGTGTGTGTGTGTGTGTGTGTGTGTGTGTGTGTGTACATGTGTGCACGTGTGCGTATTGCTGTTGTGGGGGGGGGGGGGGGTGGGTGACGATCATTCTCTGGGTAATGTGCTAGTTTCTTCAATTGTTGCTTCATGATGACTGCTAGTGTTTTAACTTATGTTTGACATGGGGTTTTAAGGTCAAGCACAACACATTTATCAACAAGTGGTACTTCATAATGTAACTATATCTGCACCTGTGGCTCACCTTACCTGCTGTTGTCGATGCCCATGAGGGTCCCTCAATCATAGTGAAGGAATCCACCTCAGATAGTCTTCTCTACTGTCTATCCAATACTTTGTGGTGAATTTCAGACAGAATGACCTTTAATATGACCCTTTTGCAGTTTTTTTTTTACAGCCATTTAATCAAATGAGCGAGGTATGCTCTAATTGGAGCAAATGCCCTCCCCTCCCCTACTACTTTCCAAGAATTAACTTGATGGGCCAGGCTATAGGCCCGAAAGATTGAATGGGGACCATGACCGACTGAATTAATATTTGTCATGTGTCAACACAGCACAAACACATCAATGCATAGGTCTTGCTAAAGTCACAAGCAGAATAAGTCATGATTATTATAATTATGGGGCAAGCAGGATAACTATGCATACTTGCCTCTTACATGTTTCGCTTGGGTTTCAATCTCGGCCTCGCGATAAACTGTCATCCTGGTGTTTCCCACCGGAGGGTCGAGGTATCAACGTGTGTGCACCGTCCATTGAGGAGGTTGAGCTAGAGGCCCCGTGGTTATTAGTAGACGTTTAATACCCCAGGGTGGCTTTTGAAAAGCAGAGGTGAGTTAACGCCGGCACCCTGAACAAATTACAAATTCCTGCACTATCAGTCTTGTATCTTGTATGCTACATCAGAGTGGTGACTCATCCAGGATTTGTTCTGGCCTAGAAACGCTTCTCGAGTAGTCATAGGTCTTGGAGCTTCGTCAAGAGTATAGGACTCTAATTATGACCACCACCACCAAAGGTGGACAGAGGTTATATTTTCACCCCCTGTCTGGGTGTCTGTGAACAGGATATCTTAAAAAGTTGTGGACGGATTCGGACGAAATTTGGTGGACAGTTTGGGTGTGTGGCAAGGATGAATCAGTTCGATTTTGGTGTCGATGCAAATTCAGATCCAAATGTGAAAAATTATATATTTTTAAAGTGATGTTTCACCATTGAGTGATCGGGAAAAAACGATATATAGCACAATATCCCAAAAAGTTGTGGACGGATTCGGACGAAATTGGGTGAATGAGCTGGTTAGGTGACAATAACATGCCGATTAAATTTTAGTACAAGTCCGAATCCAGATGTGGCCTATCATTGGGATACAAAATGTAAACTAATCAGCTTGGTGGGGTATGCACTCGATCGAGTGGCCGTTGTAGTTATTATTGTAATTATGTAATGAATGCTAGAAAAACAACGTTGTTGTTTGGAATCGAACCCAGACTAAGGTGAGTGTTAGTCTCATGGTGAGGATGCTGGACAAGCATCCCAAAGGTTGTGGGCTTATTGAAGGGAACTGTATTAAGATTTTGGATCCTAAGCTGATGGAAATTGATTTTGCTTCAGAAGAACTATGAATTTGCTGTTCTATTATCAGTTAGAAACCCAAGTGGCTCATTAATACCCTTCAGAGAGGAGGTAATCATCTGGATCTGGTCTATAATTATACTCGTATATGGTATTGCTCAACGGTTTGTCCTCAACTCCTGGAGACAATGGACACAGGGACGATTGGCTGGTGTTTATTTTGCAGATTCATCTTGTAGAAATAGTGCAGTTTCCTTTCCATGGAGAAAAAACTGTTAATCTCCGTTTCCATTATTGATGCAATTTCATTCATTTTCTTTTTCGGTTTTCATTGCCATTCCCTTCCAGAACTTTCTATTTTCATATATATATATATATATATATATATATATATATATATATATATATATATATATATATATATATATATATATATATATATATATATATATATATCTCTTCTTCTTCTTCTTTCGCTGCTCCCTTTAGGGGTCGCCACAGCAGATCATCCGTATGATCCGCATAGTGATTTGGCACATGTTTTACGCCGGATGCCCTTCCTGACACAACCCTGGTCGCCTCTAACGACACAGGGATATGGTACACCTATTTTAACCGGGGTATACACCGGCCCAGTACACTGGTACTCATTTCGCCGACCTCGGAAGGATGACAGGCTGAGTCAACCCCCTGGTGTATTAATTCAGTGGCCCAACGGGGCTTGAACTCAGGACCTTTTGGATCCCAAGCCGCTGCCCTAACCACTGCACCAACACCAGGCTCTTATATATGTATGTATATATATATATATATATATGTATATGTATGTATGTATATATGTATATGTATGTATGTATATATGTATATATATATATATATATATATATATATATATATATATATATATATATATATATATATATCACATTCACGTTCCACATAACCAAGTACTCCTGTCTGATTTATTCTCCTACTGTTTTCTAATTCGCTCTCTTAGGAGGTACTCGTGTGTATGTCACAAATCAATAAGGAACGATTTTGAATTATTTGAAATCCTATTCATCACCTTGAAAATCTCTATAAGGTCCAGACGTAATCTCCTCCATTCTACTGGATCACCTGCCACACTTAATCTTGCCTCCAACACACACTGGACCAAAACCGTCCAAGATGGTCCACACTAAACCAACTATATTACACGGTGATGAAGAGCAAGCTTACCTCGGCTATTGCTATGTCCTGAGCTGTGCTGCTCTTGAATGCATCCGAAGTGTACTTGCATTGTACACTGTTGCTTTCTATGTTTGAATCAAGCATCTTAATCCAAGGCACTCACTTTTTGTACTCCACTGTAAATTTTCCTCTTTGCATAAAGTAATCCCTTTTGCAGTTAGGCTCCCTAATTCTTCACATACTATTAATTTCTGAACATGAAATCTCATTTTCCACCTCCTGAAACTGTTCCCTACAGGAATCTGATCTGCTAATTTCATGTGCTCCTGGTTTTACTCCCTTTACCTTACACTTTCTAGTCATGTAAGCATCCACATCATTGTGCATTGTCTGTGGCTCATCGAAAGGCTTTATATACATTGAAATTTTAAACCATCATGACGTTATGACACAACAAGTTCCTGTTTCTTTCACCATCTGAGGGATGGTTGCCCAAGACAGGATGTTGCAATTTTTCTTTAATTGCTGCAATTAGAAAAAAAAATTAAAGCATTAAAACTTAAAAAGTCACTATCTTTTTATCCGCCGACCCTCCGCCAAGGTCGGAGACTGGGGAAATTAAAATGAACTCCGTCCGAGCAAATGCCAAACGTGGATGTCACCGAAACTCCAAAATCAACATGTGGTGGAAATAACGCTACATATGGTGGTAACCGGTATTACAAATCATCTTCCTTCATCTTATGATAATGAGAATGATTTGTTGTGATCAATAAAATTTCCTTCAAAAATGATAAAGATTATAAAATGCATTTCCAAGAATGTGCCACAGAAAGGTACTTCCACCCTCGAATGGGAGTGACGCAAGTTGATCAAATCAACAAACCTCGGTTAAAAACATATCCCGTGATTCTTTCTCATGTAATTGTTTTAAAAATTGCAATTCTTGAACTGCATTTGCGTTTTATAAACCTCAGTATAACATTAAACAAACAAACAAAAAATCAAAATCCTCAACAGTTTTCAACAAGGAAATCCTGGAATCAGACATTTTGTTCCTTAAATGTTGTGGTGTTGTCAGTTTCAGGTTTGTTCTCTTGAGTCAATTTGACCATCGGCCAGACTAATGTAAACTGTGAGATAGACACGAGTGTCCCAGGTAAGGCAGATCATGGCTGATAGTTTAGCAAAAGGAAGTTAGAAGATTAGCTGAATCATCTGTTTGAAATGATCAAACACATTGGATTATCAAGAGGAATCAAAGGGCAATTAAAATTTGACCCTTCAACTTCAGTACTACCTTGGATACAATTGGTGAACAACATATTTATTTTTGTTATGATTGACTTGTGGAATAGAAATAAAGATTAAATATCAACATGTGAAGCTGTCGTAAAATATATATCAATGAAAATTATAAAACACAAACACACACGCAAACACACACATACGCGAACCAAACTTGATTGAGGGACATCATTACAATGATGATGCCAGTCAGCTCGCACGATGGCTGACCAATCTTTTCGGATCAAGTGGAGCACCCATTACAATAAGATGGATAAAACGATCACTTTTGGTTGCAGACCCTTGCACTTCCTCAACAGCGGCAGTTACCCCATCTGCCCGAGAGCAGAAGCTATATGCACACTTTTGGCAAGCAGTTGGGTAGCCGTCATTCTTCTAACATCTAGCAGCATGCCTTGCATAGCCTCTCCCTTCCTGCATCTGTGTAAACATCGCCATACCTTGTTTGTAGTCAGTCCCACATACGGTCCTCTCTTGTGCAAGGTCATACCACCTGCCTTCTCCAATGGCAAAACATTTAAGATCTTCTCACACTCTGTCCCGCTCTTGCTAACCCCCCCTCCTACCCCCTACCCACCCCCCCCACCCACACTCTTGTCCGAATTTAAGGCCATGTGCTGGGTATGGTGGCAGAAGCCATCTAAACGGACCTCATTATTGCAGCCATGATTGATAAAACATACTTTCCCAAGAGTCATGCATGCCAACTCTCTTTCTTGACTCAATAGTCGTTATTCTTTTCTTCTCTCTATCTCACTCACATTTCACTCAAAACTCACATTTCACTCTATCTCACTCAAAACACTCACTCACACACACACACAACGTTTTTGTCTCCCGCCTCTCAGACGAGGTCGGAGATAACATTAAAATGAGCTCCGTCCGACCGACCGATTATATCTGTCCATATACTTTTGTGTAGGCGATATTTCAAAACCGTTGAACATTTAGCTTTCATATTACACATATATATTCCTCATACCACCCAAAAGCAGGGGACTGAGGGTATCAGTTCCTTTTTTCATCAAAATCTGTTCCTCAAAATAATTACAATCACTTATTGAACTGTAATGGCTATTCATAATGCCTTAGATTGCTACTTCGTTTATATCCAAAATTCTGAAATAGTTATACATCTAAAGTAATACCATCAGGAAATTGTAGCTCACTGCCTTTCTGTCTGGATCATCAGGTGGGCTCCATCCACGTTTAGACACTTTCACCTTGGAAAATTATTTACTTATGAAACTAATGATACAGAAAAAGGCAAATACCGATCATCCACCGTTGTTTTATGCTAGTTGTGATCATTATTGGGACAACAAAGGGGAGATTCGGGGTATATCAAGCAGCAAGATATAAAACACCATCTGCCTGCCTGTTTGCCCGATTCACCTCTACCTGTATTTTCTCCTATCTCTTGTCAATGAATCCCCTATCCTTGCTATCATCATCTTTCCTGGTCAACTGTTCTTTGAATGAAGGGATCACTAAGAAAAAGATATTTGGCTTATCTCAGTTCAAGCTCTATTTCTTTATATTCAAACTCTGTTCCATCAATGCACTCTCGAACATCATCTCAAATATATTTACATCTCCACTGTGAATCCCTTAATACGAGATATCTTAACCTCACATCATCTTCTCCTCTCTCATGTAAATATATTTGTTTTTATTATCAAATAATCTTTCAAAACTAACACCTAATGACTTTAGAATCATTCTAGTTTGTCCATTTGAAGCAATTAATTATTCAGCTATATCCTTTTTGTAATAAAGTGAGCATCCTCTAGGTCTAGATTATACCCAAAGCAGACTTATAAACAAGTAGAGGTACATTCAAAGTACACCACCCCATGCCAAATAAATAAATAACAAATCATCCAGCACACGACATTGCTGCCGTGCGTCACGTGCAGATGTAATTGGGAAGGAGTGGTGTCCAATAATTGATTGATTAAATGCTTAATTGCATAATTGAAATAAATAAATGATAATCGTAAAATAATAATTTTTTTAATCCATTGGCCAATAGCATACCAAAACCACTGTTTCATCCAAATCTGTAACTTTTTGGAAATTAAGTAATTCATCGTAAAATGATTTCTCGAATAATTGATCAATCAATAAATCAAAAATACCCTTTATAGTCAAATTACTTGTTCACTGTCATGTCCAAATATCAGCTTCCGAGCTCAAAGGGGTCTGAGATATTTCCAAGATGAGAAAGAAAATAAATAAATCAATAATATGAAATAAATAAATTGATTCACCAAAAAATAAAAATAAGTTTTTGCCAAAGCACATCTTCACTTTTGTCGCCAAATTTCAGCTTCCTAGCTCAAAGGATGGGTGAGATATCGCCCGGACAAACAAACAAACAAGCAAACAAGCCGGTAGGCGACATGGGTGGTCACGATATAATTGCATACTAGTCATACAGTTTTTGACGGATCGGGCTGAAATTTTTTCACAAAGAGGTTGATTATAGTGCGCATAAAAGGGCAGAAGCCGATTTTTGATTTTCGAAAAAAAAAAATACAAAAATATTCTTCGGATTTTTTCAAAAATTTCAAAGTCCCGTTGCTAGGCAACGGTAGCATCCATAGCAACGGTGCTCAAAAGCATACAACTAGATCCTGGTATGAACCTACTTGTCAAGTTTCATCAAAATCGGTTGACTCCTCTGGCCTCCAGAGCTGTCCATTACATATATACAGACAGACGGAAAACCTGAGAATAACGGTAGTCTAGCGACCACCCAACAAACAAACAAACGGAATGAAAACTGAGTCCTCCCTTCCTTCGGCGCCTGGCGATGGTGTCAGGCATCGCTGGGATATGAAATTGGGAAGGAGCGGTGTACAAAAAGAAAACAAACAAACAAATAAATGAAAAATCACTCATGGAGCGACACTTGGCAAAAAGGGCACAAAGTAGAAAGGCACTCAGTAGAGCACATACCTCTGCCAGATTGAACAGTTCACGTTTTGTATCCCACTGATGGGTTAGATCCGAACCGAAAACGTCATGCTTGCCTGCATATTGAATTGAGAAGGAGCGGTGAAGTATTAACTCTGATTTAAACAAAATGCCTCTAGTTTCCTGATGAACTCTAGTGCCTTGCTTATGCCTGAGAAAAGGTGATTTTTCCATACCAGCATAAGACTGAGTTTCATCCGAGCTCGGGGTCCACACTACCAAGAAGTTAATGTGAAAAAGACTTCATTCCATTGTCTCTGTATTTACGTAACTAGCACAGTACCAGCCATTTGGGTGATCTTGTTCCAAGCATGCAACTCGTTCTTCTGGCACATACAGTACCTCTATTTGGGTAGTGTATAAGCAACTGACAGCTCTGTATTGGCAAAAAAATAAATAACATGGGTTACATGCATGAAGCAAAAAAACATACCTATGTACTGCTTATAATTCAAAACACCTCACTGCACTGGAAAACGTGGGGACAGGAATACTGGACTGTAAACGTGTAATACCGTCCCCCACCTGGAGACGGTGCTACACGATACACATTTACATAGCGAATTTGTATCCCTCCCCATTCCCCCCCTCCCCTAGACCATCGGCAAAGATATAACCACCCCTATACATTATTTGTGGTAATTCTGATCCTATGCAGCAAGTCTGGATGTAATTGGCCCAGAACCGTGGGAGGAGTAGTGCGACAAACACACAAACACCGCTCCGTGAATTCTAGTAATGATTAACAGATTGATGTATTTCCAGCATACGTACTTGAATGAAACATTTTAAATTCATATGAGTGCATATAGGTTGACATCATTCCATAGTGCAGTTGAAGCAATATGGCCTGGCAGACCATGTCATGAAGCTATATCAAATGATCACTTGGATTGGCAAAAGTTAAAATGTTCATCAGTCTCGGGCAGCATTTTTTTGGACTTGATTTCATCAGCAAGCCAAAATGGTTCTTGCAAAGCTAACAGGCAAGGCCCAGCTTCGAAAACTACAGGACATCAAGGTAGCAAGGTATAAACGATAAAGCCAAAGAAAAGAGGAGAAGTTGGAATGAAAGTAGAAAATAGAAGAGGGAGATGGATAGAGGTTGGAGATTCTCCCAGTGAAAAGGTAGTCATCATGCCAATCAAAGCAAGGTGGCCAGTGTAACCTCAGATCCTCTTCAGTGAGACAGAACGGCTGATACAAGATGGATATTCTTGGCTGAATGTCAGTTTAAGGGGATATAAAAGTAGCCAAAACAAATGTGAATAGCTCAGTTGGGAAAAGGCTAACCCTCTGAACTCTTTAGTCTGAATTCCATTCCCGAGAGGGACTTTACAAACCCTCATTTTGCTGCTTTCCAATTTTAGAGTATCATGAAGAAAGCTGTTCATATGAGACATTATGCCGAGTGTCCAACATGAAATGATAATGATATTGATGGAATAAAATCTCATACTATCTTTTGCAAAAGACCTTTGTGCCAGTACATAGAAGACTTGCAGAAGCCATGAAAACACACATTTTGGTATTATTGTTACCTCTGCCATCGAAGTTGGTGATGTATTCACCCCCGATTGTTTGTCTGTTTATTTGTTTGTCTGTCTGTCTGTCTGTCTGTGAGCAGAATATTTGAAAAAAATTGTGGACGGATTCGGATGTAACTTGGTGGACATGTTGGGTGTGTGTGTGATAAGGACGAATTTATTAGATTTTGGTCAAGATCCAGATCTGGATCCTCGAATTAAACAATTTTTTTTCAGTGATTCTTCACCATTGAGAGACGGGGCCAAAAACAATATGTAGGACGATATTTCAAGAAGTTGTGGACGAGTAATGACAAAACTCGGTGGATTTGTTGGGTTGGTGACACGAACAAGCCGATTCGATTTCGGTTTAGATCTGGATCCAGATCCGGCCTATAATTGGGATACAAACCGTAAACTGTTCAGCCTTGCGGAGGCACGTGCTCTACGGAGTGCCGTTCTAGTTTGGTATTATATGGTGTGATGGAACCCTTAAAGACATTTTTGGATTACGAGGGGTTAAGGTATGACCTTAGAATTACTGAAAACATGATAACTAAGGGGTTAAACATATTTCGGCACGGAAGGAGAACATCACAGAGCAGGAAAAGATCAAAAGGTGAAAAAAAATAAGAAAAATCTGGATAATCAGGAAGTCGGACGCAAATATTCCCAACCTCAGAGGCAGGAACTGAAGGCCTGCAGTGAAGAATAACGAAGATACTTAAGTTTAGAAAATATGGATTCAATTAGAATCATGCCATCGGAAAGAAGAATGACTCCCCCAGAAAAAGACAGATGTGTAGCCTGTACACGGATCGAGACGACGTTGCTTCTCATCTATATTTGAAAATTTCCACCGGTTAATGGAGATGCTTTGTCAATAAGATGTTGGCAAAGCTGTTTGCTTAGGATATATGTCAAGCTTGGGTGAAAGTGACTTCAACATCTAGTGGGAACAAATCTTACAGAGTCTAGTGTGCGAGTCAATCAGAGGGAAAAGCATGAGGACTGGAGTGGGTTTGCTCAGAGAAGTGGACTTTGTAAGCAAAGACAGAATGAACACAAACTTAAGGAACCGCTTGGCTCTTTGTTTGAGGACAGACATGCACTTATTGCAAGCCTCACAGTGCGAGTTGCCACTGGTGAAAGTGCCAACCTACTACACCCACTGTCCCCCCCCAACTCCCACTTCCCCGAAAACCCTTCCCAACCCACCCCGGAATCGCACAGCGAGTTGCTTAGCAGCGATCTCCTGTCTATGGGTCTATGTTTCACAGCTGAACAGCCAGTCAGTGCAAATTATTTGTGAGGGATGAGCGGGGGAATAAGGAGCTGATGGAAAGGCAAGTGCAGTTGACGAAAATCAAAATCGAATAAATGATAAGAAAAACTGATCGTTAAGAAGGAAAAACCGACACTGTCGGTTGTCTTAATATAACAGATGTTGTTCCAGAAAGGAAAACACAATGATGGTCGACAAAGGAACAAATGCAAACTGGGAAGTGGGCAGCCAACCTGGAATGATGTTACAGGTGGACATTTAATGGATGGATTGTGGGCATGGTGTTCAGCACATCATTGTATGAAAACACACCTTCAATACTATTTTTTTTTGTATACCTTGTCGAGGCTCATGTGAGAGCAAACATACAACGCACATCAAGGGGGGGGGCATGAGACAGGAGGAGAGGGAGTGGGAAGGACAAAATAGTGGGGAACAGAGACATTAGGAGATCTGTGGAAGGGAGAGGGATGGGACGGGGAACATGGGGAATACAAGATGGACATTACAGGGACTTTCAGGAAGGAAAGCAGGGAATTTGAAGGAGGTGGGCTTGGGTGGATTATCGGGGGGTAGAAAAGATCGAGGATTTGGATGGGGGGATGATAAGAGGTGGTGGTGAACAGCTGTTTTGAAGGCCTGGAGGGACGAATGGGAATGAATAGACTGAGGGAGTTTATTCCAAATGCGGGTAAAAAAAAGAGGAATGAAAGAGTGAAGGTGAGCAGTGATTCGTACTTTTGGTAGTTTCACCAGAATGGGGTTTTTGGCAGACCTTGAGCGCCCTGCGGAAATGTGGTGGGAACAAATCGCAGAGAGAGCAGGGGGGGGCAAGGCTGGAGAGGAGACGGTAGAAGACAGAAAGACCACCGACCAACCTGCGGTGATTGAGTGAGAGGCACAAAGACTCAGCCTCATTGCGGGAGATGCCAATGATCCGAAATGCCTTGGTTTCCACAGTGTGAAACCAAGAAAGGTGGGAGGCAGGAGCACCACCCAGAGAATAGAGCAGTACTCCATTAGGCTGTGGACAAAAGCTTTGTAAGTGGTCAGGAGCTCAGGTGCGCCGAGGAAGGACCTTGCACGACAGAGGATTCCCAGTCGGCGACCTGCTTTGGAGGCGAGGTTTGAAATGTGGCTTTCCCAGGAAAGGTCATGATAGATAGTGAGACCCAGAAGCTTGAAAGAAAGGACTTCTTCCAGAGGATTGTTGAGAAAGTGGATGGGGGGGATTTCTAAATGGTCCTTTCGAGGAGACATAGTGAGAGTGTGAGATTTGTACGGATTGAAAGACATGTTCCACGTGTTGGATCAGTTTGTGATTTTTTTTTCAAGGTCTGAAGATAGGGAAGAGGCTGCAGCCAGCCTGTCTGAAGGATGACCGTTGGCACGGCAGAGGGTGGAGTCATCAGCAAAGAGATAAAGAGGATTTTCCAGAGTCAGAGAGATCATTGATGAAAACCAGAAAAGAACAGGCCCAGAACGCTACCTTGAGGAACTCCAGCCTCGACAGGAAGAGGGGATAAAAGAACTCCATTTAGGGCCACATAGTGACTGTGACAGGAGAGGAAGTCTGCGAGCCATGAGTGGAGATGGCCTTGGATACCAAAGGAAGAGAGTTTGGTGAGCAGGGCAGGGTGCCAGACTGTGCAAAAGCACGTGATATGTCCAGGGATATGGCTCGGATTTCCTGTCTGGCATTGAGGACCTCCATCCATTGTTGGGAGAGCAGAAGCAGCATATCCAGGGTAGAGTGACCTGGTCTGAAACCAAATTGATGATCAGAAATCAAGCCATTGCAGGAGATGAAGGATTTGATGTCTGAAGCGATGATGGATTCCATAACCTTGCTGATGATTAGGAGAAGGCTGATTGGTCTGTAGTTGCAGGGATCTGTTTTTGCACCTTTTTTGTGCAGGGCCGTGATGTTTGCTGATTTCCAAGCAGATGGCAGATGGCCTTGAGCAAATGAGAGGGTGAATAGAACAGAGAGAGGGTGAGCAAGAGCAGAAGAGAAGACTTTGAGGACACATGGGCTGATGCCGACTGGACCGGTTGCAGAATCTGAGTCGAGGTTTGACAGCAAGCTCTCCACCTTGTCAGGAGAAAAGGGCACAGAGTCCAGGGACAGTTGGGTGCGACTGGGTAATGTGGGTAGAGAAAATGATGGGTTTTGGACACAAGATTTAGCTGCAAACACCGAGTTTAGACATTTAGCCTTTTCACGTGCGGTATCAGCAGTGCTGCCATTTGAGGTAAGGGAGGGGATTGAGGGGGAACATACACCAGAAACAGATTTGATTAGATGCCACCAGGATTGTGAGGAGGGAGAGAGGTTTGAGAGTTCATACTTGAGATTAGAAAGATGTTTTCTGGCTCTCCTGAGGGTAGATACACACTTGTTCTGAGCTTTATGGAAGGAACTGCGATTACCCTCAGTTGGGTTTGCTTTCCGTGAGGCAAAGGCAAGTTGTTTCAGGACAACTGCCTCACCACAAGCTTCAGTGAACCAATGGCGGGAGGAAGGGTAGGCCAACTGAAGACGAGGGGATAAATCTGCGCATGAGGGAGAGCAAGTTTCTTTGAAAGAATTCCCAGGATGAATTGACGTTGGAGAAAGTAGCGATAGGAGACCAGTCTATAAGTTTGATAGCTGCTTGGAGACCCTGCCAGTTGGCTTGAATGAAATGCCAGACTCGACGGCGGTGAGGTGGTTCTCTGATAATAGCCAGAGAGATGTCCACTTTGACAAGGACATGGTCAAAAGAACCGATTGGAGCAGAGGAAGAGCAGCAGATATTTTCAGGGAAATCTGTCAAAATCAGATCCAGAAGAGATGGAGTACCATTGGTTGAGATCCGGGTCGGGAAGTTTTCCGATTGAGTCAGTCCCAATGAGTCGCAGAAAGCTTTTGCTGAGGTGCCATGGCAGGTGAGAGAGGTACCCACACCTAGCCAACTGGCATGATGACAATTGAAGTCGCCACATATGAGGAAGAGAGAGTTTGGATGAGAAGATAGAAGTTGGTCCATGTTTTCAGATAGTGAGGTGTAGATGGAGTTATCACTGTTCGGTGGACGGTACAGTACACATATAAACATGAGGTGGGAGTTGAGGGGAATTCCTGGGGGTGTGGGGGAGTAAGGGTAGTGCATGGAGAGTGAGGAATAGAGTCTTTGATGAAGAGAGCAACTCCTGCACCAGGGTGAGGTTCATGTCTGTCAAACCGGAGGAGGGAGTAATCAGGAAGAGATACTTGGGAGTCAGACACGTCTTGGGGGAGGAAAGTTTCTGTTCGGCAGATTGCGTCTGGTTTGTCAGTGGCAACCGGTATGGAAAGATCTGAAAGGTTTGAGCGAAGGCCCCGGATATTTGAGGTCCATACTTTTAATGAAGAGGTAGGGGAGGAGGCTTTGGGTGCAGGGGGGGGGGGGAGGGGAGGGTAGAACAAGGGATGAGGAGGGGGGAGGTAAGGAGTGTTGTTGAAAGAGTGTGGGGTATTGCAGAATAGCTAGGGGATGGGGCCGAATGAGGAAGAGAAAGGCTCTGTGGTGCTGGGGGAGAGGGGAAGAAGGCAGTTGAGGATTTGAGGAGGTGGAGTGAAGAGATGGAGGTGAGAGGGCAGTGGAAGGAGGCATCTTTGTGGATGGGAGGGGGGGACTTCGGGAAGGATGAGTGAGGGGGATGAATGGTGGGAGAAAGGTGAGGGGGGAGTTTTTGAGAGAGGTGAGAGGGAGGCTTGGAGGGAGAAGAGTGGGATGGTTCCTTGAGAGTGATGGGTGAGAGGAGTGAGTTGGCACTGAAGTTGGAAAAAAAGAATGGTTGATGGAAAGCGAACTCTTCTTCTTCTTTCGGCTGCTCCCTTTAGGGGTCGCCACAGCGGATCATCCGTATGATCCGCATAGTGATTTGGCACATGTTTTATGCCGGATGCCCTTCCTGACGCAACCCTGGTCGCCTGTTACGACACAGGGATATGGTACACCTATTTTAAGCGGGGTATACACTGGCCCAGTACACTGGTACTCATTTCGCCGACCTCGGAAGGATGACAGGCTGAGTCAACCCCCTGGTGTATTAATTCAGTGGCCCAACGGGGCTTGAACTCAGGACCTTTTGGATCCCAAGCCGTTGCCCTAACAACTGCGCCAACACCAAGCTCAGGAAAACACCACAACACCATGAAAACACCAGGGGCATCAGGAAAGCAAACATTCATGGCAAACTGTTTTTTTTTAAGTTTTAGGTCAGTTATGCGATTTAACACATTTCTGGATGGATGCAATAAAGGCGAATTCAGAGAATGGAGAGAAGAAACGCTGTAACAGTTGGATTTTTTAGGCAAGGTATGAAGGAAAGGTCGAATTGAGAGCAGTCTGTTTAAATAGCAGAAGAGTAGTGCATTCTGATCCTGTAAAGAGTACCACACGTGTGAAAGAAGATGAAGCATTATAAGAGATCGTTTTTGTTATTATTATTAATGTTTGAGTTTTCAACAGATTAGGTCATGGAAGTGTTGTCGAAAAAATCGAGGAAGAAGAAGAAGAGGAGGAAGAAGAAGAAGAAGAAGGAGAAGAAGGAGAAGGAGAAGAAGGAGAAGAAGGAGAAGAAGGAGAAGAAGGAGAAGAAGGAGAAGAAGGAGCAGAAGGAGCAGAAGGAGCAGAAGGAGAACAAGAAGAATCGGAAAAGGTTTCGTTTTTTTTTTTTTTTAAAGATAAGAAATGGAGTGATTAGTTGGGATGGGGGACGTAAAGAAAGTGGGAAGAATAGAAATTGAAGATAATGGGGAGAAAAAACAAATAAACACGATCGTACACCGATGGGAACAAAGGGTAGGCCTCAAGCCTCAAGGATAGGCCTCAAGCACCCAATAAGACAAGTTCGACGAAATCTCACAAAATAGCACAATTTTTGAAACAAAACTGAACTCGAAACACACAGTAACATGTTGGTGAGAAAATAAACAGTTAAAACGGGACAGATAACGACTGGAAACTTCACTTTGAGATCTTCAGCAGGGAACCCCAAGGAGACTTTCCAATGCTCCAAACCCAGAACCGGAATTCATCCAGCAAAGAAGTTTAAATTGTATCTTTTGGTAAATTCTGGGATCTGAGGTTCAAGATTGGCATTGGGTTTGGTTTGCTAAACTCACATGTCGTGTGTTGCGTTGTCCATTGTCTACAAATGATTGTCCTTGTAATTCACGTCAAAGTACACTTTATTATTACTCTTTCGTATGCAGCCTGGGGTTGCTGACTGCATCATTGTTGGTAGCGCAGTTGTGCCGCTGATGCAGTGCCCCCTGATCCCAATAATCTAATGCTCATTTTTCCGACCTCGGAAGAATGACAGGCTGAGTCAACCCACCTGATCTTATGTTAATGGCAAGACAAGGGCTCGATCTAGCCGTGAAGTGAGCCTCCTTAACCATGAAGCCAACACCAGCTTGTCAAAGTACACTGATATCTCCTAACATCTTGTCCAAAATGTTCCTAATGTACAACTTCCTCCCAGAACCTTCCGTACTGTAACAAAGAATGCCAAAATATCAAAACTGCAAATAGTTTTTAAAAGCACTAATAATGCATTCATCTATCTATAATTCCAGCAATGTGTGTGTGTGTGTGTGTGTGTGTGTGTGTGTGTGTGTGTGTGTGTGTGTGTGTGTGTGTCTGTGACCGCTGTTTCTCGACAACCACTGGTCCGATCTAATTGAAACTTGCCAGGTATATTGCTGGTGACCTGAGTATGTGCCTTTTCAAGGTTTGATATCAATCGGACAAGTGTTTCCCAAGTTATGGCCATTTATTTAACAAACCAATAACAGGACACTTTGCTGCGTAGGCGTGGCGATGGGGAAAGGGCTCCATTTAGTTACCAATGACAAGACACGTTGCTGCGAAGGCGTGGCTGATGGGGAAGAGATCCTCAGCCGTATTCCCCATTACGAGTTATAACGTACGGACTTCCGGATGGTGATGACTCACTGTATTCTAATAATTTCTCGATTTCTGATGCGCATTTATAGATAAACACAATGCCCCAATCCAGTCGTCGTTTAGGGCCCTGTCATACCTTGACGTTTTAGCCAGCGTATGGCAACATATCAAAATGTATGTAAAACGCTGGCGTACGCTGAACTATTGATGTTTTTTTCAGTTTTGGGGATATTCATAACGCGTTGGACATATGCTTAACGTGTTAGTAATGTACACATAACGTTTCGATAACTTATAGATAACTTATACCAACGAATGCTTAGCGTGTTGTCGGCGTTCACAACTTATGCCCAACGATAGTCTAACTTATGCATAGCGCGGCGGCGTATCGCCGACGATCACGTGGCGTAGCCTATTAAAAGGCTGCCGCTCGACGATTCAAATCATAACCACATGAGACATCGAAGTGTCAACATCACCGTCATGCCGAAGAAAACTTCGAAGAATGCTGCAAAGAAGTCTCCTGGCCGTGGCCGTGGACGCGGACGCAAGGAGGATCCATCATCACCCACACCCTCCCCATCACGCTCACCTACTACTGCTGACATGGACCTACTACTACTACTACTACCACTACTACTACCACTACTACTACTACTACTGACACACTCACCTACTACTACTACTGATACTACTGACATGGACATCTACTCAACATGGAGTCTGGAACACTGAGGGGTTCCTCCTGTGAAGCCCATTTTTATATACCAATTCCCCTAAACGCTGCCAATACGCCATTATACGGTAGCTGTAAGTTAGAAACACGTTCAGTAAGTTCTGTGGTCGTCCAGAAGACGTCAAATACGTCTACATACGTCGATACGCGTTGCAGATACGTTACACATAGGTTCAAAGCACGTTACTCATAGGTTAGAAATAAGTTCCGGGTACGCTAGACATTACCTCGATGTATTTCGACTTATGAGTAACTAACAAGTAACGTGTGTCGACGTGTGTCAACGATCGCATAACGTGCTAACAACTTATGGCCAGCGTATGCGGAACGTATGAGTCATACGCCGAGCATGTTGGAAAATTTTGAGCAGGCTTAAATTTTGTCGACGAGCTCGGCGTACCACGACGTATGCCAGCGTGCTTCAGCGTGCTCTTAACGTATACAAAACTTACCCATAACGTATTCGACGTGTGCCAGCGTATTCGCCAAATTTTTCATTTGTCGGCATATGCTGGCTAAAACGTCAAGGTGTGACAGGGCCTTTACGAGAGCGAAGGAACGGCCTGTGTAGTTGTTTGAATGCTTTTTTGTTGTTTTTTTGGGGGGGTTGGGGATTTGCACGTACGGCCACACGAGAGTGAAGGAACGGCTTGTGGGGGGAGGGGGTGTTGTTTCTGGCATGCGGTTTGAAATTTTAAAAATAATTTTTGCACGTACGGCTGGGCACGTACTAGTAATTATAATTATTAGAAACTCCCGCTCACTCGGGGAGCGACCGAGGGGGGAGGGCAGGGGTGGGGGGGGGGGTCATGCTATTATCTTGACGATAATTAGTACCGTGGTAAAGTGCATACTGCTTATGTGTAGATATTATACATCGTTGTTAAATATAGCTTGGATAATTCAAAATGCATCAACCCGCTCCCTCCCCCCCCCCATTCCCCAAAGGAAGAAAATGTTAAGATGGGTGTAAGTAAATAAATAAATAATATGCAGGTGGAGGGAGTGGGGTGAGGAAGGGGGAGTAAATTAATTAATGGTCCGACAAAGGAGTGACAAGTAGAAAAAGGAAACCGACAATGCTTTATGGAAAAACAATAATTTCTGGACACAGATAACAACCTTTAACCCCACAATCACTCATGGGATAATACGTTTTAGAAGTGGAATACAAACGTGGAAATGATAAAGAAACATCGAATGATTTGCAAATGTTGTCTCGATCTCTCTCGTTCTCTCTCGTTCTCTCTCTCGTTCTCTCTCTCGTTCTCTCTCTCGTTCTCGTTTTCTCTCTGTATCTCTCTCTCGATCTCTCGATCTCTCGATCTCTCGATCTCTCGATCTCTCGATCTCTCGATCTCTCTCGATCTCTCTCTCTCTCTCTCTCTCTCTCTCTCTCTCTCTCTCTCTCTCTCTCTCTCTCTCTCTCTCTCTCTCTCTCTCTCTCTCTCTCTCTCTCTCTCTCTCTCTCTCTGTCTCTCTGTCTCTCTGTCTCTCTCTCTCTGTCTCTCGATCTCTCTCGATCTGTCTCTCGATCTCTCTCTCGATCTCTCTCTCGATCTCTCTCTCGATCTCTCTCTCTCGATCTCTCTCTCGATCTCTCTCTCGATCTCTCTCTCTCTCTCTCTCTCTCTCTCTCTCTCTCTCTCTCTCTCTCTCTCTCTCTCTCTCTCTCTCTCTCTCCCTCTCCCTCTCTCTCTCTCTCCACTTGAACTCACGTGCTCATGTAAAAGGGCAGGTGGTTGTAAAATATAAAGTAAAAGTTTATTTTTTTTACTAATCGTTTTGTATACACCAAACATTGCTCCACAAATCACCTTTGCAGCTGCACAAAAAGACATGGGTCAAGTCCGTCGGATGCCAAATGGAAGCTTTAGGACATCTTCTGAGATCGGGACTGATTTGTACTGAGAATGGGGAACGACTTGGGAGGATGTACAGGGGCTTAGGAAAGCTTGTTATTGATGCTGTGAGTGATGCAGCGAACACTGACACACTTGTATGTTCGTAATTCCTTCGTGTATTATCTGCTTGAATACATGCAAGTTGCGATGCTCTCTGCCACCTGCACCCCGTGGAGGTGTTGCAGACCAACAATCAATAACCACGGATCATTTCAGCGACACAAGAGGTCAGCTGAGCGATGTTCACCATTAAGTCACTGCTTGGGTAACAATGTCTTTGCAGTTGCAAGCAAAGGTGGATGGCAGCCATTATCGACTAGATTCACACAGAATACATTTGAGATAAAGTTTTCGGGTTTACAACCATGCACGACATATCACTCCACTGCTCCACAGAGTACAAGCTTCAAATGATCGATTTTATTGGTCGTATCTCTCTCTCTTCTCTTCTCTCTTTTCTCTCTTCCTTCTCTTCTCTCTCTTCTCTTCTCTCTTTTCTCTCTTCCTTCTCTTCTCTCTCTTCTTTCTTTCCTCTCTTCTCTCTCTTCTCTCTCTCTCTCTCTCTCTCTCTCTCTCTCTCTCTCTCTCTCTCTCTCTCTCTCTCTCTCTCTCTCTCTCTCTCTCTCTCTCTGTATTTGTACATATCTCTATCTATCTCTCTATCTCTCTCTCATCCCCCCTCTCTCTCTCATCCCCCACTCTCTCTCATCCCCCCACTCTCTCTCATCCCCCCTCTCTCTCTCATCTCCCTCTCTCTCTCTCTCTCTCTCTCTCTCTCTCTCTCTCTCTCTCTCTCTCTCTCTCTCTCTCTCTCTCTCTCTCTCTCTCTCTCTCTGTATTTGTACATATCTCTATCTATCTCTCTATCTCTCTCTCTCATCCCTCTCTCTCTGTATTTCTACATATCTCTATCTATCTCTCTGTCTCTCTCTGTATTTGTATATATCTCTATCTCTCTCTTTTCCCTCTCTTCCCTCTTTTCTCTCTCTTCCCTCTCTCTTCTTTCTTTCCTCACTTCTCTCTCTTCTTTCTTTCCTCTCTTCTCTCTCTTCCCTCTCTTCCCTCTCTTCTCTCTCTTTCCTCTCTTCCCTCTCTTCTCTCTCTTCCCTTTCTCTTCTCTCTCTTCCCTCCCTTCCCTCTCTCTTCTCTATTCCCTTTCTCTTCTCTCTCTTCCTTCTCTTTCCACTCTTCTCTCTCTTTCCTCTCTCTTCCCTTTCTCTGCTCTCTCTTCCTTCTCTTCCCTCTTTTCTCTCCTCTCTCTCTCTCTCTCTCTCTCTCTCTCTCTCTCTCTCTCTCTCTTTCTCTCTCTCTCTCTCTCTCTCTCTCTCCCCTTCCTCCTTTCTTCTAAACTATCGTGTTTGGTCATGGTATGGCCTACAAAAGCACTTTTACTAAGAGCTATTGCAGCATTTTGCAAATATTATCTTTTGTTAACTAGGCCGCCATGGCTGAGTGCGGGAGCCTGACGCTTTGGCGTAGCGATCCTGATGAATGAAGTTACCTCGAGCACTGTATTACGGAAAAGGGCACAAGGAGGTAGATGGTGCGCCACGCGCTCCCGCACACCATCCTTCATCCAGTACTGGCGTCCTGCCAGCTTAATCGGGGCCTGCTCTGGGAATGAAGAGCTGCCCATTATGCAGGTGTTGCAAACACACCACAAATTCCTCCTTTTCCCATGGTTTTTATTTTAAAAGATACAGTCTTTTATGATTTCGACTTTAATTTTGTTGATATAATTTATTATTATTTGCCCTGATTATTCCTTTTATAGTTTTTCTTTCCAGAATTGCTCATCCGTAAATCCCAACATTAATCGATGCATGCCAGAACCTTGCCAATTCCAAATGAACCTTTTAGTTTTATACCTTTACACTTATCATAGAGAGGATTAATGACACGACTAAATACACCACGTGAAACACTTCTTGGAGTGTTGCCATTTTGATCTCAGGGGCAAACCGAGAGAGGACAACCCAGAAAGACAGCAGTGCAGTTATAAAAAGTAAACAGAGAAAAGGAATAAAAGATGAACTGAGGGATACTGACGAATGACCAAACCCAGTTGACATGGCACTGGGGAAAAGCAAATGAGTCAACCTCACTGAGGATCCCAATGAACCCTCGGTAGCAGTGCCTGCAGGTGCCGCCATCCTGCTTTACATTCACTGGTCAGTGAGCGATCACGTCAGGTGATGAGGTACGCAAGGAGTTGAATTCTTTGGGTCTCAATACCTGTACTTCAAAATCTTCCAATCATAACACGTGTATAAAAGAAGCCTCATTTCCAAGCTGGTCTCCAAAGACTGAAAATTTTTCCCCAGCCTGTTTTTCCTTGACATTGCCAAGCTTTTTTTGGGGGGGTATACACAGTCAAGGCTCGTGGAAGAACGAGTACACTGAACGGATCAGGACACACCAGCATAAAAGGAACAGACTTAGAGAGAGGGAGATGGAGTAGGGGACACCAACAGCCAAGTTGAAGGACAAGATAGAGGGAGTACCAACCCCAAGTCCTGAAATTCTCGTGCTTACAAAGCTCCTCGGGAAGGTGTGGTTATGGGGCCCACCCCTCGAGTGAGGCTTGAGCTTTGGTGGGTGCTTCATTGATGATTCCACTCCATTGATGCGTTTCTGTCGCCATGTGCTGCTCATTTGCTGAGTCCATGGTTCTGTAATGGAGTCCACGACCAAGCCCGACCATCTGTGGTGCTTTGTTCTGTCGTTTCTTGCTTGTTGAAGAGATTCGTACTCCCGGTCTGCACTGCTTTATGATGGGCATGATTAGATTAGCAATGACTTCGTAATTTGGCTCTTTGTAAGGTGTAATGTGTTTTCTGCAAGACATTGGCTCATGAGAGAGCAAGGTGTTAGAGGACAAAACTGCAAAGTACCGATAGTGGGGTCATATACGGACAGAACAAGCAAGGGAGAGAACAAACAGGAAAAGAGAAGAGGAGGAAACAGCAACCCATAACTCAGAGGGTTCATTGAGGTTGGGTTCATGGGGAAGAAAATATCTCAGATAAGGTTGGGGATGATGTAAGATGGTGGTGTACCACTTGCTTTTGAAGGTCAGGAGTGAAGAATGCAATTGAAACCAGAGGTTAGTTGATAAAGGTGTGTCACCTTGTGGAGCTTTCACAAGCTGGGGAGCTCTGTTCAAGTTAAATGTTCCTCAAAGGACAAATTTACAAACCATTCTACACTTCCATTTTATGATCAAGGTAACATCGTCACCCTTTAGTGAAAGTCACTGTTTGCAAAAGTCACTTTTGTGTGTTGCAAAAGCGTGTATGGATGCGCTACAAAGAGGTGTGGAGAGAGAGAGAGAGAGAGAGAGAGAGAGAGAGAGAGAGAGAGAGAGAGAGAGAGAGAGAGAGAGAGAGAGAGAGAGAGAGAGAGAGAGAGAGAGAGAGAGAGAGAGAGAGAGAGAGAGAGAGAGAGAGAGAGAGAGAGAGAGAGAGAGAGAGAGAGAGAGAAAATAGGGGTGGGAGGAGAGAGAGAGAGAGAGGATAGGGGTGGGGGAGAGAGAGAGAGAGAGAGAGAGAGAGAGAGAGAGAGAGAGAGAGAGAGAGAGAGAGAGAGAGAGAGAGAGAGAGAGAGAGAGAGAGAGAGAGAGAGAGAGAGAGAGAGAGAGAGAGAGAGAGAGAGAGAGAGAGAGAGAGAGAGAGAGAGAGAGAGAGAGAGAGAGAGAGAGAGAGAGAGAGAGAAAATAGGGGAGGAGGAGAGAGAGAGAGAGAGGGATAGGGGTGGGGGGGAGAGAGAGAGAGAGAGAGAGAGAGAGAGAGAGAGAGAGAGAGAGAGAGAGAGAGAGAGAGAGAGAGAGAGAGAGAGAGAGAGAGAGAGAGAGAGAAAAATAGGGGGTGGGAGGAGAGAGAGAGAGAGTGATAGGGTGGGGGAGAGAGAGAGAGAGAGAGAGAGAGAGAGAGAGAGAGAGAGAGAGAGAGAGAGAGAGAGAGAGAGAGAGAGAGAGAGAGAGAGAGAGAGAGAGAGAGAGAGAGAGAGAGAGAGAGAGAGAGAGAGAGAGAGAGAGAGAGAGAGAGAGAGAGAGAGAGAGAGAGAGAGAGAAAATAGGGGTGGGAGGAGAGAGAGAGAGAGAGTGGGATAGGGGTGGGGAGAGAGAGAGAGAGAGAGAGAGAGAGAGAGAGAGAGAGAGAGAGAGAGAGAGAGAGAGAGAGAGAGAGAGAGAGAGAGAGAGAGAGAGAGAGAGAGAGAGAGAGAGAGAGAGAGAGAGAGAGAGAGAGAGAGAGAGAGAGAGAGAGAGAGAGAGAGAGAGAGAAATAGGGGGGAGGAGAGAGAGAGAGAGAGGGATAGGGGTGGGGAGAGAGAGAGAGAGAGAGAGAGAGAGAGAGAGAGAGAGAGAGAGAGAGAGAGAGAGAGAGAGAGAGAGAGAGAGAGAGAGAGAGAGAGAGAGAGAGAGAGAGAGAGAGAGAGAGAGAGAGAGAGAGAGAGAGAGAGAGAGAGAGAGAGAGAGAGAGAGAGAGAGAGAGAGAGAGAATAGGGGTGGGAGGAGAGAGAGAGAGAGAGAGAGTGGGATAGGGGTGGGGGGAGAGAGAGAGAGAGAGAGAGAGAGAGAGAGAGAGAGAGAGAGAGAGAGAGAGAGAGAGAGAGAGAGAGAGAGAGAGAGAGAGAGAGAGAGAGAGAGAGAGAGAGAGAGAGAGAGAGAGAGAGAGAGAGAGAGAGAGAGAGAGAGAGAGAGAGAGAGAGAGAGAGAGAGAGAGAGAGAGAGAGAGAGAGAGAGAGAGAGGATAGGGGGGGGGGAGAGAGAGAGAGAGAGAGAGAGAGA
>NC_140968.1:32880037-32945037 GCF_056783735.1 Eptatretus burgeri | reverse complement strand
GGTGACTAAACCGTCTCCCCCACCAGGTTTTTTGGTGAGGAGGGTGTTTGGATATGGACACCCAGCAGGATTAAAAACAAAACCTGTCAAAGGGCGGAGGAGCTCCTTGTGAGCCAACGGCCATCGACATCTCATGCCCAACTGTGTCTGCGGACGTCCTCCTGCAGTTGGGTTACTTCTTATTAGGAGGCTGGTGGCAGGATTTGCACTCCAGCCACCGTAAAACACTTCACTCCGCAAAACATTCTCGAAGCATAAAAAGTTGGAAAACCCACTCCGTGGGAGTACCTCCTGTGCAGCTACCCTTCGCAGGGAAGCTCACCGGATGATGGGAATGGGGCAAAGCCTTCGGAACCCCCAATCTTTGATGATAGGAGGGAAACCACGGGGTAACATCCCTGGGTCAGATTGCGGGAGAGTGTGTCGGAGTGGTGCTGAGGTGTTCTCCACCAGACGGCGGTCTCTTTGGGTTAACCTGAGGCGGTCCCTTCGGGTGAGTGCCTGGAATGTCCGATCCCAAAGAGAGGATGATCACCTGTCTCTGTTATCATCTGAGCTCAATCGTTTGGACATCGGTATTGTAGCAATCTCTGAGGTTCGGAGACTGGATTGCGGCGAGATCATGGTGGGTGGTTACACCTACTATTGGTCTGGTCGCTCTGATGGTTACCATACTCAGGGAGTTGCTGTATCTGTTTCCAATAAGCTGACTCCAATGATAATTGAGGTAACACCAGTCAATGAGCGTATTATGAGACTAAGGATTCGTCACTCCTTAGGTGTCATTTCCTTGGTCTCTGTTTATGCTCCGACTGAGGCGAGTGATCTCACCGTGAAGGATGCATTCTACGCCACACTCGAATCTGTGGTTGATCAGTGCCCCAGACGAGATACACTTCTAGTCTTGGGGGATTTCAATGCATCGACTGGAACTGATAGGGATGGTTATGAGATGTGTGTTGGTCCCCATGGGTCAGGAACTATGAACCAGAATAGCACTAAGTTCCTTGACTTTGCAAGAAGTCATGGACTTAGGGTGGCCGGTTCATGATTCAGCGCCCACAAGCTCATCCCTAGACTTGATATTCCAATCCTGGCAATGTGACAAAGGAGATTGACCATGTGCTTTTTGATGGTAGCTGGAGGATGATCCAGAACTGCAGGGTCCAGCGGAGTGCTCAGTTCCTCAATACTGACCACCAGCTTGTTGTATCAACTCTGAAGTTGCACCTTAAACCCAGGTAATGGTACCATCCCAGCCTAGGTTGGATGTTGGCAATCTCAAGGATGAGAGGGTAGCTGAGGAGTTTGTGAACAAGCTGAGTGGAGATTTGGGGAGTCTGGGTGCTTTGGGGGGTCCTGAAGAGTTGTGGAATGCCTTCAAGATCACCGTCCTTGATGTCACCGGTGGATGCCTTGGAGCTCACCACAGGGCAAATAAGAATTTTGTCTCTCAAGGGACACTGGACACCATTGACCAGAGTCACAGGGCCAGGCTGAATGGCAGAGCTGAGCTGTTCAGGGAACTGAGGTGTAAATCTGTACGTGCACTGAGGGTGGACAAGGAGGCCTATGTGCGAGGAATCTGTGAGGGGGTAGAGCATCACCTGTGGTCAAATGATTCTCGTCCTGCTTACAGGGGAATTCACACATTGCGTTCATCCAAGCCCATCCCTCGGTGTACTGCAGTGAGAGTAGAGGGTGGTAGGCTCTTGACAGAGGAGTCCGAAGTGAAGGCCCGCTGGGCCGGTTACTTTGAGCGGTTGTAGTGGGCTGATCCACCAGCTGTCGAGTTGGATGTCAGGGGTGTTACAATCCCTGTTGCTGACCCTCCAATCAACTGTGGTCCACCTTCGCTTGTGGAAACACATGCTGCGGTGAACCAGTTTAAATGAGGTAAAGCTCCAGGGATCTGTGGCATCCATGCTGAACTTCTCAAGGCTGGTGGAAATGTTGCACTCATGTCGTTGCATGCAGTTCTGTGCTCTGCCTGGAACACAGGCATCATCCCAACTGATTGGAAGAGGGGCCTTGTTGTCCCTCTCTGGAAAGGGAAGGGTGATTGCCAAGACTGCAACAACTACCAAGGGGTGACACTGCTCTCAGTGCCGGGCAATGTCTTTGCTCGGATAATTCTTGATAGGATCCGCTACCATCTGCTTGAGCACCAGCATCCAGAGCAGTCACATATGCTTGCAGCCTATGTTGATCTCTGTAAAGCGTTCAATTCAGTGAATCGGAATGCCCTCTGGAGGATTCTTGGTCTTCGTGGGGTACCACCAAAACTGCTCGATCTGATGTCTAAACTCTACTCTGGTACTAAGAGTGCTATGAGATGTGGTGGTACCATTTCTGACTTATTTCCAGTTGTTACTGAAGTTCGTCAGGGGTGTGTACTGGCCCCCACACTTTTCAGCACTTGTATGGACTGGACTCTAGGGAGGATGTCGGAGAGATCAAGCTGCTGTGCATCGTTTGAGAATGTCAAGATCTCTGACCTTGATTTTGCAGATGATGCAGTCATCTTTGCGGAGACTTTAGATATCCTTTTGGGGGGCCTCGAGTTGCTGAATGAGGAGTAGGAGCCACTGGGATTATGGGTTTCCTTGGTCAAAACAAAGATCCAGGCTTTCAATGACATCTTGGATGCTGCTGTCCTGTCTTTGTCTGTTTGTGGTGAGGATGTTGAGGTCGTGGAGAGATTCACTTACATTGGCAGTGATATTCATGTCTCTGCTGGCTGTGAGTCAGAGGTCAATAGACGTATGGGTCGGACCTGGGGAGTCATGGATTCACTGGATAATGGGGTGTGGTGCAGCCGGTGCCTGTGCGGGAGGAGGAACGTCCGAGTCTTCAGGTCCTTGGTGCTTCCAGTCTTGCTCTATGGATGCGAGACTTGGAATCTGACCAAGGGTCTGAGATGGAGAATTAATTCCTGTGGTACCAGATCTCTTCAGAGAATCCTTGGCTATCGCTGGTCGGACTTTGTGTCCAACGAGTAGTTGCTGAGAGAGACTCAAATGAGATTTGTTATCTGCATGGTCTGTGAGCATCAGCTGTGGCTGTACTGACATGTGGCTCGTTTTCCTGACACTGATCCTGCTCACCAGATTCTCTCAGTGAGGGAGTCTCATGAGTGGAGGAGGCCAACGGGCTGACCACGTGCCTCGTGGTTGCAGCTGGTTGATCGGCATCTCAAGGAGATAGGGATGGGCCAGACATCTGCCTGGGGGATGGCCAGACGGATTCCCCTGGAGTACCAGCGGAAAGTGGACGTAGTGACGCGCTGCTCTGGCGCATGCTCCCATCCCTGAACTGACCTGACTATTTACATAGTATTGATGCTGCCAAAGCAGTTTCTTAGGTACCCTTGGGCAACATGCAAAATTTGGTTGGAAATCATCGTGTAGCATTGGGACTCTCATGTGTATGTGCTGGTTGTGAATGTCTGTAGCTGTCGAGGAACCTGGGTAGGGTTTAAACGGCAAAGGGCTTACCTTGTGTCACTTTTCTTGGTTGCTTCATGCAGCTTTCTTTGGCTGGAAGAAGTTAATTGCATGGGAGAAGTTAATTTATTTGATAATCCTCGCCACCTGGAGTAATTGATGAGGTGAGAGATGATTGGTTATTCTCTCTGTTTATGTGTGAGAGGTATGATTGGGATTTGATATCTCATATAAAAAGCCCATTCTTACCACTGACTCACTCACTGATATTAATGTTCGGTACCTTCCGGGTGACGTAGAAAGCTGAAATTTCACCTGTTGCCGGACATTGAAGCAGATACACCAGGAAAATTCACAGAACCATCAGAAAGCATCCGTAAATTAAAATCTAAATACATGAAAAAGAAATGAAAAAAAATGCAGGTGAGCGACCCGAGACAATGCCGAAGCACGGTCATTTTGCGTGCCGACTGACATCCAAGCCGATACACCAGGAAAAATCACAGAACCATCTGAAAGCAACCGTAAATGAAAACATAAACAATTAAAAAAAAAAAGAAAATAAATAAATGAAAAAAAAACAAACAAATGCAGATGAGCGACCCGACTTTATCATTTTCTTTCAAACTTTTGCAAAATTATTGTGAAAGCTTTGCATTTGTTGATGTTTTCAAATCGCTTTTGAACAAATAATATTTATATATGTATAAAGGTCGAGGCTCATGGAATGGAGCTGGACAACATGGGTTATAATCATCAGCATTGATAAGGAGAACAGGTGAACAAGGAGCATACAGATGAAGGACACAAATAAT
Source organism: Eptatretus burgeri (assembly GCF_056783735.1). Lineage (NCBI taxonomy): Eukaryota > Metazoa > Chordata > Myxini > Myxiniformes > Myxinidae > Eptatretus > Eptatretus burgeri. The sequence goes on along the minus strand of NC_140968.1, from coordinate 32,940,776 downwards.
AATTTGAAGACAGTGGGGGCAGAGTTATCAAGGCTGATTGGTGACGTCACAAATTGGTGACGAGGTGCCATCTTGAAAGGCTGGAAAGAAGAGCATTGAAGAAGTTCAAAGGAAAAAAAGATAGAAGATGATTCCGCAAAGAGTCGATTCGTGATCATCTCTATGTCATTAAAATCGAATAATTGTTGCCTTATCATTACTGACGTGTTTCTCGGTATTATCCCAAGATTTTGGCCTTCAATACCTTGTAACTCGATTCAAAGTTTAAGGAAGTTGAAATTAGATTCCACGTCTCATTGATTTCTTCAGAATGTATCGCAGGACAGTTTTAAACACGTTATATGCAAGGTCCTAATGGTGAGAAATGGTGAAAATAAGGAAAACGGGAACCAATGAATGTTACAGAAACATGGTGCTATAATTTGGTGAGTCACTGTGAGCAATCCACTCTTTCCTCTGTCAATCAACATGCCCGATCAAACAGAAATCCCTACCTTTGAGAGTTCAGGTACTGCTCTTATGATGAAAGCTTGTTTCTTTGTTTCCATTCCATCCTGCTTAGAATATCAACTTGCCTGTCTCGGGGAGCTGGAGCTGGAGGGAATGCCACGCTCGCAGAACGTTGACTTTTGCGGGATCTTTGGGAGAACCTGAAACCCCACAGCTGCTGAATGCATACAAGATTAGTGTTCACCTCATCCTGCTGGATCATGCACATTGGTACACCGAGGAGATTATATACGTGTGCATCAGAGATGATGGTCATGGCATGATCGCACCAAAATGGTCGTGACTTGATTGACCGCTTTCGAACCACGTTCTTTGAATACGCAATCGCGTGCAATATGAAGGGCCCACCAGTCCAACAAAATCCAACAAAATGAACGGTTCACCACGTTTAAAGGCACCAAACGAAGGTTCCCACAGGCCACCGTTGGACTGCAGGTGTATCAACAACTCAACACTCGATTTCCATGAAATCAAACCGTGTCGGCTCAGCATCCACCAGGGAATCCAGGCCGCCGGATGATATAATCCAACCGGTTGAACAAAGGTGAGCTGGCATTAGAAGCTAAACAGTGGGCCAACAATTAGCCAGCCTTCCAGCATGTCTCACATCCTGCACTCCATGCATGCCTGTCACCTTGAAGCCCAAGCTTGCTGTCAGTGCCATGAGAACGCTCCCCATAAAACAGCCGCCTAAACCGATCCATCGACTTCATTTTACGCTTGGTGCGCTCCTGGAATTAAAACTGCTCGCCATTGGATTTACCGGATGGTGGTATTTTTTCACCACTTGCTCCCTCTTTTCCTTCTGAGTGTTTGGTTGAGGCATTGGGACTGCACAGGGTATACAACCATCTGTTTCACAGACTTCATGGTATCAAACCATGTGACTTGCAATTTGCTAACCTTTTCCTTCCATATTCACCAGGCACAGGCATTCACGAGGTATGAAAAAAGTTAAAGACCATTCGGTCTGTTGTGCTTGTGCCAAATTCACATCCCAGTACAACACCTAGTCTGGCCAGTGTTATTTATACCACTGACCCCAAGCAGGGACGAGGCACATGATGGCTTACGTCTTTATTTCCAAGAGATAATGTTCATCCGCAACCTACATGCAAAAAAAAGGGACAGCCGGCTAAACGTCCAGAACCGTATGGTGGTGTGCTCTGAGATGCAGTGCTCCTTTTCCTGCCTTGTACCTATATAATCTCACATGTTGTATTTTGAAGGTATTCACAGTTGCATCTTCAGAAACTACATACAGTATTCAACTAGACAGTTCATAGAACATCTTACCTCGCGCTTTCATGAGAAACAAGGACATGGGAAGGGTCTACGAGCAGCAAATTTGATTTGACATGATGGCCTAAAATGCTGTAATATTTTGTCTAAGTACTGCGAAACGGAAGGGTTTTGAAAGTGCCGAAAAGGCATTTTCTGTTCTTCAGTGTTCAAGTATGTAATTCAATATAAATGAAATAAAGGTTTTAAACGTTGTGGGGAAAGAATATTTTTTCGTAAGTTTACCACCGTTGATGCACCACCTGATCGAACATGTTGCATTATTGCTTTGTGCCTGTTGTTTGTGTCCTTTGTGACATCCTTAAAAACAGGAAGTTTCCTGTTTGGAATGATTAAAAATTTTGTTTGATTGCCAGGCAGGCAGAGTTTAAAAAAAATTATCTCATTCCTCTCTGCTCATGCGTAATCGGGACGAATTCAGAGCCAAAGTACTACGAAACTACAGGTTCATGTTCCGATTCATGTTCAAAATATTCAATTGAAATTGAGTTCCTCGATCATAAACTGACGTTTGTACACAAAATAACAAACAGACAAGCCGGTAGGCGGCGATAGGTCGCCGAGCATGGAAACCATAAGATATAGAGCAAAATGGATGTCATATCGGGAATAGGGAATCACCTTAAGATTATGCATCTCAAATCTCATCCAGTTCCATCTCCTGATAACTACTCGGTATCCATTTGAATGAAAAGTACTGAAAATGCAGTTTGAAATCGGAAATCCCCAAAGTTCAAGGGGGTGCTGTGGGTGAACAAAGATCTAAATCGAAAATCCGGCTCGATCGTTTGTGCACAATGTATTCTAGACAATTAGTGTGAATTTTCATGACCATCCGACCATAACCCTAGGAGGAGTAACATTTGGCGCGAAGGCACCTCCAGCTCTCGCATATTATCGATTTTTGCACTAATTGACCTTTGACCCCTGACTGAAGCGAAATCGGTCAATATGTCCTGAGGCAAAGTTGTAGTACTCATTGAGTACCATGAACCTGCAAAGTTTCATTCGTATCGATGCACTCACCTGGTCGCTAGGGGGTCTTCAATTTTTGCGCATACCCTAATTGTAGGGGGCGCTGCGGGTAAAGTATTCCATATATAACAAAAACCGGAATATATTTGATAGAGCATCACCTGTAGATCATTCATGCCAAATTTCATAATCCTACGTGGGATAATGGCTTTCGGAATTGATTTCGCGTGAACGGTACCGATTTTGAAGGTTTTTCGGTTGTTGCTAGGGAACCAAAGCGTCCCTAGCAACCATCACAATTTCCAAAGCACTAGGTCATAAGATGTACCTACCACCCGAGTTTGGTCAAAATCCGCCCACGTTTACTACCAATTAAGCTGATGACAAACAAACAAACATCCAAACAAACAGACAGAATTACTGACAATAAGATTCACCGATTTCGGCCACCCAACAGAGAGACAGACGGAAGTGAACCAATTGTTTGACCCTGCTTTTCGCTTGGCATACAGGGGTAATTAAGAATTCAAGAAAAACCTTTGCAAAGATGGTGTTTCTTTAAGATGGCTGTTCAAGGCCGACCTGATCATTCTGTGGGAGTGTAGGATAGGGTCTATTTGGATATCACCCGCAAGGTGATAGATTGTTGGACATGTGCTATGTATATGTACATCGAGTACCAGCTCCGATGCGATGAGGTTTTAAATGGTGGAAACAGCTTGAGAGGGGGTGAAAGTGACCGGGTGTGGGTGGGAGTCGGTGCAGGTGGAGAAATAGGAGGATTAAAGAAAGAAAGGAATGGAAGGAAAAGCGCAAGGTGAGATTGAAGCTGGCGGAGCTTTAAACTGCACCGTTAGGGCTGCGGAGATCAAACAAGCAAAACGTAAGCCATGACAAGTTTCATCACGCCAGTCTGTCCGAGCACTGGGGAAGGGGAGGGAGGACGAGGGATGAGTGGGACTGTTTCAATAATTCAGGGACATTATCATCGGGAGGCATTTAAAATTGGAGGCTTTTGGTTCATCAAGATGAACTCTGCTCAATGCTTTAAAAATCATGATGTAAGAATCGATGCTTTCCGAACACAACGAAAGGACGTGTGACAGTGCATTGTGACATCATAGCGCCAATTTACAATCACTTTTGAGCTCCTTTCACTCCAATTTATGATTTCCTTTTTGGGATGACAATGATGATGATGATGATGGAGTCTCCCGTTGTTGAAGAAGCTTATGAAGCACGCTCAATTTACTGTGTGCTGTACATCGTTCAGCAAATGTCAATGTAGTATATGTTGTACATCACCACTTTTTTACCCTTTGATTTACTCATTGGGTTTCTGCTTTCTTTAGTACTCTACTTTCATTCAATCCAGAGTTCATACAGACAGGATGGTGAGGATGCAGCGCATTTACCTTTTGATCTGTCGAGCTTGGGTTCGATCCCCAACCTGATTATAAACAGTCAGATTGGTGTTTCCCAGGCAGGTTGTTGCATCACAAAGTGTACCCTCGTGAAAATGGATGTCCTGTGTGCTCGCATCAATTGGTGGACGGAAATAAAGACCCCACGGTGTCCTCCATGAAGAGTAGGCGAGTTATCGCCGACACTCTGAACAAATGACAAATTCCTGCCCAAACTTTCTCCATTAGAACGTCAGGATTTCCCAGCAAGTTCCTGAAAGACTTGGGCCAAACTTCCTCCCTCGGCTGACCCCACAAGAAGGTGTGATTTGTTGGGGCCATTAAAGAAGTTGGAGTTAAAGCAATGCAAGTTTATAATAATAAGTTTCAAGTTACACATATCTTAGAACTAGAAAGAGGACTTACATATATCTTGGAAACTAGTTGCACATACATTGGAAACTAGTTACGCATATATTGGAAACTAGTTACACATACATTGGAAACTAGTTACACATATATTGGAACGAGAAAGAGGATTTCTGGTTCTGGTTTTTGAGTGACAGTTGGTTCACTCTAGCGGTCTCTGCTGACTTTCTCAAAGATAAGTTTCTGGTTGTTGTTTGTTGTGTTGTGACTTTATTTTGTTGCCTGGATGTTTATTGTGTGTTCCTAGTTTGGTTTTGTTTCAAAACTCGTGCTATTTGGTGAGTTTTCATCAGTCTTGTCATATTGGGTTTCCCTGAGGCCGAGCCATCTTCCCGTCTATGTGCATGATCATGTTTATTGTATTTTTGGCTGCTCTTAGAGCACCCTTATTCTGGACATTTCCATCTGTCTGTCTGTCCGCGAAACTTTGGACAAGCCTCGGGGCTAAACCACTCAACCGATTCCAATGAGATTTGGTAGGTAGGACCAATATTTCTGGGAATCGTGTGCTTTCGAATATGGGATTTCGGGCCCTAGCAACGGCCCTTTAAAGTGGTCAAAAAAATCGAAAAAAAAAATCGAAAAATCGAAGCTTAGAGTTCTGTGCACAATCTATCTAGCTCCCTTCATGCCAATTTTGCAGCCCTTACAAAAATAAATTTGTAGGAGGAGATAGGTTTTGGGCGAGTACATGTCGAACATTTCAGAAACGGTTAATTGCGAATATCTGTAAGAGAAAGAGTCCGATTTTGATGAAACTTGGGTGAAATGTGTACAATGTGGCTAGCATGTACACAAAAATGAATGGTTGCTATGCACACCTCCGTTGCTTAGCAACAGCTAAAATACTTTATCGTACATTGTACACTTGTAGTGGACTGTACAAAAAAATCAATACCTCCGAAACTGGACCTCCGAGGGACCTGTTTTTTTTGTGCCCAAGGAGAATGTCTTACAGCATCATATAAAAAAATAAAATCTTTAGCAAAGAGATAAATGGAATTACCAGGGCTGCCATTTGTTGGAGTCTCTTTGGAAACATGCCTGAAATTTCACAAGGCGGGTTTCTGGACGCAAACTCAGAGGGCTGTGATAATCATATTTATTGTGCTAAATTGATTGATAGCAGGTATATGAATATCGGCTAGTCGCGTCGGCCAGCTTTCCATCTAGAGCGAGCAGCCATGTCGCCTACCGGCTTGTCTCCTTATTACCATCAGTTTTTATTTTCTCCACTTTTCCATCCACCCTCCTTCTATCCCACTCAACTATACCCTCTGTTTCATGTCTTAAAATGTAAAAACAATACATTAAATAAACCCTTTTCACTTCTTCCCTTATACCCCAAGTAACCGCGTGAATTCCTCGACCGACTCTTCTTCCTCCTTCCTCCTTTGCCAATCCACCATCTTCCTTCTGCTTTTTTCGACCCACATTCACCAAACACCTTCAAGATTTTTTTCTTCAACCTTTCCTTCACCCCATCTTCATCAATAACAAAAAAACAAACAAACAAAAAAGAAAACCGTCTATTGAAATGTTTTAACTTCCTCCTTCACATGTGTGGTTCTCTGTATTATTCACTACTCAAAATTCTTCTTCTGCAAAAGACTTTTCAATTTGACCCTTCCTTCATCCCGTGTCGAAAAAGTTCCACTGTTTCAACGTTTCTTTTCTCCAAGCTATTAATTCTCCTTCACTGCATCCCTCATGTAATGTCTTTAATCGCATCTCTGACTTAAACATTTAAAAACTCCCAGTTTGTAATGCATGTTCGTGCTCTATCAATCGCACTTTTTTTTTCCAACTTCATTGTTAATCCACCCCACCCCCTTAAATATACCTCCTCCTAACCCCTCACCTGTTATATAAATAGCTTATCATGGCGTTTTGTGGGGCACCCCTACTGGAAGTAAAAAAAAACCAAAAAAACTACTACATATATATGAAGACCACAAGGGGAAAACCAGAGATGTCAGGATAAGTAAATTTCAAAGAAACTGAAAAACAAAGTTTCAAGACTTTGGTGGACTGTTTAATAACTGTCATATAGATTTCTTTTCCAGTAAAAGGAAGAGTGATCATTGGCCGATCAAATCAAGCATGTAGCATTTGCCAAGCTTCTGCGTTGTTAAATTTAAGAGCAAAGAACGAAACAATGTTGCAAACTGACATCACTGGTTATTCCCTTGTTTAATAATTGCCATGCAATTTTAACCCAGGATGTGTAGCAAGTTCATGCTTGTTGGTTATTAGCATACATTACATGACTTTGGTGATCACAGATTATTTTTTTCAACATTAAACCGTCATTGTTTTTTTGTTTGATTGGTGTTCAACGCCATACTCAAGGGTATTTCGCTTATATGACGACGGATTCTCCATTTCTTACTCCGTACTACTTAATATGATGGAAAACCGGGAGGAAACCAAGGATAAACCACCCCCGCGATAGCCGAAGTCACCTCATGTGACTCCCTCATGTACCTAAGCAGGTTGATTGGGCGGTGGGTACATCGAATGAGGATGGGTACTCAGACGCGCTAACCATTAAGCCACGGCGTGGGTCCCATAAAAGTCACAATAAAGGTTTGATCAGGCTTGAACCACGATATGCACCAACTACGGAGCCCATGATATAACCAAATAGGTTATTGTAGTGCTCAGAGTTTATGCTGTGAAAGTTTTACAACCTTTCATTTTTTAGTTTCTCAACTCTGAATATTATGGTGGAACAGTTAACATGAATGAAAGGGAGATAACCAGGAGTAAAGTACTGACAACTCTGGGTTTCTACTTGTTCAGCTTTGACAACACTTGTTTTTTAATTGCACGGCTAAACTTTATACCATATAAATTATGTGACACCCCTGGTTATTTGTTCAAGTAATATTGTGAGAGGAAACCTTATGTTGCCAACTATTGGCAGGTGCAATAACCCTGAAATTTATAAAAAGTGACATCTCTGGTTTTCCCCTTGTGGTCTTCATATATATATATATATATATATATATATATATATATATATATATATATATATATATATATATATATATATATATATATATATATATATATATATATATGTATACCACAAACATGTATGATTACTATTTTCAACAGTCACTACTGCTGTTCAACACCAAACTGAAAGGGAGGAAACCCGACATTCTTGAGGTCCAAGCCTAGATCTGCTGTAATCTACATACCCCCAGAGAGGATAAGGATAATGGCATGACCCTTCCTGCTGCTGCTGTTGGTAGTGGGTGTGCTCGTTAGAGGAAACACAGCGATGTCTGCACTGCATGTTTAATGAGCTCTTGTGCACTATATTCCAAAATCTGTGGGTTTTTTTCCACACCAATTACATCCCATGGCATAACTCTCAAAATCCTCAGAATCTATCAGAGTTTGGGAGGGAACCTTTTGAGGGCACAACAACATGATTGTTGCCCAGCAAGAGTAAGTTTACAAATGACATGAGTGTCGGGATTGAACATGTGCAGGAAATGTTTAGGGTAGTTACGGTACAGAAAGGAGGTCACCTGCCCCTGACTTTAGGTCAGCTCAAAAAAAAAAAGAGAGAAATGACCGAGACAATATCAGACAATACTTGATATTGTAATGAGACAATATCAAGTAAATAAATTACAATCGGTGTCAACACCAATGTCACATGTAAACTCACTAATTGTGTTGGGCAACATAGGCAGGTTCAAAAAAGGGCTCCCTCCCAAACTATAAGAAAAAGCAATGAGGTACAAAAATGAAAATTGAGCTTACATATTGGAGAAGAATCGAACGTTTAGATTGATTGACAGGCAGTGCTGGATTGAGGTACTTGGAGGCACGAGGCACTTCTGTTTCGTCGGCCCATGAGTGGATGCATTTTTATGGGTGTATCGATTTCGATGGGTAGATGAGTGATAACAATTATCTTGAACAACATATGTACACTATACCTATCCTTGCTATATACAGTGCCTATTGAAAGTCTACACCCCCTTTCAAAATTTTCACCTTTTGTTGCTTTATAGCCTGGAATTGAATTACATTAACCCTTGGAGCACAGTCAAGGTAATCATTAAGAAGCGGAAGGCATGTGGTACCACAAAGACCCTGCCGAGATTAGGCCGTCCCTCCAAACTGGATGACCAAGTTAAGAGGAGACTGATAAGAGATGCCACCAAAAAGCCAATGGCAACTTTGAAAGAGCTACAGGCCTTTCTGGCAAAACTGGTCTCTGTGCGCATGTGACAATATCCCAAGCACTCCACAAGTTTGGCCTGCACAGTCAGGTGGCAAGAAGGAAGCCACTACTCAAAAAAGACCACCTTTAATCCTGTTTGAGGTATGCCAAAAAACACTTCAGAGATTTTTAAGCCACATGGCAAAAAGTTTGTGGTCTGACAAAACCAAGATGGAGCATTTTGGCCGAGATACAAAACGTTATGTTTGGCAGAAACCCAACACAGCATATCACCCAAAGAACACCATCCCTACTGTGAAGCATGGTGGTGGCAGCATCATGTTATGAGGATGTTTCTCATCAGCAGGGACTGGGGCACTTGTCAGGATGGAAGAGGAAATGGATGGAGCAAAATACAGAAAAAATCCAAGAGGAAAACCTGCTGCCCCCTGCAAGAAAGCTGACATTGGGACAGAGTTCACCTTTCAGCATGACAATGACCCGAAGCACACAGCCAAAGCTCCACTGGAGTGGCTGAGAAACCAAAAGAAAATGTCCTTGAGTGACCCAGTTAGAGCCCCGACCTAAATCCATTCGAAAATCTGTGGCATGACTTGAAGATTGCTGTCCACCAATGCTCCACATGCAACCTGACTGAACTTGAACAGTTTTGTGCAGAAGAATGGGAAAATATTTCTCAATCAAGGTGTGCAAAGTTGGTAGAGACCTATCCCAAAAGATAACACAGCTGTAATTGATGTCAAAGGTGCTTCTGCCAAGTAGTAACTCAGGGGGGTGGACACATCCAACCAAGATATTCTAGTTTTGTATTTTACATGAATTTTCTGAAATTTGTGGAATTTCTTTTTCACTTGGAGGTTGTGGGTTCCAATATGTAAATAAAGGTGTAAAAAGTCTGATTTACTGCAATTTCATTCCAGGCTATAAGGCAACAAAAAGTGAAAATTTTGAAAGGGTATGCCGACTTTCTGGAGGTACTGTATACATTAGTTAATTCAACCTGTCGCTCCGCTGACGAGGTTATTGAGATGCGGGATAAAGGGAGAGGGGGGGGACGAGGAAGGAAAGGGAGAGAGGATGGGAGGGAGAGAGAGAGGAGTGAGGGGGGTAGAGAGAGGGGAAGGAGAAAGGACAGAGTGGAGGGAGAGAAGAGAGAGTGGAGGGAGAGAGAGGAGAGAGTGAAGGGAGAGAGGAGAGAGTGGAGGGAGAGAGGAGGGATGGGGGGATAGAGAGGAGAAGGGAGTGAGGAAGGGGGAGGGGTGAGGAGAGCGACACCTCACCAAACATTCTGGGAGGGGGTTGGGAGCAAGGAGAATAGGGAAGAGAGGTGGGTGGGAAGTGGGGAGGGGGTTTTGAGGAGGTAAGCATGAGGGGAGGAGTTCTCAACTTGCGTTTGGTCATGGGACTTGTGGAAAAGGGAGGGGGGGGGGGGAGAGGTAGTACAGGACTGAAATAAATTTTCTTTTTAACCACCAGGTTCTATATAATACTGGGCAGGAGCATTGAAAACCCACACTATCTACCTGGCAAAGGTCTGCCTGCATGCATGCATGCTCACACATGCAGCAACCTTTGCACCCCTCTGGTCAGTTCACTCCAAATCAGATTCATACATACTACACTATAGGGAAGCCATTTCAAATTTAAAACGAAATCGTCAGTCCTTACAGTCAACGTAACAGAGGGGTAAGGGTGGGGAGCAGAGTGAGGGATAGGGGTGGGAGAGAGGGAGAGAGATGGGGGAGAGAGGGGTGGGAGGGAGAGGGAGCGGAGAAAGAGTGAAAGGGGTGGGTGGGAGAGAGAAGGATAGGTGTGCATGGGAGAGAGAAGGATAGAGAAAGAGGGGTGGGAGAGAGAGGGAAAGGGAGAGGATTGGAGAGAGAGGGAGAGGAGTGGGAAAGTGAGAGGAGTGTGAGAGCAGGGAGAGGGGGGGGGATTCAGGAAGATGTGGAATCCAGTTTAACTTCCATCCAAGAGACGGCACACACATTGAGGAATCACCCTGCCTGTGAAACAGTGGGATGATACTTTCCAGCTGGGTCAATATTCAAACCTCGGCGAGACAGTTGAGAGCGAGCATGTGTACCTCTTGGCTATCCTGTCGTGATGTGGCAATTGATTGCTTTGTAGCAACTGAAAATATGTTTTTTACTCTTTGTAATCATCTAATTTATTTTGCCTTCTTGACTCTGGAGATGTCCCCGTGGAGAACCACACTGCCATATCAATTGATATGTCAGGTCAATCTTATTTCAGAGCAATTTACCTTTACTTCTTCACTTAACGATGACAGCAATTCCCTTCCTGTTTCTCCATTTCGCATAGATAAGGTTATTTCTGTCCCCCTTGTCACTCCTAAGAATATTGCCAGAGTTATTCAGTCTTTCGATGCCTCAAAAGCTACTGGTCCTGATGGGATTCCTGTAGTTGGTGTTGCAAAGGTGTTGCTCTGAACTTTCACCAATTCTTGCCAAGCTGTATATAATATGTGCTTGGCTAATTCAGTGTTTCCCTCATCATGGAAAAATGGCTTCCATTGTCACTGCTTTTGAGGGAGTGAGAATTCTCTGGTTACTAATCAAAGCATTAGTCTTCTTCCTGTAATTTGTAAGATCTTTGAATACTTTATCAATCATGAGCTTGTTAGTCAGTTTAAGGAGAATGAACTTGAAACTGACTGTCAGTTTGGCTTTCACCATTCCAGGTCGATGGGCGACTTACTTTCAATAATTACTGATCATTTTACCAGGGCCCTCGATTTTAGAGGTGAGATCTGTTTCGTTGCCTGGAATATTTCAAAGGCCTTTGATAAAGTGTGGCATAAGAGACTACTGTGCAAGTTTCAGTGTGTCTGGTGGAACGTCATCCAGAATTTCTGCTTTCCTTTCTTACCGAAAGTCGAAGGTAGTCCTTGATGGTCAATCACCCCCTATTTGATCTGTAAATTGTGGTTCCAGGTCCTTATGGTTCTCAGGGTTCTGTTCTTGGTGTAGTGTATCAATGACTGTCTGATGACGTTTCATCCCAGCTCGCCATGTATGCCGATGATTCCACATTCCACTGTGTATCCCCTAAATCAAGCAATACTTCTCGTAGTGAGATTTTTATCTCACTAAACAATGACTTAGAGAATTTGTTGAAGTGGGGTCACGATTGACTGGTAAGCTTCGATGCCAAGAAGACTAAATCGCTGTCCCTGACTCGTTCTGGAGACAGGACTTTTCTTCCTGTGCATACAGGTCCTTTGATTATTCCAGAGGCTATATTTTTGTAAGACAACTATACACCCCCTGAAAGAGTATTGTTACCACATTTTTCTGGAGCACAAGCTTGTCATCTGTCCTTATTAGACAGGCTCTAGAAGCGTGTAGTCAATTTGGTTGGAGTAGAGCTCAGCTCTTCTCGCCAAGCACTTTCACATTGTGGGTGTGTTTCGACTCCAAGTTTGTTTTGCAGATATTTTCATGGGAACTGCTCCACGGCACTTTCCAACTTGGTACCTTCTGTTAGGGTATTTGATCTGGAGACTCGTCTTGCCACCACTTCACACCTATACACTCTGCCCATACCTAGTTGTAGAACGAACAGCTCTACAAGTATGAATATCAATCGCAACCAACTTCATCTCTGATCGTTCTTCTTTTCTTTATTTTTCTTTTTGTTTGTAGCCCGACACATTTAGTGGCTCTCAGCCTTGTGTTGGGCGAATTCAATAATAACTAGAACTGCCACTTTATAACTGCTGGCAGTGATGACCGGGTACCCAGAGGTGTCCGCCTTTGACACAACTGATACAACATGAGACTTAATCATATTCTTAAAGTTTCGCATTGAAAGGATAAGCAGTGCCAGAGAAAACATTATTTAATAGTGATACAAACACAGGCCTGCTTCGAGACGGTGCGGAACAGACGAGTTACGAACTGGGCAGCACAAAGCGTTCAATTTCGTTATTACTGGCTTCCAGATTCAAATAATTAAATAATTCTGGCTGCCAAACTGCGTGACCGATCAGGTTGAAATTTTCAACTTTTATTTCACATGTCAGCTAAATTACAAATCTGAAGTTTCGCATACATAGAAGCAGCGGTTCCAGAGTAAACATTAATTAATATTTATCCTTCAATCCAAGATGGCGGCCAAACCATGTGACTTCTGACGTCATTATTTTTACCATGTGTGCATCCGCAATGGAAGATGATAACTGCAAAGTTTCGCTTCGACAGGTTAAGCAGTTCCAGAGAAAACATTATTTGTTTCAGAGAAAACAATTCCAGAGAAAACACAATATTAAAAATATTATTTAATATTTTTCTTGAATCCAACATGGCTGCCAAACCATGTGACCTATCAATTAGAAATTAACAAACTTGTATTCACTGCTCATGTGCAATAGGTGTGCGAAGTTTCCCCTTGATCAGATCAGCCATTCTGGAGAAGATGTTTGAAGATTTTAGGGTAAATTCAAGATGGCCGCCAAACCATGTGACTTGTGATGTCATAATTTTCACAATGTATGCAGACATCATGGAGGATGACAGAAGTAAATTTTCGCTTCGATAGGTTAAGCAGTTCCATAGAAAACATTATTTAATATTTTTCTTGAATCCAACATGGCTGCCAAACCATGTGACCTATCAATTAGAAATTAACAAACTTGTATTCCCTACTCATGCACAATAGGTGTGTGAAGTTTCCCCTTGATCAGATCAGGATTTCTGGAGAAGATGTTTGAAGGTTTTAGGGTAAATTCAAGATGGCCACCAAACCATGTGACCAATCAAGAAGAAAAAAATATATATAACCTTGTCCACCTTCAGTAGCAAAGGTAACGAAGTGAAATTGTGTGAGAAGATCTTCAAACCCTGGAGAGCTTGAGATCCCGTGGGGGGAAGTCCAACCCGTGCCCTAAGCAGGCAGATTGAGATGGCATTTATTATTTACACAATGGTGGTCATTGGAGATTACTTTACAAGCTGCACTGTATCTCGGCCATCCGCTGTTAGGATTAGACATGAGCAGGGCAGCTCCCGCTGGGTAACACGTACGTTTACGTTAGGACCACCATGATGGGCAAAGAAAATTGAGAGAAAAAAAACTCCGCAGCAATAATTATAAAGTTAAAAAACCATCTCAAAGCAATGGAAATCTCCGACAACCACCCCAGCCATCATTTGTCTAACTGGAAAGGTCACAAGCAGCATGCATATCGAACACCAACCCAAAAACGGCAGTCGTTGGTGTGGCTTTGCCCCTAAATGGATCCCTTTACTGTAAGCTTCAGAGGTTGTACCATGACGAATCGAGAAAGATCCACAGCTTGCAGCAAAGTGCATTGACAATACGTGCTTCGCAGTATGGTGGTCGGTGATGAGAGGAAGAGAAGACGTGCCCGAAAGTGTCAGAAATATACAGCTCTCGATTTCACAAAGCCACGATGAAAATTGTCCAGGTGAGTGCTTCGAGGAAAAGCAGAGCCTCGTTATACTGCGGGGGTGAAGTAACATCTACGGGGCTATTTGCAGTGATTCTGAGACACAAAAGTTATGCCAGACAGCATGCTCACCATTACCTTTACAGGCCCCTAGCAATGGCAAGAGAATAGGAGGCATTGGTCTCATCTTGCGACACCGAGGACGTTTTGTCTGTCAGTGCAACCGCTTATCGGTTTGGTACCCAGGCTGGCATCAGTCGGATGCAGAAGTCCAGATATCATTTATATATGACAGAGGTCCAAAATTTTGTGACGTAAATCTTCTCGTCACTTGCGTCTAAAATTTTGGTGAAAATACAATGCATAAGGAAATGATCCAAGCGAGTGAAACTGAGCCGCTCTTGATCCAACCGTGAGAAAATCCATCATAGAATTGCAGGTCCATCAGATACATTCTGTCGCCACTCCAGGATAGGAAATCCACCATAGACAGATTGATCAGTTGCCCCTCAAATGAATAGCCTCCTCAAGAAGTCCATTGAAACGCAACTTGGTGCCCCCTATACCTATAACTACTTTCGGCTAGTGGGATGGCTTAGAGGTATGCACACTCACTATATGAGCCTGTCGAGCCTGGGTTTGAGGGTCGACACAGATACAAACTGCTATTGTGGTGATTCACAGTCAGAGCGGTGAGGTATCAAAGTATATGCTGCCTATCGGGAGGATGTTACGTTGAAGGACCACACCCCCACTCCTTGCCATGAGCACTGATTGAAAGACACTCTTGGTGTCTCTCACCAAGGGTAGGCAAGTTATCTCAGGCACATTAAACAAATTTCAAATTATTGCCCTGACTGACTGCTGAGAAGGCAACATAACCCTCACCAACCCACTGAACATAATCATTAACAAACCACCCAACATAACCCTTACCAAACCACCCAACATAACCCTCACCAACCCACTCAACATAATCATTACCAAACCACTCAACATAACCCTTACCAAACCCACCCAACATAATCCTCACCAACCCACTCAACATAACCGTCACCAACCCACTCAACATAATCCTCACCAACCCACTCAACATAACCCTTACCAAATCCACCCAACATAATCCTCACCAACCCACTCAACATAACCCTTACCAAACCCACTCAACATAACCCTCACCAACCCACTCAACATAACCCTCACCAACCCACTCAACATAACCCTCACCAAACCACCGAACATAACCCTCACCAACCCACTCAACATAACCCTTACCAAACCCACTCAACATAACCCTCACCAACCCACTCAACATAACCCTCACCAACCCACTCAACATAACCCTTACCAAACCACCTAACATAACCCTCACCAACCCACTCAACATAACCCTTACCAAACCCACTCAACATAACCCTTACCAAACCACCCAACATAACCCTCACCAACCCACTTAACATAACCCTCACCAAACCACCTAACATAACCCTCACCAACCCACTCAACATAACCCTCACCAACCCACTCAACATAACCCTTACCAAACCATCCAACTTAACCCTCACCATCCCTCCCCACATAACCCTTACTAAACCATCCAACATAACCCTTACCAAACCATCCAACATAACCCTCACCAACCCACCCAACATAACCCTCACCAAACCATCCAACATAACCCTCACCAAACCACCCAACATAACCCTTAGCAAACCATCCAACATAACCCTTACTAAACCATCCAACATAACCCTTACCAAACCATCCAACATAACCCTTACCAACCCACCCAACATAACCCTTACTAAACCATCCAACATAACCCTTACCAAACCATCCAACATAACCCTCACCAACCTACCCAACATAACCCTCACCAAACCATCCAACATAACCCTCACCAAACCATCCAACATAACCCTCACCAAACCATCCAACATAACCCTTACCAAACCATCCAACATAACCCTCATCAAACCATCCAACATAACCCTTACCAAACCATCCAACATAACCCTCATCAAACCATCCAACATAACCCTTACCAAACCATCCAACATAACCCTTACTAAGCCATCCAACATAACCCTTACCAAACCATCCAACATAACCCTTACCAACCCACCCAACATAACCCTTACTAAACCATCCAACATAACCCTTACCAAACCATCCAACATAACCCTTACCAACCCACCCAACATAACCCTTACTAAACCATCCAACATAACCCTTACCAAACCATCCAACATAACCCTCACCAAACTACCCAACATAACCCTCACCAAACCATCCTACATAATCATTACCAAACCACTCAACATAACCCTTACCAAACCCACCCAACATAATCCTCACCAACCCACTCAACATAACCCTCACCAACCCACTCAACATAACCCTCACCAACCCACTCAACATAACCAGACTTTCAACACAGACTCCAAATGACTGCACATTCTTTGAACCACTTGGTTTGAAATGGTTGATACCTTTGTAAAACGGATTCGAAAAGTGAGTCATAAAATATTTATGTTCAATATGCCTGAAAGTTTCGAAGCTGTTTCCGAGTATGTCTGGTCCTTTTTTTTGGAGGGGTGGGGGGGGGGGAGAACACAGATGGTGTTTTCAAGAGTCCAGATTTTGTAAACAAAAGAAGATTTAATTCTGACTTTTGATCACACACACCGTTTCATGTTTTATCGTTACCACATTGTTTTATTCCTTTCCTAATGTCAGTTTCAGTTTCTTCCTTTCTCGGTTTCACATCCTCATTCTTTCTCCTGCACTCTTGCGAATGGCAAAAGTATCAGGATGTTGATATTGTAACAGCATTGGAGGGGTGGATAGCTGTCGTTCTATCAGCCAGGCTGGTCTGATCACAATTTAATTATCATGTTACTCACATGTATTGTACCATAAAAACTGTAAACCAGGTTATTTCAGCCAACTGCAGGATGAAGGTCTCACTAGTGTCATTTGAGGGGTGTTGGACATCCCCACCACACTTACCAAGTTTGGCTTGATGAGAGAAATTAGCCATGGGACTGGAACACAGACTAGCTAGTCGAGAAGGAAACAAGTTGTTGACTACATGACCAAACAGTCAGCTCAATATCATGTATTATCTCATTATATAATTATTAAATATTCAATCGTTTACTTTTTCTCAGGTCTAAGGATTATGTAGGGGCTTCTAAACATATTACGTTGCAGAGCAATGAGATTAGGAGGGAGTGCACTTTTGGATGAACAAGGATATAATAAGACATAAGTGCACTTTTACACAAATGGCATCCAGTTATGCATCCGGTGAGCTGCCCTGGTGGTGTGGCAAACGAGATTGACCATGTGCTCATCAATGGTCGCTGGAGGATGATCCTGAACTGTAGGGTCCACAGGAGTGCTCAGTTACTCAATACTGAACACAGGCTTGTTGTCGCAACTCTGAAGTTGCAGCTTAAATCCGGGAGAATGGTACCATCCCACCCAAGGCTGTTGGCAAGCTCAAGGATGAGAGGGTAGCTGAGGAGTTTGCAAACAAGCTGAGTTGGGATTTGGGGATTTGGGTGCTTTGAGGACTCCTGAAGAGTTGTGGAGTGCCTTGAAGAACATCGTGCTTGATGTTGCGGGTGGATGTCTTGGAACTCACCGAAGCGCGAAGAAGAAATTTGTCTCTCAAGGGACACTGGATACCACTGACCAGAGCCTCAGGGCCAGAGCATCACCTGTGGTCAAGTAATTCTTTTCCGACTTACAGGGGAATTCACGCATTGCGTTCATCCAAGCCCTTCCCTCGGTGTACTGCAGAGCAGAGGGTGGTAGGCTCTTGACAGAGGAGTCCGAAGTGAAGGCCCGCTGGGCCGGTTACTTTGAGTGGCTGTACCAGGCTGATCCACCAGCTGTCAAGTTGGATGTCAGGGGTGTTAAAATCCCTATTCCTGTCCCTCCAATCAACTGTGATCCACCTTCATTTGTGGAAGCATGGGTTGCTGTGAACTGGTTGAAATGGGGGTAAAGCTCCAGGAATCCGTGGCATCCATACTGAACTTCTCAAGGCTGGTGGAAATGCTGCACTCGTGTCATTGAATGCAGTTCTGTGCTCTGCCTGGAACAAAGGCATCATCCCAACTCACTGGAAGAGGGTCTTTGTTGTCCCTCTCTGGAAAGGGAAGGGTGATCACCAGGACTGCAACAACTACCGAGCGGTGACGCTGCTCTCAGTGCCGGGCAAGGTCTTTACTCGGATAATTCTTGATAGTGTTCGCCACCATCTGCTTGAGCACCAGCGTCTAGAGCAGTCAGGCTTTACACCAAAGAGGTCAACGATTGACCATATCCTTGCTCTTCGGGTCCTCACTGAATGCAGACAAGAGTTTCAGCAGGGGCTACTTGCAGCCTATGTTAATCTCTGCAAATCATTTGAATCAGTGAATCGGGATGCCCTCTGGAGGATTCTTGGTCTTCGTGTGGAGCCACCAAACTGCTTAATCTAATGTCTGAATTATACTCTGTGACTGAGAGTGCTGTGAGATGTGGTGATAACATCTCTGATTTATTTCCAGTTGTTACTGAAGTTTGTAAAGGGTGTGTACTGGCCCCCACACTTTTCAGCACTTGTATGGACTGGATTCTCGGGAGGATGTCAGAGAGATCAAGCTGCGGTGCATCGTTTGGGAATGTCAAGATCTCTGACCTTGATTTCGCAGATGATGCAGTCATCTTTGCGAGAAACTCTGGATATACTTTTGTGAGCTGTCGAGGTGCTGAATGAGGAGTTGGAGCTGTGGGGATTATGGGTTTCCTGGGTCAAAACTAAGATCCAGGCTTTCAATGACATCTTGGATGCTGCTATCTTGTCTGTACCTGTTTGTGGTGAAGATGTTGAGGTCACGGAGAGATTCACTTACCTTGGCAGTGATAGTCATGTCTCTGCTGGCTGTGAGCCAGAGGTCAATAGATGTCTTGGTCAGGCCTGGGGAGTCATGGATTCAATGAATCATGGGGTGTGGCACTGCCGTTACCTTTGAAAGAAGATGAAAGTCTGAGTGTTCAGGTCCTTGATGCTTCCAGTCTTGCTCTACAGGTGTGAGACTTGGACTCTGACTTGGGAACTGACATAGAGACTTAATTCCTTTGGTAACAGTCTCTTCAGAGAATCCTTGGCTATTCCATCCATTAGGACCATACTCTGTGCAGAGCGTTGGTGCCGCCGAAGCAGTCTCCTTGGCTATTGGGAACAATCCTGGACGGGTCGCCACTCCGACACAGTATACCAGCATGCTGGCACTCATTTTGCCGACCTCGGAAGGATGACAGGCAGAGTCAACCCCACCTGGTGTTAATTCAACAGCTGAGCGGGATTTGAACTCAGGACCCTAGGATCCCAAGCCCACTACCCTAACCATTAAGCCAACAGCAGGCATCTTGGCTATTGCTGGTCGGACTTTGTGTCCAATGAGCGGTTGCTGAGAGAGACTCAAAAGAGATTTGTTATCTGCATAGTCCGTGAGCATCAGCTGCTGCTGTATGGACATGTGGCTCGTTTTCTGATGCTGATCCTGCTCACCAGATTCTCTCAGCGAGGGAGTCTCGTGAGTGGAGGAGACCAGTGGACCGATCACGTGCCTCATGGTTTCAGCAGGTTGATCACCATCTCAAGTGGATGGAGATGTGCCAGGCATCTGCCCTGAGGATGGGCAGCCGGAAACCACTGGAGTACTGGCGGAAAGTGGACGCAGCGACCCGCTGCTCCGGCGCATGCTCCCATACCTGACCTGACCTGACCTCAGGATTATGGAGGGGCTTTGAGACATATTATGTTGCAGAGCAATGTGATCAGGAAGGAGTGCACTTTTGGATGAACAAGGATATAATGAGACATTTGTACACTTTTAAACAAATGGCAATTGCATCAGCGGATATTAATTTACTTTTCGTGCATGAAGAATAATGATTGAATATCATTCCACATGAGACATTTTCCTGGGATCAAAGCATTTTGAGGTGAATGCTCAAATGGAAATGCCAGACAGAGCAGGAAAGAGTGAAATCCCAAAAGACGAGTTTGGCAAACTTTGATTATGATGGCTCGAATATTTTTTTTTACAACCTTTTTCTGACATTTTGATATACTTCCAGTCAGCCCTCTTTGTTATATTTCTAAAATCAAGGCTGACTGTGCACCTCAACTCCTTTATTTTTCACTGGACCATGGAACCGCCTTCCAAAGGCTCTTCTTTCCTACTCTTCCCTCCAAGCCGTCAAAAAAACAGTACACTGCCATTTCATGCCATCCTCGGTCCTGACCCATGATCTTTATTACCCCCATTAACCATTCCCATCCCAACCCCCCTTGCTTGCTCGTTTCAGTGTTTCCTCTCCCTTCCCTCCTATTTGGTATTCCCTTGCTGGTTCTGGCCAATTGTTGCCCCATTACCCCACTGCGAATTTAGCCTTCCTCATCAATGAGCCTTTCTCTTATAAATAAAATAACATTAATAATAATAATGTTTGGCTTCAAGCCAAACCGGCTCATCCCAACATTGAAAATAATAATAATAAAAGGTCTGCGTGTTCTGAAGCTCACCTGGATCAGGAGCAACAGTCACTTAAACCCCCTTAGACCCTGAATTTTTTTCATGCCATGAAGAAACTGGTACATCACAGGTGTGAAGGTTGTGGTC
This sequence comes from Eptatretus burgeri, assembly GCF_056783735.1. Taxonomy (NCBI): domain Eukaryota; kingdom Metazoa; phylum Chordata; class Myxini; order Myxiniformes; family Myxinidae; genus Eptatretus; species Eptatretus burgeri. Next base: position 32,919,827 of record NC_140968.1, on the reverse strand, counting down.
AAGTTTCATTGAAATAATGTGTGTAGTTTCATAGAAGAGAGCAAATACCTATTTGGGGGGGGGGGCTCAAAACCCCCACAGACTATTTTAATGAGTGCAGATTTTGATGCGGTCGATAAACTTTGGTACAAGTTTGGTGATGAAGGTTGTGGTCAAGTTTTATTGAAATAATGTGTGTAGTTTCATAGAAGAAAGCAAATACCTTTTGGGGGGGGCTCAAACCCCCCACAGACTATTAATGAGTGCAGATTTTGATACGGTCGATGCACTTTGGTACATCAAGGGTGATGAAGGTTGTGGCCAAGTTTCATCACAATGTTGTGTTTGGTTTGAGCGATAATGACTGAAGTGTTTACGGACTGACTGAGTGACTCACTCACTCACCAACGGACACTTCTCGATCGCATAAGCTCACCTGACTAAAGTCGAGGTGAGCTAATAATCTATACTAATAAATGTGTGTGTGTCTCCTCCATAACTCCAAAACCATGAAATCTCGCAGCCTGAAACTTTGCATGCCTACTGAGGAAACTCCACGGAAGTGCATGGGTGAAAATTGGGAGCTTGGGTTAATTAAAACTCCTTTTGAAGATAATTAATTATACTTAATTATATCTTTCATCAGGCACATCCTTGGCCACGTCACTCTCTTTGGGGTCTGAAGGCATATTCTGAGTTACCTCGCAGGGGTCTGAAGCCGCCATGTTTTTTGGCTTGCCCAAAAAACCCCAAAAAACATTCCTTGACTTGGAACAGGCGGCACAATTTCTTAAGATAAAGTTTTTTTTAATCACTCTCCTCACTCATATTATCAATAGCTACGAATCGCTGGATACATTGCAATTTGTCTTTGGTGATGACTCCACCCTCTGCCGTACCATCTGTCATCCCTCAGACCAGCAAGCAGCAGCTTCTTCGCTCACTGCAGATCTGGGTAAAATCACAAACTGGTCCAACACATGGAACATGTCTTAAAATCCGGACAAATCTCATACTCTCACTATGTCTCTCTGAAAGGACCCTTTGGAACACTCCCCCCTCCCCCCCACCATCTATTTTCTCAACAATCCTCTGGAAGAAGTTCTTTCTTTCAAGCTTCTTGGTCTCACTATCTGCCATGATCTTTCCTGGGAAAGCCACATTTGCAACCTGGCCTCCTAAGCCAGTCGCTGACTGGGAATCCTCCGTCATGCAAAGTCCTTCCTGTTGTGCTCCTTTGAGCAGAGGGTGGTGGGCTCTTGACACCTGAGTGTAGGGCTCTTGGCACATGAGTGTAGAGCAGAGGGTCGTTGTCCCGCCTGAGCTTCTGACCACATGCAAAGCTTTTGTCCGCAGCCTGATGGAGTACTGCTCTCCAATCTGGGCTGGTGCTCCTGCCTCTCACCTTTCTTGGCTTCACGCTGTGGAAACCAAGGCATTTCGGATCATTGGCATCTCCCGCAATGAGGCTGAATCTTTGGGCCTCTCACTCTCTCACCGCAGGCAGGTCGGTGGTCTTTTTGTCTTATACCGTCTGCTCTCCGGTCTCACCCCCCTGCTCTGTCTGCGATTTATCCCCACCATATTTCCGCAGGGTGCTCAAGGTCCGCCAACAACCCCCTTCTGGTAAAACTACCAAAATCACGAATCACTGCTCACCTTCACTTTTTCTTTCCTCTTTTTTTCCCCCTTGGAATAAACTCCCTCACTCTGTTCAATCCCATTCTTCCCTGCAAGCCTTCAAAACAGCTGTTCACCACGACCTCTTATCATCCCCCATCCAAATCCTCGATCTTTTCTACCCCCGTTAATCCACTCCAAACCCACCTCCTTCAAATTCCCTGCTTTCTTTCCTGAAAGTTCCTGTAATGTCCATCTTGTATACCCCGTGTTCCCCGCCCCATCCCTCTCCCTTCCACAGATCTCCTAATGTCTCTGTTCCCCATTGTTTTGTCCTTCCCACTCCCGCCCCTCCTGTCTCATGCCCCCTTCGCTGTGTGTGATGTGTTTGCTCGTATGCGAGCTTCGACAAGGTATACAATAAAACAAACAAACAAAAAAAATTGCTTATGAATGCCCGGAGACACCAGCATTTGTGGCTATATTTCTTTTCCGCACATGCTATAACCTCGAGAAGCTCTTAAACTAAGCCTAATTACAAAATTTAAGCTGCAGAATTGAAATTAGCAGTGGTTACATCTGCTAAAAAAAGTGCTCACTTGTCCAATTTGGACATTGCATGGATGTTTCTGGGAGGTGTTTTATATGATGGATCATTACTTGCCAAGACAGCCATTCCTTATCAACTGTTTAATTGAAATACTTCCCTGAGTGCTTAATCCACTTGGTGAGTGCTCTACAATATTCACACTATCACTAAATACTGTATAATCGATGGATTTGAGCAAAGGTAAGGGTCACCTTCATGAGCCACGTATTTTTCTACGGTGCAACAGATGGTGGCTGGCTCGCTGAAAATGTGAAATTTTATTTTGCACATTTCTCCTTTCAGTAAAATCTTCCATTAAACGACCCATCACTTCAGTATGGATAAATACAAATAAAAATTAAGTGTTTTGTTTTTAAAAGTTTCTTTAACCATTTTATGGAGTGCTTAATGAAGCAACTTGGCGTGCATTCAAGCTTCAATGATGATACCACGGTTCAATACTGGAGGTAGGAAGGCAAAATAAATTATATGATCACAATGAGTAAAAAATGTTTTCAGTTATTATGAAGTAATGAATCACCACATCACGACAGGAAAGCCGAGAGGTATGCATGCTCGCTCTAAGCTGTCTCGCCTGGGTTCGAATCCCAAACCAGCTATAAACTGTCATCCGGCTGTTTCACAGGCAAGGTGATTCATCAATGTGTGTTCCCTTGAAGTGGACATCACAGCTACCAGAATCCTCCCCCCTTCCTCCCCCCCTCCTCCCCTACCCTCTCCCTCTGTCTCTCCCCAAACCCCTATCTCTCGCTTCCACCCCTCTCCCTCTCCACCCCCCTCCCTCTCCCTGCCTCTCTCTGTCTCCGAACGGACCTGGACGGTGGTTATGCTCAGATGGTGGTTTTCCCCACATATATCCGGATGGTGGTTATGTCCGGACGGTGGTTATCTCCATGTGTGTCTGGATGGTAGTTATTTCCTCTCTCCCCTCTCTCCCTCCCCTCTTTCTTACACCCCCCCCAACTTAATACTCCTGTCAGGGAAGTGGCAGGTTTTATAAGCTTATAAGCTAACAATAATAATAATAACAATAATAATACCAATCATCATAATCATAACTCAAGATTTCATAGAACACCTTTCATGGGCAAGGTCTTGAGAAAAAGGAAGTGGGAAGGATCTTTTCAACTCATGCTTTGCGTTTTTCGAGCACAATCTATGTTTAATACGAGCCGCAATTTTGTCTGAATCACAATATTCCCAACATTGAGAGCATGAGTGGCAAATTTGATTGGTTGAGATAGCATAAATTGCATAATATTTTGTCCAAGTACTGCAAAACTGCCAGTTTTTGGAAGTGCCAACAAAAGGATTTATATTCTGCAGTGTTCAAGCATACAAATGGTATAAAGGTTTTAAAGGTTATGGGAAACAAAAACTTTTTCAGACGTTTACTGCCGTTCATGCCGTGTCTTTTGCACCTCCTTATTCACCACGTTAAATAAGTTATTCATGCCTGTTTTTTGTGTCCTTTATGATGTTCCTAAAAACAGTAAGTTTCCTGTTTGGAATGATTCCCAAAACCAGCGACAGAAGTGACTCAAAGAAAATCCATAAATTCAAATAACTGCTTGTTCGCAGCATTTTCTTATCAATAATAATAACTAATAATTGTGCTTACAATAATATAAATAATAACCCAGCAAGAATACTTGGCTTCCAATGATACTTCATTACACACGTACACACGTTTTTGCTTCATGTACGTAATCCGGGTTATTATTATTATTGGGAGCGATCAAGGCAGTGGTCTGTTGCCTATACACCGCCGAAATAAAGGGACATGTAAGAAGAACATGTTGCACACTTGGAACAAGAGAACCCTCAGGGCGAGTACTCTGACAGTATTGTTAGAAGGTAAACAATAACCCCAACACGATTTATCTTCCAGACATTGTGGCTTGGAATAATAATGATAAAAAATTCCAACCAAAACAAATCGACAAAGACAATTCAAATTTGACCTTCAATAGCAGATTCAAATCCAATTTTCACAGCAATATCAAATGTTGCTGATTTGTAACATTCCCAGCCTCTCCAGAGCCTCTTCTGTCCCGGTTGGATAAAAAAATTCTGAGGAATCAGAATCTTAAGAATTGGTGAAACAGAGATTTGTGAATCCATGTCACCATCGCACGCTTCCCTTTTATTGTGCACTGTCTGCAGTAAGTTCTCTCTTAATTTGTTCAAAAAATAAATAAATATACTCCAAACAATATCAGAGAATGCCACTTATTGGTTGCCATCACACCAGCCATTAATCTTCTTGTTTCAACCTCATTAAAGGATGTGAACAACCTCTGTGTGATGTCACAGTGAGTTATCTTATTTCTTTTGATCAGGTTTGTGTAGAATGTAATTATTTGTTCAGGGTCCTGTTGATACTTGCCTATTCTTCGCGAAAAACGGTGGGATCTTTAACATCCACCAACGACATCCACTGAACGGATGGCACACACAGTGATGTGTCACCCTGCTTGACAAAAGAACAGGGTGAGAGTTTATAGATGGATTGAGATTTGAACTCAGGCTAGATAAGTTAAAGCTATTTCTACCAGCCCGATAAGCTTGGTGTTGGCTTTGCGGCTCGGGTGGCTGGCTTAAGATCTTGGGGTCCTGAGTTTGGGCACCGTTGGCTGCTCAATTAACACCAAGAGGGGTCGACTCAGCCTGTCATCCTTCGGAGGTCGGTGAAATGAGTACCAATGTACTGGTAGAGGGATACAGCATCAGCGGCACAGCCATGCTTCCAAGAAATGATAGCTACCTCGCAGCCAAGCTACCATACGCAAGAACAGAACAGATGTCCCAACAAAATGAGAAGATCCCTTAAGTCTCACTTCCTGTAGAAACGAAGTCTCAAACCAACCTTTGGACTGGTCTGAACAAGCAAGACCTGTCGGGTCCATGTCTTCATCTCGTGCAATGAGCCACATTTCAAAGGAACTTTAGCGTTTGTAAAGATTCATAATGTTGAACGAGATGAAGTGAAATAAATAAATAAATCGAGAGAAATATACATTTCATCAACAAGGTATGTTGTGCATAACGGGGTGGCATCGTGGAATCGGAGAAAACCAAGCAGGCATGACATCACTTGAATAATGAATAAATGAGACACTAAGTATGAAATGCATTTGTAACTGGAATGGAACTTGGTGGAGCACATACTTCTGCCAGGCTGAACAGTTTACGTTTTGTCTCCCACTGATAGGCCAGATCTGGATCTTAACCAAAATCTCATCGGCTTGTTCTTGTCACCTAACCAACTCATCAACCATGTCTTGTCATAACTAGTCCATAACTTTTTGAGATATCATGCTATAGATCGTCTTTGGCCCCATCTCTCAATGGTGAAGAATCACTGAAATTTTTTTAAAACCTCGGATCCAGATCCGTATTCTGATTGTCACCAAAATCGAATCAATTCGTCCAGGTCACACACCCAACCTGTCCAATAGATTTCATCCCAATCCGTCTACAACTTTTTGAGATATCCTGCTCACAGACAAAATAGAAAGGCACTCGGGAGAGCACATACCTCCGCCAAGCTGATTAGTTAACAATTTTGTATCCCACTGATAGACCGGATTGGGATTCGGACCTGAACTAAAATTTAACTGGCTTATTTTTGTCACCTAACCAACTCATCCATTAAGTTTCGTCTGAATCTGTCCACACCTTTTTCAGATATTGTGCTACATGTCATTTTAGCCGTATCACTCAATGGCGAAGAATCACTTTAAAAATTGTTGGAATCAGATCTTCACCAAATTCTAATCAATTCTTCCTTGTTACACACCCAACCTGCCCACCAAGTTTCATCCGAATCCGTCCACAACTTTTTGAGATATCCTGTTCACAAAGAAACAAAGAAACTAGCCGGTAGGCGGACATGGGTAGTCGATCAAGTCGAATTTAGTCGTTTTTCAGCCGTTACTAGTCAACAAAAGCGTCCATAGCAACGGTTCTTTCTCACACATAACCAGGACATACCATGAACCTACCATACCAGTTTCATGTGTATCTGACTCATACTCTCTGAGATATAACGAACTTCGTTTTTTTTATCGTTTTCGACCAGGGTTCATTCAAAGTCTATCTTCTCCGACAGTTTTCATAGGATCTGGCTGGAAATTTTTGACAATATGGCTGAATGTACTGCCCACAGTTGCTCGTGGCCCGATTTTTGATTTTCGAAAAAATATTTTTTTTTGGAAAATTTCAAAGGTCCGTTGCTCGGCAACGGTGGTGTCCATAGCAACGGTTCTCATTTGCATACAACTAGATCATGGTATGAACCTACCAACCAAGTTTCATCGAAATCGCCATTGTATTAACAGAGCAATGGAACGAACAGACATACATACTGACAGACAGACAGACAAACATGTCGATGGAAATACTGATAATTAGGGTGGACTAGATCGACTACCCAACAAGAAAGATGTGCATCGCATGATACTTGGGAAATCCATAAAAAAATTAGACCTTAAAAATAATTGGTGGCTGAATTCAATGACCAAACATGCAAATCCTGCTCAAATTTCAAGTCAATCAGATGAAAATTGACAATTTTAGAAATTTAGCCTATGTTGACCTTTTGGCCGATGTTGACCTCAAAAATAATTGGCTGGTTGAGTTCAGTGACCTGGAATATAAATCCTCTTCAAATTTCAAGTCAAAAGGAATGAATATTGAGGAATTTAGAAATTTAGCCTATGTTGACCTGTTGATCGATGTTAACCTCAAAAATAATTGGCTGGTTGAATTCAATGAGCTCATATGCAAATCCTGTTCAAATTTCAAGTCGATCGAATGAAAATTGACAATTTTAGAAATTTGAAAAAGTTGTTGACCTTTGACCTATGATGATGACCTTTTGACCTCAAAAAAAAATTAGGATTCAGTCAGAACACCAATTCCACCATTTGGTGGAGTTTCGTGAAGATTGGTTTAAAATTGTGACCTGTCGGCGATTCAAGGTGAGCGGACAGACAAACCGAAGCGATCAACACACTTATCAAAATGTTTTCATTTTTAATGTCAAATATTGACGCAGGCAACGCCACCAACATACTTGAAAAATCTTCCATTTTCACGAGTAACAGACAGACAGACAGACAGACAGACAGACAGGGGTGAAAACAAAACCTCCGCCCACCTTGGGTGGCAGTGGTAATGACTTTACCCCGAAATAAATATTTAATTGTAAAATTAACTACAGCAAAATTCGCTCGGTATTCGTGGATTTCCTGATCTGTGGAATGTTGGGATGGAGATGAGGTTGGTGGGATGGGATGGGATCACGAAGAAGTGTCGGAAATATTTGTTGGTGATGGTGCGTCTGTGTGAGTGGTGGGGATGGGGAGGGGGAGTGATATTTTATGAAGGAACACGTGCTTGTAAAGTGCAAAAAAGCGAGACATTTACACAATTACAGAGGTTCATAACAATAGACGGAGGGAAAACGAACTCTCGTGTAATTGCGTTCACGCAGCGATGCGCGCGCGCTCTCTTCCACATGGAATGGCTTTTAACATTCGTGCGCGACAGGGATGTGCTGTCTATGTCGTCACACCTCGGAATGTATTCATTCATTAAAAATTTAGAGCATGCGAGGGGGACTCAAATTCACGCCCCACGCAGTGTGCGGCGAGGAGTGCCCCACCCCCATGCAGTCTGGGACGAGGGGAGCACCATCCTGACGTAGTGTGGCACAAGGAGTGCATCACCCTTGTGCAGTGTTAGGAGAACACCATCCTCTTGGCAGAGGGACTACGAGTTCACCATTCTCACTTAGTGTGAAGTTAGGAGTGCACCACCCTTATGGGGTGCAGTTCTGGGAGTGCATCGTCCTCACTGGGTGCGGGGCTAGGAGTGCACCATCCTCATGCAGTGTGGGGCTAGTGGCTGTGGGGCGAGGAGTGCATCATCCTCACTCGGTGCGGTGCTCATAGTACCACCACCCTAGTACCGTGTTCAGAGTGCACTAACCTTGTGCGGTGCAGGGCTTGAAGAGCACCATCCTGATGCGATGTGAGATGAGGAGTGCATCACCCTTGCATTATGCGGTTTTAGGAGTGTAACATTTTCACTCTGTGCAGGGCTAGGATTGAACCATCCTCACTCAGAGTGGGGCTAGAAGTGCACCACCCTTGTGCAGCATGGGGCGAGGAGTGCACCATCCTCACAAAGTGTGGGGCGAGGAGGAGTGCACTACGATGAAGATCAGTAATAGGACTTGGCTCAGGACTGCCATGGGGGCACTCCAGCCTTAACAGGTAGAGGAGATGAAAGGAATCAGTTGAGTGTCACACCTTAGCTATGAGTGTGGAGGAAGTCGGTGAGCCAAGTGTGAAATTTGCCTTCGATGCCAAAGGCAGAGTGTTTGGAGAGTAAGGCGGGATGCCAGACTGTATAAAAAGCACGAGACATGTCCAGAGAAACGTCCCTGATCTAATGTCTGACGTTGAGGGTCTGCATCCGTTGTTGGGTGAGCAGAAGTAGCATATCCAAGGTGGAGTGACCTGGTCTGAAACAAAATTGATGATCAGAGATGAGGTCGTTGGAAAAAAGAATGATCTTCATATCAACTGCGATGATGAATTCAAATGATGTGATGATGGACCTTAAGACCTTTAGACCCCTTGAGACACAACACACAAACATCAATAGACTCTTCTTGCAATATACAGACTATACGTTTTTCAGAAAATAATGCATAATCTCGAGCCACCCGGAGCTTGGGTACTCTGCTCGGTTGAACAGAAATTGCATATTGAGTCACTGAATTGGTTCAACGATCAAAACTTAGAAGCATATTGTTTTTGAGGTCAAAATCTCAAAGGGTCAAAGGTCAAGGTCACAAAACCATCAATTCTCACGCTATTAACTTGAAATTTGAAAAGGATTTGCATATTGGGTCACAGACCTGGTTCACAAAAAATCAGAATGATCGATATAGCCTTTTTGACATGTCAACGGTTTCCATGACAACAATTCCACCCCATTGTAATCAAATGGGTCTTTTGTGATATGATTGCCAAAACTCAGTAATTTTTAAAGATATGAAAATTGAAACCGACGCAGCTTATTTGTACATCGTGTCGTATACGTGAGGAAAATGTTGTCAAACTTAGTTAAATGTCAAGGTCAAGCTCAAGGCCATGCAAACCATGTAAAACACCTATTAGGTCACAATTAGAAAATCCATCCATCCATTCATTGGGACCATACTCTGTGCAGACTCCTTGGCTATTGGACACAATCCTGGACGGATCACCACTCCGACACAGTTTCCCAACATGCTGGCGCTCATTTTGCCGACCTCAGAAGGATGCCAGGCAGAGTTCACCCCACCTGGTATTAATTCAACAGCCAAGTGGGGCTTACAACTCGGGAATATGGGATCCCAAATCCACGACCCTAACCATTAAGCCAACACCAAGCATATTAGAAAATGGATAAACCAAGTGTGTTGAGCACAACATTCAATCATGCCAAACAGTTGATGGATCAAATTTTCCAAATTACCAAATTGCTGTTTCCATGGCAACCATTGTTTACTTGGAATTTCGCAAGTATCGTGCGAAGCACAACATTTTCTTGTTACTTGCAAATTCTAAGATTTTTCAAGTCTATTGGTCAGTCCATTTTGTTATTCTGTCTGTATGTTTATCGCCTAAAGGTCACAATTTTAAACTGATCTTCACCACATGGTAGAGTTTGTCAGAAGGAAGAAGCCTATTGTTTTTAAGGTCAAAAGGTCAACAACTTTGGTGAGATTTCTGAAATCCTCACTTTTCATCCGATTGACTTGAAATTTGAAGAGGATTTTCATATCTGGTCAGTGAATTCAACCACCAATTATTTTTGAGGTCAAATTTGTTTCATGGATTTTGCAAGTGTCGTGCTCTGCACGACGTCTTCTTCTTGTTTGTCTGTGTGCAAGATATTTCCAAAAGTTGTGAACGGATCCGGATTAAATTTGGTGAGCAGGTTTTTTGTGTGACAAGGACGAACTAATTAGATTTTGGTGAAGATCTGGATCTGGCGACTGTAATTTTTAAAAGTGATTCTTCACTATTGAGAGATTCGGCGAAACAAATATATTGCACGATATCTCAAAAAGTTGCAGACGGATTCGGATGAAACTTGGTGGACAGGCTGGGTGTGTGACCACAACAAATTGATTCGATTTTGGTGAAGATCTGAATCTGGTTCTGGATACGATAGTTATTTGATTTTCAAAGTGATTCTTCACCAATGAGAGATAATGCCAAAAACGACATATAGCATGATATTTCAAAAATGTATCGGGCCCGATATGTTCTCGTGGATCAGGCAATACGTGGTGGAGGTATGCTCTCTTCCGAGTGTCCTTTTAGTTTTTTTTTTTAAGTGATTGTTCACCATTGAGAGATGGGGCCAAAAACGATATATAGCACCATATTTCAAAAAGTTGTGCACAGGTGATAACAAAACTCGGTGGATGAGTTGGGAAGGTGGTGAGAACAAGCCGATTCGACTTTGGTGAAGATCTGGATCTTGAACAGAAATTGCATCAGTGCGATACAAAACGTAGATTGTTCAGCCTGGCGAAGGTATGCCGTTCTAGTTCAGTGTGGGGCTAGGAGTGCACCACCCTCGTGAAATGTTGAGCTCGTAGCAAAGCACCATCAAGCGGGTGCGGGGGTTCGATCACACCAGTAGTGAGCACACCATTGACCCTTTTCCTCTGCTTCTCTGGACTCGGCCATGTTGTTCGGTTTCCAAGGTTCTGGAAACTATTTTGTACATCAAGAGGGCGTGATGGCTTATTGACTCGTGCGGAGAGAGACTCCTTGTTTAGCGAGCTTACTGTCTTGGAGTTATGGAGTGAAAAGGCCTGACGAAGAAGTGGAAGTATGGGGCGGACGAAGGGAGAGTTGGGGGTTTTTCGTAAATTACTGTAATCCCTCTTCTCTTCCATAAGTAACAATGTCTCCGATCACAAACATTTCAAACTACATTGACATATTGACACACAAACACAAACACACAAACCATTCATCAATGCCAACATTGTCCGCGTTTATGAAATGGATCAAGACAGCTGTGAACGGAGTCTGATGATTCCCTTTAAGCCATTAAGAAGTTCCATGTTCGATTCAGATGTCCAAGTGTGTTCTTGAGATTGTTTCACTGAACCCCATATCGTCTATTGATCGAACAACTTAATTGGCGCCGAGGAAGGAAGCCATATTTTGTCTCTTGTGTCTCACTTTAATTTGTCTACCTTGTCCATGTCCTTGACTGGCCTGTGATATACGGACGAGCTAATCCACGGTTTTTATCGATGTCGGCTGATGTGGGCCATTGTAATCCTGGGACATTTTCTTCCCATCTCGACATATACAAGCAACGAATCAGGAGACCTTGCTGGTTTTTAGAGTCGATCTATAGAAATTGTGAAAGGGAAGGGCTGGGTCGAGGGGGTTTCAGGTTGTGGAGTCATAAAACAACATTAATGGATATCAGACTTGAAGGACTTCCTTTCTCTTACTTTTATTCTCAACAAAATGGGAACCATACAGATCGGTTATTCTTCATGTTGTTTTGCCCCTTATATTTCATACCCACTTGCTCCTTCATGTTTGCCTTGAAAAAGGGGAGGGGGGGAGGGTTTTCAGATCATCCAAACCCCTGCCCCCCAACTCCCTCTCCACTTATGTTTGTTGCAATGACAAAGCTTCTACACTTGGTTACTTCAACTACTTGGGCCACAGAGGGTTCGCTGTGACATCTCACAACGTTATGAAATGTTCCATCAGAAGAAACCTCGCATGGAAATCATGAGAATGGACACGTTGATTGGAAACAAAGCACGTGACATATTGATTGGTAACAAAGCACGTGACATATTGATTGGTAACAAAGCACGTGACATATTGATTGGTAACAAAGCACGTGACATATTGATTGGTAACAAAGCACGTGACATATTGATTGGTAACAAAGCACGTGACATATTGATTGGTAACAAAGCACGTGACATTGATTGGTAACAAAGCACGTGACATATTGATTGGTAACAAAGCACGTGACACATTGATTGGTAACACAGCACGTGACACATTGATTGGTAACAAAGTACGTGTGTGACATATTCATTTGAAATAAAGCACGTGAAACATTGATTGGTAACACAGCACGTGACACATTGATTGGTAACACAGCACGTGAAACATTGATTGGTAACAAAGTACGTGACACATTGATTGGTAACAAAGCACGTGACATATTGATTGGTAACAAAGCACGTGACATTGATTGGTAACAAAGCACGTGACATATTGATTGGTAACAAAGCACGTGACATTGATTGGTAACAAAGCACATGACACATTGATTGGTAATAAAGTATGTGTGTGACATATTCATTTGAAATAAAGCACGTGAAACATTGATTGGTAACACAGCACGTGACACATTGATTGGTAACACAGCACGTGAAACATTGATTGGTAACACAGCACGTGACACATTGATTGGTAACACAGCACGTGACACATTGATTGGTAACAAAGCACGTGACACATTGATTGGTAACAAAGTACGTGACATTGATTGGTAACAAAGCACGTGAAACATTGATTGGTAACAAAGCACGTGACACATTGATTGGTAACAAAGCACGTGACACATTGATTGGTAACAAAGCACGTGACACATTGATTGGTAACAAAGCACGTGACACATTGATTGGTAATAAAGTACGTGTGTGACATATTCATTTGAAATAAAGCACGTGAAACATTGATAGGTAACACAGCACGTGACACATTGATTGGTAATAAAGTACGTGTGTGACATATTCATTTGAAATAAAGCACGTGAAACATTGATAGGTAGCAAAGCACGTGAAACATTGATTGGTAACAAAGCACGTGAAACATTGATTGGTAACACAGCACATGACACATTGATTGGTAACAAAGTACGTGTGTGACATATTCATTTGAAATAAAGCACGTGAAACATTAATAGGTAGCAAAGCACGTGAAACATTGATTGGTAACAAAGCACGTGAAACATTGATTGGTAACAAAGCACGTGAAACATTGATTGGTAACAAAGCACGTGAAACATTGATTGGTAACACAGCACGTGAAACATTGATTGGTAACAAAGCACGTGAAACATTGATTGGTGACAAAGTACGTGACACATTGATTGGTAACAAAGTACGTGTGTGACATATTCATTTGAAATAAAGCACGTGAAACATTAATAGGTAGCAAAGCACGTGAAACATTGATTGGTAACAAAGCACGTGAAACATTGATTGGTAATAAAGCACGTGAAACATTGATTGGTAACACAGCACGTGAAACATTGATTGGTAACAAAGCACGTGAAACATTGATTGGTGACAAAGTACGTGACACATTGATTGGTAACACAGCACATGACACATTGATTGGTAACAAAGTACGTGTGTGACATATTCATTTGAAATAAAGCACGTGAAACATTAATAGGTAGCAAAGCATGTGAAACATTGATTGGTAACAAAGCACGTGAAACATTGATTGGTAACACAGCACGTGAAACATTGATTGGTAACAAAGCACGTGAAACATTGATTGGTAACACAGCACGTGACACATTGATTGGTAACAAAGTACGTGTGTGACATATTCATTTGAAATAAAGCACGTGAAACATTAATAGGTAGCAAAGCACGTGACACATTGATTGGTAACAAAGCACGTGAAACATTGATTGGTAACAAAGCACGTGAAACATTGATTGGTAACACAGCACATGACACATTGATTGGTAACAAAGTTCGTGTGTGACACATTCATTTGAAATAAAGCACGTGAAACATTGATTGGTAACACAGCACGTGACACATTGATTGGTAACAAAGTACGTGTGTGACATATTCATTTGAAATAAAGCACGTGAAACATTGATTGGTAACACAGCACGTGACACATTGATTGGTAACAAAGTTCGTGACACATTGATTGGTGAAGCACGTGACGCATTGATTGGAAACAGTAACACAGCACGAACGTTCGCCATCATGGTCCATGGACTTCCCCCACATAATTCAGAGTATCAAGACTATCCCCCACATGTGCTGCTGAATGAAGTATGGAACAAGATGCTGTCTGCAAATCTGTCTCCTTTGTACCATGTACCGACAGCAGTGAGCTGAGCCCGCTTTTGGAAACACTAATAAATGTGCCAAGAGTGGAGGATTGTCCGCAAGCAAAAGCACGACCATGGGTGGTCGCGAAATGCTCTCATTGCAGCCATGTTGTCGTGCGACGTGTCACTGGACATGCGCGACGCATCCCACCGGACAGAGGTTAGGAACGCTCTTCATGGTGACTGATTGCTTTGCTGTGATTCCTGATGCTCCGAACAAAGCAAGGTCAAATGCGATTAGAGATTCTGAGCACACGATTTATGATTGTTCAAGCGAGAGAGAAAAGCTTTTTCCTTCAAAATGGCGATTGGGGGGATGTTCTGGTATATGTATGTTCAAGAAAGATTGACATCGTGGGAAGGATGATAATTATCGACATATAGCGGTGTTTGTGTTTGCTGTGTCACGTGTTGTTCCAAATATTATCCTTTATTTATAACTGTTGGCTCTCGGTCAGTCGGACTCCACACGTCACAGAGGGATGATCAAGTCAGTTGAGGTTCACTTCTGCGGCCATTGAGCCTATCAGGCCGGCGGGATACCCTGTAGAAGTGTCTTTCCTTGGTTCGAATCCAGACCCAGCTTTTAACTGTCGTCCAGGCATTTCACAGGCAGCGCGAGCCATCAATGTCATCGGATCCAACTGGGTGTCTTCTCTGCTGGGGTTAGTTGGTGGATATACAAATAAATCCCACGCTGTCCTTTGCAAAGAGTCAGCGATCGGTTATCGTCAGTACCGTGATCAAATTAAAATTCTCCTACTTTTACATACAGAGAGTACATCGCTCCTCAGAAAATGATGCCACCAGTGGCCATGCGCTCCAAACAAAAGAGGAAGAGCAGGGTTTAGCAATTGGTTCACTCTGCTAATGACAGATGTGAGTCTATGATCGAGGACAAAACTTAATTTTATTTTAATATTATATGTTGAACATTGCAGAACACAAACCTGCAGTTTAGCAGTAGTATGGCTCTGAATTTCACAAATTGTACGGAATCTAATCCTGACCAGGCGGCGCGCACAGAGGAGTAAGGTAATTGCTTTCGTCTTTTGTACCGACCTGGCAGTCAAAGAAAATTTCAAAATCATTCCAAACAGGAAACGTACTGTTTTCAAGGTCGACATAAAGGGCACAAACAACAGGCATGAATAAGTAATTTAACGTGTTAAATAAGGTGGTGTAAAAGATAGTGCACCAACGGCGGTAAACTTCCGAAAAAACGTTATTTTTTACAGCTTTCAAAACCTCTGTTTTATTTAAATTTAATGATATATTTGAACACTTCTTCTTCTTGCGCATGGCAGCTTGACTGCCAGGTGGTGAACATTTCTTGGAAGCACAGCTGTGCTGCTGATGTTGTGCCCCTCTACCAGTGCACTGGTACTCATGTTCACCAACCTTGGAAAGATGACAGGCTGGGTCAACCCCACCTGGTGTTAATTCAGTGGCTAACAAGGCTCAAACTCAGGACCCTAATATCTCGAGCCAGCCACCCTACCCACTAAGCCAACACCAGGCTATTTGAACACTGCAGAACGCAGATCGCCTTGTTTGCACATCCAAAAACCCTCCAGTTTCGCATTACGAAGGCAAAACTTTATGCCGTCTCGTCCAATCAAATTTGCCACACGTTCTGAAGGTGGAGCCAGCATAACCGAAATTCAGACAAAAAATGTCAGCTCATGCTCGGATATCGTGCTTGGAAAAGCAAAGCAAGAGTTTCAAAGACCCTTCCCATGTCCTTTTTCTCCAGACTGCACAGGGGGTAAGGTGTTCTGCAACTCCCTCGTGATAATTATAATCCCTTCACCAGAGAAGGTGGATGGAGGTTATGTTCTCACCCCTGTTTGTCTGTCTGTCTGTTACTTGGTAGATCTTACACGCCCATATTGGTAGGTCTGGTCTGTGATTCTGTTTGTTTGACTGTATGTCAAGCCAATATTCTGTACAGCTCACAATTTTAAACCAATATCCATGAACCTTCATGAAATGGTAGATTTTGGTGAAGATCCGAATGCGGATATGAAATTTTACAAAAAAATCTTAAAATGAATGTTCACCATTGCGAGATGGGGCCAAAACCGACATATAGCATGATAATTTAAAAAACGTTTTGGACAGATTATGCCAAAACTTGGTGGATGAGTTGGTTAGGTAATAAGAACAAGCCGATTCGATTTTGGTACAGGTTCGGATCCAGATCTGGTCTATCAGTGGATACAAAGCATAAACTCTTCAGCCTGGCAGGGGTATGCGCTCTACGGAGTGCCGTTCTCGTACGTGTAATCAAGCATCTCCCTGCTTTTATTAGTTCATCATTATTTGTTTTAACATGACATGAAGTGTGATGTCACATGAGATGTCAATACTGTATATTGTATCGCAATGCTGTTCAAATTGTAAACGTTGCTTACGTTTCATGCTCTTGCAACTTAAGGGGCCAACCATTTATTGGGTGTTCAATTTATTATAATGTCATTTCCCTACCCTTTCTTTGTTTCCTTGCCATCTATCCAACCCCTGAACCTCTCTCCCACACCGTGCACAAAGTACACGTTTGAACTCATTCTCGATCAATGATTTCATACCAAGCTGCGGTCACAACATTCCTTGCTACATGGCATGAAGGTTTTGGCAAAAGTGAAGATGCCTATGTTTGTTCCCAATCACACTGAAGAACTAATAGGGTAATTAAACTGATGGGGAATTTTTTTTGGTTGTTGAAAAACTTGTTCCTTTTGTGCAATACAACATTTCGGATCATGGGAGACAGAGGGGACAGAGGGTATAAAAAACAAATGCACCAACAGTGGGGACAGTGGGCCAACAACAACAAATATGAACATAAAAAAATAGAGTGGAGAGGGAAGGAAATATAGTAAGAGGAGTAGGTTTGAGCGATCGAGGAAGGGTAGAAAGGATCATGGCGAGATATGGAGGATTGCATGAGGTGGTGGTGTACCTCTAATTTGAAGATGATGGAGGCAGGAGCAGGATTGCAGTGTCGCAGGAAGCTGATTGCTGCACTAGTCTGAGAAAAGAGGAACAAAGGAGTGGAGGTGTGCAGTAAGAATGGATTCTTTGGGTTTCATGAGGAAGGGGTCACTGGAGGAACGTGTGCTGGGGAGGAGGGTAGAAGGGATGAGAGAACAATTAAGACAAGAAGAGATGCTTTAGAAAACAGAAAGAGTCCGCTCACCTATCCGTGCTTGTTCCACCGGCGTGCATTGTCCACGGTCGGTGCAGACAGATTACACATCCAATTACTTTAACAATGTGGCTTGAAGTTTTTTCTTTTCTTCCTCAAAACAGCAGGGCCTTGAAGAAACGTGATAGGATTTCAAATTACGCCACCGGATGGCACCTACAATGCAGGATGGCCTCGAGTTATGCACACTCACATCTTAGTGTAAGGTGAGTAATGCACACTCACCTAAGAGGTCAGTTATGCACACTCACCTCTTGCTTGGGTTCGAATCTCAACCCAGCTATAAACTGTCATCCCAGTGTTTCACAGGCAGGGCAATTCATCAATGCGTGTTCTGCCCCCTTGGATGGATGTTAAACTGGCCGTCTCATCTGCCGGCGTTAGTTGGTGGACATTAAAAATTCCACGGTGTCTCAGCGAAAAGGAGGCAAGTTATCTCCAGAAACCCAGAAAAAATTACAAATTCCTGCCCGAACTACTCCTGGTAAGGCAATGGCAAACCACCCAGAATGACTCTTGCCAATAAACTGCTTCTGCAGCATCGACGCTCTGTGACGGAGTGCGGTACATCATAATCGGAGAAATATATGACGTAGCAAATTTCTGCATCGTACTATAACACAACAAACAATGTCAGATGAATGAAACGGACGGCATGCAACAAAGCATAAGTATCCAGGCATCCACCGCAAGGCAACTACAATTCACAAATCAGATATCTCGGATTTTATAAACAAACTGTATTTCACGTGTGCATGGACATGTATTCACATAATTATTATGTAAAATAAGTACATTGTTTACATTACACGTAATTTCTGGATGTAGCGAATGCTGTTGCTGCTTCGATCTCTGTTTCTGTGAAGTCGGTAATTATGGCATGATAGCGGGGTGGAGAGGGGACGTGAAAGGGTTAAATAATCCCCTGTTTCGATGAAGTGATGAAGAAATATGTAATGATCAATGTGGGAATGCCCTTTTGCTTTTATGAGCAGGAGAAGGGGAGAACATATTTTGGAAAACTCTATGTGCAGTATCTAACTCCATATGTCCAAATGTTATACATGTCGATGCCCGTGGGTTATCCCCCGGGTTCTGGCCTACTAGTCGTCTATGCTACAAAAGGGAGCCGTGCGTTCTTTCGTGTGTCCGTGCTCCTGACCCCTCTCTACCTTTGGACTCCTTGACACTCCGAAGACCATTTAGAGCCGAAAGAACCCTTAAGACCCTGAAGACCCTTTAAGACCCTGAAACCAAATACCCTCAAGACCCACGAAAACTCCAAGACCATCTAAGATCCTAATGACCTCAAATATCCTTTAAGACCCTCGACTCCAATACCTTGAAGACCCTTTATAACCCTAAGACCCTTTAGACCCCAAATACATTTGAAGACCTTTTGGACCCCGAAGAACCCCTAAGACCATTTAAGACCCTTTAGACTCTTAAGACGCTTGAGACCCCGAACACTCCCAAGACACTATAAGACCATTTTGACCTTTAAGACCCTTTATAATCCAATACCCCTTTAGACCCCAAGACTCTTCAGACCCCTAAAGACCCCTAAGACTCCTTAGGACCCAAAGTAACTATAGATCCTATTGACTCCATTAGAACCCTAAGACCCACTCCAAAAACCTTCTGCCTGAGGGCCTCCTGCAGTAACATTTGAGGGTCACCAGCCATAATCAAAAGCCCCCATTTTGTAAACTACCTCAGTACCAGACGAGGAGGGTGAAAAATATAATTAATTAATTAATTAATTAATTTTCTTTGCCTTTTTTCAGGTTCTTCTCATCTTGGTTGATGGCAAAGAGAAAAGTCCCACGTCTGCAAATAGAAAACGGTGTCCATGACAACAATTTCACTCCTTTATAACCAAGTGCGATATTTTTGTGATTTTATGATTGTGAAACCTCAAGAATGTTTCAAGATATCAGACTGAAACTTACATTGCATATTTCTACGTATGTGTTGTTTTATGTGTTTAAAATCTGGTCAAAATTAGTCAAAGGTCAACATCAATGCCATCAAAAACATGTAAAACACCAATTATACCACAATTAGAAAATGTATTAACCAAATTTGTTATGCACAACATTCCATCATGTAAAACACATGACAGGTGAAATGTAAAAAAAATAACAAATTGCTGTTTCCATGGCAACCATTGTTTATTTGGATTTCACAAGTGTATTGTGCACGATATATATATATATATATATATATATATATATATATATATATATATATATATATATATATATATATATATATATATATATATATATATATATATATATCACTAACGATAGTTCTGAGAAGCCAGCCAAAGTCTACAAGGTAAACATGTACCACGTGACACGGTCCACATCATCACTTTATGTTGAATTCCCGTTTCTACCATTACACACTTTAAAAAATTGCTGATTTGAGGAGAAACATCAACAAACCCATCAAAGACGGGTCCCGTGTTAGTCTTTATAACAATACGCTTGTTTGTCCGTCCGCCTGTGTGGAATGCTCCTTTCAACGCATTGGTTGGACATTTGGCCTGACTCAACCCCAACTGCAACCTGAAAAATCATATGGCCACCATTTTGGTGAAATGTGAAGCCAAATATATCTTTAGAGCTGTCATGTTCACAATCGCCATGCCCTCACTGCAAGTTTTCCCCTTCAGTGTAAAATCACCAAAGTGACTGTTAAAAAGGATTGTCAAATATATAGAGTAGAGCCGATAGGTGTCACAGGCCTTCTGAAGGCCACATTAAGTATAGGCCTCAGGCTTCAGTCCTTAGGCTTCAGGCCTCTGGTGTCAGCCTCTGGGCCAGTGCAATTATAATGTATCTGAGCTATTTAACCACGATGTATTAAACCCGAATCCTATCCAGGTTCTTACTGATGACTCCATCTTTCGTCTTTAATTCTTCAGGTTCCTTCTTGGTCTTCCGTTTCATTATGTTTGCACCATATCCTGATGCTGTGTGGACTGTGCATCCCTGCTGACGGACTTCTGGTAGCTTGTACACGTTGCTGTATTTGAGCCTGGGGAGTCAGGTCAGGTCAGGTATGGGAGCATGCACCCGAGCAGCGCATAGCTGCATCTACTTTCTGCCAGAACTCTAAGTGCCTCTGTCTGGCCATCCCCCAAGCAGATCTATCTCCTTGAGATGGCCCATCATCATCTGCTTGAGATGTTGATCAATCTGTTGCAACCACGAGGTAGGTGGTTGGCCCATTGGCCTCCTCCACTCATGAGACTCCCTCGCTGAGAGAATCTGATGAGCAGAATCAGCATCAGGAAAATGAGCCACATGTTCATACAGCCACAGCTGATGCTCACGGACTATGCAGGTAACAAATCTCATTTGAGTCTCTCTCAGCAACCGCTCGTTGGATATAAAGTCAGACCAGCGATAGCAAAGGATTCTCCGAAGAGACCTGGTACCAAAGGAATTAAGTCTCTGCCCCAGATCCTTGGTCGGAGTCCAAGTCTCACATCCATAGAGCAAGACTGGAAGCACCAAGGACCTGAAGACTCGGAATTTCGTCCTCCCGCACAGGTACCGGCAGTGCCACACCCCATGATCCAGTGAATCCATGACTCTCCAGGCCTGACCCAGACGTTTTTTAACCTCTGGCTCACAGCCAGTAGAGACATGAATATCACTGTCAAGGTAAGTGAATCTCTCTGTGACCTCAACATCCTCACCACAAAGAGGTACAGATAAGATAGCAGCATTCACAATGCCATTGAAAGCCTGAATCTTAGTTTTGACCCAGGAAACTCGTAATCCCAGTGGCTGAGACACCTCATTCAGCACCACGAGGGCCCCCAAAAGGATATCTAGAATCTTCGCAAATATGACTGCATCATCTGTGAAATCAAGGTCAGAGATCTTGACATTTCCAAACAATGCACTGCAACTTGATCTCTCCGACATCCTCCCCAGAATCCAGTCCATACAAGTGCTGAAAAGTGTGAGGGGGGGGGCAGTACACACCGGTGACAAACTCCAGTAACAACTGGAAATATGTCAGAGATGGTTTCAACACATCTCACAGCACTCTCAGTACCAGAGTATCATTCAGACATCAGATTGATCAGTTTTGGTGGCATCCCATGAAGACCAAGAATCTTCCAGAGGACATCCCGATTCACTGAATCAAATGCTTTGAAAAGATCAACATAGAAAAAAAAAATGAAAAAGAAGAGCAAGGATACGGTCAATCGTTGACCTCTTTGGTGTAAAGCCTGACTGCTCTGGACGCTGGTGCTCAAGCAGATGGTGGCGAACCCTCTCAAGAATTATCTGGACAAAGACCTTGCCTGGCACTGAGAGCAGCGTCACCCCTCGGTAGTTGTTGCAGTCTTGGCGATCACCCTTCCCTTTCCAGAGGGGGACAACAAGGCCCCTCTTCCAGTCAGTTGGGATGATGCCTGTGTTCCAGGCAGAGCACAGAACTGCATGCAACGACACGAGTGCAGCATTTCCACCAACCTTGAGAAGTTCAGCATGGATGCCACAAATCCCAGGAGCTTTTCCCCATTTCAAACGGTTCACCGCAGTCTGTGTTTCCACAAACAAAGGTGGACTGCAGTTGATTGAAAGGTCAGCAATAGGGATATTAACACCACTGATATCCAACTCAACAGCTGGTTAATCAGCCTTGCTCAGCCGCTCAAAGTCACCGGCCCAGCGCGCCTTCACTTCGGACAACTCTGGCAAGAGCCCACCAACCTCCACTCCAACTGCAGTACACTGATGGACAGGCTTTGAGGAACGCAATGCATAAATTCCCCTGTAAGCAGGAATAGAATCACTTGACCACAGGTGATGCTCTACCCCCTCATAGATTCCTCACCTCCTTGTCCACCCTTGGTGCACGTGCAGTTTTACGCCTCAGATCCCTGAACAGCTCCACTCTGCCACTCATCCTGGCCCTGAGACTCTGGTCAATGGTATCCAGTGTCCCTTGAGAGACAAAATTCTTCTTCATCCTACGATGAGTTTCAAGACACCCACCGGCAACATCAAGGACGGTGGTGTTGAAGGCACTCCACAACTCTTCAGGATGCGCCAAAGCACCCAGACCCCCCAAATCTCCCCTCAGTCTGTTCACAAACTCCTCAGCTACCCTGTCTTCCTTGAGCTTGCCAACATCCAGCCTCGGCTGGGATGCTACATTCTCCTGGATTTCAGCTGCAACTTCAGAGTTGCTATTGCAAGCCTGTGGTCAGTCTTACTGAAATCTATCCGTCCAGGTTCTTCCTGACATCTTTATTCTTTTTTCCCTTCACACTTCTTTCTAATTTTCTCACAGTTCTCTTTATTCATTTCAACTATTGCTCTTTATTCTCTTTCATCTCTTTGTCCTCTCTTTCATTGTTTATCTCTCTTCGGAAAAGTTAATTCTTGCAGAAATTTTTCTGTAAGGCCCATTGTCTGTGGCTGGATGGGTTTGAGGTTAGTGGAGTAGCGGCTGAAACCCGAATCCTATCCAGGTTCCTCCTGATGACTCCATCATTGCTCTTTACTTCTTTGGGTTCCTTCTTGGTCTCCAATTTCACTATGTACATCTGCAGTGGGCATGATTTTGCTTCAAACCAGGGTTTTTTATTTTTATTTTCAGGATCGACTGAGACGGCGATGGGTTGCCTATATACTGCCAAATAACTATGTGGCATTCTCTCGAGCAGGGGCTTTTACATCAGAGGTTCTGCGGGTCCCTGCTATATTTTACTTTCAACGATGTGTATATATTCATCAGGAAGAATATAATTGGTTTAGGGTCTTTATTGCCACAATTAGGCAGCTCATGGCCACTTGAGAGTTGCAATTCCACGGGGTTTCCACATATCTCGTGGGATTGTGAGTTGGACAGGTGACCATGATAGACCATGACATGGAGGAGCCATGCTGTTTCTCCTTCAATCGTGGTTTCTGTGACGTCGGTGATGGTATCATAGTGGGGTGTATAGGGGAGGCATAAGCGTTTAATATTCTGCTGTTTAGAAGAGGTAATGAAATAAGTAATGATCGATGTGGGAATGCCCTTTTGCTTTTATGAGTGGGAGGAGGGGCTAGAGGGGAGGGGAGGAAAGAGAGTTGAGGTTGGGAGTGGGGGGAGGGGGTGAGAGCAAAGATTAGGCAGAGTTGGCAGGGGGAGTTTGAGGAGTTGCGGTAGGAGTTGTGGAGGGGAGGGGGTATGAAGGCTTGGAGTGGGGAAGGGTTTGAAGCCTCAGGTTTGGGAGGGGTGGCTGAGGACTTGGAATTGGAAGGCAGAGGTTGAGGACTTGGGTTCTGGGAGGGGGGGGTGGGGGGAGGAAGTTGAGAACTTGAAGTCACATTTTACATTGCACGAGTATTCCATGGGTCCCTGCTCATAAGTTTATAATGTCAATCAAAATATTAAAACGGCTCTTGGATGGCAATGAGTCAAGGGTTCCTTGTACCCCTCGAACCCTCTCCATATGTTAGTAATATGAAACAGTAGAGTAAACTGAGGACTTTCAACATGGACACATCCTTACCCAGCACTCCCCAATGGAGATCATAAGTATACCTTTATCGCCTCCTCTCGAACCCCCACCAGCCCCCTTGGGGAATCTTATTTCGTGCTCTGAGAATGCTGCACTAGCAGCCTATGTTTGGTGCGTTCAGCAGGTTTTGGATATTACTTCAACATTATTTACTTTAAATCAAGAGCCAGCAAGAATGGCAATTAGTTTTCAAATTTAAAATTACCCTCACTGGAAGTTATTTTTTTTTTTATATCTACCCTTCTCCTCCTCTTTACGATCCAAGGATGTGTTTGTTGCAGCTTCATCAAAAAATCTTCCAGCATGTAATTTCACCATAACTTGTAGTGTAGAACGTGAGGAAAATAATGCTGAACCGAAGAGAAATTCTACTCGTGGAGGAATCAGGCTTTACTCGTGTGTATTACTCGATATCGGATGGCAGGATGGTCTACAGGTGTGCAAACTCGATTTTGACCTGTCCTGTCTAGATTTGAATCCCGACCCAGCTATAAACTGTCATCCTGGTGTTTCACATGCAGGGCGAGGCATCGATTTGTGTGCCATCCCGTAGAAAGACGAAGACCGGAGGGCCCATTTGCCAGCACTAATTGATGGTGAAAGTAAAAGATCTTTCAAGAAGAGTAGGCAAGTTATTTCTGGCACCCTGAACAAATGAAAAATTCCTCTCCTGATTGATTGCTGGGATGATCATGACAACCCCCCAGGATAACCCTGACAAATCAACAAGCAAAACCCTTACCAAACCACCAAACATAACCTTCATCAAACCACCCAACATAACCCTTACCAAACCACCCAACATAACCCTTACCAAACCACCCAACATAACCTTCATCAAACCACCCAACATAACCCTTACCAAACCACCCAACATAACCCTTACCAAACCACCCAACATAACCCTTACCAAACCACCCAACATAACCCTTACCAAACCACCCAACATAACCCTTACCAAACTACCCAACATAACCTTCATCAAACCACCCAACATAACCCTTACCAAACCACCCAACATAACCCTTACCAAACCACCCAACATAACCCTTACCAAACCACCCAACATAACCCTTACCAAACCACCCAACATAACCCTTACCAAACCACCCAACATAACCCTTACCAAACCACCCAACATAACCCTTATCAAACCACCCAACATAACCCTTACCAAACCACCCAACATAACCCTTATCAAATCACTCAACATAACCTTCGTCAAAACACCCACCATAACCCTTACCAAACCACCCAACATAACCCTTATCAAACCACCCAACATAACCCTTATCAAACCACCCAACATAACCCTTATCAAACCACCTAACATAACCCTTATCAAACCACCCAACATAACCTTCATCAAACCACCCAACATCACCCTGACCAAACCACTCAACATAACCCTTATCAAACCACCCAACATAACCTTCATCAAACCACCCAACATAACCTTCATCAAACCACCCAACATCACCCTTACCAAACCACCCAACATAATCCTTATCAAACCACCCAACATAACCTTCATCAAACCACCCACCATAACCCTTACCAGACCACCCAAAATAACCCTTACCAAACCACCCAAAATAACCCTTACCAAACCACCCAACATAGCCCTTGCCATTCCACCCCACATACCCCTTACCAAACCACCCAACATAACCCTTACCAAACCACCCAACATAACCCTTACCAAACCACCCAACATAACCCTTACCAAACCACCCAACATAACCCTTACCAAACCACCCAACATAACCCTTACCAAACCACCCAACATAACCCTTACCAAACCACCCAACATAACCCTTACCAAACCACCCAACATAACCCTTACTAAACCACCCAACATAACCCTTACCAAACCACCCAACATAACCCTTAAAAAAGCCACCCAATGTAACCCTTACCAAACCACCCAAAATAACCCTTACCAAACCACCCAACACAACCCTTACCAACCCACCAATCATAACCCTTCAAAAAAAAAAAAACACCCAACATAACCCTTACCAAAACCACCCAATATAACCCTTATCAAACCACCCAACATAACCCTCACCAAACCACCGAACATAACCCTTACCAACCCACTTAACATAACCCTTACCAAACCACCCAACATAACCCTCACCAACCCACTTAAGATAACCCTTAGCAACCCACTTAACACAACCCTTACCAAACCACCCAACATAACCCTCACCAACCCACTTAACATAACCCTCACCATCCCACCCAACATAACCATTACCATACCCCCCAACATAACCCTCACCAACCCATCGTACATAACCCTTACCAAACCACCCAACATAACCCACCAACCCACCCAACATAATGCTTACCAACCCACCCAATATAACCCTTATCAAACCACCCAACATAACCCAAACTGAGAGACTACTATGGCAGTTCTGACACTTTTAAGCTTGTCCTTTTCCTCTCTTTAACTTTCTATATTTTTGAGATGGAGGAGGTTTTGTGACATTTTCTCGTCCATTTCCCTTTTACTCTTCCTTATCATTCTCCCACTCGATTTTACGAATCTGAAACTCTCAACCACACCCCCTTACAAGGATATATTCTGTATATCCCAGGGATTTGGCGCAGGAGGGGGCCATTCGGCTCATCATGCCTGTGCTCTGCCAACCCCAGCTCCCATCACCCATCCACACACAAGCTACCTGGAATTCAAATCCTGCCAATATCCCCTATCTCCAATGCATCCAGGTTCCTAAATCGAATTCCAATATTTAAATCTATATACCCTTTCTGCTGCCACTGCACAAGTTCGGTTTTTCTGTTTCTTTTTCTTCTTCTCATTCTTCTACTTCTTCTTTTATCGAACTCTCACCCAAGAGCTTACACATTCGATGCTCCGTAAAAACGAGGTGATCCTATTTAAAAGCACAGTGGGAGTGACAGGTTCAACGATGGAAAGAAATTGAGCAATGAAAGACGAAGGAAGAATTAAAATCCCCAAATGTACAGAAATTAAGTCTCAGCTTTTTCCCACAACTTCCAATTAAGCGCCAAAGTGTGTATTCAGAAAACCACCATTCTGTCCCTGTTGCCATTCCCTGGCACAGCAAATATGCGTTAAGGACTTTATGATGTTTTTCTTGGTATATACAATTAACCTTTTGTAATTAATCAACCATTAAAGGTCCACCGAATCAGAAAATCATGTTGGGTTTAATGAGTCGACATGGCTTCACTGAACATGTAATCGTTCTTCTTTTCTTGAATAAATATCTTGGAAGGAAGATTTTAATTTTATTTGGTGCCCTTTTATGCTTGATTGGCACCGCCCCCTCCCATGATGACATCTCGACCTTTGGTGGCATCTATACGTGGGAGAATTGCATGTTTCGCCTGCACATCACCCAGATAGCCCAGATGGCAGAGCACTGGTACAGTTTTCCAGAGTAGCTGAGTTCAATATTGCTGGTCTGGGAATGTAATGTTTCCCACTTCTACGTATAATCTTTATTTCTTGTTGATTAAAAAAGAAACAAAATAATATGGTTGAATTCATTACCTGAGATGCAAATCCAATTAAAATTTCATGTCAATTGGATTAAAATTGAGGATTTTAGAAATTGCACCAAAGTTGTTGACCTTTGGCCTATGTTGACGTTTTTGACTACATTGACCTCAAAAATAATAGGTGGTTCAATTGAGTGACCTGATATGCAAATGCTCTTCAAATTTCAAGTTAATCGGATGAAAAGTGTCAATTTTAGAAATCTGGCCGATGTTGTCATTTTAAACTACGTTAACCTTTTGGCTGATGTCGACCTCAAAAATAATACTTGGTTCAATTCAGTAACCTGATATGCAAATCCTCTTCAAATTTCAAGTCGATCAAATGAAAATTGAGGATTTTAGAAATTCGGCCATTTTGACCTTTTGCCCGATGACCTCAAATATCGTTGGTCATTGGATTCAGTGACCTGATATGCAAATCCTCTTCAAATTTGAAGTCAATCGGATGAAAATTGAGGGTTTTATAAATTCGATAAAGTTGTTGACCTTTTGACCTCAAAAATAAAAAGGATTCTGTCAGACCACCAAATCCACCATTCGGTGAAGTTTCATGAAGATCAGTTTAAAAATTGTGACCTGTAGGCGATTAAAGGTGAGTGGACAGACAAACGAATGGAAGCGATCAACATATTTGTCAATAAAAAAAACGAAATTGCCAAGTGACAAACAGAGACAGACATTGGTGAAAACAGAACCTCCATCCACCTTCGTTGGCGGAAGTAATGAATGCTTAGCAATTGAACATCAATTTTTCTGCATTACACTCGTTGATAACTTCACCAATGTGAGTACTTAGCAGGTTGATCAAAATGTTTTGTGATCACAATATTGAGGATATGTACAAAGAAGTGATCGCTGTTTATATTTGTCCCAAAGAGGAACCTTTAATCCCCCTCACTGCCCATTACTGCACTTGAATTTTTTCTCACCACACATTGTCGCTCCGTCGGTGCCAGGATTGAGATGTCAAGATCAGGATGATAATCATTCGCAACCAGCTCAGGACTGCAGTGGAGGGAAGATCGTTCAATAAGTTCTTCTTAATATCCTGTTTGACCATTGTTCATAAACCTACATTTGATCACAGATAGACACTCGCTGGATAGCTGATCAGGTCTGAACTGGATGTGTTCAATAAACACAATAATAAACAAATCAAAAATAAACATTAATAATAAACACCAATAATAAACACCAATAATAAACATATCAATAATAAACATCAATAATAAACACCAATAATAAACATATCAATAATAAACATATCAATAATAAACATACCAATAATAACATACTAATAATAAACATACCAATAATAAACATATCAATAATAAACATACCAATAATAAACATACCAATAATAAACATATTAATCCCTCAAATGTTCAAACTGTTTTCCCCTGGCATTCACACACTCCACTAGTAATCCTTACTGTATATCTACTTTTGCAGCCCCTGTATGTATATATATATATATATATATATATATATATATATATATATATATATATATATATATATATATATATATATATATATATATATATATATATATATATATATATATATATATATATATATATATATATATATATATATATATATATATATATATATATATATATATATATATATATATATATATATATATATACATACATATATATATATATATATATATATATATATATATATATATATATATATATATATATACATACAATGCATATACATACAAAACACACACTCACACATACAGATATGCAAACGGGGTGTGCTTACATCCGTGTTTGTGTATATATCCATCTGTGTTTGTATGTTTATATTTGTGTTTGTATGTATGTGTGTGTATGTTTGTATGTGTGTGGTGGATGTGCGGGGTGTTTGTGTGTGTGTCTATTATGTCTGGTTTCGTCTTTATTTTGTTTTCCCCATTGTCTCGGTTCGCTCACCTGCATTTAATTTTTCATTTACTTATTTTAATTGTTTTTTTTTCATTTATTTATATTTTCATTTACGGATGCTTTCCGACGTTTCTGTGAATTTTCCCGGTGTGATCTACTAAAGTTTATTCACAACATTAAAAAATTGGTGGTTCTGAGGGTCTATGGGGAGAGGGGGTTTTCCCCCAAAAATATGCATTTGCTTTCTTCTCAGAAACTGTACACGCAATTCAGATGAAACAACCATCCATGATGTACCAAAGTTTGTGTACGACATTAAATAAAGAAATTGGGGTCTAAGGGGTTCTACGGGGGGGGGGCGTGGAGTTGGGTTTCCCCCCAAAATATGTATTTACTCTCTTTCCTGAAGCCAAACACACAATTTCAATGAAACTTCACCACAACCTTAATTACCCAGGATGTACCAAGGTTTATTCATGGCATTAAAAAAAAATTCCACAGGTATTTAGTTTCTTCTCCATTATATATATTTTGTGGGTCATCCATGTCTACCAGTGGTTGCCTGGTTATCTTATCCAGCCACCACCAGGAGAGCGCACAGGGATATTGCCCCTATGTTTAATATCAGTTAGGTTCTTTGTCATCATTCCTGTAGCTCCAGCTATCACTAGTACAACTTTGGCATTCTTCAGCTTTCAGAATCTTCTCACTTCATTCTTGAGGTCTTGCTGTTTGGTCATTTTCTTGATTTCTGCATCGTTTAGTCCAAAATCACTGCGATTAACACCTTAAAAAGCAATGCCTTCTCTTTTTGGTACTGAAGTATGATATCTGGTCACAACGCTTCGTTTTCGATATTCATGCTCGATGGGATCATTCAGTCATATGTGAGCAGTAGGTACTTCCATGTTTTCAGTGATTACTTTTGGTTCCCACAAATTTTGTGGAACTGGGATATCAAAGTTTTTGCAGATGTGCCAGCGGATTACATTATAAACTCTGTTGTGTTGTCGTCTGTACAGCTGTTCTGACATGAAGTGCTTTTGTGTGTGTGCTCCGTCATTAAGCATCATATATCATTCTCTTTACTGACCCCGCCACCACCCCTCACCTTTCTCTCTTCTGTTTTTTTTCATACCTCTCTCTCTCTCTCCCCCTCCTTCTCACCCCCTCCTTGCATCCCTCCCTCTCATGGTATAGCAACGATTGGTGAGGCATAGCTCCCCCCCCATTCCTCACTGTTCCCCCTTTCCTGGCTTCCCTTCTCTCCCTCCTCTCTCAACCCCCCCTCTTTAACACCGCCCGTCAGTGAAGCAACAGGTTGTATTTGCTGGTACATAATAAATGTCAGTGTGTGTGTTTCCTCAATATCTCCAAAACCATGAAACCTATCAGCCTGAAACTCTACATGTATGCTAAGGGAACTCCAAGGAAGTACATGAGTGAAAATTGGTTGTTTGGGTTCATTAAAACACCTCTTTTGAAGATAATTAGCGGCCTTATTTAATTATATCCTTTATCAGGCGCATCTCCGGCCACCTTGCTCTCGATGGGGTTTTACGGCACATCCTGGGTTACATCGTTGGGGTGTCACTTCATTAATTTTTTTGGCCTGCTCGACCAGGATTTCACTTGGAACAGGCTGCAACAACTTCTTCATGATAAAGTTTTTTTTCACTTTCCTCACTCATATTATCGAATGCCATCATCATTCCCACAAATCTCTAGATACATTGCAATGCTTATAAATGCCAGGAGACACCAGCGTTGATGGCTTTATTTCATTTCTGCATATCACCTCAAGAATCTCTTAAGCGAAGCCAAATTACAAAATTTAAGCTCCAGAATTAAAGTTAGCAGCAGTTCCAACTGCTAAAAAAGAATATTCATTTATACAATTCAGACATTTCTTGGGCGTTTCCAGGTGCATGGGTTTATATGACAGATTGGCAATCAGTAATAGCTTGACAAGCCAGGCATTCCATTGGAGTGCTTGCTTGAGTGCTGAAGCCACTTGGCAAGCATTCACCAAGCTGCTTGGTTGTTCGTTTCAGAGCCACCAGAAGTAAGACCCGTCGCTTCAATGATGGAAATACCAATCTTTGCATCATCGAAATACAGTGAGGAAACTTAGCATAACAATTGTGCATTTTGTGAGGAAAGCACCAAATTTGGCACACTAGTAGCTTATCATATTATGAACAGATTTGGATATTGGGCCATCTCAAAATTTTTGATGGCAGTGGAAAATGGCTGCCACAGCCATCAGCGGCTGAATTTGAGATGGCCCAATATCCAAATCTGTTCATAATATGATAATCTACTAGTGTGCCAAATTTGGTGCTTTCCTCACAAAATGCACAATTGTTATGCTATATTTAGCTACGTTGCCCCACTAATACTAATGTTTGCGTTTTTTAAAAAAAACGGAATAAAAATTAACTTTCACCCTTTAAAAATCGTGCGAATAAATTATTGAAATATGAGTTGCTTTTCGTATCCTTTTCTCACCCGTGTTGCAAGTCGAGCAACCTGCTCTTTTGTGATGCTTTTAAAAAGGCAGAGTATAATCAGCGTTTTCTTAATGTAATCGATATGAGAAATGGGATTGAATGAGACTTACATTGTTATAAGTGACGAGGAAGATGAAGGAGGAAGAGATTTTTTGCCCGATTTTACATGGAATTCGGCAGTTACAAAGAAAATGTTGCTGTTTGGGCACATTTCATCACCCCGGTAATGCCCTGTTACGCTTCCGACCCTCCCCCCATGCTTCCCTCCCTATCCCCTCATGCTGCCTTCACTTTCTCTCACTCTGCCTTGTTCCCCTCTCCTCACCCTGCCTTCCCCGTCCACTCATGCTGCCTTCCCTTCTATTCACACTGCTTTGCCATTCCCTCACACTACCTTCCCATTCCCTCCCCTTTCCTTCATGCTGTCTCCCCCTCCTCCTCACGATGCTTCCCTCCCCTCAGACTGCCCCTCCTTTCCCTCACGTTGCCTCCCCTTTCCTCACGCTGCATCTC
The DNA here is from genome assembly GCF_056783735.1 of Eptatretus burgeri. Taxonomy (NCBI): domain Eukaryota; kingdom Metazoa; phylum Chordata; class Myxini; order Myxiniformes; family Myxinidae; genus Eptatretus; species Eptatretus burgeri. The sequence goes on along the minus strand of NC_140968.1, from coordinate 32,887,162 downwards.
CTGACCCTCCCCTCACATTGGCTTTCCTTACCCTCCCCTCATGCTGCTTCCCCTGACCCTCCCCTCATGCTGCCTTCCGTTCCCCTCTTCTCACACTTACCTGCTCCTAAAGCCCCTCCTACTCCACCCGCCTTGAACGTCTCCGGGTAGTGTCCGGGCGGTGTTCAGTATGACCTGTTTTGTATGATCTATTTTAATGTACCCCATTTCATTTAATCTTGAACTAATGCTGGCAGATTACGCTGTCCCTCCAAACTGGATGACCAAGCAAGGAGGAGACTGATCAGAGAGGCCACCAAGAGGCCAATGGCAACTGAAAAGAGCTACATGTGTTTATGGCAAAGACTGGTTACCATGTGCATGTGGCAGCAATATCCCAAACACTCCACAACTCTGGCCTGCATGGTAGGGTGGCAAGAAGGAAGTCATTACTCAAAAAATCCCAATTCGAGCCCCGTTTGAGGTCTGCAAAAAACCCCTCCAGAGATTCTGAAGCCATGTGGCAAAAAGTTTTGTGTTCTGACGAAACATAGATGGAACTTTTTGACTTAAATGAAAAACGTTACGTTTGGTGCAAACACAACACAGCACATCACCAAAAGAACACCACCCCTACTGTGAAGCATGGTGGTGACAGCATCATGTTATGAGTATGTTTCTCATCAGTAGGGACTGGGGCACTTGTTAGGCTAGATGGGAAAATGGAGCAGAATACAGAAAAATCCAAGAGGAAGACCTGCTGCCGTTCGCAAGAAAGCTTAAATTGGGATGGGAGTTCACTTTTCAGCATGGAAACAACCCGAAGCACACAACCAAAGTTACACTGGAGTGGCAAAGGAACAAAAAGATAAATGTCCTTGAGTGGCCCAGTCAAAGCCCTGGCCAAAACTTTTTGAAATATTATGCTATGTATTGTTTTTGGCTCATCTCTCAATAATGAGGAATCACTTTACAAAAATTAAAAAAATTATCGTATCCAGATCTGGATTCGGATCTTCACCAAAATTGAATCAATTCTCCCTCGTGTAATCCATCCCGAACTTTTGGAGATATTGTGCTATATATCGTTTTTGGCCCAATTTTTTCAATGGTGAAGAATCATTTGAAAAATTCTCGAATCCGGATCCCGAACTTCACCAAAATTAAGCATTGCAGTCCTTGGCCGGTCACCGACATACTCAAAACAATTCAGAACGATTGCTTAAAAAAACTGTGGCCAAATATCATGTGACAGACGGATGAAAAATTACTCATAGAGTGACACTTGGCGAAACGGAATGGCACCCGGTAGAGCGCATACCTCTGCCAGGCTGAACAGTTTACATTTTGTATCCCACTGATAGGTCGGATCTGAATCCGGATATTAACAAAAATCGAATCGGCTTGTTCTTGTCACCGAACCAACTCATCCACCTAATTTTGGCATAACTTTGTAGACAACTTTTTAAATATGCTGTACATAGTTTTTGGCCCGATCATCTCTGAATGGTGATAAATCACTTAAAAAATTATCGTACCTGGATCTGGATTCGAATCATCACCAAAACTGAATCAATTTGTCCTTGTTACACACCGAACCGGTCCACAAACTTTCTGCAGAATCCATCAACAACCTTTTGAGATATTGTGCTACAGATCATTTGTGGCTCTATAATGGGAAAGAATCACTTAAAATTCTCGGATCCGAATTCGGAATTGGATGTTCACCAAAATGGAATCTATTCGTCCTTGTCACAAACCCAACCTGTCCACCAAGTTTCGTCCGAATCCATCGTTAATCTTTTGAGATATTGTGCTGTATTTTTTTTTTATTTTTTATTTTTTTTTTTGTATACCTTGGTCGAGGCTCGTATGAGAGCTAACACACAACTCACAGCAAGGAGGCATGAGACAAGAGGGGTGGGAGTGGAAGGGACAAAACATTGAGGAACAGACACAGGTGAACTGTGGAAGGGAGAGGGATGGGGATGGGACGGGGAACATGGCGAGGAGAAGATGGACATTACAGGGACTTTCAGGAAGGAAAGCAGGAGAATTGAAGGAAGTGGGCTTGGGTGGATTATCGGGGGTAGAAAAGATCGAGGATTTGGATGGGGGAAGATAAGAGGTGGTGGTGAACAGCTGTTTTGAAAGCCTGGAGGGAAGAATGGGAAAGAATAGAGTGAGGAAGTTTATTCCAAAGGCGGGAAAAAAGAGGAATGAAAGAGTGAAGATGAGCAGTGATTCGTGATTTTGGTAGTTTTACCAGAATGGGGTTGTTGGCGGACCTTGAGCGCCCTGTGGAAATGTGGTTGGGACAAATCGCAGAGAGAGCAGGGGGGCAAGGCTGGAGAGGAGTCGGTAGAAGACAGAAAGACCACCGACCAACCTGCGGTGATTGAGTGAGAGGCCCAAAGACTCAGCTTCATTGCGGGAGATGCCAATGATCTTAAAAGCCCTGGTTTCGACAGCGTGAAGTCGAGAAAGGTGGGAGGCAGGAGCACCAGCCCAGAGGGGAGAGCAGTACTCCATCAGGCTACGGACAAAAGCTTTGTAAGTAGTCAGGAGCTCAAGAGGGCCGAGGAAGGACTTTGCACGACGGAGGATTCCCAGTCGGCGATTGGCTTTTGAGGCAAGGTTGGAAATGTGACTTTCCCAGGAAAGGTCATGGCAGATAGTGAGACCCAGAAGCTTGAAAGAAAAGACTTCTTCCAGAGGATTGTTGAGAAAGTGGATGGGGGGTTTTGTAAACGGTCCTTTCGAAGAGACATAGTGAGAGTGTGAGATTTGTCTGGATTGAAAGACATGTTCCACGTGTTGGACCAGTTTGTGATTTTATCCAGATCTGCAGTGAGCGAAGAAGCTGCTGCTTGCCGGTCTGAGGGATGACAGATGGTACGGCAGAGGGTGGAGTCGTCGGCAAAGAGAAATAGAGGATTTTCCAGAGAGTCCGAGAGATCATTGATGAAAACCAGAAAAAGAACAGGGCCCAGAACGCTACCTTGAGGAACTCCAGCCTGCACAGGAAGAGGGGATGAAAGAACTCCATTTAGGGCCACACGTTGACTGCGACAGGAGAGGAAGTCTGCGAGCCATGAGTGGAGATGGCCTTGAATACCATGGGAAGAGAGTTTGGTGAGTAGGGCAGGGTGCCAGACTGTGTCAAAAGCACGTGATATGTCCAGGGATACGGCTCGGATTTCCTGTCTGGCATTGAGGACCTCCATCCATTGATGGGAGAGCAGTAGCAGCATATCCAGGGTAGAGTGACCTGGTCTGAAACCAAATTGATGATTGGAAATCAAGCCATTGGAGAAGAGGAAGGATTTCATGTCTGAAGCAATGATGGATTCCATAACCTTGCTGATGATTGGGAGAAGGCTGATTGGTCTGTAGTTACAGGGATCTGTTTTTGCACCTTTTTTATGCAGGGCAGTGATGTTAGCAGATTTCCAAGCAGATGGCAGATGACCTTGGGAAAATGAGAGGGTGAATAGAACAGAGAGAGGGTGAGCAAGAGCAGAAGAGCAGGCTTTGAGGACACGTGGGCTGATGCCGTCTGGACCGGTTGCAGAATCTGACTCGAGGTTTGAAAGCAAGCTCTCCACCTTGTCAGGAGAAAAGGATACAGAGTCCAGGGACAGTTGGGTGCGACTGGGTAAAGTGGGTAGAGATAGTGATGGGTTTGGGACACAAGATTTAGCTGCAAACACCGAGTTTAGACATTCAGCTTTATCACGTGTGGAATCAGCAGTGCGGCCATTTGAGGTAAGGGAGGGGATGGAGGGGGAACATACACCAGAAACAGATTTGATTAAACGCCACCAGGATTTTGAGGAGGGAGAGAGGTTTGAGAGTTCAGACTTGAGATGAGAAAGATGTTGTTTTCTGGCTCTCCTGAGGGTAGATACACACTTGTTCCGAGCTTTGTGGAAAGAACTGAGATTGCCCTCAGTTGGGTTTGCTTTCCATGAGGCAAAGGCAAGTTGTTTCAGGACAACTGCCTCACCACAAGCTTCAGTAAACCAAGGGCGGGAGGAAGGGTAAGACAACTGAACACGAGAGGGGATAAATCTGTGCATGAGGGAGAGCAAGTTTCTTTGAAAGAATTCCCAGGATGAGTTGATGTTTGAGAAAGTAGTGATAGGAGACCAGTCTGTAAGTTTGATGGCTGCTCGGAGACCCTGCCAGTCGGCTTGATTGAAATGCCAGACTCGACGGCGGTGAGGTGGTTCTCTGATGACAGCCAGAGAGATGTCCACTTTAACAAGGACGTGGTCAGAAGAACCAATTGGAGCGAAGGAAGAGCAGCAGATATTGTCAGGGAAATAGCTTTTGGCCCTATCTCTCATTGATCAAGAATCACTGAAAAAATTCTCAGATCCGGATCCGGATTCGGATCGTCACCAAAATTAAGCGTTGCTGTACTTGGCCGGTCACCTACATACATAAAAATTTCAGAACGATTGCTTGAAAACGGTGGCGAAAAATCGTGTGACAAACAGACGGAAAAACACTACAGACCAACATACTCGGTGCAAAAAGGAGCAAATGATACAGATCAACATACTTGGCAAAAAAAATTTTCGCCAAATAATAATAATAATAGTATCATTTGGCAATAGTAATAACGAACATATAATCCCCGTGCTGGCCCAAGCTCATCTTGTCTTGGTGAAAGGCAAGCGAATGCTCAAGCAGTACAGCAGGTAGGTATGCTACAAGGCCATGAAGACCAACAAAAATTTGGTCCACCGAACCAACGGGCCCAATCGTATGTCAAAATGTTGTGGACGGGTTACGACCAAACTCACTGGATGAGTTGGGTAGGCGACAAGAACAAGCAGATTCGATTTTGTTTCAGGTCTGGATGTAGATTCCAGCCTATCAGTGAGATACAAAATGTAAACTGTTCAGCCTGGTGGAGGTATGCACTCTACCGAAGTGCCGTTCTAGTTGCTTTTGATATGGTGTTTTAGCTGCATTTGCTGGATACTATTGCTGTTTCCATTTCGTTTACGACCAATGGGCTTACAATATTCCGAACAGCTTGGTGGATTATTGCAGAAGGGTGAAGAGAAAGTTGGTATGTGGTTCAGGGTCCAGGAAGTGGCTGTAGCACAGTATCGCAGAATCCAATGCAGGTCCAATGTTGGATAAATGTTGGATAAATGCTGGTCAATTGCAGGTTAACTGAAGATTAGATGGTGGTGAACAGCAAGTTAAATGCTGGTTAACAGCAAGTTAAATGCAGGTTAACTGTAGATAAAATTCAGGCTAAAGAGTGGTTACATGCCAATCAAATGCACGTCGAATGCTGGTTAAATGCAGGTCAAATGGTAGATAAATGCAGGTCAAATGGTAGATAAATGCAGGTTAAATACCGATCAAATTCTGGTGAAATATCGGCCAGATTCCGGTGAAATGCCTGGTAAATGCCGATTAAATACCGGTTACATAGAAAATAACTTTGTGCTTTCCTAGACGTGCTCGTTGCTTGTTGCCGCACTCACTGTGCCTTTGGGATTTGACGAGTGACACTGATATAGTGCTTCTGAGCTAGAGACTGCAAAGTCACTTAAATCTCTTATGTCAAGCTCGAGCGCCCCTTCCTTCGGGATGGGGTCAGCCCACGGACGCATGACCAAAAATACATCAAAACGTTTTCCATCTTTAAATCTCAGTATGGATATCGGGTGGAACTTCTTACAGGATCATAATTTGATAATTTAATTTACTTGGTTTTAATAGCTGTGCAGCTGGGGTGAGGGCAAAGGTTAAAAGTAGAAGTTTTAACATTGATTATTTTTGATAACAAAATAAACGTCCATTATTTAATCATTTTTTTAATATGTGAACATCATATTGTACTTTGTAAATACAAGGATACAATGAGAATGCTGCTTTTTTTTCTTTTCTTAAAAGAGAGAAAGGAAGGTCGGTTTGATTTGATGGAGAGGTTTATTTTTGGGACCCTCTGATACATCTCTCATCATCTCCTCGCCATTTAATCACACAGAGGTGGAGGCTCGTGGAAGAGAATGATGACAAAGGATTCAAGGTCAACAAACTGAAAAACGGAGTGGGGCTGGGGGGATGGGGGTTGTGGTTGGGGGGGAGCGGAGGAAGGGGTGACATGTGGACAAGGAACAGTTTAATACTTGCATCATATTTCTACAAGCACAGCTTTCAGACCTCCGCAGTTTCAAAAGGTATCTTTCAGATGTGCACTTCCATGTACCTCTGTGTGGGAGGGGTAGGGTGATATGGGGGGGGGGAGTGGGTTGAGGGAGATGGGAACATGAAGTAATCGTCATAATCCTATCTGTATTTCCTACACGAGTAATGTCTTTTTAACTTACTGTGTTATCTACTTATTACGTATGCAAATATTGGCGGGGAGGGGGGGGGGTTGATCTTCCTTTGTAAGGATTGGGGGAGGAGGGTTATGTATCTTCAGCTTGAAACTGCAAAGCTTCATGCATGTTGTGTGGTGTAGACAAGTCATAGATATAATATTATTTTACAGACATTGCAAATTTTGTTCTCTCACAAGAAAATTGCACCACCTTTGTTGTTGTGTGAATGAATGTGCAAGTTTATTATAAAGGGATGTGGATGTTAACAATATTAACTCTCCATGGAGAATGGGATGAAATAAGAAGTGTAAACTACGTTATGTGGATTTAGCACAGGAATGATGGGTCAAATGCCCACGAGACACAATACCATCTTACTCATGGCATTGGGACAGTGAGAAAGTGTGCATGGTTCTTCATTTACATTTTATTTTAATTCAAATTGAGCGTTGGTCTACCTTCGGCAGCAAGCACGACTTGGACCATGCTGCTTCCACCCCGTGGGTTGATATGAGGTGTAATACTCCATTTTAAAAGATTTTTTTGGCCTAATTTGCCAATAATTTGGCCTTGACAGTCTTTTTTTTTAATTTTTATCATTAACAAGACCTATCTTCATCCATTTTTAGAAACATATAATAAGCACAGTTGACTTGGGAAGGCTCAATACGGCGGAGATGTTGCGCACCTCCGACACCCAATAACCATTCCTCGTTGAAGGATGGTGAGCTCTCTACCTCTTGATTACAACCGAGTCTCTTACCTGCTGCACAGCTTCATAAAGTGC
>NC_140968.1:32790037-32877537 GCF_056783735.1 Eptatretus burgeri | reverse complement strand
GTAACCTTCGTGAGCAACGGAGCAGCCAAAGGGCCTGGAGGAGGAGGAGGAGGAGGAGGGGGGAGGAGGTGGGTGAGGGGAGGAGGTGGGCGAGGTGCTGGAGACTAACCCGGTGTAGCGCTGCACTCCCCTGCCTGCTAAAGCGGGAAATGGGATAGAGGACCGACGGGACAGGCCATTACTAACCGGACGGGCCAACCCCACGGGCCTCGGGGGAAATCACTTAAAAACAGCCAGAGCTCAAGGCAGTGAGTGTCATTTATGTTCGAGAGAGACTCTCGTGAATTCCTTTAACATAAGCCTTGGAGTCGAGATGAAGATAAAGGGAAATTTATTGGGGAATGTGAGGCTGGTTTCAGTTGCTACTGTCTCAATGCTCTCAGAAGGGGAGGGAGAGGATGGTGGTGGGAGGAGGGAGAGGATGGTGGTGGGGGGAGGGAGAGGATGGTGGTGGGGGGAGGGAGAGGATGGTGGTGGGGGGAGGGAGAGGATGGTGGTGGGGGGAGGGAGAGGATGGTGGTGGGGGGGAGGATTGTGGTGGGGGAGGATGGTGGTGGGGGGAGGGAGAGGATGGTGGTGGGGGGAGGGAGAGGATGGTGGTGGGGGAGGGAGAGGATGGTGGTGGGGGTGGGAGAGGATGGTGGTGGGGGGTGGGAGAGGATGGTGGTGGGGGGAGGGAGAGGATGGTGGTGGGGGGAGGATTGTGGTGGGGGAGGATGGTGGTGGGGGAGGGAGAGGATGGTGGTGGGGGAGGGAGAGGATGGTGGTGGGGGAGGGAGAGGATGGTGGTGGGGGGAGGGAGAGGATGGTGGTGGGGGGAGGATTGTGGTGGGGGAGGATGGTGGTGGGGGAGGGAGAGGATGGTGGTGGGGGGAGGGAGAGGATGGTGGTGGGGGAGGAAGAGGATGGTGGTGGGGGTGGGAGAGGATGGTGGTGGGGGGAGGGAGAGGATGGTGGTGGGGGAGGATTGTGGTGGGGGAGGATGGTGGTGGGGGAGGGAGAGGATGGTGGTGGGGGAGGGAGAGGATGGTGGTGGGGGAGGGAGAGGATGGTGGGGGGTGGGAGAGGATGGTGGTGGGGGGTGGGAGAGGATGGTGGTGGGGGGAGGGAGAGGATGGTGGTGGGGGGAGGGAGAGAATGGTGATGGGGGGAGGGTATTATATAATCAGGTTTTTTTTTCCATGCTCTCTCATCTCATCACCTATCATTACATATGGGCTTTCTTCTCCCCATCCCAATATGTAATAACAATGTGCCCCAGCCCTTTCCCATTCCCCCAGTGGACGTTCGCTTTTGAATGTCAAGGAACGGTCTATGACGTACTTTCTGTCCCCCCTTGCTTATCCACCATCCCGTGTCCTATCGGAAATTGTCACAAGTTTCCCGTAGGTATTCGACGCTGTTATTGTACAAAAACTGGAGCCAAAACAACAGATGTTTGAAGAATTAATAAACTATCGTTATTATATATTTTATTATTGTATTATTTTCCATTTGAAACTGACGACAGATGGTCCGAGAGAAAGTTTTGCCATTTGAAGGACAAATAATGTACATTAATGATTATGATAATGAATAATGATTGTCCGAATTGGTCCGTAACTTTTTGGTGAGATATCCTGTTCACGGATATCTGAGATATCACAGAGATATCCTGACAAACAAAAAATCATCCGATCCGGATCTCCACCAAAATGGAACAACTTTTCATCGGTGCCAATTTGTTAGTACTTTTACATCATGAACTTTGTTCCATTCACTTGTCCAACTAATGGTAGGAGTGTAGGCGTGGTTTTTTTTTTTTAAATCTGGTTTCTAACCAATCATTTTGCCCCACACTACTATCGGGCTCTTGGACCTACCCCTTGGGGTACCGGCGTTGAGGAAGGCTGGAATGGAAGTGTGACGATGCTTGACTGCCTGGCAGTTCGTTATTTATACCATGGTGGAAATGACTCACCGACTTGAGTTTCACTGGAGTTAAACAAAAGTTCACTGGAGTTAAACCGCATTCGCAACCCTATCTTCAGCAATGCATTGACTTACGTTTCGTACCACGTGTGCGTTCATGACCCTATCCTCAGCAGCGCTTTTGCTCTCTGCACCCACAGCTTAGTAGCACATTGTGCATTGCTGCTTTATCTTCAGTGTGTTTTAGCCCCTTTCAACCATGGGACTACTATCATCGAACCCCTTTTGGTGAGCAGTTTATTCCCACGGGCACTGGCCATTTATGACACCAAAGTAGTCACCGAGTGGATCACATTATTTTGTGGGCACGACTCCAAATTGGCCCACTGGTGATATGCCATTTCTTGCTTCTTATTGAACTTGTGACTGTATTCACACGCACTCAAGCTCAACAGCTTATGGGACACCACTGAGACTTTACAAAGTCATCAACCTTTAGTGGTGAATAGATGTCAATAACTCGATTTTCTATAAATTTCTCCTTGTCACACACCCAGTCTGTCCACCAAGTGTCAGCTGAATCCATTCATAACATTTTGATATCCTGCCCACAGACAGACAGACAGACAGACAAACAAACAGGGGTGAAAACATCCATCCACCTTCGGTGGTGGAGGTAATGATGTGTATAAATATAAAAATTCATCGATGCATCTCTTTTCCAATTTTATATACCTAAATGTTGGGAAATTTAAAACAATGTTGGTGCGTCTTGGACTATACAGCACTTACAAAATGCCGTATTACTATAAATGCTAAATGAGGCCTTTTGTGCATGTGCCGTGTGTGTTTATAGTGATTTGGTTCTGCTCGGTGGGCACTTTTAACCTGCCATTGTTGGCATGAAATCAGGAATTGAATTAGTCTGTTAAACATAATTTTAGCAAGTAGATGAAAAGTGGCAATTTCAAGATGGTTAACCATAATTGTTCTGTTCCTGAATGCAAATTGGACTCACGGAAATAACCGTGGACGAGAGGAGTCGGGTTCGTACCATTTCCTGTCAATACAATGAGCAAGTGGCACATAACACATGTGGTTATAACACACGCACACACGCACACACACACACACACACACACACACACACACACACACACACACACACACACACACACACACACACACACGTTTCTCCTTTCACCAAGAGATGCAAAATTATCGCATAATACTCACAGCCCACACAATTCCCATCCCTCCCTTCCTCCCAAACATGATTAATAGTAAATGAAGACGATTGCACAGAAAGTGTGTTTTTAAACTTACCATGTGCATCAACAAGCTCCACATATGACCTTCACATCGGTGTTAAGAAGCATGAATGTTTGGGTAGAACGCACCATATTCGAACCTTCGGGATTTCACAGGTCCATATCAAGAGTTTTTGCAGTGCAGGTTGCAAGATGTCAACTTTTTGGATGAGTTCATCAGGAAGTTCTCTAACTGTTTCGTTGTGGAGAGACACACCTCTTTCTCACAGGTAAGTTTCCAAATACATTTTGCTTCCTTAAAAGTGTTTACAGTCGTTCCATGCTACAATCCTTATCTGGGAGGAATGAAATATGTTTTCAGGCTGCTCCGATGAACTTCGTCACTTGGGGTTTCTGCGCATGCATGACGACCAATCTTGGGTGGGTTACGTCATTTTGAAAGTGCGTATTGTGAGTATCTCGTTCGTAGAACTTGTCAAATGGCCCACGTAGTAATGATGCCATGGAACAAAGTGCAGGAGTGACGGTCCTCGACCAACATGTCAGAGAATTTTGGTTCAATTCCAGTCTAAAGCAATCAGTATTAAAGAGTCAGATTATATTTCAAGCTTTGGAATATATTCTCAGATTACCCTAATTCAATAATTGTTATCAGATCGTCATTACAAACTGAGTTGGCCCACTTGTGTCCTTCAGGGAGAAGGTAATGCACCTGAATACCTTGGTGTGGGACCAATCTATCCTTCAATGATGATTCTCCAATGATCCCCTTTAATGGAAAAGTAACTTATCACCTTCACCCCTATCCTTCCATCACCCCTGTTCTCAATCCCACATTATCTTGGGTCCTCATTTACCTGTCCTCCAAATGTTGCTGAATTTTAAAGAAGTCACCCACATGCCATAAGGGTTAAATGAAAGGGTTGTTACAGGTAGAGGGTAATGAGAATTGAAGTGCAAATGTCACAATGCTCTTTTAAGTGATGAGAAAGCAGACATGCTGTCGTCCAGCTTCAATGGCCGTACATCATTGGTGAACATTTGCCATTTCCCTGGAAACTCCAATCTCTCTTGTGTCGAGTGTCATCTGAATATTCAGATCAACTAATCTCTCCTTCTTCATCGACATAATTGACATAAATTACAAACAGTAATAAACCCAGAACTGACCCTTGGGCTTCTTCAATAGTTTCTCCCATACAATCTTAACATAGGTGCTATATCCCTACTCTCTTCTTTCATAGGTTTTTCCCATCAATCCTGACATAGGTCAAATATATCCTCACTCCAATATATATATATATATATATATATATATATATATATATATATATATATATATATATATATATATATATATATCATTCCATGTAGTGACTGAAATTCCTGAGATATGTCTCTTTCAAAACATCCACAAAATAAGTGAAACAGAATCTACCTTTCATTGGCAGGCGCCGATTACTCAACCTTTTGAGATGTTGCCTCACAGAGTCCTTAATTATGGTTTAAAATACATTTCCTACAATGGACATCCATATGTAAGGATGGACTCCTTGCCATGTGAGCTTTTTGTCACATCACCGAGAAATCACAGGAAGAGAAAGAGGAGGCAGAATAAGACAGCCAAAGGGTACGAATAATGTGGAAGTAGGATTGGAGTAGATGTAATCACAGCAGTGGAAGAATGAGGAACGGAGTGTGTTTGTGGTGAGCAAGGGTGGATGGTGGTGGGAATCAGGATGATCGTGATAAAGACTCATTCTGGGGGTAAGAGACATGAGTAAACCAAGAGGGTTAGTTCTGTGTTGGTGGTGTATAAAAAAGGAGGTGGGAAGAATGGGGTGGTGGGGGGGGCAACTCCCCCTCTTTATGGAGCAGAAAAGACAAGGCAGCTGTTTTGACTGAGTGGGTGGCATGGCAAGAACCAGCAACGACTTTTTCCAGAATCATAAACGAAATGATTAATCTTTGTTGCAGCCATTGGTGACTGACGTGCAAGGAATAAACCGCCTCTTTTGGTGACATTTACATGTAAATGCTTCACTTGCCTTGCAGAAACAGAGTGGAGAAATTGCTGATATTGTGCAAAGAGACAGTTGTACAACTGCGTCTTTGTCCACGATTCAGGACAATGATAATAATAATAAAAATAATAATAATGCACCGATTCACGGATATATACAACGATATACAAGGAACTTGGATGCAGGAGTAAACCATTTGGCCGATCATGCCTGTGCTATATCAACACCACATTAATTCAATCTATTCGCTGAAGAGGTGAGTGGGGAATAGAAATGTGGGGCAGGCACAGGGATATCACTTGGGTTTTAATCACACACACACACACACACACACACACACACACACACACACACACACACACACACACACACACACACACACACACACACACACACACACACACACACACACACACACACACACACACACGGCCAAAAGTATGCGGACACCCCTTCTAATTAGTGGATTCGGCGATTTCAGCCACAAGCATTGCTGATATGTGTATAAAATCAAGCACAGAGACATGCAATCTCCAGAGACAAACATTGGCAGTAAAACGGGCCATACTGAAGAGCTCAATGGCTTTCAACGTGGCACCATGATTTGATGCCACCTTTCCAACAACTCAGTTTGTCAAATTTCTGTCCTGCGAGAGCAACCCCGTTCAACTGTAAGTGCTGTTTTTGTGACGTGGAAACGTTTTGGAGCAACAATAGATCAGCTGCGAAGTAGTAGGCCACAACAGCTCACAGAACGGGACTGCCAATTGCTGAAGCGCGTAGCGTGGAAAAATCGTTTGTCGTCGGTTGCAACACTCACTACCAAGTTCCAGACTGCCTCTGGAAGCAACGTCAGCACAAGCACTGTTCGTCGAGAGCTTCATGAAATGGATTTCCATGGCCGAGCAGCCGCACACAAGTCTAAGATCACCATGTGCATTGCCAAGCGTTGGCTGGAGTGGTGCAAAGCTCACCACCATTGAGCTCTGGAGCAGTAGAAATGAGTTTTCTGGAAAGAAGAATCACTCTTCATCATCTGGCAGTCCGACAGACGAATCTGGGTTTGGCGGATGACAGGAGAACGCTACCTGCCTGAATGCATACTGCTAACTATAAAGTTTGGTGGAGGAGGAATAATGGTCTGGGGCCATTTTTCATGGTTTGGGCTTGGCCCCTTCCAGTGAATGGAAATGTTAATGCAAGAGCATTCAATGACATTCAAATCGATTCTGTGCTTCCAACTTTGTGGAAACAGTTTGGGGAAGGCCCTTTCCTGTTTCAGCATGACAATGTCCCTGTGCACAAAGTGAGGTTCATACAGAAATGGTTTGTCGAGATCGGTGCAGAAGAAAGAACTTGACTGGCCTGCACAGAGCCCTGACCTCAACCCCATCGAACACCTTTGGAAGGAATTTGAAAGTCGACTGCGAGCCAGACCTAATCACCCAACATAAGTGCCCGACCTCACCAATGCTCTTGTGGCTGAATGGAAGCAAATCCCCACAACAATGTTCCAACATCAAGTGGAAAGCTTTCCCAGAAGAGTGGAGGCTGTTACAGCAGCAAAGGGGGACCAACTCCATATTAATGCCCATGATTTGGGAATGAGATGTTGGACGAGGCAGTTGTCCACATACTTTTGGCCATGTCGTGTGTATATATGTATATGCATATACATATCTCTCTCTCTCTCTCTCTCTCTCTCTCTCTCTCTCTCTCTCTCTCTCTCTCTCTCTCTCTCTCTCTCTCTCTCTCTCTCTCTCTCTCTCTCTCTCTTCTGTGCAGTGTTTATCTTTGGGTGGTGCTTGTCACTGAATGTGTCCGAATGGACTTTGTCTCCGGACGTGTCCGTGCGGTGTTTATCTCTGGGTGGTATTTATATAATGACCGGTAGAAAATAGATTTCAGACATTATTTTGTTTCCATCTACACTGTTATTAGGTGCAAAAGCCTTTTTGATGAGACAGTTTGAATCTTATTTAATGCTCCACTACATGTCTATGCCTGGTGTTGGCTCAGTGGTTAGAGTGGCGGCTTGGGATCCGAGGGTCCTGAGTTCAAGCCTCGTTGCCCGCTGAATTAATTCACCAGGGGGTTGACTCAGCCTGCCATCCTTCCGAGGTCGGCAAAATGAGTACCAGCTTGCTGGGATGACCGAGTCATTCAAGTATCCTGCGTCAGAGTGGCGACTTGTCCAGGATTGTGCCCAATAGCCAAGGAGACTGCTTCGGCAGCACCAACGCTCTGTACAGAGTATGGTCCCAATGGACCTGGACCACATGTCTGTCTTTCCTTCCTCTCACCTCTCGTTGCCTTCTCTTCACCCACCCCTCCTCATTCTCCATTACTCCCCTCCCTCCCCTCTCTTTCCCGCCTTCACCTCCTCCTCACTCTACCCCTCTCGCCCACCCCTCTCTTTCTTTCCCACCTCTTTTTCTCCATCCTCCTTTAGTATCCCTGTCAGCGAAGCAACAGGTGGTATTTGCTAGTATATATGAAGAAATATCACCCGTCGCTTCGTTGATGGTAACACAAACAGGGGGTGGGGAGGGTGGGGGAAGGGAAGACAGTATGAGGTGAGAGGAAGCGAAGGCAGAAGTGCGGTGGAGCATTAATTACGAGTCATAATGTCGCATCAAAATTATTCTGCATCGACTAACAGTGCAGATGGGAACAAAGTAATGTCTGAAATCCATTTCCTACCAGTCATGCTATAAATACCTACTGACCGGAGACAGACACTGCCCGGACAAGTCCAGAGACAAACACAGACATTTCCGGAAATAAACAAACACTGTCTGGAGATAAACACTACCTCGACATGTCTGGAGATAAACACCGCCCGGACGTGCCTGTAGCCAAGCCGCCCAGAGACAAACACCACCCAGACACGTCCAGAGACAAACACTGTCTGGAAATGTCCGGAGACAAACATTTCCCAAACATAAGCACCGCCTGGACACATCCGGAGATAAACACTCTTCTGAGAGAAGTACTGCCCAGGTCCCCCTTTGCTTCTACAACAGTCTGCACTCTTCTGGGAAGGCTTTCCACTCGATGTTGGAACATTGCTGTACAGGGATTTACTTCCATTCAGCTCCAAGAGCATTAGTGAGGTCAGACACTGATGTTGGGTGATTAGGTCTTGCAGTCGGTGTTCCAATTCATCCCAAAGGTATTCGATGGGGTTGAGGTCAGTGCTCTGTGCAGGCCAGTCAAGTTCTTCCACACCGATCTCGACAAACCATTTCTGTATGGAACTTGCTTTGTGCACGGGGGCATTGTCATGCTGAAACAGGAAAGGGCCTTCCCCAAACTGTTGTGACAAAGTTGAAAGCACAGAATCATCGAGAATTTTATTGTATGCTGCAGCATTAAAATTTTCCCTTCACGGTATCGAAGGGGCCTGGCCCGAACCATGAAAAACAGCCCCAGACCTTTATTCCTCCACCACCAAACTTTACAGTTGGTGCTGTGCATTCAGGCAGGTAGCGTTCTTCTGGCATCTGCCAAACCCAGATTAGTCCACCAGACTGCCAGATGGTGAAGCGTGATTTATGACTCGAGAGAGGATGTTACCACTGCTCCAGAGTCCAATGGCGGTGAGCATTGTTTGTGTATGTATGTATGTATATATATATATATATATATATATATATATATATATATATATATATATATATATATATTATATATATATATTATACATACCTATGAAATATGCCTGCGAAAACTTTATATGTACATATATACATGTATATATACGTAAATATACACTGTTGAGCCAAAACATTATGACCACCTGCCTCATATGCTGTTGGTCCTCCGTGTGCCGCCAAAACAGCCCTGACCCGCCGAGGAATGGACTCTGCAAGACCCCTGAAGGTGTCCTGTGTTATCTGGCACCAAAACATTGGCAGCAGATCCTTCAAGTCCTGTAAGTTGCGAGGAGGAGCTTCTGTGGATCGGACTTGTCGGTCCAGCACATCCCACAGATGCTCAATCGGATTGAGATCTGGAGAATTTGGAGGCCAGTGCAACAAAATGAACACTTCATCATGTTCCTCAAACCATTCCGGAATAGAACAATGTGTGCAGTGTGGCAGGGCGCATTATCCTGCTGAAAGAGGCCACTGCCATCAGGGAATACCATTGCCAAAAAGGGGTGTACCTGGTCTGCAACGGTGTTTAGGAAGGTGACACGTGTCAAATTGATGTCCATATGAATGGCCGGACCTAGAGTTTCCCAGCAGAACATTGTCCAGAGCATCAAACTCCCTCCACCGGCTTGTCGTCTTCCCACAGTGCATCCTGGTGCCATCACTTCCCCAGGTAAATGGCACACACATACACGGCCATCCATGTGATCGAAAAGAAAATGGGACTCATCGGAACAGGCGACCTTTATCCACTGCTCCAAGGTCCAGTTCCAACATTCGCATGCCCATTGTAGGCGCTTTCGATGGTTGTCAGAGGTCATCATGGGCACTCTGACCGGTCTGCTACGACGCAGCCCCTTCCTCAGCAGGGTGCGATGCACTGTGGATTGTGACACATTCCTTCCATGACCACCATTAAAGTTTTCTGTGACTTTTGCCACAGTAGACCTTCTGTCGGGTCAGACCAGATGGGATAGCCTTCGTTGCCCTCGTGCGTCGATGAGCCTTGGGCGCCCAACACCCTGTCGCCGGTTTGTGGTTTGTCCTTCCTCGGAGCACTGTCGGTACGTACTCACCACTGCTGACCAGGAGCACCCCACAAGCCTTGCCGTTTCAGAGATGCTCTGACCCAGTCTTCTGGCCATAACAATTTGGCCCTTGTAAAAGTCGCTCAGGTCTTTACTCCTGCCCATTTCTCCTGCATCCAACACATCAACTTCAAGAACTGACTGTTCACTTGCTGCCTTATATATCCCACCCCTTGCAGGTGTCATTGCAACAAGATAATCAATATTATTCACTTCACCTGTCAGTGGTCATAATGTTTTGGCTCATCAGTGTGTATATATAATATATTGATATATATATATATATATATATATATATATATATATATATATATATATATATATATATATATATATATATATATATATCTATATATGTATATAACATATATCTATCCATAGGTATATGTGTGTGTGTGTATATATATATATATATATATATATATATATATATATATATATATATATATATATATATATATATATATATATAATATATATATATCTATAGTTATATATGTTGCTGTATATATATATATATATATATATATATATATATATATATATATATATATATATATATATATATATATATATATGTGACTGTAATCTTTGTCTGTTTGACAGATTCACCAGAATGAGGCCTCCGGATTGGAGGTGACACTTTGGTGGAGGACTGTATGTCCATTGGAGATTTGCGAGTGCTCGTCACACTCCACATATGTCGATTACACACACATATATATATATATATATATATATATATATATATATATATATATATATATATATATATATACACACACACATATATATATATATATATATATATATATATATATATATATATATATATATATATATATACATATATATACTTATACATATATGTATGTATGTTAGTGCTTGGTCGATATCGGCAATTTTTCTGGAATTGGCAGGTTGGAGTTGCTGTAATTACCAACTGCAGTATGTGCTGGATAGAACCCAAAAACTTTTACTATCTTTTGCCCTTGTTTTGTGGGAATTTAAAAAAACAAATTAAAAAAAACATCGCATTATAGACATTTCAGGGAGATGTGCAAAAACATTCATCTTTAAAACAGCTGCCAATCATCATGTGATGGGTTTAAAAAAAATTTGGCTCTGTAATTTAGAAAACACGATAATACGGCAAACGGCTCAGAAATTGGGCGTTATCAAATACATTTTGCTTTGAAACTCACAAAGAGAAACCATATAGCCTTTGTGAAGCACACCCGGTTCATCTAAAATAAACCAATTGCTTTGGAAACAGTCACGAGGACAAAAGAAAACGTGATCGTTCAGATGCTGCTGAGGTTAAAAGTTAAAACCTCCACCACCCATCATCATCATAAGATAAGGGATGAAACTTTGCCACCATGGCACCTGTAACCAAGTATGCAAGTGTGCACACACACACCTGTGGAGAGTCCCTTTACAGATCCAAATCAATGCATATGTACCTCCACCTTTTAGCAACTGCTTACATGATTACTGTACATTCCGATCGGTACATGACCTGAACTGCTATCGACTGTGGGGCGCTCAGCAAGTGGCTTAAGCATTCCAACAAAATGTTGACAAGGAATGGCTGGCTTGGCAAGTGATAGCAAGCTGATTGGTAATGGCACATACCCGCAAATAATCTATACATCGCCAATTTCTTAACATCTTCAGATTTCACTCCAGATTTCCAGTTATTTAGTTCACGTGATCCGATCCTCCAAACTCAAATTATATTTCTATTAAATACTTGAATTGCTCCGTGAGAGTAGATCGTTGAAAATCACATCAGATAATGCATGAAATTTGAAAACTATAGCACTTACAAAGGCGATGTAAACAGCGATTTGTAGGTATGTAGATGAGGCATTCGATGATATGAGTGAGGAAAGTGATAAAATAACATTTTGAACGCTTTATCTATAAAAAAAAAACCATTGCGGCCTGTTTTCCAACTTAAGGAATTGTTGAGCAGGCCAAACAAAATGGTGATTTAAGACCCCAGCGAGGGAGAGCGAGGTGATGGACATGCATGTTCCATAAGACCCTATGGAGGGAGAGCAAGGTGTCCAAGGATGCGCCTGATAAAGGATATAATTAAATAAGGCCGTTAATTATGTTTAAACAGGGTGTTTTAATTAACTCAAAACACCCAATTTTCACTGAGATGATTAACCACAGATATTTTTTACCCTGGGTATACCCATCCTTACAGAATGTTAAGCTATCTAGGGTTAGAGCTCTGGCTATCTGAGAAGGCCAAGGCTTCATGAAAAAAAAATTCAACAAATATCAAAAACTAGGTACTGTGGGACCCTGCTATTCGTGGAGGTTACGTTCCTAGAAAATTCCACGAATGGCGAATCCGCAAATAATGGGGTCCGACAGTACTCATTATCATGAAAATTTTGATTAAAATACAAACAGCATACAGAGAGGAAAACATAACAGAAAAACACGATGGATTCGGTTCGGAAAACCTAACTTTGATTCAGGTGGATTGAGGAGTTGTAGAACCGACCTCCACGTGGACAAACCTGAATTAACCTGACGTTCAAACCATTATATCACCATTTGGTCAAATTATGTTCGAATAGCCAGCTTAACAGTCCCATTATATAATGTAGCACTGTACCTGCAAAGTACCAGGACCTAATGGAGATGACAGTATCAGGATGGCAGTTTATCATTTCCACTCGCTCGTTCCCTCCTGGCTCTCACGAGTTTTTATTGCTATTTTACTCTCTCAATACCAACATCATTCATGAGGTTCGATCATCATTTTTATTTTTTCTTCATTTAATAATACTGGAATTCGACGTGCCACATTAATCACGCATGGTCCCCATTTTACATGTAATAAAGATTTTCTCACATTCTGTTTGTGCTCTGATTTACGCATTGAAATTGCCTCGTCAATACACCAATTGCTTATAATGGATTATGAACAAAGGGTGATGCATTAATTTCGCTCAGAGAGGTGTCTAATAAGCAAAATAGAGA
The DNA here is from genome assembly GCF_056783735.1 of Eptatretus burgeri. Taxonomy (NCBI): domain Eukaryota; kingdom Metazoa; phylum Chordata; class Myxini; order Myxiniformes; family Myxinidae; genus Eptatretus; species Eptatretus burgeri. Next base: position 32,864,575 of record NC_140968.1, on the reverse strand, counting down.
TCAATAAATATGTAAAGAATGAGGAAGAGAAATGTGCACCTGCTTGGGAAGCGAACACCTGCACATTAGTTTGGCTGAAAGGATGCCACTCACTTTTAAGCTGTCTATCCTGGGTTTTAATCCCAACCCAGCTATAAACTGTCATCCTGGTGTTTCGCATGCCAGGCCAAGCATCCATCAATGTGTGTGAAATCCATCAGATGGACATTAAATTGAGCGTCCCCTCTGCCCGCATTATTACCTTCACCAGAGGAGAGGGTATTGCATTCGAGTCCGTTTGTTTGTTTGTTTGTTTGTCTGTCTGTCTTTCTGTTTGTCCACACAGAACTTTCGTGTTTTTCTCCGCAACTGCTTGTCGAATTGAGCCGAAATTTTCACCAAAGGAGCGACTACTCGTGCAGCATGTCGTATTGACACTTATGATGTCATAGGTCACGTGATGTGACAGCCATGTTGGAAAAACGTGAAAACGTTGTACCTTTGTATCTCGAAAACAACACCAAGGAAAAAATTTAAACTTGGCACATGGCAAGTACTCTTCATGGGGAAAAAGGGTATTTTATTAAATGCCGTCATAGGTGCCTTCATTATGACGTCATGATTGCAAATGTAGAACACCATATCTGATCAATATGAAAATTTGCGAGGGTCATCTGCTGGCATGATTACCCTGGTCAGGGATAAATGGTCAGGCCAGGCCAGGTATAGTCTCCATCCTGGTTCCAAAGGAATGAAGTCTCTGACTCAGATCCCTGGTCAAAGTTCAAGTATCACATCTGGAGAGCAAGACTGGAAGCACCAAGGACCTGAAAACTCGGATTTTTGTCCTCCTGCACAGGTACCGACAGCACCACACCCCATGATCAGTGCATCCATGACTCCCCAAGCCTGACCCAGATGTCTATTGACCTCTGGCTCACACCCAGCAGAGACATGAATATCACTGCCAAAGGAAGTAAATCTCTACGTGACCTCAACATTCTCACCACAAACATGTACAGAGAAGATAGCAGCATCCAAGATGTCATTGAAAGCCAAGATCTTACTTTTGACCCAGGAAGCCTGCAACCCCAGCGGCTCCGACACCTCATTCAGCACCTCGAGGGCCCACAAAAGGATATCCAGAGTCTCTGCAAAGATGACTGCATCATCTGTGAAATCAAGGCCAGATATCTTGACATTCCCAAACGATGTATCGTAGCTTGATCTCTCTGACATTATCCCCAGAATCCAGTCCACACAAGCGCTGAAAAATGTGGGGGCCAATACACACCTCTGGCAAACTCCAGTTATAACTGGAAATAAGTCAGAGATGGCATCACCACATCTCTCAGTAACACAGTATAGTTCAGACATCAAAGATTAATCAGTTTTGGTGGCACCCCACGAAGATTAAGAATTCATCAGAGGGCATTCCGATTCACTGAATCATACGCTTTTGAGAGATCAACATAGGCTGCAAGCGGCCCCTGCTGAAACTCTCGTCTATATTCCATGAGGACCTGAAGGGCAAGGACACAGTCAATCATTGACCTTTTTGGTGTAAAGCCTGACTGCTCTGGAAGCTGTTGCTCAAGCAGATGGTGGCGAAGCCCATCAATAATTATCCGAGCAAAGACTTTGCCCAGCACTGAGAGCAGCGCCACCCCCTCGGTAGTTGTTGCAGTCCTGGTGATCACCCTTCCCACCCTCCGCTCCAGCAGCAGAACACCAAGGGAGGGGCTTGGAGGAAAGCAATGTGCAAATTCCCCTGTAAGCAGGACAATAATCACTTGACCACAGCTGATGCTCTAATCCATCACAGATTCCTCACACATAGGCCTCCTTGTCCATCCTCAGCACACATATAGTTTTATTCCTCAACTGCCTGAACAGCTCAGCTCTGCCATTCATCCTGGCCCAGCGACTCTGTTCAATGGTATCCAGTGTCCCTTGAGCGATAAAATTCTTCTTCGCCCTTCGGTGAGTTCCAAGACATCCATCAGCAATATCAAGGATGGTGGTCTAGATGGCACTCCAAAACTCTTCAGGATTCCCAAAAGCACCCAGACCCCCAAAATCTCCACTCAGCCTCTTTGCAAACTCCTCAGCTACCCTCTTATCCTTGAGCTTGCCAACATCCAGCCTCGGCTGGGATGGTGCCATTCTCCCGGAATTAAGTTGCAACTTCAGAGTTGCTACCACAAGCTTGTGGTCGGTCTTGAGGAATTGAGCACTCTGGTAGATGTTGCAGTTTTGGATCTTCCTCCAGCAACCATCAATGAGCACATGGTCAATCTCCTTTGCCACACCACCAGTGTTGGAATACCAAGTCCAGCAATGACCTTCTGGGTGCTGAAACCATGAACCAGCCACCCCATGTCCATGACTTCTTGCAAAGTCAAGGAACTTAGTGCTATTCTGGTTCACAGTTCCAGACCCATGGGGACCAACATATGTTTCATGACCATCCATATCAATTCCAGTCAATGCATTGAAATCCCCCAAGATGAGAAGTGTATCTCGCCTGGGGTACACATCAACCAGACTCGAGCGTGGCAGAGAATTAAATTATTCTGGCTGCCAGACCACATATCCGATATTTATTGGTCCACGGAAAAAAATTTGGTCCACAGAAAAAAAATTGATGATGTCATCGGTCACGCGATTCAGCAGCCATATTGTTTATTTGAAAAAAAAACCCTTCAAAAATCTTCTTCTCTGAAGTGGCTCAACAGATCGAGGCGAAACTTTATACGTATGACCGCCTATCCATGAGGAATTATAGGTTCACATATATGATCTCATATGTCACATGGTTTGGCAGCCATATTGGATTTACCCTCAACCCCTAAAAATCTTATTCAGAACGGCTGGACAGATCAAGGGGAAACTTCACACATATTTTCCCCAAGCCTTCGATGTACAAGTTTGTTAAGGAATAAATGATAGGTTACATGGTTTGGCAGCCATATTGGATTGAAGAAAAATATTCAATAACGTTTTCTCTGGAGCCACTTAATCAATCGACGTTAAACTTCACAATTATGATCTAGTATTGATGAGGAAAACATGTTATAAATTTCAATTTGATCGGACACCATGGTTTGGCAGCCAAAATATATATATATTTTTTTGATGTGGGTTTTTTTTTTTTTGAATAAGGCTCACTTGGCTGTTCTTGGATGGGTTTGAGGGTAGAGAAGTAGCAGCTGAAATGTGAATCCTATCCAGGTTCCTCCTGATGACTTCATGTTTACTTTTTACTTGTTTGGGTTCCTTCTGATTACTCCAATGCAAGACTGTACCGATTTGGTCTACCATTTGATTTGAATTGAATTTATTTTAATCCCATTCTAAATTCAATTTAATTGAATAATAATGAAAAATGTCATGGGTCAGGGTCAGGTGTCCAATCAAAGCTGGGTTGCATCAAAGCAGGAGTTCTTGGTACCAGGTCATCACTGCTAGCAATTATAAAGTGGCAGTTCTAGTTATGTCACTTATTAATTACGTAACACACCAGTACACAAACACCACACAAAACCAGTCCTGGCGAGGGTCTGCAATCTCTGATTGCTCTTTTCCTTGTTTGTGGATGTTAAAGATCCCATGGTGTCCTTCGTGAAAATACATACATTTGTGCAATCTCTGATATGTATATATATATATATATATATATATATATATATATATATATATATATATATATATATATATATATATATATATATATATATATATATATATGTACATAAAGCTCTTCCGAACCAAGAACTCACTCACTGACTGATATTAAAGATTGGTACCTTCTGGGTGACGTAGAAAGCTGAAATTTTGCATGCCGATAGACATTGAAGCTGGTACACCGGAAAATTCACAGAATCGTCGGGCAACATACACAAATGAAAATATAAATAAATGAAAAAAATAAAATAAAATATGTAAATAAATTAAATGCAGGTGAGCAGATCGAGACAATGGGGAAGTATTGTTTGTATGCTTACACAATGTGTTAGCACACACTGCTAGTGTGTGTGTATCTATACATACACATATACTGTACACACACACACACACAAACACACACACACACACACACACACACACACACACACACACAAACACACACACACACACACACACACACACACACGATGAAACAATGTTTAATTCACAATCTTGCGATATTCCGTCATCTCGCTATTTGTGATGGAGGGACAGACAGACATACAGACTGACAAACATATTAATACAGTGTATAGATATAGACTCTCGTGTTGGTTATAAATAATGATAATGCCCTGAACACAACAATAAGCAACGGTCTCATAATTGCTTTTGAGAGAATATTTCCAAATTCACATTGCAGGTTCTGAACATCTGTTGTAATTCTGAACACTTTTGTTCATCACATCTGTTTTCCGCAACACTGAATTAAGTAACGTTTGTGCTCAAAACAAACAATCTCTATCTTCCAGAAATAAACGAATCTGCAGCACTTCGGACAATCCTATATAAATCACAAAAGAGCATTCTCCCCAGAGATCTCTATAGCTCACATTGTGTGAAGCTCATGCGCAAAAAGAATATCGCCAAACTCCAGAACCCGCTCTATCGACCATTTTGTGGACCAGTTAACATCTCAATATTGTGCGGGGAAGTCGATCGCCTCAGCCATCATCTGTGACGGCTATATTTACATGGATGTCAGGGTGGGAGGGAGTGGCCCTTTGGTTTGTCTTTCATGCCTTCTGAAATTGGAATAAATGGAGGCATTTGGAGAGTTCAAAGTGAAGAATGATTCGAGTGGATTTGGATCAAATATGGTCGATTTTAGTACAAGTTTTTCCCTTTTGTGTCCCCCACACCCTACGTTGGTGGAATAAATCGAGGACATTTGGCCGTGTACTTATTCTCTTCCCTCCCTTTATCCCCAACTGCAATCCCAACCTCTTTCTGCTTTATCCCCATCCTTCCTCAATCCCCACATCCTTCCTTTTATTACCAATTTTTCTTCGTTAAAATCTATTTTTTCCATTCAACCCAATCAAAAATTCATTGATTGGGTAATACATATACCGGCTCCTAATGTTTTGGGACTCACCCTTCTCCCACGACTTGAATTTTCCTGACGATTTCCTTATCATTCCAGTCCTTTCTTTTCCTGCAGCCCCTTCTGAATATCCACCTGTCTCCTCAGGCTTCTTCCATTTGAAAATATTCACATATTTGCATTCAAATAGATAATCTATTCATCAATCCTAACGAGTGTCATGGTCCTTGGAATGCATGTATTCTCATTAGTTTATAAATCTTCCTTCCCTTATTTCCTTTTTCAATTTTTAATTACATTCGAGCTTCGTCTTAATATTCCCAACTAATCTTTCAACAAATGCATGTATGATTTGCTAATTTGCTGTCATTGAGCTTTTCAGCTTTACAGTATCGATCCATCTACATCAATGTGGGCGAGGAGAGGAGGGGGATACATCGGAAAAAGCAAATTGAGAAAAATTAGAGGATGTGAGTTCAGGGGAGAAAGAAGGTCAGGAAGTTGATAAAGGAAATGACGGGGTGGAGTGGGGAGAGTTCGGGTCAGGGTTGTTCTTGTTGGTTGTGGTTATCAAATTACATCGATGGCAGTTACTGATGAAGATGGACAGAGAATGCTAAATGGATGGCGATGAAGTAATTTGGTTATACTCATGGAACGACTGTCGACTTCCCCCTTTTGGGTAAGTGTCCTTGGTAATGTCCCTTGAAGATCTTTTCTTTCCCCTTCGCATCCCCTTTTGACCCTTATAACCTCCTTCTTCCACTCCATTAACATACTATGTGTCCCAATTGCACTCTCTGTTCAGGTCGAACAAGCAAGTTCTATCCTGCCATTAAAACTTGATTAAAAAACACTTACTTCAGCTCTTTGGTCTCCTCACCCATTCTGGATCAATCACATTTCAAATAAGGCTTGAAGAGTTTAGCATTTACTTTATTTGTCTCCACCTTTGAGGCTACAGAGCTAATGTGTTATTCCGCTTTTCAAAATCCTCAAATTTAGACACAACTTTACTTAAGAAAGCAAAATACATCAACGATAAATTCCTTTCTTCGTACCTTCATGAGAGCACTGATGGGTAGAAATATCATCATTAACTTGTTGGGAACATCAATTACATACTCAAATATAATCGCTGAGCCGCTCCTCCATGTATGCACAGATCCGACCCTCCCACCCCCTCTTCCCTGCAAAAACTCACCAAATCCCCTAAATTACTGCACTGTATCCTAAAGTACATGAGACTCTGCTGGGATAGATTTTATGAAAGTTGATCTTCATTAAAAAAAAAAAGAAAGTTGGTGTGTGGTGGTGGAAAAATAAGGATTTCTCCACTCAATATTTGAAAGAATGGATATCCATCCATTGGGACCATACTCTATACAGAGCGTCGGTGCTGCCGAAGCAGTTTCCTGGGCTATTGGGCACAATCCTGGACGGGTCGCCACTCCAACGCAGGATACTCCAATGACTCGGTCATCCCAGAAAGCTGGAACTCATTTTGCTGACCTGGGAAGGATGGCAGGCTGAATCAACCCCCTGGTGAAGTAATTCAGCGGGCAACGAGGCTTGAACTCAGGACCCTTGGATCCCAAACCACCACCCACAAAGCCAACACCAGGCTTACTCAATGTTGAGATAAGTATAATAACTGCCATGGGAAAGAAGTTGAAGCTTTCGGGCATGAGCCCTTCTTCGACAAAGGAAGACACAGAACTGAGTATTGAGAGAAAATATAAATGTATAGATGTGAATGGATGGGATGGAGAGAGTGGTGGGAATGTCAAAGTTCACAGGTCAAAGGGAGAGGTGGCATAGAAATCAAAAGCTGCAAAAACGAGTTCAAGGGTCAAGGGTTGGAAACATAGAGAGCTCGAGGATTTTTTTGAAAGAATGAATATACATTTTAATTTGTGTTGAATAAGAGCAGAGATTATTTTCTTAATAATAACATTGATGTGCACAATAAATGCACGAAACAATATTTATTCGTGCTAACAAGGCGACCCGATTTGGTCACCGCAGATGTGAGAGTGTTTCATTTGAAGTATTGCCTGCTGAGGAAACACTTCAAATGAAAGTGTTCATTGAGGAAGTGGTCATATGGTAGATGTAGCTGAATGACCAGTGGACATCGAGTGACGTCACTATGCTATAGTATCATGGTGGTGCTCACCAAATTCAAGGCCATGTCTGTTTGTTGTACATCAGGTGACTTCTTCCTTTTCATTTTTTTTGCTCGTTGTGATGTCCTGCGAGATATTCATAGCGAACGTGAAGTCTGACAAATGAGCAAGCAGTTACAGAATTTCAGCACCAAAATGAAAATTTAGCTAAAAACAAAGGTAGTAATGGCTGAAAAAGCTAAGGTGGTGGTGGGGGTGGTGGTGAAGGTGGTCAGGGAAGTTGTGGGCTGGATTCTGGAGGAATCCTTTGCAGATTTTATGATTCCTTTGTTTAGAAATGGAAGATGATTGGTGGGGGTTGGGGGGATGAGGGGAAATGATCACGAGGTGTTATGTCTGCCTGGAGATTCAGAAATGGAGGTAGATGTGGGTTGGAATCTTGAATTCTCTGAGAGATATTTTATGATGATGTTTTATCTCCTCGTTTGTACAGGCATGCTTTGTGGCCGTCTATTTATTACATATTTCAATCTAAGAATCTTTTGATGTCTTCCACTTTCCGTGTGCTCCAGAGGTGCCTCTAGCCTTCCCTCAGCTCGATCATTTATTTTCCCAAACATTTCCCGACTCTTCATTTGTCCCACTCCCCTTACCCTTCCTTTCTTTGTGCGAGCCCTTTCCGTCCTCCTCCATCCACACTCCTCCCCCTCCCTCCTTTTTCGGCCACCCCACCTCCATTCCCAGTAACTACTAAATATAAATAGGTAGGCTCTTGTCTTCCACTTCAATGAATGAGAAAAATCATTCATTCTTATTGTAACAGGAGAATGTAACCTACCTAGGAGCTCGTTTCAGCCTATCATGGATTTCCATCCCACATATTAAGGTTAAAATGCAATTTGATTCTCATTGATTGCTCATTTGCAGAGGTCATGGTGAAACCAGGCATGCACTGTGAACAACACTCAACTAGATGTACAACTTGGGAGAGATGATGCAATATAGCTGCGTATTGCATCATCGATTCTGGGTGTACCAAACTGACCCTGACCGAGTCATGCGGAAGACTTTTAAAAGGATAAAGCACGGGCAAACAATCATAGGTTGGCAACCATTGCACAGGTTTGATGGGCCTAATGGCCTTCTCCTGCACTAAAGTTCCTTGCACGGTAATGCGTATTATTATTATTATATAAAGCATTTTCTCATTCACCTACTCACTGATATGAATGTTAGTACCTTCAAGGTGGGGTATATGGCTGAAATTTTGCACACCGATATAACTCAAAGCCAATATCTCAAGAAAAAAAAAAATCACAAAACCGTCGGAAAATTTCCCATAACCGAAAATATCTGAAAATAAAAAATCGGCCTGTGCAGCCTTGGTCTGCTCACTGTTAAACTGATTGTTAGGCAATGCTAATATGCCTCTTTGGTCTCTTATTTTAAAACGTTTGGCAAATTTACATTAAAAATTACTATAGCTGTAAACTATTTAAAAGTGCTCATTCTAATCACTAATTCCCAATTTACTTCATATAATATATTGTTGCGGACCCGGGGTCAGTGGCGAGAAGACTACGAGGGGGAGAAAGCCACCTTGGGTTCCCACCAGACTCTCCGGAATCGTAGGTCGTCGCACAAGGATAACTCCGTGACACGGCGGGTCAATAACTCAACCACGTGACTTAGGGTCCTCCGTATAAAGGCCCAGTCACACATTGACGTTTTAGCCAGCGTATGCCGATTTATGAAAAATTTGTGTAAAACGCTGGTACACGTCGAATACGTTATGGGTACGTTTTGTATATGTTAAGACCACGCTGAAAAACACTGCCATAAGTGGTAGTACGCTGGCTTTAAAAGTTGAACTTTTGGGTTTTCCTCGAATTTTTTCATGCTTGAAATTTTACGATGTATGCCGGCGTATGACTCACACGTTCCGGCGTATGACTCACACGTTCCGCTACGCTGGCCATAAGTTGTAGGCACGTTATGCGATCGTTGACACACGTTGAAACACGTTACTTGTAAGTTACTCATAAGTCGAAACACGTGGAGGTAATGTTTAGCGTACCCGAAACTTATTTCTAACCTATGAGTAACGTTTTGTAAGCACGCTACACGAACGTTGTTCACACTTTGCAACACGTTACTTGAAAGTACTACTACTACTACTACCAACATCGACATCAGTAAATTCTCTCGAACTACTACTACTACTACCACTACTACTACTACTACTACTACTACTACTAATAACATCGACATCACTAAATTCTCTCGAACTACTACTACTACTACTGACATTGACATCTACTCAACATGGAGTCTGGAACACTGACGGGTTCCTCTTGTGAAGCCCATTTGTATATACCAATTCCCCTAAACGCTGCCAATACGCCATTATACGGTAGCTGTAAGTTAGAAACACGTTCAGTAAGTTCTGTGGTCCTCCGGAAGACGTCAATCAAATTCGCCTACATACGCCAATGTGCGTTTGAGATACGTTACACATAGGTTCAAAGCACGTTACTCGTAGGTTAAAATTAAGTTTCGGGTATGCTAAACATTACCTCGACGTGTTTCGACTTATGAGTAACTTACAAGTAACGTGTGGCCGACGTGTGTAAACGATTGCAGAGCATGCCGAGAACTTATGCCAGCGTATGCGGAACTTGTGAGCCATACATCGAATATGTCGTAAAAATTTTCAGCATGCTTGAAATTTCACGACGTACGAGACGTACCACGCAATATGCCAGCGTACTTCATTGTTTTTCATCGTGCTCCTAACGTATACACAACTTACCCATACCGTATTCGACGTGTCCCAGCGTTTTAGACACATTTTTCATAGGTCGGCATACGCTGGCTAAATCGTCAAGGTGTGACTGCGATGTTGACACTTCCAATTTTCAGTTATGATTTAAATCTGCGTGCAGCAGGTTTTTAACAGAGAACGCCACGAGTTCGTCGGCGATAAGTGCAGCGCACTATGACTAAGTTAAACTATCGTTGGGCATAGGTTTTGAACGCCGACAACAGGCTAAGCATTCGTTGGTATGTTATCTTTAACACAACGAAACGTTCTGTGCCCATTACTAATACGTTATGCATACGACCAACACGTTATGAATACGACCAAAACTTTAAAAAAAAAACCCAAAACTTCAGCGTACGCCAACGTTTTACGTGCATTTTTATATGTTGCCATTCCTGGCTATAACGTCAAGGTGTGACTGGGCCTTAATGGAAACTGGTTACCTAAAATGGTTACATGATCTAATTACCAGGGGACACGCCCTCGGTAGGCTTTGTTCAAACCGGATCACCTTACCGGATTAGATGCAGCTGAGCGTAACTGCCAAGGACATACTGGTTGGGAAAAAGATCGTTGGAGGATAATGTCCCGGCTCAGCTGGGATACGGACCATGCTGGACCAATGAAGGAAAAGACGAAAACGAGCTGGGTACATTTCTACACAAGCATTTATTTACAATCAGGCGAGCAAAGGTATGTGACACAGTGAATGGGGTTTATTATTATTATTATTATGTACAGCAGGGATAGCAAGGAATTTGTAGGGTGTGATAAAAGGCAAGCAATTTACAAAAGCAGACACAGAGCAGACTTATCCCGTTATATCTTCTACAATCTTAATTTATGTGACAACAGGCGCCATCACACACACACACACACACACACACACACACACACACACACACACACACACACACCCACACACACCCACACCCACACACACACACACACACACACACACACACACACACACACACACACACACACACACACACACCCGATGAAGATTAGTTATCCAGAAGGAAGGAGAGCAGATGAGGACTAACAGCCTTGCAATACCTGGCGCGGTTGGTCGACCGTGCAACACAGTACGCTTTGGGAGACTCTCCGCTTGAGAGTTGAGATCTCCGCTTTGAGATCACACCTTAAGAGTTGGCGCATTATCTCTTGCTTGATCACTTTGCCAGGGCTTGTGGAAATGTGTCCTCCGCACTGGTTCAGCAGAACGTCTGTCACACACCAACCCTGAGTGTCGATGCAGCGCCAGGTAGACAACGATGTGCAGTAATGATAGGGCGGAGCAGAGAGGTGGAGAACTGGGCGTGGCAAACAGGCGGAGACAGTGTGAGGCAGGCAGGTGAGGAAGTGCAGAGAGAGAGAGAGAGAGAGAGAGAGAGAGAGAGTGAGAGAGAGAGAGAGAGAGAGAGAGAGAGAGAGAGAGAGAGAGAGAGAGAGACAGAGACAGAGACAGAGACAGAGACAGAGAGAGAGAATGGCTTCGCGATCCACCTTTTAAAAGCCACGGATGAAGGGTGGGGCGATGACGAGAAGCAACGTGCTGTCATCCGAATCATGCCCTTCCATTGGATCCGGCCCTGCCCTGCCAGGCTCCTGGGGCCGAAAGCGGCCTCATTCGCACATCCGGCACTACACGGCCCGAAGCCCTGAACCGAACTCCCAGTCCTGGAAACTGTCCAGTCCAGCAAACTGGACGAGGGTCGTGTTGGTCCCGCATGCCCGTTCGGGGCACCCCCGGCGAGCTGGGGTTGGTGCTGTTAACGTGCTTGGCCCGTCCCCACGTCACGCGGTCCGAGTGCCCTGGGCTGCGCAGCACACCCGTTTGGTGTCAAATTGCATTGATGCAGAGGTGCATGGAGGAACGGAGATTTTTTCCGTGTGCGGAAGATGTTGGTGGTCGAGGTGGTGAGCTTCTGGTGGAGCAAGTTGAGACGCCGTTGTAAATCGGTGCACAGATCTGAATGAAGGGGTGTGCCATGCGCGTCCTGTACAGTATTTGTGGTGAGTCTCTCATAGGGTGGCTGCCTGGGTGCGTTGCCTGCTTCGATTTGTATCAAGGATAAAAGGAAATGGTTGGAATGAAAATCAGGATTGAATGCAAGATAGAGATATAATTAGACTGAGCTGTAATACCCATGCAATGCACTTCTTCCGGTTAACCCATTAGACATGAGGGGAAGGTCTGACTGCGTGAAGACTAATGAGATAACTACCTGGGGATCACTGTATGTTGGGTGCCTTTGCCTTAGAGGAATGCAGTTTTGCAGAACTGCAACAATAAAAAGCTCTTTCTCACCACTCACTCACTGACTTATTGAGTCACTGATATAAATGTTTAGTCCTTTATCGATGGCGTATAAAGTGGAATTGTCGCATACTGCTGCAACTCAAAGCCAATATCCCAGGAAAAAAAATCACAAAACCATTAGAAATTTCAAAAAATATCCGTGAATAAAAGTCGGCTGGTGCAGAAATGCTTTGCTTCTGGCGGGTCACGTAACCCACAACAATGGAGCTTATAATCGAAATGGTTGCTGGGATACGCTAACACGTGCCTCTTATTTTATAACCTTTGTCATATTTACATGAATAAAATAGCCCCGAGTGGGGTATGGTCATCTCTCGAGGTTGTAGTTCAGACTGAGATTCGAACCCATGCCGACTCGATCTCCTGTTACCGAAAGTTACAGGGCAAGATTCGGGGGAACCCCCCTGGGAAACCCCCAATCCGAAAAAAATCAAAGACCGTGCAATCTTCTTCGCAATCGGTTGGTAAATAAGGCACAAGTAGTAAAAAGTTAATGGACGACCTTATGGACGGACGAACGGCCGGTCATCAGGACCCATTTTATCAGTTCATCTCTTCGAGAATCGAGGTGAGATGACCGAAAAACAACTAGAGCTGTTGAGTTTTCAATAAAAAGCTCATTCAAAACACGAATTCTTGATTTATTCGAGTTATTTAGCTGCTTGTAGAATGCAATCACAATCCACTTCATCAAATATAAAAAGCTGATAATATTTATTATGTTTACACGTCGGGTGCACCCGAGTTGTTGCTTGCAGTGTGCACGCATGCCCTACTAGTTATCATATTATAATTCTGTCACAAAATCCTCACAATATGTTCAATCGAGCAACTTATTTGATTGCTCATCGTATGTTGAGTAAATGGGAAATGGAGCGAAAAGGAAGCATCCTCTGTCAAACCCAGGGATGGCAGACCCACGCACCTGCAATGGTGATGTGGTACCGAGGAATGAAATAGAATTCTATTTTTTTTTTGCTGACGGAGAGGACTGAGGATGTGAAAGGAAATTTAGTGCCTGTGGATGGGATGAATTTAGTACATTCACTCATGCACACAGCACCACACAGTTCAAATGCCACACGCATGTAACTTGAATTCCTCCCTTCGCACTCCAAATAAAATGGCTTCCGTACACGGCAACGGGGCCTTCGTGGCGATAATGATCACCAGCTCTCTGGAGGCGGCCCATGCAGAGATTAGGAAACAAGACGTGACACACAGACGGGAGGGGAGAAAGTTTAACATTAATCGGGTGAAGACAAAAGGTACGTAGCCATTTGATTGTTACTTGGGGGAACCGGGGAACCTGGATATTGATATTACATGGTGAAGCATACTTTCCTATAATTCACAATTTTATTCCACCCAATTATGGCATTTCATGGCCAATGTACTGCACAAGCCTGGAATTATTGATCCTTACCTTACAGTTTCATTAAAGATCTTGAGAATTCATGCTGGTGAGGCTGGGAAGAATGAAACAGCTGCCATTTTGGGAAGGTGAACTTGCTGAATCCCTTTTAAGTTTCATTTTTCCTCAACACATACTGTTACCATTCTTTGTCATGTGATGGGATTTTGCTCTTTTTTTCCATGTGGATGTCAAGAGCTTTGGAAAAATGGGGTATGTGGCTTACTGGACAAACGGTGAGAGGTGGAAGAAAGTACAGACACATATGTATACTTTATCATCACATGTCATGGAACACTTCTTTCCAGTGGTGAGAATTTCACACCCATGCGCTTCATTTGCATAACCATGATTATCATCAATAGACAGTATAAATAGTTAGGGAGAAGTGTCGTTGCTCAATTTCAAAGCGCCATGTCCCATAGGGAGGAGGTAACCGAGTTCTAATCAGGAATATAATAATCGGCTGCCTGTGAGTGGGCACCTCGAAGAAGGCGATTTCAACCATAATAGCACATTACCCGTTGGGTGATTGCGTCACCCCCCTATAGTGAAACACACAAACACACACCCGTGGCTATTTACATTTTGGCTGCGAGTAAACATACACGTGCAATTCTGACATGTAAAAAATAGCATCACCACTTATTCATTTTCCCTTGATATTCATCATAGAATTAGGTACATGTATTCAATAACATGCATTACATATTGATGAGAGCAACAAATATTGATGATTGGACAATGGACATGTATGCAATAAGACAATCAATCAAACACTCACTGTATCTGAAGATAGTACATCCTACTTTGTTTGCAGTTGTTAGATTTACAGGCAACGTTTAGTTATTTCAGTGCTGTTTTGAGGCCAGAAAGATACGCTGTAAATCTGACTTCTGATGTATGGTCTATGGATCAAAGCAAAACAATTCATACAGAAAAAGTATCAAAAATGGCTTTTGGAGATGTATAGCACAGTATTAAACATCTGAATACAGTACTTTGTACACACAGGAAGTGGTGTCTTTTTAAAGTTTGGCATGATGAGGTGTGCTTGTAAATGTTCACCACTTTACAAACTACATATACATCACTTTGCTGTAAGTGTGCATATGCAGCATGTTCCAAACACATTTTACCTTATTGGACGTTTTAGAGGCAATCAATATCAATATTAAATCTTTCTTTAGCCCTTGTACTGAAGCCAAACAGACTTTTAATCTTCTTTCTGTTGTATGGTCGATGGATCAAAGCAGAAAGTAGTTTTGAACACATTACTGTAGTACACACACAGTGAGGTATGTGTTGTCTGGCATGATGAAAACAGTATGAATGTTTACG
This sequence comes from Eptatretus burgeri, assembly GCF_056783735.1. NCBI lineage: Eukaryota > Metazoa > Chordata > Myxini > Myxiniformes > Myxinidae > Eptatretus > Eptatretus burgeri. Next base: position 32,849,506 of record NC_140968.1, on the reverse strand, counting down.
ACATGTGTATTTTACAAAGTATTTCTCTGCTGTTTAAAGTGTAGATGTGTGATTTATTTTAAATGTAGCAGATTTCATTGAAGAGTCGATAAGGAAAGAGTAGGCTATATCCTGTGGCAAATGGGACAGGAGCCCCTACTTGTGGAAATTCCACATAATGTAAAATGTGCCTTCAGGACCTCAACTCTCCACCTCCTCTCTCTCTCTCTCTACCCCACCCTCACCCACTCTCCTGCCCACCCCCTATCCCTCTCCTCTCCTCCCTCTTTATCTGCCCCTGCACCCCCACTCTCTCCTCTCCCCTCCCTCCCACTCACTTTGTCCCCAAGCCTGGTATTGGTTTAACGGTTAAGGTGGCTGGTTTAAGATCTTAGGGTCTTGAGTTTGAGCTTCTATCACGCTGTTGAAATAATGCCAAGTGGGTTGACTCAGCCTGTTATCCTTCCGAGTAACAGGGGCACTGCAGCAGCGGCACATCCGTGCTTCCAGAAAATGATGCAACCAGCAGCCATAAGCTGCATACGAAACAACAACTCTGTCCCCCTATCCCCCCTGACAATCTCTCCCATCATCCCACTCTCTTCCCCTCTCTCATCTCTCCATCCTCGCGTTGCGTCCGATCAGAAACGGCCATTAAAATGGATTTTGCCCTTTAAAACCTCAATATCCGTATGATTTATTTCCCATTTTTTTTTGCAACTGAGACTTAAACCATCTTAGCCACGATCAAAAATGAAATTAGATATCGAATTTGAGTTAAGATAAAGCTGTGAGAGAGTGAGAAAGCATGATCCGTACAACAAGGCCGATGAAACCTCAGACCTATACGGAGTGTAGACATATGGCAGCGGTGGTAAACAAATTGTGGGTGGAGTCAGGCGAAATGTCCAACCAATGGGTGGAACCAGTGCCGGATTAAGCCTTGGCTGGTCCTCAGGCACATTTTGAAATTTTAGAGAAAGGCCTGAAAATTTTAAATTAGATCTCGGGCTCATGGAAATGGACCCCAGACAAAAGATGAACTGATTCAAGAACAAAATATTTAATACAAAAAAAGACAAATATTTCATGTGAAAATAATTTTTGGCCCGAATTTTTGGCTGGCCCAAAGGCACATGCCTTGTCTGCCTAATGGTTAATCCAGCACTGGGTGGAACTCTCACACACGCAAGGACGCAGGCACAGACACACGGACACACATATGGCATCTTTTATCGTATAGACCGGCCATTTCCAAGTCAACCATAGGAGGGAACCATCACCATTAAGTGAGAAAACGACAGGAAACACCAATCCTGACTCTCGATCTGGAATACCAGATAAATCACCTGAAGAAGGGGCTGGTAGGATGGCAAAGAGGTACCCACACTCACCTCAAAAGTGTCTAGTCTGGGATTGAATACCGATCTCGCTATAACCTGTCATTCCTGTGTTTCACAGACATCCATGGGTGTGACGTCACTTGGATGGACGTTAAAATGCCGGCATTAATTGGTTGACGTCAAAGAGCCACGGTGTTCTTCACGAAGAGTAGGTGAGATATAGCCGGCACCCTGAACAAATTGCAAATTCCTGCTTTAACCTAAAGGGGGCACTGTTTCAGCAGCACAACCACACCCTCAGTCCAGTGGCTACTTGTGATATCAATGATGCTACTGTGCAGCCTTGTGGAAAGAAGAAGACCTGAAGAAGGAAGAGAATTGCGTCACAGATTGTTCGAAAGAATATATGTACCGTAAGTTGAGGCCTGAGGGAGATGTTAGAGGAAAAATGAGGTGATAAAAGTTGGAAAAGTCATGAGAATTTCAAGAAAGTACTGATGCAGTTCGTTGAGCCTTGCATTTCATGACGTCTAATAAATAAATGTCATTGTGTGTGTGTGTGTGTGTGTGTGTGTGTGTGTGTGTGTGTGTGTGTGTGTGTGTGTGTGTGTGTGTGTGTAACACCAATCACGCCAAACTGACTGGGTCAATTGCTACCAAACGTGGCACATGGACCAAGTTCGACCTCTTGGTGAACATGGGCTGCTTGGAAACATCTGCAGTTGCGAGGGTTCGGGAAGGAAGGTCGACAAAAATTATCTCGGTGCATGTGTATCTTGTAGCGAGTGTTACCTGGTGGTGTTGGCAGAGGGTTTTACTCGTCAGCTGTAGAGATAACTTGCATTTTTACTCTTTACACGTCTCTAGAGAGTGGGAAGCCCAAAAGCCAACCTCCACTAATCAGGGGAGGCAGGGGAAGGTTGTTGAGGGGGGGGGGTGGGTAGTCCGGAGGAAGGGGAAGGTGGGGTGGGAGGGATGGGATGAGCAAGGGGAGAGGATGGGAGTATGGAGGGGAAGGGGCGGGAGGAGGGACCCGGCGTTGTCTGGCAACACCGTGCATCCTGCTAGTATAGTATGAAATAAAGACTTCCAAGCACAAGCTTTTCATCAGTGTGATTGCAGAACAGTGTTGCATGACATGCTGCAATGAACAAGTATCTTCAAACCAAGAAATGTGAGAACACCTTTTGTGAAATGATGTATCCAGGTACCCCTTGACCTTGTTCCAGTCTAATGATAAGATGTATGAAAAAAATCCTCTTCATGGAATAGTGGAGAAATCCAACCTATTATCAAAAGGAAGCAGATGTTAAAGTAACGACCCAGGTTATGATTCGGGCATGGTGAGGTTCTCTGATCCAATCCGATGTACCATACTCTGTGACAGAGAGTGCTGATTCTGTCAAAGCAGTTTCTTGGCCAGCGTCATGCTTGGCGGTTTGCCATCCCTCTCCCAATAGCAGTTAGGGGAGGAATTTGGAATTTTGTCCATGGTGCTGGTAATAGCTTGCTTACTCTTCGCGAAGGATTTTTTGGGCGGGGGTTTTGTATATGGAGTCGAGGCTCGTGGAGAACAGAGGATGGACTAGGACATAACGGAAAGCAAAGAACATGATGATGTACATGCATGAAACCGCTGGAACAGACGTCTACCAGCATGAACTGTGGATAGGCCATACCAGTGTAATTAATCACTTATAGTTGTGACCTTAACATGGAATAGCAGCGAACAGACATAAAAGGTTTGGAAGGAAGCTTGAGGAGACAGAAATGCAGAGGATACATCATCATAAATGAAGATACAGAAAGGCATGGAGATGAATTTGGATATGATTGGACCTGTTGAGATAGAAAGCACAAGATTAGTTTATGAACAATCGTGCAGACATCTTGGGTAAGTGACGACCAGACAGCACATAGGACATATGCTGCCTGGTGTTTCAGACAATGAAATACCACCAACCTGCCTGTGCCAGGATAGAAACATAATGTAAGGGAAGATCATACACATGGGTACACCTGAGCTCAGGCGTGTTTACTAACTTGGAGGTAATAAATCACCAGGATGTTAAAACGGACCGTATGGGGCCTATCCCCGTGAGAAGAACTGAGAACATCTGCTTGTGTCAGCACCATTAATAATGTAACAAATTCCAGGTTGGTCCCTACCCTCACACCCTCCCTCCTCCCCTCCCCTTCAATCACCTCTCTTTTTATTTATTTATTTATTTTGCATGCAAAGTCGAGACCCGTGGAGGAGCTGGAACATAGAATACATCAGGACATAACAGCAGAGAGGGGGGAAATACCGACAGCAGGGATGAAGGACAAAAATGGAGGGAGACTTGGACAAATAAGGAATGTGTGGGAGGACACATGGGATGGACAAGATAGATACAGAAGCAAACTCTCAGGAAGGAAAAACTGGAAACTTGGAAAGATGTGGGCTTGGGGTGGCCGGGGGGGGGGGGGGTTAACGGGGTAGACAAGATCATGGTTTGGTATGGGAGATGTTCTGAAATGGTGGTGAACAGCTATCTTTCAGACCCGGAGGGAAGAATGGACCATTATTTTTCCTTTCTCTGTTGAACCATTTTTTCCCCTGCTGATGAGGACGTTAAATCTTGAAAGGTTCTCGACAAGGCAGATGTTACTTGATATAAACTTCTGCAAATGCACAATGACCCTTTTCGTTCTGTTTGCAAGGACACACGCCTCGTGAAAGTTATGCATTTTAGTTTGATTTAGTTTGGCCAAACAAGCCCGAAAGGTTGAAAAAAGGTATCCAAAACTGATGCTTAAAATGCATGCTTACATATCATGTCCCTTTAAGAGTTGTTGACTTTGGCATTTTAAAGGAAATAATCTCTTTCAGGCCCAATCAAAAGCCTGCTTTTTTGCTGATGAAACCATTATTTAGAGGCAGAAACATTTCTCCAACAGTGAATCCTTAAAAATGGCGCCTTGCCCCCCTGGAGGGTATTGTTTGTTATTGAGAGAGATCTCTTTCTGGCCATAGATGCAAATAACATGTGAGAGTTGTAAAAAAAAAAAGTTTTGGATTGATCAAAAGCTGTTGGAGGAATCTGTGGATGAATCGTATGGAGGACAATAACATGAGGAGACATCAATGTACCTTCACATGACTTACAAGGATATTAGTAGACAAAAGATGAGCAACAGATCGTGAAAACTTGAGGCCATTACTTGTGAATAACCATGGTGTTTGTTGCTATAATAAATAATACCCACCCTTCACGAGTGTTTGTTGTTAACTGATTTAGCCAAGAGACCAATGAATGCATCTTGGATCGAAGGGAAAGGTGAGCTAATGGGAGTCGAGTCCCAGAAAGCCAATTCTAAATGTAAATCCGAGTCTGGATTCAACACCTTATGACTCCCTTCTCCCTCAATAGCTTGTTAATCTCCACCAGCAAAGGTGGATGGCGGCTATGTTTTCACTCCTGTTTGTCTGTATGTTTATTTGTCTGTAAGCAGGGTATTTTAAAACGTTATGGACAGGTTGGATGTGTGACGAGGTCAAAATTATTCGATTTTGGTGAAGATCTTAATCTGGATACCAGAATTTAAATATTCTAAAGTGATTCTTCACCATTGAAAGATAGGGTCAAAAACGATATATAGCACAATATTTCAAAATGTTATGCACGGATTATGACAAAACGAGGTGGATGAATTGGGTAGGTGACACAAACAAGGCAATTCAATTTTTGCTTAAGGTCTGGATGCAGATCCGTACTATCAGTGGGATACAAAACATAAACTGTTCAGCCTGGCAGAGATACACACACTACGGAGTACCATTCGAGTTTCAGCATGTCATCCTCGTTTGTGCCATAATTTGAATCGATACATGATTGAATTTTCACTCGATCTCCCAAATTATATACAACACTCCACTGAATGTATGACACGTCGTCCACTATAGCGAGGGATGATGAAACCCTATCGTGTATCGGGATGATATTACATCTTCACATCCTGTGTGACATCATGTGGATGATTATAGTGAAAGCAATTTCCTTGCAAATAAAAGTAGTCCATGGACGTCATAAATCTCACCTTGTATTGGTTCCTTAGGAACAGCAGCACTTCAACCACACTTGGTTATGTCATGGTTCGAGCGATAAACCATTACACCACCGAGTCTGGTCAAAGTGGTAACAACACCACCTTCATGAAATAAAATGGCTTTTTTGTGTTTTTATAACCTACCTTTTTCTCTTTTCTCCTGTTATTTATTGTATAATTATTTTATCCTTTTGTTTTATCCAACTTTATGCATTGTTGATTCATTTTTGATTTCCTTCTTTGTATGTCATTGCATTATTCATTTTGTTTATTAAAAAAAAAGAAGAATAATATATATATATATATATATATATATATATATATATACATACATATACATATATATAAACATACATATATATATATATATATATATATATATATATATATATACATACATACATATATATATAATATATATATATATATATACATATATACATATATACACATATATATATATATATATATATATATATATATATATATATATATATATATATATATATATATATATATATATATATATATATATATATATATATATATATATATATATATATATACATATATATATATATATATATATATATATATATATATATATATATATATATATATATATATATATATATATATATATATATATATATATATATATATATATACATATATATATATATATATATATATATATATATATATATATATATATATATATATATATATATATATATTGTCACGGGGCTGGGGGTCGGCCGCGAACCGACCACTCTGACGGAGCCACAAGTCGAGTCGGCCCGACCGATCGCCCGAAATATAGATCGCCGCCCGGATAAGTCTGAGCGACTGGTCCTTGTACAAGAACCGAAATATGCCAATGGGCAGACCACCTGGGGTAGGGTCGATTGCCAATCTTCAATGTACCTAAATACCCACGTGATCCAACTACCGGGGTATTCCACTCTCGACGGAACTCGTACAGAACAAGCCGCTGAGGCGAGCCTGTCCCGTGCGCGATTCCGAGCGGCTTAATCACCGAGAACCGTCGGTCCAAATGTCCCCCTTTTACGGCAAACCAACGGCTTTCTAACTACCAACACACGAAATGCTCAGTCAATGAAAGAATCAACGCGACGAGCTGAAAACATTTCACAATTGGGGTATTTATTAATAATAATGGGGAACTAGGGAAGCACGCAAGAGCAGACCAATTCCGACTATATGAAATACAATGCAAATATTTACAACACACAAAGGACTTCATAATTTCCTACTTATTAGGCGGGCCCATGGACACATGTACGCACACACACACCCACACACACCCAAGAAATGGTGGCTGAGGCCTTTAATAACGAGCTCCAGCTCGGAGGACAGGTGAGCTGAAACCCAGAACCTAACTCGAACCTCTCCACCTCGTGTGTTCTTCAAGTTGTTCGGACCCGGGCTCCAGTGAGAGCGAGCTGGATCCAATCGCCGTGAGCCGCGATCCTTCCCGAGCTCCCGCAAATCCTCCCGCGCTTCTCAACAGGTGCTGGTGAGACGAGGCGCCGATCCTTCCCGTCGATGCGTGCTTCCACGAGGAACAACCTCCAGGAAGAGGCCGACGAGTCGCACCAAGCCGGGAACCAAACGGATAACAAATAGCTCCACAAACCAAGAAGAAGCCACCACTCGCAGCTTGAGTCGAGCAACCGGCTCAACTATCTTCCAAACAAAGCAGCTGTCCAAAAAGTCTCCACCCGAGCCAAGCCAAGGCCGAAGCTCCCTGAACCACCAAAGCAGAAAGCCTTCAAAAAGCCTCCTCCAGAGCCAGGCCACAGCCGAAGCTCACCTAGCCAGCCGAAGCAAAAAGCCTTCAAAAGCCTAACCAGAGTCAAGTCTAACCCGACCAGAGTCAAGCAGGACCCAAAGGTCTGCTGAACAACCACTCTCAAAACAAAGAAAGGATCTCCTCTTATCCTTCTCTGCCCCCTCCCCCATGCCCGGAGTAACTCATCCCCTCGTGCTCCATCCCCCGCTCAACCACGGATGGGAGGGAGTTGTTTACGTCCTGTGATTCAGGATGGGAGGGTCTTCTTCCTCTTCGCAGAAGAGGGGGAGGGACGTCTCCATTGTTCGCTCCCAAACTATTAAATCGATTTCTAAACATTTAAACAATGGAAGGTGAGCTATCTAGGGAACAAGCACTTTTCGACATAGCTGACTAAAGGAACCTGTATGTTGTGTGCAATCGAATTCCAAATTCGTAACAATATATATATATATATATATATATATATATATATATATATATATATATATATATATATATATATATATATATATATATATATATATATATATATATATATATATATATATATATATATATATATATATATACAGGGTGTCCCAAAAGTCACCAAGGGATTTAGAAATTAAATAACATTTCTGTTTTTAAATAATTTGTTTTTCTTTTCTTTTCAGAATTTAGATTAACATTTGGAAATTACCCATGGAAAAATTCACAACTAAACAAAGAACCAAAATCGTGAAATTTTATTTTAAATTTCATCAATCAATTGTTCACACCCAAAGAGCATGGACACTGAATAATTTCGCGAAATTCAAATCATGTTCTCCTGATTTGACGCCTCCCGATTATTTTCTTTGGGGTTACCTAAAGGAGTGTGAAAACATCCATAAGCCCCATACAATTCAGCATCTCAAGGACAACATCTGTGCATAAATTCGAGGGCTGCAGCCAAAGTTATTGTCCGCTGTTATGGAAAATGCTGTCTCTGCGAAACCGAAAATGGAGGACATCTAACCTGCATCATCTTTCATAAATAAAGCAAATTCATCTCCATTTTGTAAATTTTATTTTGGTATTAAAATAATAATAATAAATTATTGAAAAACAGAAATGTTATTTTAATTTCTAAATCCCTTGGTGACTTTTGGGACACCCTGTATTTTTATTTATCATAAAGAAAGACCCACCCACATTTCTCACCTGTGAATGGAGGGAATAACCAATCATTTATTTATAGAATCCCATACCTGCCAACCCTACCGATTTGCGCGGTAGCCTACCGAATTTCTATACCTCCCAATGCATACCGATTTTATTAGTCAGACAAACCGCATTTGGAAATTATTATTGGAAAAAAAAAATAGTTGTGTTTTTTCAGTTTTGCGTTCGTTTCTCACTGCCAAGATCGTATTACACGCGGCTGCTTCCACATTCTACACAACTCGTGCCTGACCTTGATTTCTTATCTCGTCAGCGATTGGTTATTGCTTCCAAACTAAGCATGACCAATCAAATGGGACGACGGGAAACAGCGGGCATTCATTTCCAGACAACGTGCCATTGACATTTTACATTCATGATCAAAGACTGCAGTTAACAGAGAGGACTCATCGCCTCAGTGCACGACAACAATGCAAACCCTAGATGAAAAAAAAAACACCCCCACGCTGGGTCAACAAGTTTCAGCCAAGTTGGACAATAGAGTTCAAGTCTATCAAGGCTTTGCGTAAGGGAGACGGACATGCCTTCTGTGATATGTGTCGATCAGACTTCTCCATCAGTAATGGAGGATACGACTTGAGTCGCCACATCAGCACGGGGAAACACATGAGCAACTCCCGCACGATGGCAACCACATCAAAAATAGCCTTCCAGCCAGTGCGAGAGATGCCGACGTCAATCAACGCCGAGGTTTTATTTCAAGGACTGTTGATGGAGCACAATTTGCCTCTGGCCCTAAATGACCATTTCTCCAAGCTGGTCCCACGGATGTTCCCCGACAGCGAGATCGCGCGTCAGTACGCATGTGGTCGTACCAAGGCGACTCATTACGTGCACCATTGCGGGTCAGTCAGTTGATCGCATCAAACAAAATGTCGGCCGGAATGATCTGATGTTTCCCCTGGCAACGGATGGAAGCAGTGATGATGAGGACAGGTTTTTCCCAGTCTTGATCACCCATGAAGATCAGATAACGGGCCTAATCACAACATTTCTCGACATGCCAGTAGTCAATTCCACGACTGGTGAGAATATTGCCACGGCATTAAAGGACTCTCTACGAAAGTGTGACTTAAGCCTGAAACAATGCATTGCTTTCTCGTCGGACAATGCCTCAGTAATGATTGGTCGACATCGTGGCATCATGGGGTACCTCCAAAAAGACACAAACACAGACATATACCTGATGGGCTGTCCGTGTCACTTAAGCGCCCTGGCAGCCAAGGCAGGTGGAAAGGCTCTGAAGGGTTTTGATCCTGAGGACTTTGTCATAGATTTGTACTACCACTTTGACAAGAGTGCGAAAAGGAAACATCTGCTCCGAGACATGCTAGTATTCTGTGATGTGACTGTACGGTGGCTGAGTTACGTCACACACCGGTCTGTCTAAACGTCTCAACTCTAAACGTCTCAACTCGGTGGCTGAGTCTCCACAAGTGCCTGGAAAGAAGCCTGAATCTCTGGGATGGCCTGCGGTCTTACTTCTTGACACACTTTGACGACGATGATGATGCACCTCTACAAGGGAAGGAACTGCAGAAGCAGAAAAGGTCATCCAAGACTTGAGGTGGGCCTAGAGAGCAGAGGCTGGTCAGACTCTTCAAAGATCCAACTGCACAGCTTTACATCCACTTCCTGCATGCTGTCCTGCCCAACTTTGATGGCTTTAACACGCTTCTGCAGACCGAGGCTCCTATGATCCACCGCCTGTACCCCTCAATGGTGAAGCTCTACAGAAGCATCCTGTCCTGTCTGGTCCTGCCCTCTGTCATCCAGGGTGAGGAGGACGTTTTGAATGTGGACGTCACTGAACAGGACAACCAGAGGTCGAACAGGGAGCTATTTGTTGGTTTCCAGGCAATGCAGCTCATTGTGAAGAACGCCCTAGAGGGGACCAGTGGAGTGACGAAATTTAGAGCAGAGGTCCGAATGTTCTACGTTGGTTCCCTGACCTACATGATGGACAAATTCCCATTCCAGGACCCTTTGATCAGGAATGCGGTCATCGTGGACCCAGCTTCCTCCACGACAGCTTCCATGCAGAGCCTACTTGCACTGGTTGAACAGCTCCCTGCATCTGTTGTCCCAGAAGAGAACAGAGATGCGCTGTGCAGAGAGTTCTGCACATATCAGTCAGATGTCACCCTGCCAGCATATGACCCAGATGAGAGGGTGGATGTGTTTTGGGCAGACATGGAGAAGATGACGGACCCTGCCACTGGCACCAGCCAGCCCGTTTACCCATCGCTCTGTAGACTGGCCAAACACGTCCTGCTGATCCCTCACAGTAACGCCTACTGAGAGTCCCTTTTCAGCATGGTCAAAAAAATGACAACTGATCAGAGGAGCACGTTGGGACGCGGCAAGGAAGGTCACGCCAAGTCAAGCGTGTACGAGGACAGCCATGGCGTCAGAAACACTCTGTGTGGTTTGATGGCAGGGAAGATCAACATCTTCAAGCCGGATGGAGTCAGCTGCTTCTCGTGGAAGCCAGATGCCGACCTTCTTAAGAAGGCCAAATCTGCCACCTACCAGGCTCTGAATCGCTAAATGTGCATCTTAACTGTTCAAACCTGAAAACTGTAAATATGTTATGAAATCAGAGTGGCCAGTCATTTCATTCATAAAGATGTATCAGTGAGTTTATGTAAACTCTTGTGTACACGTATGGGCACAAACATGTGGAGCTTGGACAGTCAAGAATTTATGTAAACGTGACTGATGATCATGATGTCTTAGAAAAATAAAGACTGGTGAGTAGATCAACCATGTTAAGTTTTCTCTTTTTAACTCTAAAAATATGTTGATATATTTCAGCTTACTGTGGTCTCAAAATGCAGGAGATTGCACCATTTTGCTTCATTTTTTTTAAAAATTTCCGGGAGGGGGGGAATGCCCCGGACCCCCCTAGGGACGCGTGCGACACCAGCCTCCCGCTTTTCCTTAAAAAAAAGGTTGGCAGGTATGGAATTCTAGCCACCTGGGTTTGGTTGATCAGGTTAGAGCTGATTTGGCTATTCCCTCCATTCAAAGGTGAGAGATGTGGGTGGGTCTTTCTTTATGATAAATATGTATATATCTATATATATGTATATATTGTTCCGAATTTCGTGCCCATCAGCGTGCGAACGACCACGTTTCACCAAGAGCAGCCAGTTCGCCCCCACCGAACGGACAATCCAGTCGTGACTTCCTGCAATGGCATCAGAAAAACCAGTCACGGATGGGTTTTCAATCCTACCACAACCTTGTCCGTACCCTACCCGCGCTACAGGGTCCGCGCTAAATCTTCGATTTACCTAATTATTCACGCAGGTAGGTTACCGACAGGTTGTACCTCAACGGGACCGCTTGGAAACGAGCCGCTTAAGCAGCCCACTTCCTTTTGGGATAACCGAGCGGGGTAATATCGCGCAGTCCCGTTGGACCCGATCACTTTACCGGCTATTTAAAAACCAACTAACATTCCGCAATACAAGATGGCATTTCAATGGGGGCATGGACGCAACGAACAGGTTTACATTTAAACGAGCACATTTGTTTACTCTACGTATGCAGGAACCATCATGCAGTCCTTCAAAATCACCAACATGCACGTACACAGAACAAGCAATGGATGCGGCACGGAACGTGGGCAAGACGAAGCGCTACAACCGTCTATAAGTAATTATTAATGTACAGTCACTTACACAGTTTTACTTACGGGACTCGGCGCCACAACATTCATTCGAAAGAAAAGCAGGAAAAAGACCCCATCAAAGGCAATGGGGTCAGACTGGACCTTTTGGGTCTTTATGGTGTGGGACTTGGCAGACCGAACGAGTCCCACGAGACCGTTGCAGGTTACCTGCACCCTCGTGGTGTCTGGCTTGGGCGACCCGCGACATCCCATCCCCACAGCAGCGAGCGTAGCCGCGGTCGAGCTCAGGCCTTCCGTGTGGCAGGCGAGCTCTCTCCGGCTCTCTCCACACGAACGTGCTTGGGCGACCCGCGATGCTCCTTCCCCACGGCAGCTAGCATAGCCGCGGTCGAGCTCGGGCGTTGCCAAGCGGCCGGGTGATTCGGTCTCAGTCGGCAACTCGTTTGAGATGAACGAACGGGTCTTTGCTCTCTTAGAGTTGATGCTCTGTAAGAACCCGTCCGTCCATCAGTGATGCTCGAACTGCGCCGAAGCCTGATCACCTCGGACTGCCTGTCGCTGGCTGGCGAGCTCTCTCCGGCTCTCTCCACACGAACGCGTGGTTCCGCGCGACACAGCAGGCAAGGCCGCACCTCCAGCTCGCATCTCCTTGGCGACGCCCGGACTCTCCACCGACTGCAAGCTCCAAGCTCCCGACTCCGCCACGAGCCCAGACTTCCACGCAGCTCCTTGGCTTCTGGCTTCCTCCCGACTCCCCGACCTCTCCAGACTGACTCAGACCGACCGATCAACTCGACTCGACCCAACTAGAACGCGAGCTTGGCGCTCTGCTTGTCCTTTTATAGGGCTGGTGAGACGCGGTTTGGCCTCCGATCCTCGACCTCTGACCTCTGACCTGTGACCTCTGCGCGGAAAGCGGACGTGCGCGAGATCACCAAGCTTGATCCGACGAGGAAACGTCCCGTGTTGGGCTGCAGCGTCACCGCTCGATGCGGACTCGCCGCGGCTGGCGCAAAGATGGCGTCGTTTCGGAGACAAAGGTGAGGCGATGTTTGTGGTGTGGAGATGTTGACGGTTGCTGGCGAAGTGGTGAGGATGGCGTGGTTTGGTGAGAGGCAGGTGTGGTTGTGGTGGTGGAAGGCGGTTGGTCTGAAGCGGTTGTTGAGAGCGATGTTGGTGGTGGTGGTTGTTGTAAAGCGGTTGTTGAGAAAGATGTTGGTGGTGGACGTGGTTGGTCCAAAATAACGACAGTAAAGAATAACGGCTAACTCAAAGATCACAGCCTGGTTAACATGAATAGTTCCCTTTAAACAACGGTGGGGAAATCTATCTGGACACGAACTTATCGGCCTAACTGATCGAGGGACCTTTATGGTGTTCTGTCTATTTCCACAGCCGTAACAATATATATATATATATATTTATATATATATATATATATATATATATATATATATATATATATATATATATATATATATATATGTAGATATATATATTCAGCTTTTCTACGTCACCGATCTTTAATATCAGTCACTGAGTCAGTGAGTGAGTGAGTCCATGGAAGAAAGACCTTTATATATTAGATATATAAAATCGATCGATCGATAAATATACTGTACATATTTTTTATAATAAATATATTTTCTTAAAAAAAAATTTTTCTGATGCAATTCATGCATGGCAATTCGACATACTGTTGCGAAAAGTGGAATTGGGCTTGCAGGATGGCCTCGACTGTGTCGGTGTGGTGACCCATCCAGGATTGTGCCTCATCGCCCAGGAGACTGCTTCGGCAGCACCGACGTTCTGTGCAGAGTCTGGTCCAAATGGATGGATGGCCGACAGCACTAGCGTTACCTACACTCGTCTCTCAGCTGTTTCATCTGGGTTTGAATCCTGACGCAGCTACAATGAAACTACCATTCTGGTGTTTCCATCCAGGGTGATTCATCAATGTGTGTGCCATCCCTCAGATAGGCGTTGAACTGGGTGTCCTGTCTGCCGACATTAGTTGGTGGGCATTAAAGACACTACAGTGTCCTTTGCAAAGAGGAGATGAGTTATGAACCATGAACCAATTACAAATTCCTCCCTGACCTTAGTCAAACGTCAGGCCTGGCCAGTCGATTCATGAAAGACTTGAGCTGAGCTTCCCTCTGGCCACAAGAACGTGGGAATAATTGCGGCTGTTAAGAAGAAGACAAACTTGTGATATGTGGAACAGAATAAAATTTTGTCAGGGAACTCGTATTGACCCAGGTCAAAAAACCAGTAAAGACCAGTAGCTTACTGGTCAACTGGTACCAGTTGAAAACCAGTAGCCAACTGGTACCAGTAAAGCCAGTTGGTTTCTTTCTGGTTTTAATATGGAAATTGGAATAGAGTGATATATTACCAGTTGAAATACAATTGTATTTAACTAACTGGTATCAACTGGGACCAGTACATTGTAACTGGTATCAACTGGAACCAGTAAGACTTTAACTGGTACAAATATGAGCTACTGGTTTTTTCAACTGGGAAATTGGAATTCTGACTGAATTTAACTGGTACCAGTTGAAACCAATAGAGACCAGTTAAAGACCAATTAGAACCAATAGAGACCAGTTGAAAATGTGTACTGGTTTTAACTGGTTTTTCGACCTGGGGAGACAAGTAAACATGGAAAACGTTATTTCTCTTGGTTATCACAGAATAAACCTGTACGAGTACACAGGGTGAGCGACACGACTACCTTACTTTGTGAATTGAAGTATTTTACTTCCTTTACTAAATAGACTTTTATCCAGTGGAATTTAAGTAGCCCTCCTATCTCACTCCATTATATCATTTAACATCCTATCCGTCCCTTCCTGACGATGAAACAACATTCCTTGATTATACAGCTTTCATCATTCCTTTTTGAACTGTTTTTTTTGTTCACTTTGAAGCCCAGTTTTTTGTTCTCCCTTTTCTACATATCCATTTACCCTGACCACTACTTGGTCTGTTTTCTAAAGTTGAACATGCGTACCTTCCATGAAAGTTACTCTCATCATAAGTTTGCATTTAAAGCTACGGAAACATTCATTGAAGTCGATCATCCTCATTCGTTACATCGTTACGAGAATCTCAAAGAATGAGGTGCAACATTCGGCTTAATGCACTTCAAAAAAAAAAAAACTTGACCGGAGTATATTATTGTTCATCGTCCCAATTACATTACATTCTTCGATAACATCATGCATTTGAAGAGCGTTTGCAAGGGTTAAAAGCTTTCATCCTTTGCCTAATGCTGCTGTTACATCTTGTAGATGTAACAGCTGAGCGTAGGAAATCCCACCTGAACTCCTTCATCCCTGAAGTGTACATCTCTTCAGCTGTGCCATTATTAGACTGACATGAAAGTGAAGTTGTGTTGCTATTTAAGAGACAGATATTGCTAAAGGAATACTTAATTTGTTTCTCTCTGCATAAATGTTTGTGTCACTTGATATGTTTGTCTTGTCTGTCTTTCATGGTGTCTCCTTCTCTCTCTCTCTCCTCTCTCTCTCTCCCTCTGCCATGCAGAATCATTAATTGCCAGCAGAAAAACGACGAGTCGTCAGCAGGCCCCGAGGGATATTTCTCAATTCGGGCCTTCTTGGCGGCTTTTTTCTTGGAAATATTCTCGCTCAGTTGTCAAGCTCCGCATCTGTTTCAAACCTGTGAATGGGGAAGATATGCCCACAGGTATGGCCAGAGCAAACAGAACCGTCGCCCTTTGGAATTGAAATACCAATGCGATCAAGAAACATGGTGTGTAAATGGATTTGCGAAGCGACGAATAATTGGCTAACAGGCAATCTTCCACATCGATGGTGACACATTCCTTCAGACCAACATTTGATGCAATTTGCTTGCAAACTCGAATCACGAGTGGTTGACTACATTAGATGAACTTGATCAAAATTGATGAACATTTGGCATTCTCGGATCGATGATTGCACAAAACAAATTAAATCACTTGTTCAACTATAGATTGTCCAACTGTTGCTCCACTCATGGTGTCTACACCGGAAGAGACGCGTGATTGTACATGTACCAACAGCAGAAGGTTAGGTAAGAGGCAGACGTAAGATGGACGTACAAACAACGGCAGCAAGATAAATAATAAAATGATGGTAGGTATACGTGGGGAAAGGGTAGGGGGCTCAGTTTTCCATTTTCCCAGTTTCTCTCCACCCTGCACTTACCATAATAATTTTCAGCATTTTCTTTCACATCATACTTTAAGTCAACTAATATAGATTCATTTCAAAATTACTTTGTGATGTTTACTTTTTCCCCAGGGATTATGGACACTCATCTCCAATGATCGTGCAACACCTAAACTGCTGGGCATGTCTTTTGCAAAAGTTTTTGGGACACAAGGACCCTCAGACTCCTTTTCAAAATACAGGATTCACCACCACCACATGGGAGCCAAGGTGAGATGGTGGAGAACCTTTGCCTTGAAGGACTGAAAGGAATAATGAGGTCCCAGAAGGTGGACAAGGTGGTTTGATGATGAACATGACTGTGGGGCTGGATACGGAGAGATGGTACGCAAAGAGAAAGCAGGAGGTACCAAACTCAACGATCGATGATAGACGACTCAAGAATCCAAATCGCTTGGAACAAGGAAAAGGTGAGCTTGAGGTCTCAACACACTTCCAGGAGAAGCAACAACGAATCGGAGTGATATGGAGTACAGTCAGAGCCAAATGCTCCAGAACTCTGTATATACAGGGTGTTTCAAAAAAGTGGACAATTTGAACGTTTTATTGCAGAACAATTAGAAAAGGTAGCAAGTTCAGTGATACATTGATGGAAAGCATACACCATGCTATTTTCAAATCACTCATGATACTGCTTGTAATTGACATTTTTAATGTGTGCTCTGCCTGTTCCCAGCATACCCCATCTGGCATTCAATGCACAGAAGCAAGTAGACTTGGGGCCCTTGAGAGGTATCTCAGACACCTCCTCAAGAGGCTCAGTACCCCAGAAGATGTTGTTGTGATTATTAATAACTCCATTCAAATGGAAGTGTGCTGCACTGAACCACAAGGAGTTGATCCAATTTGGGTACCTTTCTATTCAGTCTCAATCACACATTGTTACTCGGCTTTCCATGTTATTGAGAGTTAGTTTATGCCTTAGATATGATGTAGGGGTAGAGCTTGAGTTCAGAAATGAGAATTCGCCACACAGATGAGGCTGAGATCACCAGTTCTCGGGAATGCCAACGGTTGGATTTCTTCGGACTTTCGAGAGCAGAATCTCTCACAAGATCAATGTTCCCTTGGTCCTTTCAACACTGGGGGGGGGGGGGGGGCACTGTTGCCTTAATTTTGATTTTTCACGCTTCCATGTGCTAGGAAGTGCTCCTCAACCACTGAATGCTCCCATTGGAAGGTCCGTTATGGGTGTGAACATTGCAATACTAACAGTATCATCGGTGCACCTGCACATAAGATTTTGTCTCAAACCACAAAGTCGTGATTCACTTTTCGTTCCACTGTGAACAATATAGTTGATGTAGGGTCCCACTGACTACTTGTAAGAAATAACATACCACTACCACCACAACCTGCAAGAGAGAAGAGTATAGCATTAGAAAAGACTCTCAGGCTGCTCAAATAGTCCACTTTTTTGACACACCCTGAGCAGATGGAGGCATTCAGAGGTACCAATCAAGCATGTCTTTGACCGCTGTTTTCTTTCTGGTCTTGCACACTCTGCTATTTCCGTGCTTTGTCCCCCCCCCCCCCAGGTATCTGCAGGGTGCACATGGTCCACCATCAACCCCCTTCTGGAGAAAGTGCAGAATCACTGCTCACCTCCACTCATTCGTTCCTCTTTTTTTTCCCCCACCTGTGGAATCAACTTCCACATTCTCTTCAATCCCATCCTTTCCTCCATGTCTTCAAGACAGCTGTTCACCATCATCTCAGATCATCCCCCATCCACACCCATGATATTTTCTACTTCCTTCCTGAGAGTTTTCTTTTGTATCCATTTTGTCCACCCCATACATCCTCCTCTACCCCTCATTTCCCCCATACTCATTTATCCATGTCTCACTCGAGTGTCCCTCATCCGTGCTGTCGGTGTGTTCCCACCCGCTCTTTCTGCTGTTGCGTTCTGACACGTTCTCTGTTTTAGCTCCTCCTCCAAACAGAGGCTTCTCGGTTTTATATACAAAAAAGTATCTTTAAGATCTTATGTACTCTCATGAAGTTTGTTTTTGGAATCCAATTTGTAGATATGTTCAGGTCCAAATACAATCATTGCTTTTACTATTTTAAAGATAGGAGCAGTATCGATTCTGTTCAGAAAAGAAAAAAAAAATGTTTACAGTGTCTAACCAAAATGACACACATCGAGTTTGAGTTCCTGTCGATTGTGTTGTCTAATTTGTCTCTCAAGGCATCACTGCAATTATTTCACGTGTCATTATATTGTTGTAGGCATTGCCACCAGGTGGTGCCCATCTCCTCAGGATATAGTCAGGGCAAATATTTTGAATTTTACATGGGTACCGACCAAATTATTTTCGACTCGTACTGTGGGATGCTAAACGTCCACAAGCAAGTGCAAACAAGATGGTTGACCCAGCTTAACATCCCTTCTGAAAGAGCAGCATACTCGAGGATGCAGCGCTTGGCCTGAGAAGCAATTCACTGACGGCAACATGTTCTCGTTCAAAGACCAGACCGGTGTGTGACGTAACAGGCAGAGATCCCAGAAGGGCAAGATACCCCTCGTGTTGTCAGAGTGCCTGTTTTGTGTAAATGAGGTTGGAAATTGGGATAAGCTACACCAGTGGGGTAATTCCGAGGAAGCAGCTTGATTGGTATTTTTAGGATTCATCCTTCACAAGTCAGAACAGAAGAAATAGAAATCTGTATGGTTATTACCCTACTACACATGAGGCTATTTTAGGCTGACAAAGTGCTGAATGGAGTGTGGGTTTTGGGGATCTCATCAGCACTCGACACTGGTAGTGTCTCTACGCTGGTGGTTGTCAATTCAAGCAGACTTTCTTAAATTTAGAAACGACCAAAAATTTATATTAATCTTCAAAATCGGTTCGTCTGTTCAGTGTTCCTGTCTGAGCACATGGCTCATGGTGCTGGATTGCTGGCAATCCCACAAGGGCCAAATCTCAAATCCCATGTTGCCTTTTAAAATGTTTCCATTTTCTCGCAATGTTCTTGTCATTCACATACAAGTTCTCCGAGACTCTGACATTTCCGCATGCTTTTGTCTGATATGCAGACCTGCCTGCCTGTCCTTCTCTCTCAACTTCTCTTAATGGTTCCAATTAGCAGACCGTCTGCAAGAGACAGGGTTTGGTTGTGCGTGCGTCTGCATTTGGTTGTGTGTGTGTGTGTGTGTGTGTGTGTGTGTGTGTGTGTGTGTGTGTGTGTGTGTGTGTGTGTGTGTGTGTGTGTGTGTGTGTTGATTTGGTTGTGTGTGTGTTTGTCTGCATTTGGTTGTGTATGTTTGTCTGCATTTGGTTGTGTGTGTGCATCTGTGTTTGTGTGTGTGTGTTGATTTGGTTGTGTGTGTGTTTGTCTGCATTTGGTTGTGTATGTTTGTCTGCATTTGGTTGTGTGTGTGCATCTGTGTTTGTGTGTGTGTGTGTGCGTCGGTGTGTGTGCGTGTGTGTGTGTGTGTGTGTGTGTGTGTGTGTGTGTGTGTGTGTGTGTGTGTTAAACTTTTTTCCCATTTGAACTTTTGTAATTAAATTTTAAACAAACCTTCATTATGAGAATATGGAGGAATAATTAATAATTGGGTCAATGTGTCAAAGGTCAAGGTCACAAAATCGTCAATTTTCATTAGATTGACAATATTTGAACAGAATTTGAATATCGGGTCACTGAACTGGGTCACCATTGCTATAAGCCTATTGTTTTTGAGGTCCAAAGGTCAGGGTTGTCGCAACTGATTTTGCAAGTACTGGTCTATGACCGATTGTTAACGAAAAAAAAAATATTTTTTTTTGATAAGTATATCGATCGCTTCTGTTTGTCTGTCCGTTCACCTTTAATTGCCTAGAGGTCACAATTTTAAACCAAACTTCACAAAACTACAACAAATGGTGGAGTTGACGGTCCAACAATTGTATTTAATGAGGTCAAAAGGTCAAAAGATCATCTTAGGCCAAAGGGCAACTTTTTCAGATTTCTAAAATCCTCAGTTTTCATCCGATTGACTTGAAATTTGAAGAGGTTTTGCATTTCAGCTCACTGAATACAGCCAATTATTGAGGTCAGCATATGCCAAAAGGTCAACATAGGTCAACACAGATGTTGTTTTCTGGCTCTTCAATTCTGGGATTCTGCTACCTTGGTCCAATACATCCAGACTCATTTTTCATATTTTGATTTATATTGGGCCTCGGTTCAGTTTTTAACTGGTCAAAGGTGAAGCACTAAATTAACACATTTTGCCTTGCCATTCCCTTGTATTTTATTCGATAAAGATGAAATTTGGCAAGAAGGTGTTTTGAAATAGCCCAGATATAGATCTGTACAAAATTTGGATTAGTGTTGTTTTTGGGATTACACAGGGGGTTAAACATCAAGAGCCACAAAACTATATGCAGCATTGTGAATGCCATAAATTCATGATGCATGGTTATTCGGTTATTTTGATGTCCGAGGTGAAGTCGATGACCTTTGATCAAACCGAATGTTACCATATGTAATGATTCATCAAATGTTGTTTGAAAAAATGAATGTTGTTATTATTCAAAGTTAGACTTCCACTGGTATTCCATGAAAGTTGTTAATTTAGATTGTTAAATGTAATTCCTGTTAAAATGTTGAACTCGGTGGTGCAGTGTGGATCCATGCTGTCGGACTGTGTTTTTTTTTTTCTGACGCCATCTTAGAATTCCGGGAAGCATGGTTCGGGCACTCGTCTGTTCTGGATGTCCAGAGGCGAGCTATATGTATGAACCTTGATGGTGATGTGTGTTTAAAAACGCAGTAAATTATCATCCTGGTGAGTGTTTGGAATGTTTCATGCGGAGTCCATTTCATTAGTTGATTTGATAAATTCAGATTACTCATTTAAGATAATCATATCAATTAATCAAACGTGTGTAATTATGAGAGTCACTCATGGACTTCTATATTATTTTTGTAGGCAACCTATCCACTGCTTTCTCTTCTTCTCTCAGTTTCCACACAAATAAATTCGCTGTGCATTGACGACGTGTTCCCATCTATTTAATTGAACCAACAGTTTAAATATAGATTTTAGCATGCCAAGCCTTTCTTTTTAAACAGATACAGACAAGACCTGTCACATGCCCAAGAGATAGAATAGCAAGTAGTTATCGGTCCTGCATCTTCCTTTAAATTTTACAGGCATCAATGATCAAAATTGGTCACCAAACTGAAGGTTTTGGTCTGCCAATTTTTATACTTGAACCAATCCAGACAAGACTAGTCACAAAAATACCTTGACAGACAAAAGCAGGTAAGGATTGGTTCAGTGTCTTCCTTTTGATAGCATATGTGTCATAGGATTGGAGAGGGGACATGTCTGAGATTATAGTTTATTTTTACCCTCGCCAGAGGAGAGGGTATTGCATCTGAGTGCATTTGTTACTAAAGAAATCTAAAGATTTCGTAAGTATATTGATGACTTCCGTCCTCTGTTTGTGTGTTTGTTTGTGTGTGTGTGTGTGTTTGTTTGTTTGTAGGCATGATAACTTGAGAACGGAAGGAGCAACCAATGTCAAATTACACCACGTGATTCAGGAGGGTGATGGCAAGCACTGATTAGATTTTGGTCAAAATCGGTCAAAGGTCAAGGTCACAGTGAGGTCAAACATTTGATTTTTGAGGGTTTTGTACAGAATCATCTTTTTTGTACTGTTTTGTACAGTTTTGTACAGTAGAAGCTTCTGGTTTGCGTCGCTACCTTCTCAAGAGACAGCTTTTATTAGACAAGGTTAGAGGTCAAGTTGACGATTTCGTAAGTACCAGTCTATAACTGCTTGTTTGTTTGTCTGTCTGTCTGTCTGTACAGAACTTTCGTGTTTTTCTCCGCAACCGCTTGTCAGGTCAAGACCAAATTTTCAGCACAGGAGCGGCTACTCATGTAGAAGCTTTTATTGATAATTATGTTATAGGTCACGTGGTGTGGCAGCCATGTTGGAAAACGGAAAAACTTTGGACCTCTGTCATCAAGGGATAAATTGGTCCACAGGAAAAAAAAATTGGTGATGTCATCATTCACATGATTCAGCTGCCATATTGTTTAAAAATAAAAATAAAAAAACCTTCAAAAATCTTCCCTGAAGTGACTGAACAGATCAAGGCGAAACTTTACATGTAAGCCCACCTATACATGAGGAAAAAAAAGGTTCACACAAATTATGTCATAGGTCACATGGTTTGGCACCCATATTAGATTTACCCGAAAACCAATAAAAATCTTCTCCAGAACGGCTGGACAGATCGAGGGGAAACTTCACACAAATGTTCCCCAAGCCTTGCATGTACAAGTTTGTTGAGGAAGAATTGATAGATCGCATGGTTTGGCAGTCATTTTGGATTGAAGAAATATATTAAATAATGTTTTCTCTGGAACTGCTTAATCAATCCACATGAACCTTCACAATTATGATCTAGTAGTAATGGGGAATGCACGTTTTCAATTTCAACTTGATCGGACACATGTTCTGGCAGACATAATTATTTAATTTTTGATATGGGTTCTGTTAATTTTTTTGATATATATATATATATATATATATATATATATATATATATATATATATATATATATATATTTTTTTTGAATAAGACTCACTTGGCTGTGCCTGGATGGGTTTGGGGGTAGAGCAGTCGCAGCTGAAATGCGAATCCTATCCATGTTCCTCTTGTTGACTTCATCTTTACTTTTTACTTGTTTGGGTTCCTTCTGATTACTCCAATGCAAGACTGTACTGATTTGGTCTTCCGTTTGATTTGAATTGAATTAATTTTAATCCCATTCTAAATTCAAATGAATAATAATAAACGTCATGGGTCAGGGTCAGGTGTCCAATGAAAGCAGGATGCCTCGGTTCCCGGTTATCACTGCCAGCAGTTATAAAGTGGCAGTTCCAGTTATGTCATATTAATTACGTAACACATCAGTACACAAAATACGAGAAAAAAACAACACAAACACCACACATAAGTCCTGGTGAGGGTCTGCAATCACCGATTGCTCTTTTTCTTGCTTATTTTTTTTGAAAATTTTCTTTCATGAAAACATCACAAGTTAAGTAGTTTTGATTCACACGAGTTGGACTTCCCACCTTTATCTCAGGTGTGAAGTCCACCTTTTACCTTTGTTACTATTTTTTGTACACATAGTCAAGGCTTGTGGAAGAGATACCAATAGTTCACTGAACGGATCAGGATATAAAAGGACAAAAAGAACAGTAGAGAGAGAGAGGGTGGGGGGGGAGGAGACACCAACAGCAGAATTGAAGGCTAAGCGAGAGGCAGAATTGGATAAACCATGTGTGTAGGGAGGAATGAGGGGTAGGAAAGGATGCATTGGGTGGACAAGATGGATAGAGAAGGAATCTATAAGTTGGGAAAACTGGAAATTTGGAAGGAGGGGAGATTGGGGTTGGTTGGGGGGGGTTAATGAGGGTAGAAAAGATCATGGTTTGGATGGAGGATGATCTTAGATGATGGTAAACAGCTGTCTTGAAAAGCTGGAGAGAAGAATGGCATTGAATGGAAGGTGGAAATTGGTTTCACAGGTGGGGAAAAAAGAAGGAATGAATGAGTGGAGATGAGTAGTGATCCTGGGTTAAGGTAGTTTCACCAGAAGAGGGTTGATGGTGGACTGTGTGTACCTTCAGAAACCTGGGGGGACGGGGGGGGAGGGGGTAGGGAGAAGGCACGGAAAGAGCAGCTGGTGCAAGACCAGAAAGGAGATGGTATAAGACAGAGATCACCGACCTGTCTGTGATGGCAAAGTTATACTCATTGATATTCCAATAATCTTGAAGGCATTTGTTTCCACAGCATCAAGCTGAGCAAGATGTGAGATAGGGGAGAGCAGTGTTTCATCAAGCTGCAGATGAAGGCCTTGTCGGTGGATAGGAGTTCAGGTGTGCCAAGGAAGGACTTTGTATGATGGAGGATACTGATCTGGTGACTGGCTTTGGAGGCCAACTTTGAAATGTGGTTTTCCCAAAAAGATCATGGCTGATAGTGAGCCCAAAGTTTGAATGACTGCACTTCCTCAATAGGATTATTAAGAAAGTAGATAGGAAGGTTTGCCAGACGGTTCTTTCAGAGAGATAGTGAGAATGTGAGATTTGTCAGGATTGAAAGACATATTCCAAGTGTTTGACCAGCTTGTGATTTTGTCAAGGTCTGAAGGGAGGGAAGAGGCTGCTGCCTGCCTGACTGAATGAGGAGGAATGTTTTTTGATATGTTCAGGAGTCTTTTTTATTACTAACCATTCATTCATGGTATCTATTGTATAAAGTAATAAATATCAACAGTAATTTGTAAATTTTGCGACACAAGTACTTTTTAATTTCATTTTAGTTAACATTTTTCATGGATTTGATGTAAAGATTGCAAAATACAATTTGTATTGAGATAGGCAAGTCTGCTTAACAAAGTGTACATGTTGTGCAATTCCCTCCACGATTATGAGATCACTGTTAAAATAATAAAATACAATTGTCTGCATGTGGTTCCAGAAAATAATATCCGATTGAACGGGTTCGCCTGGATATGGTTTGGCTGTCACAATTATTCCAAACACATTGTAAAGATGTAAATGAGTAAAGCTATACCGAAACACTACCAGTGATCAAACAATACTCAATCCCGTTTATCCACAACTTCTTGGAATACAAGCAGGATATCAAATGGCAGGAGGGATTAATGGAGGGACCTCTTGCTGTGGCTTGATACAAAGATCCACCAGGAATATATGTTAACTCAGCAGATAAAACTGAATAGCTTCCCCTGGAAAGCTTGATGCTAATTAATTCACCTTTATGGTGGAAACCTGTCTACCCACCACCCAAACTTGAGAACTCCCTTGGGTTATCATTCCATAGTGAAAACAAGAAAAAGAGCAATTTGAGATTGCAAACCCTCGCCAGGACTTCTTTTGAGTGGTGTTTTTTTATAGGATTTCATATTTTTTATAGGATTTTTTATAGGACTTCTTTTTTTAAATAGGATTTCAGGTAAATCCAACATTGCTGCCAAACCATGTGACCTATGATGTCATACGTGTGGCTCTTGTTCCTCATGGGTAGGCGGTCATATGTGTAAAGTTTCGCCTTGATCTTTTCAGCCATTTCAGAGAAGAAGATTTTTGAAGGTTTAAAAATAACAAAAAACAATATGGCTGCCAAATCACAAAACCGATGACATCATCAAAAAAATTATATGGACCATTTTATCCCGAGATGACCCTCAAAAATGTTCATACTGATCGAATGTGGCGTTCTACATATGCAATTATGACGTCATAACGAGGGCACCTATGATGTCATAAAAAGACCACACTCATTCCGCATGAGGAGTACATACTCTTTGTGAAGTTTTAAATGTTTCCTTGGTGCAGTTTCAGAGATACAGAGGTCCAAAGTTTTTCTGTTTTTCCAATATGGCTGCCACACCATATGACTAATGATATCATAATTGTCATTGAAACATTCTACAGTTGTCGCACCAATGGTGAAAATTTCGTCTCAATCCGATAAGCGGTTGCGAAGAAAAACACAAAAGTTCTGTGTGGACAAACAGACAGACAGACAAAGAGACAGACAAACGGACCCAAATGCAATACCCTCTCCGAATCCTTCGGTGAGGGTAAAGATACATTTTATTTGAAACTACCAGAGCCGAACCGTCGCTTCACTGGTGGACCAACGAGTCATCCTGTTTGCCAAATTTACGTGTGCATAGAGTACTTTAACCCCTCCCAGTCCTCACGTACCCCCCTCTCTCTTTCTTCCTGATGTCCCTTCCAGCTAGAAATGTCTCACACATGATGACAGGTTTTGACAGACCTCTCCGTTGTGGGAGAAGGGAGGGTTGGAAGGAAAGGACGACAAATTTACGAGTCCGAAGAGTGCGTTAATCTCAGCATTGCCCAGGTAAAAAAGAAGGTTGTAATACCCTCTGCCACCACCACCATGTGGTTCGACACGGTACACATTCACATGGAGAACTTACGCCCCCCCTCTTAACCACCCATTCCCCCACATGAAGCTAAGGCCACAAAGCCTATGTTACCCTCCCCCCCCCCACACACACTCAAAGTTGTATTTGGAGAGAGAGAGAGAGAGAGAGAGAGAGAGAGAGAGAGAGAGAGAGAGAGAGAGAGAGAGAGAGAGTGAGAGAGTGAGAGAGTGAGAGAGTGAGAGAGTGAGAGACAGACAGAGACAGAGACAGAGACAGAGACAGAGACAGAGACAGAGACAGAGACAGAGACAGAGACAGAGAGAGATAGAGAGATAGAGAGATAGAGAGATAGAGAGATAGAGAGATAGAGAGATAGAGAGATAGAGAGAAGAGACAGAGACAGAGACAGAGACAGAGACACAGAGACAGAGAGAGAGAGAGAGAGAGAGAGAGAGAGAGAGAGAGAGAGAGAGAGAGAGAGAGAGAGAGAGAGAGGAGAGAGAGAGAGGAGAGAGAGAGAGAGAGAGAGAGAGAGAGAGAGAGAGAGAGAGAGAGAGAGAGAGAGAGAGAGAGACAATGGCGTTTTATGTATTATATATAGATTTCTTTGATGATCAAAAAGTACATCTTCATTTTAACACACATGCTTCATCCTCTCTTCCCACAACCAGGTGTGTTTCTGATTGAAGCAAATACTCAATTATTTGGTCTAAGCTTCAACATTGACAGAATGGGGGATGATCTGGTAGAATACAGTCGTGTAAAATTATGGAGATGAAACTCCAATGCGAACATCACACTTCTGTAATAAATAGGTGTCCCTCACCTGTTGGGGAATTCATCATCGTGTCGACCAAAATAGATACGTATGAGGTTTCTCCACACACATCGGTCATCCATGTTCCTTGGTAACTTTTCTTTCTTCAGCCCAGCGTCTCTCTCCAATTGATCAATGTTGGTAAGAGCTGGTCGACCGCGAGATCTCGTCCCATGACCTGGCATCCAGAGTAAAAGTTGTGACACAGTTTCATGTTTGCTTCTATTAAAGTATGCAACAAATAGAAGTCTGTGCTCTCAAACATTCAGAACCTCGTGGTGGATTACCATATAGATCTTTATTAAAGACATATTTCCAACTAATATTTAGGGTTGTTCTAAGGAGTTTAGTGCAACATCCATAAAGTCTGCTTTATTATTATTTTTATTTTTTGTATACATAGTCAAGGCTCGGGGAAGAGAGAGTATACTGAACAGACCAGGACATGACAGGATGCAAAAGGAACATTGAAGAGAGGGGAAAACACCAACAGCTGAGTTAAAGGACAAGACAGAGGGAGAATTAGATAAACAATGGGTGTGGGGAGGAATGGGGGGCAGAAAAGGATGCATGGGGTGGACAAGATGGACACAGAAGGAAACTCTGAGAGAAAACTGTAAAATTGGAAGGAGGAGGGATTTGGGAAGGGTTAACAAGGGTAGAAAAGATCATGGTTTTGGATTGGGCATGATCTGAGAATGTGGTGAACAACTTTCTTGAAGACCTGGAGGGAAGAGCAAGATTGAAGAGGATGTGGAAGTTGATGCCACAGGTTGGGGGGGGGGGGGAAACAGAAAAAAAAGAGGAACAAATGAGTGGAGGTGAGCAATGATCCTGGATTTAGGTTGGTTCATCACTCATCCTCCAGATAAACAGGCAGCAGCCACTTACCTCTCTTCACCACTTGATAGAATCACAAGCTGGACAAAAACCTGGAATGTCTTTCAACCAAGACAAATCTCACACTCTCACTCTCTCTGAAAGGACCATCTGGCAAACCCTCCCATCGACTTTTTAACAAACTACTTGAAGAGGTTAAATCATTCGAACATTTGGGCCTCACAATCGGCAATGCTTTTTCTTGGGCAGCCCATATTTCCAAGATGGCCTCCAAAGCCAGCTACCAACTGGGCATCCTTCATTCTGCAAGGTCCTTCCTTGGCTGACCTGAACTTTTGACAACCTAAAAGGCTTAATTCACAGCTTGGTGGAGCACTGCTGTCTCATTTGTGCTGGCGCTCCTGCCTCAAACCTTGCCCTTATTAATGCTATGGAAAGCAAGGCCTTCTAAATCATGAGGATCTCCCATGACGAAGCTGATGACTAAGCATGTTACTCTCACATCGCAGCCAGGTTGGCAGCCTCTTTGTATTTTACCACCTCCTTTTTGGTCTTGCATCCTCTGCCCTCTCTTGACTGTCCCTCCCAGGTTCTGCAGGGCACACATGGTCTGCCAGTAACCCTCTTCTTGTTAAATTCACAAAATCCAGGCTCACTGCTCACCTCCACTCATTTGTTCCTCTTTTCTCTCACCTGTGGGACAAACTTTCCCAGTCTGTTCAGTCCCATTCTTCCCTCCAGGGCTGCTCAGGTCAACCCCCCACCTCCCTCCCCATTCATACTCATGATCTCTTCTACTTCAAACGACCCCATTCCCAAGCACTCCCTTTTTCCAGGTCAGTGATTCCCCCCCCCTCCTCTTCCTCACCTCTTTTCGTTTGTTAGTTTATTCATTTTTGTTTCATCCTTGCAAAACCTTTCCTTTCTTGCTGTGTTTCACGCAGCTGGTGTGCAGCTTGTTCACCTCCACGTGTCCTTCTGGCACTCATTGATCCCACTTTCACTTCTACTCTGCTGTTGGTGTTTCCCCCTTTCCATTTTGTTCCCTTCCATTCTACTCAACCCCCTTCACAAGCTTCGATCATGTATACAAAAAGAAAATTGCTTTCTACTTTGTGACGTCGACTCCTGCATTTTACAGTTGTGAAACCTAATTCATCAACGTCTTCACCAATGGCAGTTCTCATGACACAATCAAATACAATAATGAATAGTAAAGGAGATAGTGTCACCTTGTATGTCGTACTCCTGCCAGGATGTTGAATAAGTCTGTCTCTCCTTGTGTGATAACCTTTGCCATAATGTCAATGTAAAGTGCAGATTGCTTTCAATATTGATTCTGGTATACCATATGCTTTGAAGATGTTGAACATTTTTTTTTTTAATGATGGATGGAATTGAAGGCTTTTTGAAAGTTTTTAAATGTCATGACATCCTGTAGATTTTTTTTTTTTAGCCTATATGCCTTTAATTATGCGTCTGAGTGATGATACGGGTGAGCATTGATCGATTTTGTCTAAAATCGTTTTGATCCTTCCTCAAATTCTGCTCCATGTATGACTTGTGCGATTCAATATAATTTTTCGAATATTTTATCTTCTACGGTGTTCGACTGATACCTCTATGGTGTTTTTTTGGTGGTCAGATCACCTTTTTTAGTGATAGGTATTATTGCACTTTTTTCTAGATGATTGGCTTGATCTCCATCGAGCAGGATTTTATTGCAAATTTTAAGCAAAGGATTATTTAAGAGCCACCGTACACGAGCTGATGCAATGCAACAAGACTCCAGCGACAGTTTTTGATTATAGTGTAATGTGCGGCGGTTGACTAGCCTCGTCAACTATTTTTTCAGGTGCATTGATGATAATCGTAAAATTTGAACGTGTCCTGTGTGTATGTATTTGTACGTGTGCATGTGAAAGGTCTGTATTTTGTGTGTGTGTGTGTGTGTGTGTGTGTGTGTGTGTGTGTGTGTGTGTGTGTGTGTTCGTGTGGGTGTGTTTCCACTGTACTATTTTCCAGATACATTTGGAGGACGAACAGGATATTAGGGTTGTTTTTGGATTGCCAATGAAACAGGCTGTCATTATTCTGAAGCTTTCAGATGGAACTTTGATAGCTTTCAGACTCAAGAAGATACAAACAACACCACCAATTGAAGTATTCGTAGAGTTCTTCCAAGCAGAAGTTATCATTTGCCCTCCTTTCCTGAGTTGATGATATTTGATCTTGCTTGTTCATGAACAAGCCAGTGCTCCTGAATACATAATTATTATATCAATTTTTTTTTTTTTTGTATACCTTGGTCGAGGCTCGTATGAGAGCTAACACACAACTCACAGCAAGGAGGCATGAGACAAGAGGGGCGGGAGTGGAAGGGACAAAACAGTGGGGAACAGACACATTAGGTGAACTGTGGAAGGGAGAGGGATGGGGATGGGATGGGGAACATGGCGAAGAGAAGATGGACATTTCAGGGACTTTCAGGAAGGAAAGCAGGAGAAATGAAGGAAGTGGGCTTGGGTGGATTATCGGGGGTAGAAAAGATCGAGGATTTGGATGGGGGAAGATAAGAGGTGGTGGTGAACAGCTGTTTTGAAAGCCTGGAGGGAAGAATGGGAAAGAATAGAGTGAGGAAGTTTATTCCAAAGGCGGGAAAAAAAGAGGAATGAAAGAGTGAAGATGAGCAGTGATTCGTGATTTTGGTAGTTTTACCAGAAGGGGGTTGTTGGCGGACCTTGAGCGCCCTGTGGAAATGTGGTGGGGACAAATCGCAGAGAGAACAGGGGGGGGCAAGGCTGGAGAGGAGTCGGTAGAAGACAGAAAGACCACCGACCAACCTGCGGTGATTGAGTGAGAGGCCCAAAGACTCAGCTTCATTGCGGGAGATGCCGATGATCTTAAATGCCCTGGTTTCGACAGCGTGAAGCCGAGAAAGGTGGGAGGCAGGAGCACCAGCCCAGAGGGGAGAGCAGTAGTCCATCAGGCTACGGACAAAAGCTTTGTAAGTGGTCAGGAGCTCAAGAGGGCCGAGGAAGGACTTAGCACGACGGAGGATTCCCAGTCGGCGACTGGCTTTTGAGGCGAGGTTGGAAATATGACTTTCCCAGGAAAGGTCATGGCAGATAGTGAGACCTAGAAGCTTAAAAGAAAAGACTTCTTCCAGAGGATTGTTGAGAAAGTGGATGGGGGGGTTTTGTAAACGGTCCTTTCGAAGAGACATAGTGAGAGTGTGAGATTTGTCTGGATTGAAAGACATGTTCCACGTGTTGGACCAGTTTTTGATTTTATCCAGATCTGCAGTGCACTATCTTCGATAGTTGAGCAAGTACTGTACTATTTCTAATTGCTTCACACCTTAGTTGAGGGATCTTGCATTTTATGTCGCAATCTTATGTGGCATTTTGCACGTTAGTAGTTTTGTTTGAGTGTGAATACTCTTTCCGTCATCTTCAGCACCAATCGGTCAATTTGGATTGAGGATGAGCATGCCTAATTATCAATACAAGAAGCACCCACTCCCTTTGGGAGGGCTTCCAGGTGGGGCGAGGGGGAGTCATCTTATCTTTATGATTATTAATACTGTAGCAGAGTACCCACCCGATGTTGCTCCAAGCATGCAACTCGCTCTTCTTGTCACATCCCTATATTTGGGTGGTGTATAGGCAACAGGCCGCTGCCTTGATAGTTTCCGAAAATAAAATTAACCCGGCTTACGTATATGAAGCAAAAACATGTGTACTGCTTATGTGCATATACAATACATCGTGGCTATATCGCTCGTATAATTACAATTGCACGCACCCTCCCCCCAAAGGAAGAAAATTCCAAAATGGATGAAAATTTTTATTTTTCAAACCTTGATGGAATCATATGAAACTTGCATATGCACAACTTCAGAGTGTCCTAATTAATCCCTGAAAGTTTCAGATCCCTTGGTCAAATATTCTTAGAAGAGTAGATGATAATACATACATACGTATATACATACGCTCCATTATTGCAAGGGCTTTAACCCTAGTGCTCTAATTTAACCTCATCATGACATCTTCCTCAGCTTTCCCACCAAATAATTTTGCGGGTTACACTAATGGTTGCCGCTCCTATTAGTCATTCATTCTTCTCATGTGAAGCTTGTGACAGCTGGTTTGCATCATTGCTGGGAGGGCGGTGTGATACTGATTGATGCAGTGCCCCCTATAGGTTTGGGCAAGAATTTGCAATGAGTTCAGGGTACCGGCGATCGCTCACCTACTCTTTGCAAAAGATACCGTGGGATCTGTAACATCCACCAACTAATGCCAACAGATGAGACTCAAAGTTTAATGTCCCTCTGAGGGATAACACACATTGATGAATCACCCTGCCTGTGAAACACCGGGATGACAATTTATAGCTGGGTTAAGATTCGAACCCAGGCTAGACAGACACGAGACAGATAAGAGGTGAGTGTGTGCACCTCTAGGTCTAGGCCATGCTGCTAGCCAGATCCCGATTAGTGTGGTTTGAAGTCATGGTATCTTCCATTAAATGAGTTGCTAAAAGGCTGAAGAACCTCAAGCTGTCCTCTTGATGTGATGACTCTTTAATGGTCTGCTTCCAACCCTTTGACCTCTCTGGCTTGGTCGGACCTACGAGGAGTGAAGCTCCAATTAGTGTCGGTCGGTCACAGGAGCAAGCAAGCCTCCACACTACCATCAAAGTGTTAGGAACGATCAGAGAAGAAGTTGAGTACTCTTTGGCGCTTTCTTCTTTGAAATATTTTCCATTGTTTGAAGAACTAATCAATATGTTTGGAGCATAAGAATTTTATATTGGTGACTTCATTTCCTTTCATATCATAGACACAAACTCCATTTCTATACAACACCAAACAAATGGCTCTCCTTGGCTGTTCTGTTAACCTGCTCATGTGAACGATGACTCAGACCCTCCATCCTCATCCCTTATGGTGCTGCGGAATTCTGATACCGCGCAGTGACTTCACATCCCACTTAATTAATTGGGATTAATTTGCGTAACGCGGGAGGGAGCATTAAAAGCCAGGACCCGACATGGTTCACTCCAAGGAAGGGCCGTGGGTGTGCGTGGAACGCTGATTAATCATCCCACACCCTGCCTGCGCTCTTTCCAACCATACATTTATAATGGATAAATTACACACGTGCACCATGCACCACACACCACGGGGAAGGGGGAAGAGCAATTGGATTTGTTTTGCAGCTCATTCCAAGCTATCGTGTCAACACTGTGGTGTATATTGTTGCAGTTCTGCAAAACCGCATGCCTCTAAGCTAATGGCACCCAACATACAGTGATCCCCAGGTAGTTATTTGTTTAGTCTTCGTGAAGTCAGATCTTCCCCTCATGTCTAGCGGGTTAACGGGGTGAAGTGCATTGCGTGGGTTTTATAGCTGAGTCCAATTATATCTCTACCTCCATTCAATCCGGATTTACATTTCAACCCTTTCCTTTTATCCATGATACAAATCAAATCAAGCAAGCAAGCAAGCAAGCAAACACACACAATATGAAAAACCAACACCTGTGCAGCCTTACATGAGCAAATCACAAGAACGAAGATGCCGCCCGGTGCGTGCATGGCGTGCCCTTTAATTCAAATCTGCGTGCCAATTTTCAATGGCATCTCACCATGCTCACCCCTTGCTCTCCAAAAACTCACCACCTCGATCACCAACATCTCCCACACACGGGAACAATATTCCCGCTCCTCCTTGTACCTCTGTATCAATACAATTCACCACAAAACAGAGGCGTGCTGCATGGCTCAGGTTACTCGGGCTGCGTGATGAGGGGACAAGCCAAGAACGTTATCAGCACCAACTGCATCTCACCAGGGGTGCCCCAAATGAGCACATGGGATTGATACAACCCTCGTCCAATTGCCAGAACACGGCAGGACGGGCGGCGAGGGGGGCGTCACGGGAAGAGCGGTCCGGGAGTTCGGTACGGAACTCCGGGCCGTGTTGCGCCGGATGTGCGAATGAGACTGCTTCTGGCCCCAGGAACCGAACAGCTCGGCAGGGTATGGCTTGGACCACTGTGGCCCAATAGGGAAGTGCAATTCAGGTCACGGTGCATCGCTTCAGGTTGTTACCCCACCCATCGCCCAGGGCTTATAAAAGGCGGATGGCGAAGCCTTCCACTCTCTTTTTTTCCTGCCTGCCTCACCCTCTCCCTCTCCTTCACCTCTCTGCTCCACCCTGTTCTTCACTGCTCCTCGTTGTCTGTGCGTCGCTGGATCTGCACTTAGGGTTGGTGTGTGACAGACGTTCTTCTGGGACCAGTGCAGAGCACACGTTTCAACGAGCCCCGGCAAAGTGACTAAGCAGGAGATAATGCACCGACTCTTGAGGTGGGAACGCTCAAGTGGAGCATCCCACGGTGGTACATGCTACACTCACGGACCGATGCATGACTAGGCTAGGAATCTTTTGCCTCACGCATCTTCTCTCCTCTCTCTCTCTCTCTCTCTCTCTCTCTCTCTCTCTCTCTCTCTCTCTCTCTCTCTCTCTCTCTCTCTCTCTCTCTCTCTCTCTTTCCACCCCTCCATGTCATCCCCTTTGGATGCAGAAAAGAGTATCCCCCTGATTCGCAATCACAGTTTCCTCAGGCATGACACCACACCCCCCATATTGCACCACACCACACCTCCCACTCCCACACCTTAGATCCCAGTATTTCTCCCTCCTACCTCCCCCAAAGCATACTGGGTTGCGTTGGTCGGCTGACCGCGCCAGGTATTGCAAGGCCGTTAGTCCTCATCTGCTCTCTTTCCTGGCTATCTAATCTTCCGTGTGTGTGTGTGTGTGTGTGTGTGTGTGTGTGTGTGTGTGTGTGTGTGTGTGAGATGGCGCCTGTCGTAGCATAAGTTAAGATTGTGTAAGTTCAAACGGAATAAGTCTACCCTGTGTCTGCTTTTGGAAATTGCTTGCCTTTTGTTGCACCCCACAAATTCCTTGCTATCCCTGCTGTACAAAATAATAAACCCCATTTACTGTGCCACATACTTTTCCTCATTTGATTGTAAATAATTGCTTGTGTAGAAATGTTGCTCACTCCACAGCTCATTGTCTTCTTTTCCTTCATTGTTCAAGCATGGTTCGTACTCTAGTTTAGCCAGGATGTTATCCTCCAACGATTTGTTTTCCTCGCCGGTACGTCCTTGGGCAGTTACGCTCGGCTGCATCTGATCAGGTAAGGTGATCCGGTTTAAACAAGGCGTACTGAGGGCGTATCCCCCGGTAATTAGATCACATGAGCATTAGGTAACCGGTATTCATTAAATGGAGGACCCTAAGTCATGTGGTTGAGTTATTGGCGTTCACGGTCGATTAGCGATCCACTGCATCACGGAGTTATTTGTGTGCGATGGCTTGCGATTCCGGAGATTCTGGTGGGAACCCGAGGTGGATTTCCACCCCCCCCCCACCTCGTGCTCTTCTCGCCCCAGACAAGGGTCCGCAACAATATATAAGTGCACTCAGGTATCACGATAAAGGTGTGCCAAAAAACGTTGTCAATGAGTCAACACCAAATTGAGGGATATTTTTTATTTTATTTACAAGAAGCCCGTCCGTGGTAAAAATACCAGCAGATAAAAAATGGAGCCTTTTATTGTTGGTTGAGAGCTCAAAAACTGGAGGTTAATTATATATTTCTTAACAGCAAAATAAAGAAATAACATTACTGCTCTGCATAGAAAGGTGCAAAAACATATCCCTGCAACTACAGACCAATCAGCCTTCTCCCAATCATCAGCAAACATTACCGCCCTGCATGGGAGGAGATTGGTACCATACTCCATGTAGTGTTGTTGCTGCTTAAGCAGTCTACTTGGCTATTGGGCACAATCCTGGACAGGTCGCCATTCCGACACAGTACACCAGCATGCTGGCACTCATTTTGCCAACCTCAGAAGGATGACTGGCCGAGTTAACCCCACCTGGTATCAATTCAACAGCTGAGTGGGATTTGAACTCAGAACCCTCAGATCCAAAGCCTGCCACCCTAACCATTGAGCCAACACCTGGCAAAACCCTGCATAAAAGGTGCAAAAACATATCCCTGCACTTGCAGACCAATCAGCCTTCTTCCAATCATCAGCAAGGTTATAGAATCCATCAGGTGTTCAGCTATTAAATCCTTCCTCTTCTTCAATGGCTTGATTTCCGATCATCAATTTGGTTTCAGACCAGGTCATTCTACCCTGGATATGCTGCTTCTGCTCTCCCAACAATGGATGGAGGTACTCAATGCCAGACATGAAATCAGAGCCATATCCCGAGACAAATCGTTTGCTTTTGACACAGTCGGGCACTCTGCCCTGCTCACCAAACTCTCTTCCTATGGTATCCAAGGCCATCTCCACTCATGGCTCACAGACTTCCACTCCTGTCGCAGCCAACGTGTGGCCCGAGTTGTTGTTCTCTCATCCCCTCTTCCTGTCCAGGCTGGAGTTCCTCAAGGCAGCGTTCTGAGCCCTGTTCTTTTTCTGGTTTTCATTTATGATCTCTCTGACTCTCAGGAAAATTCTATTTATCTCTTTGCTGATGACTCCACCCTCTGTCATCCCTCAGACCGGCATGCAGCAGCTTCTTCACTCTCTGCAGATCTGGATAAAATCACAAACTGGTCCAATACGTTGAACATGTCTTTCAATCCTGACAAATCTCACACTCTCATTATGTTTCTCCAAAAAGAACCATTTGGAGCCCCCCCCATCTATTTTCTCAACAATCCTCTGGAAGAAGTCCTTTCATTCAAGCTTCTGGGTATCACTATCTGACACGATCTTTCCTGGGAAAGCCACATTTCTAACCTGGCCTCCAAAGCCAAACGCCGACTGGGAATCCTCCATTGTGCAAAGTCCTTCCTCGGCCCACCTGAGCTTATGACCACAAACAAAGCTTTTGTCCGCAGCCTGATGGAGTACTGCTCTCTCCTCTCGGTTGGCGCTCCTGCCTCTCACCCTTCTTGGCTTCACGCTGTGGAAACAAAGGCATTTAGGATTATTGGTATCTCCCACAGTGAGGCTTAGTCTTTGGGCCTCTCACTCCCTCACCGCAGGCAGGTCTTTCTGTCTTCTACCGTCTCCTATCCGGTCTCGACCCGCACCCCCACCCACTTGCCCTATCTGCGGTATGTTCTCCCCATATTTCTGCATGGTGCTCAAGGTCTGCTAGCCACCTCCTTCTGGTAAAACTACCAAAATCACGCATCACTGCTCACCTTCACTCTTTCATTCCTCTTTTTCCCCCCACATTTGGCATAAACTCCCTCACTCTCTTCCTTCCCTCCATGTCTTCAAAACAGCTGTTCACCACCACCTCTTATCTTCCCCCATTCAAATCCTCGATTTTTTCTACGCCCGCTAATGCACCCAAAACCCATCTCCTTCAAATTCCCTGCTTTCCTTCCTGAAATTCCCTGTAGTGTCCATCTTGGATACCCCATGTTCCCCGCCCTATCTCTCTCCCTTCCACAGATCCCTTCATGTCTCTGTCCCCCACTGTTTTGTCTTTCCTCTCCCGGTTCTCTTGTCTCCTGCCCCCCTTGTTGTGCGTTGTGTTAGCTCTCATTAGAGCCTCAACAATGTATACAAAAAAAAAGAAGAAAAAAGGATGGTCTGAGTTGCAGTGATGTATGCTGTTAGAGAAAATCAAGTTATCGACCTCTCACCGCTCAAGGTCCACTCGGTGACCCGGTGTCATAAATGGCCAGTGCCCATGAGAATAAACTGTTCACCAATATGGTTTGGAGAGAGAGAGAGAGAGAGAGAGAGAGAGAGAGAGAGAGAGAGAGAGAGAGAGAGAGAGAGAGAGAGAGAGAGAGAGAGAGAGAGAGAGAGAGAGAGAGAGAGAGAGAGAGAGAGAGAGAGAGAGAGAGAGAGAGAGAGAGAGAGAGAGAGAGAGAGAGAGAGAGAGAGAGAGAGAGAGAGAGAGAGAGAGAGAGAGAGAGAGAGAGAGACAAGTGCTGCTGGAGGAAAGGGTCACGAACACACACGTGTTACTGAACTCCATGAGTAAAGAGAGGAAAGGGGGGATGTCCAAGAGCCTGATAGTGGTATGGGGCGAAATTGTTGGTTAGAAACCAGATTAAAAAAAAAAACATGCCTACGCAACTGCCATTGGTTGGACAAGTAAATGGAACAAAGTTCATGAGTGATGTAAAAGGACACGAAATCTCCATCAATGTTAACATCCACCCTTATCTTCCCAATGAAGTAATCAAAATGTCTACTCCAGACAGGGAGTGAATAATTTGGGAGATCATGTCTTTTGTATTGCTATGTTACTTTTGTGAATGTGTGGGAGCTTTTGTACTACGTACTGCACTATAATTATATAAACTAGGGGACAAAAAAAAACATTCGCTGCTACTGACATTGATGACGTCATCATGGCTACCATATACTGTAAAAACTAATCTCCATCTGGTTTAATCACCGATTCCTGTTCCCTCTGTGGCCTCGAACATCTCCGTACCTTCCTGTATTTTATTAAATGATTATTATTTATATATTTGTGAACGAGAAGGTAGTTGCGGCCTACATTTTGGCAGATTAGTTGATAGGATGTTACAGGGCAGTGCAGCTGAGCACATACATAATGGAAATGCAGGAATGTTTCCTTCTTTAGGCACATCATGGAAAACCAGAGAGCTCGCCAGCATGTGCCATTCATGCAGGAGTAATGTCCGTTTATGTTTATCGTGTTGCTGGCCACTTGTCAACATGGCCACCATTCCTCCGCAAGCTCGACAAGCAAGTGAAGGTGATGACGTTTTGGTGACGCCAGGTGACAAAGTCTGTTGAGCTGATTTTTCACGTCTCCCACTGGTAAGTGGTGAAAGTGTTGGCAGAGTGTTGTCTTGGCATGAAAGTGCTAATGGAGACAAGGTGACGGATTTAGCCCTTTTTGTACGTCTGACTGGCACTGCCTGCACAGAGACATTCTTTATTGTTACTGCCAAAATCTTTATTTTATTTTATTCTTGGAGCATATTGCTGAAAAAAAAAGAATTTTCTCTCAGAAGTTAAATATTTAAAGTGTCAATTAAATAAATAAATAATATAGATTCCTTCTTAATTAAACATGCATTTAATGGGGGATCTGGGCTAATCCTATATTAATCCTATATTAATATTTAATAACACACTAAAGGCCATTTCCACAACAATATATAGTCATGTACAAAAGTATTGACACCATTTCTTCCAGAAAATTGTTGAAATTAGAAAAATTGAAAAGAGAAAAGGAGTCATTCTGCTGTTTTGTGTCAATGTCTGTACCGCAATGAACATGGAGAAAAGAAAGAAAACCAGAGAATTGTCTGAAGAGGTCAGACACAAGATTGTAGCCAGGCATGGACAATCTCTAGGCTGCAGCTCCATCTCCTGAGTCCTTGATGTTCCTGTGTCCACCGTACACAATGTTATCTATCAGGAAGTTTAAAGCCCATGGCACTGGAGCCAACCTCCCTGGACGTGACCAAAAGAGAAAACATGATCGAAGATTGCAGCGAAGGATTGTTCGAATGGTGGAGAAAGCACCTCGATCAACTGCCAAACAGATTGAAGCTGAATTTCAGACACAAGTTTAAACTCGCGCCATCCGTCGCCAACTCAATGAAAGAGGGTTCTATGGTAGGAGACCCAGGAGGACCCCACTGCTGAGAGAGAGAGAGAGAGAGAGAGAGAGAGAGAGAGAGAGAGAGAGAGAGAGAGAGAGAGAGAGAGAGAGAGAGAGAGAGAGAGCGAGAGCGAGAGAGCGAGAGCGAGAGAGAAGAGAAAGAAAAAGAGAGAGAGAAAGAGAAAGATAAGAAATCCTGACTTGAGTTTTCCAAAACACACCTGAACAAGCCAAAATCCTTCTGCGAGAATGTTCTGTGGACAGATGAGTCCAAATTAGAGCTTGTTCTTAAGGAACATCATCTCTGTTTACAGAAAAGAAAATGAAGCCTTCAAAGAAAAGAACACCTTCCCGACAGTCAAACATGGAGGAGG
The DNA here is from genome assembly GCF_056783735.1 of Eptatretus burgeri. Lineage (NCBI taxonomy): Eukaryota > Metazoa > Chordata > Myxini > Myxiniformes > Myxinidae > Eptatretus > Eptatretus burgeri. The sequence goes on along the minus strand of NC_140968.1, from coordinate 32,809,546 downwards.
TTCAGTGATGTTTTGGGGTTGCTGTGCTGCATCTGGCACTGGGTGCCTTGAATGTGTGCATGGCATCATGAAATCAGGAGATTACCAAGGAATTTTAGAGCATAATGTTCAACCCAGTGTCAGAAAGCTGGGTCTCTGTCAAAGGTCATGGTTCTTGCAGCAGGACAGTTACCCTAAACACACTTCAAAAATCACCCAGGAATGGTTCGAGAGAAACCGCTGGACTGTTCTGAAGTGGCCAGCAATGAATCCAGATCTAAATCCCATTGAACACTTGTGGGGAGATCAGTAAACAGCAGTTGAGAGAAGGCACCCTTCAAATCTGGGAGAACTGTAGCTGTTTGCACAAGAAGAGTGGGCCAAACTGCCAGTAGAGAGGTGTAGGAAGCTCATTCATGGCTCCAGGAAGTGCTTGACTGCAGTTATTTTGTCCAAAGGCTGTGATACCAAATATTAAGTCGAGGGTGTCAATAATTTTGTCAATTCCATTTCTATTTTCTTTCTGATTTAAAAGGACATATTAAGTTCTGAATCAAAAACAAAGGTTCTGTAATATTAACAGTGAAACAATTGTGGAGACCAAATACTTTTGTCAATTTCAACTTATTTTTAGAGAAAATGGTGTTATTTGAAAAAAAATGCGAGGAGGCCAATATTTTTAGCCACGACTATGTCTGTATTATATTATACATTAATATATATATATATATATATATATATATATATATATATATATATATATGTCTGTGTCAATGCAACAAGAGCATAATACCAAAACATACGTATATCTGTTTGTCCCTTCCGGCTTTACCTGCTGCAAGGAGGGTCTGCTGGCACACTGATACCTGCTTTACCAGCCAGTCTACACAGGTTTTAAAAGCCTTTTATTTGGCAGTACCTGCATCCCATCCTTAAGGATGGGAATGCTCAGCAAGGAGTACATTCATTCTTCGTATTGGGTTGACAAGTACGTGGACGTCCCCACATCCTACACGATCACATCACACCTATAAAGGACACAAGGCTTGTGCAATATACGTGGAACACGGGCCTCACGTGTTTTGTGCCACACTGCATGCTCGGTGCAATAAGAACATAATACCAAATCTACAGTGCACCTTCATGTCATGAAGTGGGTTTTGATTTCTCTGGTCAGAATCTTTGTCATGATATGGAAATGATTGTAATGAGGAAAGTTCTGGATTTCAGAATCATGCAAAATTGGAGCCCATACCACTTTAAAAGATCATCAAAGTGAGATTGATGGTCCATTATGACCAGCCATTGTATATAGCTCTACGATTGCAGTTTGGCCACCATTGGCCCAGTTGTTATACAATGAGACCTCAAAAAAAAATTACCCAAAGTGGAAACCCTGTTAGCCGAGCTGATTTGAACCAATCACGATTTTCAGTTTTTAGTTTTCACCTTTTATTGCAAACATTTGATGTTCTTTTATTATTTTTGTCCCCATAGTTTATTCATCACCATCCACTGCATTTTCAAACAGACTCGAGATTTGCAGAGAAAAAAAAGAGAACATAACTCTCAAGCCACAGATTATTTTGCAATTTGGCTCGAATTTCTGCTTCACAATGGAAACATGCTTACGGGGATAATTAACATCCAAAATTGGATGGAAATAAACAGAACAGCCAGATAAATAAAAGTATGGTTTATTCTTTTTACACATCCTGTTGCGTTGCTGAGATACTGTGGCACCCAGCTGTGTGCATGCCAGACCCACCCTCTCATAACTATGGTCTTCTTTTATCTCCAACTGCTTCCCAGATCTTTTCTTGTCTCATTTCTGCGGTTGCTGAGAAAGCTGAGCAAGCATAGCTCCTTTCTGTAAACCAATTAAGTGCGAAGTATAAATTGAAAGGCAACCCTCACGTCATGTCTCGTGGTACGACAGGTATCGCTTGAGGGAAGTCTCTTCTCCAAATAGACCTCTCCACGTCGTTGCCGACTTATGTTGGATTCTTCTCCCCTTCTCATCATTCCCTTCACCAACCTGACCATTGATTGGCCTAGGCGTGCAATCGTTTTGAGCACAATTCATCATTAGGAGACGTAGCAGATTGATTGAAGAACAACAGAAACGCGTTCCGCACTGTCATGTCGGGTTTCACGCAGTCGTTTCCCTCACCGGACACAGGGAAAATGAAACGTTAATTAATGTGTTTTGCCGACACACCTCAAGTCGACAGCCTTGTGCACAAAGGAACCGGTGAGGGAAAATTAGATTCGACGGAGGAATTGGTTGGCAATCTTGCCCGTTTGGCTCTCGGTCGATCCCAAGAGTCTGGGAATTTGCAATTGAAGTAAGAGGTCATCGAGCAGATCACATTGACCATGTAGTCAGTGGTTCATGGTCTGAGGTGTGGTGCAAGTTGCGGTCATCATGTGATGTCATAGTGTTCACGTTGAAGGAATTTTGAATTGTGATTGCTTCATCAGAGAGACTGCTTGAGGATCACATCATCACGCTAAGTTTATATTTGTAAGAGGTAGAAGACTGACGACTTGTAAAGGTCTCCAAGTGTAACACCCACCACCCCCGACAATACAAGTTCATCATAGGAATTAATTCGGAAAACCTTTTCACAGAATTCCTTCGGTTGCTACAGCTTATTCTGGGCACCTCGCTTGTGTGCTTATCACAGGACCAAATCAACAACCCAGCTACAATGCTGTTGAACAGAGCTTGAGGTGGCACAAACTTCAATGACAACCACAGAGTCAAATCGGTAAAGACTGACTTTTGACCTAAGAAATGCGCCATGTGACACACACACATTTGAGTATACAATATATATATATATATATATATATATATATATATATATATATATATATATATATATATATATATATACGTATACATATAATATATCGTGGCCCTAGCGTCGCGGGGGAACCACAAGGGAAGGGCTGTCTCGGATTCCTCTCCTGACTCACCAGGACTCACAGGCTGTTGCACATGAATAACTTTATGTCGCAGCAGGTCGCTAATCGACCGTGAACGCCAATAAGTTGACCATGTGACTTTGGGTCCTCCGTCTAACAACCGTTTACCTAAGGACACGTGACCTCCTTACCCGGGATCATGCCCTTGGTATGCACTTGCGTTATTCAACTTACCTACCGGATCAGGTGTGGCCGAGCGGAGCTGCCAAGTGCATACCGGCTACGATACAGATTATTGGGGAATAATGTCCCAGCTAAGCTCGGGTGCGGGCCATGCTGGGCCAATGGAGGAAAAGACAAGAATGAGCTGGGAACATTTCTAAACAACACTTTTATTTAAAACCACAATGCGAGGAAAGTTATGTGGCACAGGAAATTGGTTTATTGCAATGTACAGCAGGGAAAGTAAGGAATTTGTAGGGGGCGGCAAAAGGCAAACAATGTTACGAAAGGAGACACAGTGCAGAGTTATTCCATTAATTCTTACGCAGTCTTAACTTACGCCAGGAGAGGTGCCATCACACACACAAAAACCCGAGGAAAATTAGAAATAGCCCAGAGAGAAAGAAGCAGATGAGGATTAACTACCTCTCAATACCTGGTGTGGCTGGCAGAACAGCACAGCCCAGAGCACTTAAGAAAAGGGAAGAGGGAGAAATACTGAGGATGTCTAGGGTGTGGGAATGTGAGGTATGAGTGTAATGCATCATTGGAGGGGGGGGGGAGTGGCATAGTGAAAGAGTTAAACTGTGAGGTGCAAGTCAGTTTGATTCACTCTTTTAGTTTGCTCTTGGGTCCTGCCCTGAAAAGAGCAGTTGGGCTTTGCTCATGTTGATTACTCTTTTGTGCATCCACAGTAGATGAGATAGAGATGAAGATGCATGAGAAAAGATCCTATCCTATTCGTGTAGGAATCTGTATGCGAAAGTGTCGATTTAACCTAATGAGCATCGATTGGAATGGAGCAGCCCCAGCTCGTAGCAGTAACGCGTGACTCCACGCTTGGTCACGCAAACTTGCGGTGCCCCTCGCTCTGTGTGGCCTATCTTCCTGGCGAGGTCCGATGTCTGGTGAGTGCTGCTCCGGCTCGTCCTCTCCCTGTCCCCAAAGATCTCCCAATGACAAACTGCTCTCCGATCTCTAACCGCTCTCCGATCATCAACTCTGGCTCTGGGCCTGAACTGCTTCGAACTGCTCTTTTTTATGAGCCCCAGATGAAGAAAGGAGATAAAAATCAGATCAAACGGGGCTGTTAGCAAAATGATGCTCCTGCATTGGTCCATCGGGGTCGAAGCCATGTCTCACCAGGCCTCAAACGCGAAAAATTGCTTAGTCGCTCGCTGACCTGGTCGCGTTCTCGCTGGATTTGGTATTCCAACGCCAGTGGTGTGGCAAAGGAGATTGACCATGTGCTCGTTGATGGTCACTGGTGGATGAGCCAGAACTGCAGGGTCTATTGGAGTGCTCATTTCTTCAATACTGACCATAGGCTTGTTGTAGCAACACTGAAGTTGCAACTTAAATCCAGGAGAATGGTACCATCCCAGCCTCGGCAGGATGTTGTCAAGCTCAAGGATGAGAGGGAAGCTGAGGAGTTTGTGAACAGGTTGAGTGGAGATTTGGGGGGTCAGGGTTCTTTGGGGGATCCTGAAGAGTTGTGGAGTGCCTTCAAGACCATCGCCCTTGATATTTCTGGTACATGTCTTGTAACTCACTGCAGAGTGAAGAAGAATTTTGTCTCTCAAGGGACACTGGATACCATTGACCAGGGATGCAGGGCCAGGCTAAATTGTCGAGCTGAGCTGTTCAGGAAGCTGAGGTGTAAAACTGTACGTGCACTTAGGGTGGACAAGGAGGCCTATGTGTGAGGAATCTGTGAGGGGGTAGAGCATCACCTGTGGTCAAGTGATTCTCATCCTGCTTACAGGGGAATTTGCACATTGCGTTCCTCCTAGCCTGTCACTCGATGTACTGCTTTTAGAGCAGAGGGTGGTGGGCTCTTGACAGAGGAGTCCGAAGTGAGTGCCTGCTGGGCCGGTTGCTTTGAGCGGCTGTACCAGGCTGATCCACTTGCTGTCAAGTTGGATGTCAGGGGTGTTACAATTCCGATTGCCAACCCTCCAATCAACTGTGGTCCACCTTCGTTTGTGGAAACACAGGCTGCGGTGAACCGGTTGAAATGGGGGTAAAGCTCCTGGGATCTGTGGCATCCATGCTGAACTTCACAAGCCTGGTGGAAAATGCTGTACACGTGTCATTGCATGCAGTTCTGTGCTCTGCCTGGAACACAGGCATCATCTCAACTGATTGGAAGAGGGGCCTTGTTATCCCTCTCTGGAAAGGGAATGGTGATCGCCAAGCCTGGAATAACTTCCGAGGGGTGACGCTGCTTTCAGTTGCAGGCAAGTTCTTTGCTCGGATAATTCTTGATCGGGTTCGCCATCATCTGCTTGATCACCAGTACTCAAAGCTGTCAGGCTTTACATTAAAGAGGTCCAAGATTGACTGGATCCTTGCTATTCGGGTCCTCACCGAACGCAGACGAGAGTTTCGGCAGGGGCTGCTTACAGCCTATGTTGATCTCTGTAAAGCGTTTGATTCAGTGAATCGGGATGCCCTCTGGAGGATTCTTGGTCTTTGTGGGGTGCCATCAAAATTTATCAATCTGATGTCTGAACTATACTTTGGCACTGAGAATGCTGTGAGATGTGGTGACACCATCTTTGACTTATTTCCATTTGTAACTTTATTTATTTATTTTGTATACCTTGTCGAGGCTCGGATGAGAGCTAACACACAACACACATCAAGCAGGGCATGAGACAAGAGTGGCGGGAGTGGGAAGGAAAAAACAGTGGGGAACAGCAACATTAGGAGATCGACGGAAGGTAGAGGGATGGGGTGGGGAACACGGGGTATACAAGATGGACATGCAGGGACTTTCAGGAAGGAAAGAAGGCAATTTGAAGGTGGATTTGTGTGGATTAACGGGGGAAGAAAAGATCGAGGATTTGGATGGGGGACGATAAGAAGTGGTGGTGAACAGCCATTCTGAAGGCCTGAAGGGAAGAATTGGATTGAACAGAGTGAGGGAGTATATTCCAAAGGTGGGGGAAAAAGAGGAATGAAAGAGTAAAGGTGAGCAGTGATTCGTTTTAGTTTTACCAGAAGGGGTTGTTGGCGGACCTTGAGCGCCCTGCGCAAATATGGTGGGGACAAATCGCAGACAGAACTGGAGAGGAGATGGGAAAAGAAAGAAACACCACCGACCTGCCCGTGGTGAGAGAGTTAGAGGCCCAAAAATTTAGCCTCATCACGGGAGATACCAATGATTAACTGGAGTTTGAGGGGGTAACTTGAGTTCGTCAGGGGTGTGTACTGGCCCCCACACTTTTCAGCACTTGTTTGGACTGGATTTTGGGGAGGATGTCGGAGAGATCAAGCTGCGTTGCATCATTTGGGAATGTCAAGATTTCTGAACTTGATTTCGCAGATAATGCAGTCATCTTTGCGGAGACTTTAGATATCCTTTTGGGAGCCCTCAAGGTGCTGAATGAGGAGTCGGAGCTGCTGGGATTACTGGTTTCCTGGGTCTAAACTGAGATCCAGGCTTTCAATGACATATTGGATGCTGCTATCCTGTCTGTACCTATTTGTGGCGAAGATGCTGAGATCACGGAAAGATTCACTTCCCATGGCAGTGATATTCATGTTTATTTTGACTGTGAGCCAGAGCTCAACGGATGTCTGGGTCGGGCCTGGGGGAGTCATGGATTCACTGGATCATGGGGTGTGGCACTGCCATTATCTGTGTGGGATGACGAAAGTCCGAGTTTTCAGGTCCTTGGTGCTTCCAGTCTTGCTCTATGGATGTGAGACTTGGACTCTGACCAGGGATCTGAGATGGAGACTTACTTCCTTTGGTACCAGGTATCTTCAGAGAATCCTTGGCTATCACTGGTCGGACTTTGTGTCCAACAAGCGGTTGCTGAGAGAAACTCAAATGAGATTTGTTACCTGCATAGTCCATGAGTGTCAGCTGCGGCTGTCTGGACATGTGGCTCGTTTTCCTGACGCTAATTCTGCTCACCATATTCTTTCAGCAGGGGAGCCCCATGAGTGGAGGAAGTGAATAGGCCGACCACGTTCCTCGCGATTACAGCAGGTTGATTAGCATCTCAAGGAGAAGGGGATGGCCCAGGCATTTGCCTGGAGGATGGCCAGACAGAGGTGCCTGGAGTACCAGCGGAAAGTGGATGCAATGACCCTGACCTGATGTATGTATGAAATGTATGTAATGTACGTACGTACATACATATACAGAGACATTACAGAAGTCAAGAGACACCTTAAATATCTTCATTTCATCTGTATAAAGCAACTTTTACTCAGTAATCTATCTATCTTTTACTAAAACTCTCATCTTGTATATATGTATGTATGTATGTTCCCAAAATACAGCCAAAACAATACACGATAGCACAAAAATTTTCAGCCCACATTACTTACCATTCTCCACCGGTATGCAGTATCAAATTTCGTTAAAATCGGGCAACGAAAAAATTATTAAAAAATCAATTCCCAATTCAGTCAAGTACTCTTCGGGAGAATTTGATCAATACAAACAAGTGGTATAGTTTGCTTGAGCTATCTTTTTAATTTATTTATTTATTATTTTTTTAATATTATTATTTTTTTGAAATGATGTTTTTTTTTTTTATCAACCGCTGTCACAACGGGAACCCAACGGGTTCATGGGTCATCTAGTTTGTACTAATATTCAACTATTTATTTGCAGAAACGAATTCCTGGGTCGTGTAAGACAATTAACTTTGCCTCAAACCCAGGGAGCACATGACCTTTGCGATTTTCAAAGAGGACGAATTGTTGTTCAATCGGAAGGTGGAGTCAGCCAGTGTCAGATAGCTCAGAACCTTGGCATTCCGCTTTCTACAGGCAATTGGATGATTGTGCAATTCACTAGCGAAGGCGAGGAATCCAGAGCTTCCCGTCATGGTTGATCTGAGCCCTTAGAAAAGGTGTCTTCGATCTGTCAAGGGGTCCACTGAGAAAACTCCCCAATGCAAGGCAGCAGATGTTGCAGAGGAGGTCTAAGTTAGCTCAGGAACTGCCATGCACTACCTTCAAAAACTGCGCTACTATGGAAGAGCAGCTAGGAGAAAACCTCATCTTGGACCAGCCAACATTCAAAGAAGAAAGAAGTGGGCTGACGAGATGGCCACCAGACCCTTGGAGTTTTAGCAAACTGTCATTTTTTTTCAGATGTGGTTGTGGAGTGTGTTGCCAACATCAACTCCATGATGCACATTTCTATCCTTGAAGATGGACTTCTCTCCATCTTCTCCACTGGTCAGATGGTCAAAAACAACACTGGTCATGGAAGATGGAGCTCCATGCCACACTGCAAAAGAAGACCAGAAAATGCCAGGAGAGAAATTTGATCAAGCGACTTCCATGGCCACGTCAGTCTCCTGACATGAATCCGATTGAACACCTATGGGCCATATTGGATCGAGTTGTGCGGAAAAAAGTCCAGGAAACCAACATCATGGGCAGAATTGCTAAACCTTTTGTGTGAAGCCTGGGCAGAAATCCCACAAGAGAAAAATTCGGAACTGGTTAGTTCTATGCCTGAAAGAGTAAAAGCATTGTGTGGACGAAATTACATTAATGTATTCTCAATTATACTCTACCGGTCAAAAGTTTTAGAACACTCCCATTTTTCCAGTTTTTATTGAAATTTAAGCAGTTTAAAGTTTCAATGTACTCTGATATTAAAGCAAAGAACAAATAAACAAAAGCAGATAAAAAAGAAATCATGGAATCGTTTTGTTGAACAAAATTTAATCTAAATTTTTGACTCATCAAAGTAGCCACATTTTGCAGAGAAAACAGCCGAACAGACTCGCGGAATTCTTTCTACAATGGAAATTAAATATTGTTCGGAAAGTTCTTCCCAACACTGTTGCAGAAGTTCCCACAAATGTGTTGCACTTGCAGGTTGCTTTCACCCTTCTGCCCAGTTCATCCCAAACCTGCTTGATGGGGTTCAACTCTGGAGACTGTGCTGGCCATTCCATGATTTGAAGCCTACTGTCTTGTTCTTTTCTTCTAACGTAGTTCTCGCAGAGCCTGGAGGTTTGTTTTGGATCGTTATCTTGCTGTAGGATGAACCCATAGACCAGAGGGTATTGCATGGCACTGCAAAATGCTGTGATAGCCCTTTTGGTTCAGGGTACCAGTCACTCCGTGCAAGTCGCCGACTGGATCCAGCAAAAGAGCCCCAGATCATCACGCTTCCTCCTCCATGTTTGACAGTTGGTGTCACACACTGAGGAACCATCCTTTCGCCAACTCGACGGCATACAAAAACTCTGTGTGATGAACCGAAGATTAAAATTTTTTATTCATCAGTCCATAAGACCTTCTTCCAATTTTTAGTAGTACATTGGCGGTGCTTCATGGAAAGGCAAGCCTCTTTTTCTTATTTTGCCATCTCAGCAATGGTTTTCTTACTGCCACGCGACCTGTCAAACCTGCAGCCCAAAGTCTTCTCTTCACAGTTGAAACTGAGACTTCCTTACTTCGACCAGTGTTAAGCTGTGCTTGAAGCTCCTGTCCTGTGAGCCGCCAATCACGCAAGCTGTTGACTCAGAAACTTGTCTTCTGATTGTGTTGTGGCTTTGGGTCTGCCAGACCTCTTCCTGTCAGTTTCCTCCAGTTTCCAAGTGCCTTTTGATGGCGTAGGAAACTGTACTCACTGACACCTTGGCTTCTGTGCAATTTCTCTAAAGGAAAGACCTACACTTTTTAGGGTGTAATGGTTTGTCTGTCTTTCTTTGTTTGTTAATTGTTCTTTTCTTGCCATTATGATTGCAATATACTACTTCCTGAAGTGCAATATTGTCAAAATACTGCTTCAGATGGTGCAGCAACACAGTCTGTTCCAACACTGCTTTTATACAGAGGGTTTGTAACTAATCAACAAGATTCGGGACACCTGTAGGAATTGTTTGCTTCAACTTTCAAGGCTTAATTTACTTCCATTTCTGCAGAACAGCTGCAGTTGCTGAACCATTACTTGTTCCCTGAAAAGGGCCTTTTTTAACAACTCTGAAATTTACATTATTTTTCAGTTTTTGGTAACCTAAACTTTTTTTTTATTTTAGCCTCTGGCCATTTACCGCTTCGCTTTGTATCATTTCAGGTTATTCACTGGACTTGAACTGCTTAAATTCCAGTAAAAACTGAAAAATGGGGGTGTTCGAAAACTTTTGACTGGTAGAGTAATTGTTGCTGGTACTTTGTAAATTTAGTCTTGTTCTTCCCAGTCTTGGGGGTTCTTGTGGTTCTTCCGAGTCTTGGGGGTTCTTGTGGTTCTTCCGAGTCTTGGGGGTCTTGTGGTTCTTCCGAGTCTTGAGGTTCTTCCGAGTCTTGGGGGGTCTTGTAGTTCTTCCGAGTCTGGGGGGGGGGGGGGTTGTGGTTCTTCCGAGTCTTTTGGGTCTTCAAAGGTCGAAGGGGTCTCAGCAGTCTAACTAAAGGGTCAAAAGGTGCATTCCAATGTTGTGTAATTAATGAATATATGTTCGTAATTAGTAGATACAAAATATATGCCTCACACACACATACCTCATCCATTCATCATGGCCCATTGGTCCGATGGTCTAAATTTTCATTGGTCTTCAAAACAGCAAAATAACTTTAGTAAATCAACAATTTGTGATTCGAATGACCTCTTTATTGAAAAGTCTCCAGCAATAGTAATTTTTTTAAAGTAAACACGGCAGAATTATAAAAGAGGCGGAAGTGATGCTTGTTACCGTTGCCTAGCAACCAGTTCCAGTGTTCGCTCCATTGTCTACCAGCAGTGAGCAGATAAAGCCTGAACCGGCGGACTCTCATTTTCGGCTGTTTTTGTTTACGGACAATTTCTGACGGTTTTGTGATTTTTCCCGGGATAACGGCTTTGAGTTGCTACATTGTGCCAAATTTCAGCTTTCTACGCCACCAAGAAGGTACTAAACACATGAAAGGAAAACGATTTCTCTAATGCAAGATGCTGGCCACGATCCAGGCCAAAAACAGCGCAGGTTCAAAACCACACGTCACGCACTTTATGCGCGCACACATCGACCCAGGCACCCAGCCTCGCCATCTGGCGTCGCTCGGGTTCTGATCCCGGAAACGCGCGCTCCCCTGGAGGGATGAGGCCGTCGGACGGGGTCTGCGGACTTTTTGCAGAGTCCATGGCTAAAACATCCGTCTCTCAGTGGGCAGCGCCTCGTGGGTCTGTTTGCGCGATCTTGGCGCAGAACGCCGTGCATTTATGGATGGCTAAAGTGAGATGAGCCGGTGCTGGTTCGACTTGACGAGCAAAGCGCAGCAGGTGGAAATCCAGTCAAGAAACCCATGAATCGGTGCTTGTTTTAATGGATGAGCTTTTTACTCGTGCAGTCCCGCTTCCTCCGGTGCTCGGGCTTCAGACGTCTTCATTATGCTCGAACTACCCACGGTGTGGCTCGAAATGTCCTCTGACCATTTCCAGCTTATCCACTTCACCACCAGGACTGGAAAATAAATTAAAAATAAATTTCTCACTCTCTCTCTCTCTCATCATCATAATCATCTTTATTCCATTCCTCCTTAAATCTGATTCCTATTCTCCAGACATAGCTCAGACATGATGTGATAAGACTTGGAACAATGTTATACCATGTGGATGCTTTGGAAACCCATTTTAATATCTACAGTATAGTATTTGACTATTCACCCGTCTTATAAGGCCAGGTTTATTGTGATATTTGATACTGTGACATCATAATGAGTATTCTGACGGCGTTACCGAAGCTCACTCTATATTGATTATGGGGTTACCAGTGATTAGACCAATACTTCATGCCTTTTGCATCGATAAGAGGGAATCGAATTCACATTAATGAGATTCAGGGATAATTATAAACGTTGATTGGACTTGAACAGGTGCAGTCACGGGTTCAGTATGTGGCACAAAGTGATTGGAAGGAGTTCAGGCAACTCATAGGTTCGAGGGGGTGAGCGGGCGAGGGAAATCGAACATGGTATACCATCTACGAAGGTCTCATTAAACATAATATACACTTGAGAGTATGATGATTCAGTTAATGATGTTGCGCTTTCAACGGGTACCACTGCACGTATCGTCTCCTCGCAATGCTGACCAACATCGGGAGGTAGATAATTTAACTTTTAGCTTTTCGTGATCTATATAATATCCAGGTGGACCGAAAAGGAATCTGAATTCTAATCGCGAATCAAAACGCAAAATCTGCACAGGAAGCATGAGAATGGATAACACAAATGATTTGTGACGTCAGGTTGAATATGCAGTGTACTCATGTAACGCAGCAGAGGATATGCAATATCATGTGCGACCCGAGCTGGAAAATCAACATATTAACCTGGTATAACGCAATTTCAGCAAAGTGCCGGCTAATCCCGACCCTGCACTGTCACACTTCGCTGCAAACTTTGGAAAAAACCTTCATGTTGACGTATATGCCTGCATGTTTTATAGCGGAATGGTTGGGCTTCGCTAATGGTTTTTGAATTGGAAAATCAATCCCCCTTCGCTCGGATCTCCCGCGTATCCACGGCTCCAGGACCTGACTCGGCTCCAATGCATCCGAGTCTATCCATGTGTACCGGATAACCTTTAATACCTTTTTGTTTTGCCTTTGAAATATTCTCTTTATCCTTTTTCACCTTTTACTCCTCCTCCTCTCTGAGCTTGTGTTATGTTTTAGATACAAGGGCTCTTTCAAACCCTCTGTCATGGTCCAACAGGATGGGTGCAGAGGTAGTTTTCAAAGTTTGGGTTATACTTCAGGCCTGGGCAGTCAATTTGTCAGAGATTTGGGCCAAAACCTTCAACGGCCGACCCCACAAGAAGGGGGACTAAATGGGGCCGGTAAAGAAGTGGTTTCAAAGCCTGCTTATATTTAGCTTGCAACAAACACCTGCGAGCAATGCTCCATTCAAGGAAAGGTCATGACAGACCTGTCTGCCCGTGCAGTATTGATCCCAACCTTGTGCTTGTGACGTATGAGGTGGAGGCATGGCTTTTAGATTTCACCATCACTCCACTGACCCAATGCACCGATTGGATCCTTTATAATTTACAGCGGTCCTCTGGGATGCACATGTTCTTGATGCTCATTTAAGTCCTCAACTAAGACGTACGAGAGATGGGGAAAATTACAATTTTTAAAATGCAGACGTCAAGTCGCATGGAAGAGATCAAAATGACAGAGGAATGACGTATTCACACCATGACAGAGGGAAAGACGAGAGCAAGTGCTCATTGACTTGGCAAGCAAGTGCAATCAGAACGGTGATTGTACTCACAAGTGAAAGTCAAGCCTATCGTTGTATCGGGCTATTATAGCCATAGACACCTACTGGTTCATTTTGTATCGCACATGATGTTTCGGTTACAAAGATATATCAGATGGCCTTCCTCTTTCCGCAATGAATTATAATATGCATGGCTCTTCTCGAACACGACCTCCTGCATGGCTCGGCGAGCACTGCGGCGGATCTTCACATCTGCACCTGCTTCGCCTTCGCTCACTACTCTTTCTGTTTATTTTCTTCTTTTTTTTCCTTCTGCCTGATGTCTTTTCTCTTTTCTTTGACTGTTGTTTTATCCCAAAGACGCCAAAGCAATTGCGTGCAGCTGCACTACCACTCGGCGTGCACATCCGGTGTTGTTCACTCAGCTGCTTTACTTGTTTCTCTCTCTCTTTCTCTTTCTCTTTCTCTTTCTCTTTCTCTTTCTCTTTCTCTTTCTCTTTCTCTTTCTCTCTCTCTCCCACTTTCTTGTATGGTGCATCTCTTTGGTTTAAAGTAAGCTTTGTGCTTTGGATATAAATTAGTTAATTTAAAATTTCCTGGCACAGTAAAGGGAGACTGCTGGAATGCAAGCAGTTCGGAATTTAAATCGTAGTGTTTGCTCTTCTCTTGGTAACTAACAGATGTGAGTTTGCATTGTTGTTTTCAGTTCTTAAATTTGAACAACCACCAATGCCCCATTCCTTCTTATCGCTTTGTCTCTTCTCCTTCCACACAGTCAAGCTACGGATGGGATCGTGTGACTTTCTTTACAATGACGGGAAGATGGATGCACTCAATAAGATTGGCTTTATTACAACATTGTTACCCTGCACGCACGAATCGAAAAGCGGGGTTAAGCAATTGGTTCACTTTGTCTGTCTGTCTATTTATAAACGTAAGTTTATGATTGAGGACCGACTTGCTTTACATTGAATGTTATAATTAGAACACGAATCGGATCACAAACCTGCAGTTCAGCAGTACTTTGGCTCTGAATTCATCCTGAGCGCACATGCGCAGAGACGAGTGAGAATTTTTTTTCATCTGTCTGCCTTTCTAGCAGTCAAACAAAATTGAAAATCATTCCAGACAGGAAACTTGCTGTTTTTAGGGACATCATGAAGGACACAAACAACAGGTATGAAGAACGAATGTAACATGTTAAATAATGCGGGGAAAATGGTGCTGCGTCAACGGTGGTAAACTTTCGAATTTACATTTTCTTAATCATTATTTTATTTCAATTCACTTATCTACATGAACATTGCAGAACACAAATCTCCTTCCTGGCACTTTCAAAACCCTTCCGTTTATCCATACTTGGATTAAATATTACAGCATTTGACGTCATAATGATGAATCAAATTTTCCACTTGCAGACCCCGCCCGTGTCCCTTTCTCTCCAGACTGCATGGGGTAAGGTGTTCTCTGAACATTCTAGTTTGTCTCTCCCTGGGAAGGGAATGTGAGATTCTGTGCTCTACGAGTACCGTTCTGGTTAAAATTCAGTTTTCAGTTTAAACTCCGAAAAATAACATCCATGATGCAAGAGCTTTTAATTTTTTTTATTATTCGCCATAATTATGTCTCTGGCACTTTAAGATGTTTATTCATTCCTCGTGTGAGGGGTGTTGTAGTGGTTCTTTGAATTAGAATAGTCCAAGAAACTGCAAAATAAAAAACAAAACAAATATAAATGAGTCGGCATTTAAGAGGACAACCACAACGAGAAACTATTTGGCATTTAAGAGGACAATCACAACAAGAAACTATTCGGCATTTAAGAGGACAACCACAACCACAAACTATTCGGCATTTATGACTACCACAACCCCAACCACAAACTATTCGGCATTTATGAGGACAACCACAAACTATTCGGAATTTATGAGGACAACCACAAACTATTCGGCATTTAAGAGGACAACCACAACCACAAACTATTCGGCATTTATGACTACCACAACCCCAACCACAAACTATTCGGCATTTATGAGGACAACCACAAACTATTCGGAATTTATGAGGACAACCACAAACTATTCGGCATTTATGAGGACAACCACAAACTATTCGGTATTTACGACGCCAACAAACTATTCGGCATTTACGATGCCAAAAAATTATTCAGCATTAAAGATGACCACAAACTATTCTGCATTTAAGAGGCCAACCACAACTTGAAACTATTAGACATTTAAGAGCACAACCACAACTAGAAACTATTCTGCATTTAAGAGGACAACCACAAACTATTCGGCATTTAAGACGACAACGATAAACTTTGGTATTTAAGACGACAACCACAAACTATTCGGCATTTAAGACGACAATGATAAACTTCGGTATTTAAGACGACAACCACAAACTATTCGGCATTTAAGACGACAACCACAAACGATTCGGCATTTAAGACGACATCCACATACTATTCTGCATTTAACACGACAAACACAAACTATTCGACATTTAAGAGGACAACCACAACTTTAAACTATTCGGCATTTAAGAGGACAAGCACAACTCGAAACTAATTGGCATTTAAGAGGACAACCACAACTTTAAACTATTCGGCATTTAAGAGCACAACCACAACTAGAAACTATTCTGCATTTAAGAGGACAACCACAAACTATTCGGCATTTAAGATGACAACCACAACTATAAACTATTCGGCATTTAAGAGCACAACCACAACTAGAAACTATTCTGCATTTAAGAGGACAACCACAAACTATTCGGCATTTAAGACAACAAACGCAAACGATTCAGCATGTATGACACCAACAAACTATTCGGCATTTACAGCAACAACCACAAACTATTCGTCATTTAAGAGGATGATGACGACAACAAACTTCAGCATTTAGGAGGACTACGACGCCAACAAACCTTTCGCCATTTAAGAGGACTACGACGCCAACAAATTATTCTGCATTTAATAGGACTACAATGCCAACAAACTATTCAGCATTAAGATGACAACGAGAAACTATTCGGCATTTAAGATGACAACCACAAACTATTCGGCATTTCCCACGACAACCACAAACTATTCATCATTTACGACGACAACCACAAACTATTTGGCATTTTTGATGACAACCACAACTATTCGGCATTTAAGATGACAACCAGAAACTATTCAGCATTTAAGATGACAACCCGAAACTATTCAGCATTTAAGATGACAACCAGAAACTATTCAGCATTTAAGACGACAACCAGAGACGATTTGGCATTTAAGAGGACTTCGACACCAACAAAATATTCAGCATTTAAGAGTACTATGACACCAACAAAGTATTCGGCATTTAAGATGACAACCAGAAACTATTCGGCTTTAAGACAGCAACTTTAAACTATTCGGCATTTAAGAGGACTACGATGCCAACAAATTATTCGGCATTCAAGATGACAACCAGAAACTATTCGGCATTTAAGATGACAACCACAAACTATTTGGCATTTAAGAGGACTATGACACCAACAAACTATTCAGCATTTAAGATGACAACCACAAAGTATTTGGCATTTAAGACGACAACCACAAACTATTCGGCATTTAAGAGAATATGACACCAACAAACTATTCAGCATTTAAGACGACAACCAGAAACTATTTGGCATGTAAGACGACAACTACAAACTATTCGGCATTTAAGAGGATTACGACGCCAACAAACTATTCGGCATTTAAGAGTACGATGACACCAACAAAGTGTTCGGCATTTTAGAGTACAACCAGAAACTATTCGGCATTTAAGACGGCAACCAGAAATTATTCAGCATTTAAGACGACAACTATAAACTATTCGGCATTTACGACACCAACAAACTATTCAGCGTTTACGACGCCAACAAACTATTCGGCATTTACGACCCCAAAGTATTCGGCATTTAGGATGACCACAAACTATTCGGCATTTAAGAGGACAACCACAACTCGAAACTATTCAGCATTTAAGATGACAACCACAAACTATCCGGCATTTACGACGACAACAAACTATTCAGCATTTCCGACGACAACCACAAAAAATTCGACATTTCAGAGGACAACCACAACTAGAAACTATTCGGCATTTATGAGGACAACCACAACTACAAAGTATTCGGCATATAAGAGGACAAACACAACAAGAAACTATTCGACATTTAAGAGGACAACCCCAAACTATTTGGCATTTAAGAGGACAACCCCAAACTATTTGGCATTTAAGAGGACAACCCCAAACTATTTGGCATTTAAGATGACAACCACAAACTATTCGGCATTTACAACACCAACAAACTATTCGGCATTTACGATGCCAACACACTATTTAGCATTAAAGAGGCAAACCACAACTTTAAACTATTCGATATTTCAGAGGACAACCACAACTAGAAACCTTTCGGCATTTAAGAGGACAACCACAACTACAATGTATTCGGCATATAAGAGGACAACCACAACTAGAAACTATTCGACATTTATGAGGACAACCACAAACTATTGGCATTTAAGATGACAACCACAAACTATTCGGTATTTAAGACGACAACCGGAAACTATTTGGTATTTAAGACGACAACCAGAAATTATTCGGCATTAAAGATGACAACCAGAAACTATTCGGCATTAAAGATGACAACCAGAAACTATACGGCATTTAAGATGACAACCAGAAACTATTCGGCATTAAAGATGACAACCAGAAATTATTCGGCATTAAAGATGACAACCAGAAACTATTCGGCATTTAAGATGACAACCAGAAACTATTCGGCATTTAAGATGACAACCAGAAACTATTCGGCATTTAAGATGACAACCAGAAACTATTCGGCATTAAAGATGACAACCAGAAACTATTCGGCATTAAAGATGACAACCAGAAATTATTCGGCATTAAAGATGACAACCAGAAACTATTCGGCATTAAAGATGACAACCAGAAACTATTCGGCATTTAAGATGACAACCAGAAACTATTCGGCATTTAAGACGACAACCAGAAACTATTCGGCATTGAAGACGACAACCAGAATGTATCCGGCATTTAAAACGAAAACGAGAAACTTCTGCATTTAAGTTGACAACCAGAAACTATTAGGCATTTAAGACGACGACGTAAGCTTGCCAATTCAACTCTTACGGGGAAATCAACTCCATGCTGACAAATGCCAGCAAGCCAGAAACACGTCCATGGATTGAAAATATAAAACTTTTGTGGTTGCTTGTTTGTATAACTTTTTGAATGCCCAAGTATTTCCACATTGTGTTCTCTTCTGCTTTATTCTGGTTCATCATCTCGCTCAGTAATAGAGACTTGCTTTGGTATTCCTATCTGAGGAGACATCTCAAGACCCCATAATCGCACAACTCATGGTAATTCATATACAGTCCCTATAGAAAGTCTACACCCCCTTTGAAAAGTTTTACCTTTTGTTGCCTTATAGCCTGGAATTAGGTTGCATTAAATCAGACTTTTTCCACCTTTATTTACGCATCGTAACCCACAACTTCCACGTGAAAAACAAATTCCACAAATTTCAGATAATTAATTAAAAATACAAAAGTAGAATGTCTTGGTTGGATAAGTGTCCACCTCCCTTATAAGAGCGATTGCAATGAAGCAGAAGACCAAGAAGGAACCTGAAGAAGTAAAGAGCAAAGATGGAGTCATCAGGAGGAACCTGAATAAGATAAGATTCAGGATTCAGCTGCTACTCCACAACCCTCAAACCCATCCAGGCACAGCCAAATGAGCCTTACAGAAAAATTTCTGCACGAATTCACTTCTCCTTAGAGAGATAGATAACGAAAGAGGAATAGAGAGTAAAAGAGATGAAAGAGAAGAAAAAGGAAGAATTAGAAAAAATAAAGAGAATTGCAAAAAAATTAGAAAGAAATGTAAAAAAGAACAAAGAACAGAGATATCAGGAAGAACCAGGACAGACAAATTTCAGCAGTTACTCCCTCGGCTCAAACACAGCATCATGTAAAGCTACCAGAGGGTAACCAATCACCTTCAAAATCACACACCAAGTTAATTGGCCTCCACCTCTATTAAATTGCAGTGATAATGATTATTTTCAACTAAAATCAGCTGTTCCTGTAGGTTTCCTCTGTTGGGTAGTGCATATTACAGAAAAGAC
>NC_140968.1:32745037-32785037 GCF_056783735.1 Eptatretus burgeri | reverse complement strand
TGACTTTACCTGTTGTCATATTTTTATGCAATCACCCCCAGAGCAAGGCCTTTGCAAGAAATTTCAAACATTAATTTACTTATAAAATAAACGCACGTAAAGGATGCTCTTCGGCATTTACTGTACAATTAAAACGTTTTGTTTTCTACGGAATGGTCTTATTTCGCTGATTGCAGTAACCTTCAAATGATGGTAAACGGATTTGTTTTACTGAGGCGTGAAACCACCGTTTTGGAATCGGGGACGAGATTTTGAAATACATTGTTGGTACAAACTCATACTTGATTCCATTGGGATATTAAAGTGTGTCTTCGATATGTACTGGATTTTCTACACCTGTCATATTCAGGTCCTCTCCATAATTCACCAATCACAAGGTTGAAACACTGAAATGCGTCCATTTGTTGTTGGATGTTCCCTTTTAAAAGGTACACCTTGCAGTGACATTTGCCATTTGAACAATAATCGCACAAATGGTCTTTTTGAAAGGGGGCTTGTAGCATGGTATTGTGTACATTGTGGTCCTAAATGAGGAGAAAGCTTAGAAATTGAACCCAGTTTTAATAAGATAAACAATCTTAATGGTATATAATGCCCAAGTGTCTGTGTTTTCAGAAAATGTATACTTTGCTATGGGTCCTATGGATATAGTTGCTTCCAAAGCATGTTTTTTGTTATCCAAACACAGGCTATTTTTTCCATTTTTATAGAAATGGGTTACATGTATGATTGTATATGTTGTCCAAAATGGTTGAAAATGCATTTTTTGTTTACCTCCGCCATCGAAGATCAGAGGTTACTGTTTTCACCCCTTTCTGTTTGTTTGTTTGTTTGTTTGTGAACAGTATTACGGAAAAACTCCTGGATGGACTTCGACGAAACTTGGTGGGGAGGTTAGGTTTGGTCCAAGGATCATGCCATTCGATTTTGGACTTGGTCCCCCCCCAAAAAAAAATTGTTAGAGAAATTTGTTTTTTTGCATTTCTACATGTTTTTAGTGATTTCCAACCCCCCCACCCCCCCAAAAAAAATTGTTGGAGAAAATTTTTTTTTTTTGCATTTCTACATGTTTTAAGTGATTCCAACCCCCCCCAAAAAAATTGTTAAAAAATTTTTTTGCAACTTTTTTTTCAACAAAATTTCGATTTTTTTTTTTTTTGCATTTCTACATGTTTTAAGTGATTTCCAACCCCCTCCCCCCCCCCCCAAATAAAAATGTTGGAGAAAAGAACTATAACTCTGTCAGCACTGTTGACATATTTAATGAATAAGATATATTGTTCACTTGAGTGACCCATCAGTATTGGCGGCGGAGGTTTTGCACTCTCCCGAGTGCTCCCCCTCGAGTTTAATATATGTAATTATACATAAGAATAGAACAATTCCTCGAAACAGTACATTTCTTATGACCTTCTGCATATCTTGGCACCTTCAAATGTATAAAATCTCAGATTTTGCAAAATTTCCCCCAGTCATAGTGAAGCTTACAAAATCTTATTCTAGAAATTTGAAATGTATCTGATAGAACATCTTAAATAGCAATTTACTTCTGTATAAAGTGATGAGTTAAAATGGCAAGTTTCAATATGGATCATTACTACATACCAGTTTTTAGGTTCACTTCCATGATTGAGTCAAAAATGTAAGGAAATATGTAACAAATTCCATTTTCCAAGCTGCTACAAAATTACTGGTAGCTATAAGCTTGATTTTATAACCATAGAATACATTTACCAAGATGGCCCTATGATATAAAAATCAATACCAAAGGCCAGTTTGTGTTCAGTATACAGAATATCAAAGGTCGTTAGGAAGTACGTAACGTTTTTAGGAAATCTGCACTTTTCAACCTAAGATGTTAGTTTGGTTCATCACAGCATGTATTTCTATGGTTAAGTTTATGTGCATATATATTTATGACCTGAATGAACACTGATCAATTTGTCAATTTGCTAATTTCATATGACCTTGACCTCTTTCATATGACTTTCATTTTTTGGTCCCCAGTGTCCTAAATGTGTACATAATACCTTGCTACAAGTGAGGGGCAGAATGAGCAAACGTGCGTTCCAGAAATGTCTATCAAAAATGGGGGTGGATTTATTTATTTATTTTTTAATTCCACACACATACATCGCAGTCCTTCGTTTTCCTCAACCTGGTGCGGTGTCCATCGTTCACTCCAACAGACGATGTATCGTTTGATGGACTCCAATGGATGAGGGATCAATCGTTCATCATTCACTCTGATGAATTCCAACGATACATTTTTCGAGGAATCAGGCAGATCAAGGTGTTGTAATGACAGGTGAAACTGGGTATTTTGTTCTTGCTCACCTAAGAAGGAACACACGCTTGTTGTAACCTTTGTAGACAGACATTGACTTCACTACCCCCTGGTTAGGGTGGCCTTCCATTTTGAGAATATGTGTTCATTATAGGTGCAGCTCTACTTTCATAAGTCTGCTTGTGTCTGGATCTCAAGGACCAGCAGGATAACTGATGGTGAGGTGGGATAAAATGGTGCATGGGATAAGGCAGGTACAGAAGAAAATGGCCAAAGTGGATAATGTGTTTGATCAGTCATTGAGAGAGAATTCAGCTTGCAAACCAGTCCAATCGATCCGAGATAACTAACAGACCCGTACTTTGGCAGCTTTCCAAATAGCTGGCAAGATTGACACTGTCAGGAGGACATGATTAAGAAGAGTGGAGTAGTAGCAGCTGGAGAGGTGAGAGAAAAGTTGGACATCACCTGGTCTCACTGAGGATAGTCCATTAGCATAGACGCAAGTGGCAAAGTTGACAGATCGAGGAAGACGTACTGCTTTCCAAGAAGGGCACAATTGTGACACCCAGTGAGCTTGAGTGCAGATCATTGAGGGTGCCACGTATGAAGAACAAGAAGAAGAGTTGAGATGGAGCGTTAATGGTAGGTCCAATATTTTGATCAAAGTTATATATGGAGTAAGCATCACTCTAGGGTAATATATACCACACAGAAACAGATAACGCAGAATGGTGGGTCAGCAGTACAAGAGAGATCGAAAAGAAAATCAAGTTGTGAGTAATAGGTACTGTGTTACCAGTGAGGTGGATCGTTAACATAGCATCAGCAATTTTGAACTTTTCAGGTGTTTTTTTCGAGAATCAGTCTGAAAAGGAAAACTTTTATTAAGTTTCACTTTTAGCTGAAATGTATGCAACCAAGGTGGAAGCTGAGCCATTATCCCCATCTGCTAACATCCTCATTACTTTATGGGTGCATGTTCAGTATCTTGAACGTCTGCACAAAAGGGCTCTTTGGCTAATGGTAAGGCAGGGAGTCCTTACTATAATTCACGGACTGGTGTGTGTTTGTTTATTTGTCGCGCTACTCCTCCTTCAGTTCTGGACCGATAACGTCCAGACTTGCTACCGAGGATCAACATGACTCCAATTAGTGTATAGGGGTGTTTTTATCTTTTCCAGTGGTCTTGGGCTGGCAGGAAGGGAAAGGCAAATTATATATCTATGTAAATGTATATCGTGTAGCGCCACTCCAGGTGGGAAAGGGTATGACAAGTCCTCATCCTTTGCAGTACAGTATTCCTGTGCCCACGTTTTCCAGTGCAGTGAGGTGTTTTGAATTACGCATCGAAAGGTATTTTGAATTACACGTTTGAATAAGGATAATATCATAGCCCCCCGCCCCCCTGTCCACTGCCTGAGGGAGCAGGTGCTTCTGGTTTTAAATATAATAAGGAGCTGATACGCTAGTCCCCCCACCTTTTGGGTGGTATGAGGAATAGATGTGTAATTTGAAAGCTAAATCTTGAACGGTTTTTGAAATATCACGTACACAAGTCAAGTTACGGAGATGGTTGCCATGGCAACATAATTCAGCCAATCACCGCCATGATCTAATCAGATTGAGATAATGTCATGAGACATGGACATCTGCAATTTGAAAGCTAAATGTTCAATGGTTTTCGAAATATTGCGTACGCAAAAGTACGTGGACAGATGATCAGTCAGTCGGACGGAGCTCATGTTAATGTCCCCGTCCCCGACCTTGTCGGAGGGGTGGGAGCCAAAAATTTCCAGTATATTGAACAAAAGGGCAGAGGAGGTTGTTACTACTTTTCTGGTCAGGACACCTTTGTGGAAAAAAGTACCAAAATGCAAATTGATCTTCGTATTTACAGTTCCAGTTTTAACACGAGGATAAGTGAAACCTGAGTCACCAATAGTCACAGATGAAGACAACAAATACCAGCCTTGGGACTTAAGTGGTCCACAACCCTCTGATGAGAGCAATGGCCTCGAGCAAAGGATAGTGAAATGTTCAAGATCATGTCTCACGTTTACGGTCCTGCACTTTCTGATTTTATGTCCTCGAATGGGAAGAAAATATGTTTATCGACGGCCCAACTTGGGGTTAGGAAACCAACCCTCCATTTGGCATGCCAGTTCCAACATTTCAGAATAATCTCAATTGTACTATAAATGGTGCTACGCAAAGACCTTTTGAACATTGCACATTAAATGGTTCATCCCTGAACCATGCCAGAGAAGACCTCCATATAACATGAAGGTAATGCGCAATCACCCTTTGGGACCGATGATCCTACAGAGCATTATAACATAGGGTTACACGATTGCTGAGAAGCCTAAAGAAGAAGAAACAATTAGCCTGCAGACCAGCAGGCCCAATAACTCTGGACAGCATTCCACATACAGTCAATGATTAGAAGGCGTTTCCTTTGAATGAAGAGACTGGGATAAGTGTTTATCCACTAAAGTGTCAATACATTTAAAGGGGTTTTTTACTGACGAATTGCAAAAGTAGTTTAAAGTGTTATATCCCACCCCCATCCCTCCTCCCTCCAAGGAATCTTGGTATGGGAATGCTTTTGTGACTGCATTTTATAGTTTGTGATGTCATAATGCAAAAGGATATGGAGTTCAAGATTCTCGTTCTTCTTCTTTATCTTCTTTGACTACACAACCAATTTATTGAACTAAGTCTCCAGTTCACCACCATCTCAAATCATCCCCCAACCTCAAACATGAAAATCCATCCATCCATCCATTGGGACCATACTCAGTGCAGAGCGTTGGTGCTGCCAAAGCAGTCTCCTTGGCGATTGGGCACAATCCTGGACATGTCGCCACTCCAACACAGGATACCAGCAAGCTGGCACTCATTTTGCCGACCTCGGAAGGTTGACGGGCAGAGGCAACCCCACCTGGTATTAATTCAACAGCCGAGCGGGATTTGAACTCAGGATCCTGGGATCCCAAGCCCACCACCCGAACCATTAAGCCAACACCAGGCATAACATAAAAATTGAGACAACATTAAAGATAAAAATCGACCTCAACACAACAAACCATGATCTTTTCTACACCTGTTAAACCACCCCCCACCCATCCCAAAATTTTGCTTCTGTATCCATCTTGTACACTTCTTGCATTCTCCTCTCCCCCTCATCGTTACCCACATCCCTTGTTTGCCCATCTCTGTCTACTTTTTCCCTTTGCTTTGCTGTCGGCATCCCCCTTCCCCTCCGCCCTCCCTGCTCTCTCTCTTCCCTGTTCCTTTTGTTATGTTGCATCCTCATCCGTTCTGTGTTCGAGCTCTTTCACGAACATCGACGATATAAACAAACAAACAAAAAAAAACATTAGAAATATAAACATGTAACCAAATAGTTATTTCAGGCATTGTAACAATCAGACCGAGAAGGGCACTCAGTAGAGTGCATACCTCCTCCATGCAATGCCTGATCCAGTCGAACATATCGGTACCAGCATGCTGGTACTCATTTTGATGACCTCATAGGGATGACAGGCTGAGTCAGCCCTACCTGGTGTTGATTCAACAGCCCAACAGGGGCTTGAACTCGAGACCCTAGGATCTTAAGCCAAGTTCAACAGCCCAACAGGGGCTTGAGCTCGAGACCCTTGGATCTTAAGACAAGCACTTTAACCGTTAAACCAACACCAAGCCTCTCTCAATGATGACCAATCACTCAAAAATTCTCAGATCTGTATTCAGATCTTCACCAAAATTTAATCAATTCTTCCTCATCACACACCCAACGTGTCCACCAATTTTGTCCGAATCCACCCACAACTTTATGAGATATCCTGCACACAAACAAACAATAACATAGACATGGTTGAAAACATAACCTCCTTCCACCTTCGGTGGTGGTGGTAAATATGCACGACATTCAAATTCACAGTTCATCACAGAACAGGTTTTAAAAACCTCGGTTAATTTTCTAACCCAGTTTCTAAGGCAACAATTTTGTTTTCAAACACAAAACCTACATGAAGCATGAACAAAAAGGAGAGAGGAGTGCGTCCGCATGCACGCGCGCGTGCGCACACACACACACACACACACACA
The DNA here is from genome assembly GCF_056783735.1 of Eptatretus burgeri. Taxonomy (NCBI): domain Eukaryota; kingdom Metazoa; phylum Chordata; class Myxini; order Myxiniformes; family Myxinidae; genus Eptatretus; species Eptatretus burgeri. The sequence goes on along the minus strand of NC_140968.1, from coordinate 32,778,637 downwards.
CACACCCCTGGCCCGGATTGAATTCTAAACTTCTGGCTAAAACAACGAGATGCTGTCCACAATCATGACTCTCGATATTTCAACGAACATATCCAAGATGAGGTAAAATGGATGAGTGGCTCACAGAAGGTAACACCTTCCTCATCCCAAAATCTGAAGAAACCCAACTACTTCACAAATAATATGACTTTCAACATCATCCAAATTTCCAACAGGAATCCTCACAGAAATCATGCAACACCACCCAACACAACAAGGTGGGAGGCCGAGAGACAACAGAAGAGATGGAAGTGAGGATGCTATGGAACCGAAGACCACCTACTACTAAATAAGGTCACACTCGAAAACTGTAAGAACGAGAAGAAACAAATTGTCCGCAGCCTTGCTGGAGTATGAAAAAAAAAAGATTTTGGTCGTGTCCCACATTCATAGATGATAAAATGCATGTAAGGTGTACAGGATCAACCCCCAAATAATAAAATTGATTAAGAAAGCAATGGAACTCTGGAAAGTCAAATTGATATTACAGTACTTGGAAGGAAAGATCAAAATACCAGGAGTGAAGACACATCATGGCATTTTCAAGGGTGGCACCCTTTCACCCCTCCTGTTTTTTGCCCGGCTCTGGACTCACTGAGCAGCCTCATTAATGAGCAAGGACACGGATACACACCAACATCCAATTAAAAAAAAAAAAAAAACGTTCAAAGAAAGAGGAAAGGTGACAGACATATTTACTGTACATGGAGGATTTTAACGTCTTCGCACGAAATGATTAAAAATTGGCCCAACAACTGGAATTAGTGAAACGGTACTCCGAAGACATCAAGATGGAATTTATCCGAGATAAGTGTGTCAAGTGCACATTCGTACAAGGGAAACCAACAAAAATGGACAACATAAAAATCGACCTCACTGTAACAACACAAGAGCGAGACAACAAGGCATTATAGAAATAGATGAATTAATTTTTTTTATTTCTAACCTTTTTGTTTGAGCATCTAAAGAATGGATATTTTGAACCATGCCGCTTATTTCATGACCAAAATGTTGTCTGTCTTAGGGCTCTCTCGATACTAATCGCAATGAAACCATTTCTTATTCATTGTTGTTATTTTTAAGGCCATGAAGATTTTGATTTTTATTACGATTCGATGTCATTTTATGCATGCACGGTCAAAGCACTCCTCATTGTATGCATAATATACAGGGACCTCTTGATTTACGTCGTGGTTGCGTTCTTGAAGATATTCGTGCAAATGAATAACGTGTAAATTAAAACTAATTTCCCCCATTATAAATAATCGAATGGGTGGAGGTTCGAGGGAGCGCTGCGTCAATCCTCGTTTTTATTGTCCTATTCTTACTGTTACAGTGGTTTATTTGATTTAGATTGCAATTTTAAAGATATAAACAATGAAAAATTGTGAAAACATGACCACATACTGTTGCATTTAATAAATTCTAACAACTAAAAACAGAAAAAAAATTAAAGAAAGGGGATGTTAACACTACGTTACCTGCTGCTGCTGATGTCTTGTTTCTGGAAGTGTTGAGGGGAAGGAGGTGGAGGAGTTGTAGAGGAGGGGGATCATCTGTGTCAGATGACCTTGACGAAGATGGTGGTGTTGACGATGTTGACGGATGTTGAATTGGAGAGGGTATGAGATGCGGTTTAGCTTTTTGACCGCTCGATGTTTTGACATATTTGCACCCATCTAAATCCTCTTCCAAACCTGTGCCTTCGGCTTACCATCACTGGTCACTGTTCCTCACGGGTACTCAAACCTAGTTCCCTGTCTGATCTTCTTTCCCTCCAACCTGATGTTCATTTCTTTTCTCTGCTGCTCAACCCACACCGCTCAGGTCTTCTCCATACTCATCGTCAGTCCATGCTTTCTGAATGCCTTCTTCCACTCCCCCAGTACCTCCTGCATCTCCAGCTTACTCTCCACCACAACAGCCAGATTGTCCACATGCAATATCCTCCCCAGAATACCTTTCATATTCACCCTCCTGCTTACCAGCTCCATCACCTTGATAAATGGCTGCGACAGCTTCCCTGCCTCAAATCGATGTTCATGCTGAACTCCTCCAACATCCTAGGACCAATCAAAACTCTTCCTTTTTTTTTGCCAAATACATCCCTTCCACCAACCTAACCTCTGCTTCCGCCACTCCAAACCATCTCAGTGTTGCCATCACCATTTCTCTCAGGACAGTGTCATCGGCCTTCTCCAGGTCCACAAATCCCAATGCCATTTCACCTTTTACCTCCAACCTCTTCTCCACCAGCTTTCTCAGCATGAACATCCCATCCATCTTCCCTCTACCCTTTCTAAACCGCCGTTGCTCTTCGCCGATCATCTCCACACTCTTCCTATCTCCCTGTCCAGAATCCTCCCCAGTACCTCAGGCCAAGGTCACATTTGCTCTACGGCGAGGATACGGCGGCCATACGCCCTCTGAATTGACAGAAACGTGCGGTGGCCGCAGAGAAACTGAGGTGGCCTCAGGGTGGCCCTACGCCGTATGGCTATATTTTACAGGCCGTAGGGGCGCCGTGGAATTATAACGCGGAGTTATAACTTTTTTTCATTTCTATGTTTGCCGTAGCAATTCGACAAGCCAAGCTTTGACGTCGATGTGTTCCACGTCGACCGTACGTAGGGCGTACGGTGGGCTTGCGTTATTCGTGCGGCTGCCGTAAGCTCTTCTCAATGAAAAATGAATTTTCCCAACCCCCAAAAAATTACGGCGGCCACACTATTTCCACGGTCGCTGTACGGTGGCCGCACTATTTCTACGGTCGCCGTACGGTGGCCGCACTATTTCCACGGTCGCCGTACGGTGGCCGCACTATTTCCACGGTCACCGTACGGTGGCCGCACTATTTCCACGGTCGCCGTACGGTGGCCGCACTATTTCCACGGTCGCCGTACGGTGGCCAAACTATTTCCACCGTCGCCATACGGTGGCCGCACTATTTCCACAGTCGCCGTACGGTGGCCGAACTATTTCCACCGTCGCCATACAGTGGCCGCACTATTTCCATGGTCGCCGTACGGTGGCCGAACTATTTCCACCGTCGCCATACGGTGGCCGTACTATTTCCATGGTCGCCGTACAGTGGCCGAACTATTTCCACCGTCGCCATACGGTGGCCGCACTATTTCCACGGTCGCCGTACGGTAGCCGAACTATTTCCACCGTCGCCATACGGTGGCCGCACTATTTCCACGGTCGCCATACGGTGGCCTTGCGGTCTGTGTGACTACCTGTGGGCAACGCAGGGTTGACGCACAGTTCCCCTACGCCCGCCGTGCACCTACGTATGGCCTCCGTGGCAGTATGCGTCGACCGTGCGTCCACCGTGTGCTACCGCCAGAGATTGGAGTATAGGTATTTACCTATACACAGTGGTGCCCCCAGAATCCCAATTTAATTCGTTCCAGGAGGCTGTTCGGATTGTAAAAAGTTCAGATTCAAAAAACATTTTCCCAATAAGAAATAATGGAGTGAATTAATCCGTTCGTGGACCCAAAGAAAACCCACTTTCAAGACACTTTAAACTGAAATTCCCCATGTTTAAGGTAAAATAAATGACCTTCAGTGGCGGTGTATTGTATGTAAACTGGTACAATCACCACATCCAAAGGTCCACACAGGCTCGGGCTCCGGCCTGGGTTCCGATCGCTTGCGCACTCTGCGAGAGCGCTGCCCCCAGGGCAGCTCATCAAACATGATGCCCGCAGAACCACAATCACTTTCATCAAATGCATCGGGCTGACGTAATCATGGATATTCCAAATTACAACTGGTTTTGCTGTGAAATTCAATCCTTGCCTGACAGTCCGTCACACCACGTGATCGGATTGCTCTTTTGTTATTAATTAAAACACAAGATGAGTAAAAAAAAAAAACCAGCACAAATCAAGGTGAAAACACAAGGTAAGGCCTAAGTCACATTTGGCTCGGCGGCCGGAGGGTCTACAAAATGTACGGGCACTCGCAATTATAAAGCGGCCGCAGTATTTCCACGGTCACACAATGTAGCAGTCACATATGTTTTTATTTTTCGGGTAGACGCACGGCGTATTTAGAAATTGTGGAGACCGAAAACGTGGGGTTGCCGTACGGTCTTTTATTTGATGTCGCACGGTGACCTTAAGGCGTTCCTGTGGCGGCCATAGAATTTTTAAGGCAGACGCAAGGCGACCGCAAGGCGACCGCAGGGGGCCCGAAGCCAAACGTGCGGCCAGACGGACGGTAACGAATGGGTTAATTTTTTTTTGTTGTTTTTTTTTTTTTACCAGTTCTTTTGTTTCGGCTTGTCGAATTGCTACGGCGAACGTAGAAATGAAAAAAGTTATAACTCCGCGTTATAATTCCACGGCGACCTTACGACCTGTAAAATATAGCCAAACAGCGTAGGGCCACCCTGAGGCCACCTCATTTTCTCTGCGGCCACCGCACGTTTCTGTCAATTCAGAGGGTGTACGGCCACCGTATCCTCGCCGTAGAGCAAATGTGACTGAGGCCAAAAGTATCGATCGACACACAAGAGATGCTTTCACGAGGACTTCCACAGACAAACTGAATGAACAAAGCGCGAAGATGCGGCTCGAATAGGTTGGGGAGACACGTGAACAAACATGAACCCCACGTTGTGTTCGGTTTTTAAAAATGTATTTGGTTTTTAGGGCAAAATTTTCTCGAAAAAATTGTTCGGATTCCAATTTGTTCAAACAATGGGGCGTTCGGATTCTGGGGGCACCACGGTATATTATAGTTATAGTATATTCAGTTATATATACTGGTATATTTTTATTTCAGTAAAAAAAAGAACTGCTATATATACCCACTCGTTACCGTCCGTCTGGCCGCACGTTCGCCTTCGGCCCCCCTGCAGTGACACACAAACCACAAAATACTCCTTGGACAACCAAATCTCTTCTTTTAGCAATGAGGACATAATCCCAGATAATGCAGGGGCATATGTTGAGATACATTGTCATGTTTGCAAATTATGTTAATTTATGTTGTAAGGTTTTTTTTCTGACTACACGAGTATATTGATATTGAAAAATCTTGGTGCCAATTTTTTTATGCATGTTTAGTGTGATTTTTTCCAGAAAATATGAGATGACCGTGATCGTGTTATAACAAAAATTTATTTTTTCAAAACTTAATTATAAGTACGTCATATAGCACCTTAAAATGACCGGTGAGATGTACAGAGTAATTTGGGCAGGAAATTATCATGCTACTTATCTTATATAAATTGTTATATATTTTAAAATATGGAAAATATAGTGTATTTTCAAATTTATTGAACAAAATTGGTGCATGCCGCTTGGCCAACTTAAGTGTTGTATCTTATATATTATTTCCGAGTTTGTGGTATCATGTCGCGCTATCTTCGACTTTGTTCTGCGCTCGAGTAACGTGATATTCGGCTTACATCATCTCAAAGACCATAAGAGGTGCATGGTACAAAAAAAGTAAATAAAATGGTTCTGAAACGGTGAAATCGTATTCCACTTACTGCATTAAAGTAAAATTACTACTGATTCTCTATATTAGTTCCTTTCTCAAACACACCCACCCCAACATGTCACGCAGAGCGTGGGTTATGCTAGTTTTATATTATATCGGAGTTCATCATTATAGTTCATCATCACTGTCATCTGAATCAGAGGCTGCTGAGTGTTGAGTGTTCTCACAGATGTTATCAGATGCCTCACAAATGCACATCTTTGTACATACAACATTTGCTCGCTTGCAGGAACAACGTGCCGTTCTGCACATTTGTTTGACACATTTGCACCTCACAAGTTCCAGCACAGCCTTTGGTGCAGGTGGTAGATGGGTTATCACTGGCCTGTATAGGTTGTTCTCTAATGTCCAACCATATTCTGATGGTTCTGGTCGTTTGGGTTTGGCTATTTCATCATGGTACCACACCATAGCCTGATAATGAGCTCGCTTGATGTGTTGTTCCAGTGCTCCTTTTGTAGGTGGCAATTTCTCGGATTCTGCAAATGACTTCTTGAACATGTGCCATCGAAGTGATGAAAGTTCACAAAGCTCTGTGCCAGGTCGGTATAGTTGACACACAAATTGTTCCAGTGCTAACTCCATCTCTGGAGAAATTGTGCGGTTTGATCCAAGCTGTATGAAGGCTTCTATGACATTAACTGAGGATTGTTTAAGAGCCTTCCAGCAGCCTTTTTTCCCTTTCCCAGTTTAGTGACCTGTCGTATCACACCCTGTAAAGGCATGGAAGCCTGGCAGGGCAGCAGCTAGGCGGTCACCAATCGAATCATAGATTGGTTTGAGGAAGATGGTGCGCCTTTTATCACCTACACCTGTGACGAAGGAAGGATTATGTCCCAATTGTGGATATCTTCGCAAGGCGAGCAACAGTACATCCGTGTCTTGAGATATGATCTGGACTTCTGCGCCTGTACTAGCAATAGTGTGTCGGCTTCTTCTTGTGTACTTGACAGGTAATCAACATTCCCATGATTTGACCGTGTTCCACGTTGTGTTGACACAACTACTTCCGTTGTCATGTTGACACAACTACTTCCATTCCATTGTCGTGCGTTTTGTAGTGATCCAGGATCTTATTGGCCAAATAGTCAGTCAAACTATCCTTCGTCTTGATGCTTGCCATAAATTGCTTGAAGGTTGTTCGTATCGGTGTGGCATCTGTGCATATGTATGATTTACCTTTACCTGTTTGTGTACTTGTCATTCGCCATTCCCTAGCTTGCTGTTTCAAGGAAATTGGTAAATCGTAGTGATCAAGTACCATGTGCACAGCCTGCTGAGTTTGTACATATTTGCTCAACCACTGAGTCATGTTGGTGGCCAGAATCTTACAGGATGCTGTATCCTTGGATCCAATTGGTTGTATGATTGCCATCGCATCAATAATGACCGTTCGCTGTCCACCTACAATGGGTTCCACATTCTTGGTCATTGATCGCCGATTTTTCCAACTCTTCCATAAGCTTGTACTTGTTGTTACATGGTAGCAGAGTACCATCTGCTGCAAATAATGAACGAGCTACACTTGAAAATTCATACTGACCAAATGTCCTTTCGAAGAGTATTCGCACATTCAAAAATGCTTTTCATGTTCTGTTCCATACTTCGGGAGTCAATTTCCTTTCTGATGGCAGAATCTTTCGTAGTCTTGGAGCATAACATTTCTGATTGTCTCGCACTGGGACGTGAGAATTCAACATTTTCAAGGTGTGTCTTGATCAGATCTTTAACATGTTTATTCCGAATCAATTTTCCTCCTACCTCTCCATGCATTCTGCGGATGCCAATGTAGGTGTTGGTGACATCATTCATTGAAACAATGTTGCCAGAGTTAAGTACATTTTTCAATACATTGAAGAACTCGATGTCGGAAGGAATTGTCCTTTGGTTCTGATCCACTTGGTGAGGATTCAACGTTTGTTGCTGTGGTTGATGCTGTACATGTTTCATGTAGCAGGGGAGATGATATTTTACATCGATGGCCCGAGCGTCATTTGGTGATGTGGCTTGTAATCAAACCTTCCATTCATCATTATCACTGATTTGGACAGTGGCGTATAATTTTTTTCCAACGTCAAAGGAACACACTTCATGCAATTGTTTTGTCGTTCCATCTCCACTACAGAATATACATTGCATCTTGTTATGTGAGACTGATGATGATTGGGTGAATGGCTTCGTCCCTGTTGTGGCATCTGAACACAGTGAGTTATCATCACATTTTGATGCTTGGGAAGATGACGGACGGCCTACTGGAGATGACAGCAGAATGGCAGAATCTTTGGTGGCTGTACTTTTCTGAAATCGCATCTTCGCACGATCAATTTTGAGCTTATGCACAGTCTCTTGAAAGCACCCCCTGTGCCAAGACGCCCCATATGATTGAAGATCTGATGCATGAACATCCCGGAGTCTGCTGCTCAATGGTAGATAACCAGGATCACCATAACCTGCACACTCATGAACACTGTCCAGGAACTTGTCATATGAGGTGGGATTGGCAACCAGTTGTCCACCTGGAACTTGACACTTCAGACATATTGCATAGTTTGTCTCTGAAGTTACACGACGATGCTTGGAATGAGGTTTGTCTATTTTGATTTCAGAGAGATACCTCAATTTTTATGATTAGTGGTCTGGTACAGCATATGTGAGTACATCTGAAATAAACAGAAGCAAGAAAGGTAAAGCAAACTTGCTAACCAAATGCACATAATGATTGTATTGGCATGACTGTGTGATTTATGCATGAGTATTATGATTAATATAACTGCGATGCCATCCACTCTCTGAAAGATGAAGAAAATTGTGAATCTTATGCACAAAATTATTGTAAGGGAATTATTATATAGTTTATATAGCTGCAATGTTGTCTATTTTCTAAAAAAAAAAAAAAGTATAATCAGCAAATAGTAATATAATAATTCATTAATTAATTTATTTATTAATTGTCTGCAAAGTTGTATTTAAAGATATCCAATCAAATAACTCTTCTGAAATGGGATTCCTCATGATCAACAACTGTAATTTATTACAACAAATAGACTGTGTTGTTGTCTTCACTAATTTTGCATATTTGCCAGTAAGTTGAATTTCATGATTTCGAGGTGGCCATCTTGGATTTTACGGTACCATTTAATTAAACTATGGTATGTATAAATTCTGACATTTTCATTGTATACCATGGTCCACACCGATCATTTTGAGGTGCAACATGACGTGGTTCATCAAAGATATTAAAAAAAAAAAAACATGTCAAAAATTTTGCTGAATCGGTCAATTATATGTTCTGATGTATATACCTGAAAAAAAACGGAGTAAAATAGCTCTAAAAAATTGGCACCAAAGATTTTCTTCTTCAGTGGGACATTCTGAGTCAGAAAAATTTAACAAATATCCCGAAACCCAAGATTTACGGAACCACGATGTACACTAGACAATATGGCAGACACCAACTACAAGGGCACTCGGTCGAGCACATACCTCCACCACGTAATGACTGATCCACGAGAACATATCGGCCCAATACATTTTTGATATATCATGCTCTACAGTACTGTATCATTTTCGGCCCGATCTCTCAATGGTGAAGAATCACTTATATAATTAAACAATTAAAAAAAAAAATTGAGATGCAGATCATCACCAAAATCTAATCAATTGGTCCTTGCCATATACCCAACCTGTTCACAACTTTTTGAGATATCGTGCTCTCGATCGGTTTAGCACCATCTCTCAATGGCGAAGAATCACGTAAAAATAAAAAAATATATCCGGATCCGGATCCGGATCTTCACCAAAATTGAATCATTTCTTTCTTGTCACATACCAAATATGTCCACCAAGTTTCATTCAAATCCGTCCACAACGTTTTAAGATATCATGCTATATATATATCATTGTTAGTCCGATCTCTCAATGGTGAAGAGTCACTTTGAAAAAATTCAACTCGCCGCATCCGGATCTGGATCTTCCCCCAAAATCTAATCAGTTCGTCCTCGTCACACAAAATTTTGTCCATATCCGTCCACAACTTTGAGATATCCTGCACACAGATAGACAAACAAACAAACAAACAGACAGAAAGGGTTGAAAACATAACCTCCTTCACCTGCGGTGGTGGAGGTAATAAGCTCAATACAATATTTCATGTTTTTCTGATAGAGAAACGCAACACAGGTGGCTCTGATTGTCCTGAATGCGTCCAATGGGGCGCATGTTTAGAATCCCAGGTTTCAAGTGCATCGACTTATAAAATAATCTCATTCATCGCAAACAAATAGAAAACGTTTTTTTTTTTCCTTAAAAAAAAAAAAATCGAGGCTCACGGAAGAGCTAAATGCTCATCTTTGTAAATATTATTTTCATCACCGATCAACAGTTATTGGTTTGATATTCATGTTTAAGGCTTGAGTTTCTGGTGAATGAAATGTTTTTATTTGAATTGGGTTTATACTTTAGAGTCAGAAAGAATCCATTCCAGACCGACTCGAGTGCAACAGACTTGATGCATGTCGGAATGGACGAAAACATTAAGAATATCTCTAGACCAAAACAGCACCTTCCAGTCAGACAAGCATCCTGTAAGCACACCTTCAGACGGAGCAAGGCTGAGATGATCTTTGAGATGCGATCACAAAATTGCTTCCAGGCACTGGAAGGAAATACTATCAAACCTTTGAAGATTGTGCAAATGCCAAGAAAAGGCGTTGTCCGACTCTATTAGATATTTAAAAAAAGTAAAAACAGAGAGATGAAATCTCAAAAAAAAGAAACAACCAAACAAGGTGGGAATGATGCCACATTACGATGCCACAATCCTCTTATGGATTACCATCCCGGCATCTTTTGACATTTTACTTTTGTTGTGGGATTATGATGGAATAATGTCAAAAGATGTGATGCTAATGTATATGAATATGTGTATGTGCATATGTATGTATGCACATGCGAAAATCATACAAAACTGGAACGACACATGGTGGAGCACATCCATCCACCAGATTGAACAGTTTACAATTTGTATCCCACTGATAGGGAGGATCTGGATCCTGACCTTAACCAAAATCGAATCGGTTTGTTCTTGTCACCTACCAAACTCATCCACCCAGTTTTGTCATAACCCGCCCACAACTTTTTGAAACCTGAATGCGATATATCGTTTTTGGTCCGATCTCTCAATGGTGAAGAATCACTTCGAAAAAAAATAATAATAATAAAATAAAAATAAACCAATGTCACCCGCAGCGTGACCCGTATCTTGCCAAAAGGTGACCACGTGTGACTTCTTTAAGGTCACACTGAGGTGAACAGAGCTGCTATCCACCAGGAGCGACTCCTTGAGGAATATCTGCCTACGAGAGATTCCGATGAGAATCGTTCTACAGAGTAACCATGAAAAATATGCTTTTTCCTCATAACGTCACCAAATGACGTCATAATGTCTCAAGCTTGACATATCTAGAAAGCACTCATCGAGGTGTTCAATTTGAGGTACTACAGGATATGGTTCCTAAAACTTGAAAATTTGACCTTGGGGTCAAATATGTTTGACCTTAGGCGCTAACCATGAAGGTCAAGGCCAATCGCCACCAAAAATTAATCAGCTGAGCGCCAGACCATGAACTATATTCTCATGAAGTTTGAAGACGATCCGATCAAAATTACTCAAAAAATAAGGGTTTTGTCGACTCCCCTGATTTGCGACAAAGTGACCTTGACCTTTGACCTTCAAAATGTTATGCGCTGAAAGGGACCTCTATAGGCCTCTGATATGCTAAGTTACAAAAATTTCCGATGATAACTGTGCTCTGCAGAATTTTTTATACATGATTACAGACAAACAAACAAACAAACAAAAAAAAAACATACAAGCTGACTAACATATTGTTGTGGTTGACGAAATTCGCAAACCACTATTCAGGTCCCTTAGGTGAGATATCTCTGTAAGTATATGTGTAGTTAGGCCCAAACCCGTTGTTTAGAGGGAATAAATGTCATTCATTCGGGCTGCGACCCTTTGAGATAGCCGTTTTTCTTTTACTATCTTTATTTTGGACCAGCCGCCATTACTACCACCACAACCACCACCAACCACGTCTCAACAGCCATCACACAACAACCACCAACCGCAACGCCGCTTCACAACAACAACAACGCCAACAGCCACGACCCTTGCCGTCACATCTCGCTCTCGCAACCATAGCATCACCGCCATTCCCGCGCCGCTTGTGGGCACCGATCCTGGACTCGTACAGGGCGCGCACCGAGCAGCGGGTGCAAAAACACCAGCCTTTCCGAGGAATCGGATCAAGAACGATTCACGCCCACTTCTGTTCTGTCCTATCAGCGAGCGTGGGGCGATTTGGCCCCGCCTCCAGGTGCGTCGGAGTATAATCGCTATATGCAGATTCGCGGATCAAGAATCATTCACGCCCACTTTTCCTCTGTCCAATGGGGAGTGTGGCTCCGCCCCCGAGCGATTCCTGATCCAAAAATCTGCATATGATTTCTCCTGTCGCACTATAAAGCGCGGAGCGTGGAGCAAATCGAGGCAGTTGTTGAGGGAGTTTCTGAATCGGGAGAGAAAAAGAGTTTCTGAATCGCAGTTGGACGGAGTTGAGAAGAGTGGAGAGTGGGAGAGTTGGAGAGTTGTGGCGGCGGCGAAGGCAGTCGAGAGGGCGCTCGTGTCAGAGTCGGGGATCTGTGGAGAGGGGAGGCCGGTAACGCGACCGAGGTCGCGGTGGAGTCGCTCGTCGCAGGACCCAAGCCAGCGAGATATCCTCATTCCCCCGAGCATCAACAACCCCCTCCTGTTTACCCCGCGCTGAGATAGTGTGAGAAGGGGGCCCCGTTCCCACCCCATTCCAGGCAGTGCCAGCGAGGCCCGCGGAGTCGGGGCGCCACCGCCATTTTGCGGCTCATCACCAGACGGGTAGGCTCGACGCGGTATCGGCCCCAGGCCCGTCTGCCCCCCTCATCGTTGAGGGTGGTCCCTTTTTCTTTTGCTTTGAGTATGTGTGTTGTCGGCGCCGTCTGTGAAGTAAAACTGTATAAGTGTTGCCGTGTGCTCGGTAGTCGGTAGTAGATCTGCATTGATGCATTTGCTTTTTGTGCAGAATTGTTGTGCTTCTTCTACTTTTACATTTGCTTTTGGTGTATAATTGTATATGTGTGCTTTCCGTACACCAGCGGAATAAATGTGCTTTATGTTGAACTGTTTTTCCCGTTTCGCTTCGTCTTTTCCTTTATTGAATCTCCATCTTACTTCACGTAAAGGGTTGGTCGCGGGCTAAATACGCCCAATAATTAATCGAACCGTCGAGGTTGACGATAACACCGCTCGGTTATCCCGATAGTACGGAACGGGTCGCTTAAAGTGGCCCGTGTCCGAAGTCGACCTGCGGCGAGGTGCGATCGCCCGGTCTACCCTCCGTGTGGGTACTTAGGTAGGTCGAATTTGGCGAGCAACCCTATCCCACGCGGGGGGCCGATTGGCACGATCGTGGTGAGGCCGAAAGGCCCACCCGTGACTAGTTCCCGGCGTTAGTCCGAAAGGGTCACGACGGGATTGTCCGTCCAGTGGGCGACGTGCCGCGATTCGAGTTACGTGGCTGCTCGCACGCCGGCGGGCGCGAATCCGCAACAATATCTTGCAAAAACTTCGTTTTGGCAAGATAATAAATCACAAGACAGACAAACACACGACTTGCCATTGCTTCTGAAGGGGCCGATAGTGGGGCAACTTCCCTAAATATAGCATAACAATTGTGCATTTTGTGAGGAAAGCACCAAATTTGGCACACTAGTCGCCTATCATATTATGAACACATTGGATATTGGGCCATCTCAAATTCAGCCGCTGATGGCTGTGGCAGCCATTTTCCACTGCCATCAAAAAATTTGAGATGGCCCAATATCCAAATCTGTTCATAATATGTTAGGTAACTAGTGTGCCAAATTTGGTGCTTTCCTCACAAAATGCACAATTGTTATGCGAAGTTACCCCATTACGAGTGTTTACAGTCCAAACAAAAGTGCGAATGGTCACATGGATTGTTGCAAGGCCGAGGCAGGATGGTCTCATGAGCAGGACCCCATAAACATTTCAGTCATTATCGCTTGAACCACATTCATGATTTTGATGAAACTTGGCCACAAGCTTTATATCTGATGTCTAATGAAGGTATATTGAGCGCATCAAAATCTGCAATCATTAGGAGGGTATATGTGGGGTTTTTTGAACCCCCCACCCCCAAAATAGGTATTTGCTGTCTTCTCCGAAACTACGCACACTATTTTGATGAAACTTGACCACAACCTTCATCACCCATGACGTACCAAAGTGTATCAGGTCAGGTCAGGTATGGGAGCATGTGCCAGAACAGCACGTCGCTGCGTCCACTTTCCGCCGGTACTCCAGGGGCCTCAGTCTGGCCATCCCCCAGGCAGATGCCAGGCCCATCCCCATCTCCTTGAGATGATGGTCAACCTGTTGCAACCATGAGGCACGTGGTCGACCCACTGGCCTCCTCCACTCATGAGACTCCCTCGCTGAGAGAATCTGGTGAGCAGGATCAGAGTCAGGAAAACGAGCCACATGTCCATACAGCCGCAACTGACGCTCACGGACTATGCAGGTAACAAATCTCATCCGAGTCTCTCTTAGCAACCACTCGTTGGACACAAAATCCGACCAGCGATAGCCAAGGATTCTCCGAAGAGACCTGGTACCAAAGGAATTAAGTCTCCGTCTCAGATCCTTAGTCAGAGTCCAAGTCTCGCACCCATAGAGCAAGACTGGAAGTACCAAGGACCTGAAGACTCGGACTTTCGTCCTCCCGCACAGGTACCGGCAGCGCCACACCCCATGATCCAGTGAATCCATGACTCCCCAGGCCCGACCCAGACGTCTATTGACCTCTGACTCGCAGCCAGCAGAGACATGAATATCACTGCCAAGGTAAGTGAATCTCTCCACGACCTCAACATCCTCACCACAAACAGACACAGACAGGACAGCAGCATCCAAGATGTCACCGAAAGCCTGGATCTTAGTTTTGACCCAAGAAACCCGTAATCCCAACGGCTCCGACTCCTCATTCAGCACCTCGAGGGCCCCCAAGAGGATGTCTAAAGTCTCCGCAAAGATGACTGCATCATCTGCAAAGTCAAGGTCCGAGATCTTGACATTCCCAAATGACGCACCGCAACTTGATCTCTCCGACATCCTCCCTAGAATCCAGTCCATACAAGTGCTGAAAAGTGTGGGGGTAAGTACACATCCCTGACGAACTCCAGTAACAACTGGAAATAAGTCAGAGATGGTACCACCACACTTCACAGCACTCTCAGTACCAGAGTAGAGTTCAGACATCAGATCGATCAGTTTTGGTGGCACCCCACGAAGACCAAGAATCCTCCAGAGGACATCCCGATTCACTGAATCGAACGCTTTACAGAGATCAACATAGGCTGCAAGCAGCCCCTGCCGAAACTCTCGTCTGCGTTCGGTGAGGACACGAAGTGCAAGGATACGGTCAATCATTGACCTCTTTGGTGTAAAGCCTGACTGCTCTGGACGCTGGTGCTCAAGCAGATGGTGGCGAACCCTATCGAGAATTATCCGAGCAAAGACCTTGCCCGGCACTGAGAGCAGCGTCACCCCTCGGTAGTTGTTGCAGTCTTGGCGATCACCCTTCCCTTTCCAGAGAGGGACAACAAGGCCCCTCTTCCAGTCAGTTGGGATGATGCCTGTGTTCCAGGCAGAGCACAAAACTGCATGCAACGACATGAGTGCAGCATTTCCACCAGCCTTGAGAAGTTCGGCATGGATGCCACAAATCCCTGGAGCTTTGCCCCGTTTCAACTGGTTCACCGCAGCCTGTGTTTCCACAAGCGTAGGTGGACCACAGTTGATTCGAGGGTCAGCAACAGAGATTGTAACACCCTTTACGTCCAACTCGACAGCTGGGGGATCAGCCTGGTACAACCGCTCAAAGTAACCGGCCCAGCGGGCCTTCACTTCAGACTCCTCTGTCAAGAGCCTACCACTCTCTGCTCGAACTGTAGTGCTCCGAGGGATGGGCTTGGATGAACGTAATGCGCGAATTCCCCTGTAAGCGGGACGAGAATCACCTGTCCACAGGTGATGCTCTACCCTCTCACAGATTCCTCGCACATAGGCCTCCTTGTCCACCCTCGGTGCACGTAAAGTTTTACGCCTCAGCTCCCTGAACAGCTCAGCTCTGCCATTCAGCCTGGCCCTGCGACTCTGGTCAATGGTATCCAGTGTCCCTTGAGAGACAAAATTCTTCTTTGCCCTGCGGTGAGCTCCAAGGCATCCAACGGCAACATCAAGGATGGTGGTCTTGAAGGCGCTCCACAACTCTTCAGGACCCCCCAAAGCACCCAGACCCCCCCCCCAACTGTCCACTCAGCCTGTTCGCAAACTACTCAACTACTCTCTCATCCCTGAGCTTGGCAGCATCCAGCCTCGGCTGGGATGGTACCATTCTCCAGGATTTAAGGTGCAGCTTTAGAGTTGCTACAACAAGCCTGTGGTCAGTATTGAGGAACTGAGCACTCCGGTAGACCCTGCAGTTCTGGATCATCCTCCAACGACCGTCAATGAGGACATGGTCAATCTCCTTTGCCACACCGCCAGCGTTGGAATACCAAGTCCAGCGATGAGCTTGTGGGCGCTGAAACCATGAACCAGCCACCCTAAGTCCATGACTTCTTGCAAAGTCAAGGAACTTAGTGCTATTCTGGTTCATAGTTCCTGACCCATGGGGACCAACACACACCTCATAACCATCCCTATCAGTTCCAGTCGATGCATTGAAATCCCCCAAGACTAGAAGTGTATCTCGTCTGGGGCACTGATCAACCACAGACTCGAGTGTGGCATAGAATGCATCCTTCACGGTGAGATCACTCGCCTCAGTCGGAGCATAAACAGAGACCATGGAAATGACACCTAAGGAGTGACGAATCCTTAATCTCATAATACGCTCGTTGACCGGTGTTACCTCAATTATCATTGGGGTCAGCTTATTGGACACAGCTACAGCAACTCCTTGGGTATGGTAACCATCAGAGCGACCAGACCAATAGTAGGTGTAACCACCCACCATTATCTCGCCGCAATCCGGTCTCCGAACCTCAGAGAGAGCTGCAATCCCGATGTCCAAACGCTTGAGCTCAGATGATAACAGAGACAGGTGATCATCCTCTCTTAGGGATAGGACATTCCAGGCACCCACCCGAAGGGACCGCCTCAGGTTAACCCAAGGAGACCGCCGCCTGGTGGACGACACCTTAGCACCACTCCGACACACTCGCCCGCAATCTGACCCAGGGATGTTACCCCGTGGTTTCCCTCCTATCAAACATTGGGGGTCCCGAAGGCTTTGCCCCAATCCCGTCATCCGGTGAGCTGCCCTGCGAAGGGAAGCTGCATAGGAGGTACTCCCACGGAGTGGGTTTTCAGATTTTTTTGCGTTTTTGCGTTTTGCGGAATGAAGGGTTTTACGGTGGCCGGAGTGCAAATCCTGCCACCAACCTCCTAATAAGAAGTGACCCAACTGCAGGAGGACGTCCGCAGACACAGTTGGGCACTAGATATGGATGGCCATTGGCTCACAAGGAGCTCCTCCGCCCTTTGACAGGTTTTGTTTTTAATCCTGCTGGGTGTCCATATCCAAACACCCTCCTCACCAGAAAACCTGGTGGGGGAGACGGTTTAGTCGCCGACAACCCGACCATGGAACAGGTTAGTACAGGTTTACATGGTACCTGTAGCAGGTCACAGATCGAACCTGACCTGACTGACAAAGTGTATCAACCGCATCAAAATCTTCACTCATTAAAGGGGTCTTTGGGGGGGGGGGTTGGCCCCCCAAAATATGTATTTGCTCTCTTCTCCGAAACTTCACACACAACTTTGATGAAACGTGACCACAACCTTTATCAACCATGATGTACCAATGCTTATCTGCAGAAAAATCTGCGATCATCCAGGGGGTCTATGGAGGCGTGGGGGGTGTGAACCCCATAATAGGTATTTGCTCTCTTCTCCGAACTACACACACAATTTCAATGAAACTTAATCACAACCTTCATCACCCTTGATGTACCAAAGTTTGCTCATGGCATTAAAAAATTCAGGGTCTGAGGGGGTCTCCTGGCAGCTTGAGTGACTGTTGCTCCTGATCCAGGTGAGCTTCAGGACAGACGGTCCTATTTTTACAGTTGAGTGAGATTTATTTTGTTCTGGTTCAAACACCATCAT
Organism: Eptatretus burgeri; assembly: GCF_056783735.1. NCBI lineage: Eukaryota > Metazoa > Chordata > Myxini > Myxiniformes > Myxinidae > Eptatretus > Eptatretus burgeri. The sequence goes on along the minus strand of NC_140968.1, from coordinate 32,760,783 downwards.
CATACCCAGCACACTGAAAGGAATCATCACCGCACCGAGCATCTTGTCCATCTGAAGGATGTGCACCTTGTGCTGCAACACCCTGCACGTGAAGTACTGATCCGAGTTTATAGTTGGGTCAGGAATCGAACCCAGACTAGACAGTTCAGAGGTGTACCTGTGCTTGCTACATCTACACCATCCGGCTCAATGTTGGCACGCTCTTGTTTTGTATAACAATTAGGTTTCCTTATGCTATTCCTGCAGTGTCAGTAATCATTGACTGGCATTTTGAATTATTAATGTTTTTGGGAAAATCATTGTGCAGTGAATAAAAAAACCTCTACTTCGTCTTTTATTCGTATATCATCTCAAATGGAATTCGGTTCATTTTGAACTGCATCAAGCGGAGCATCTTGAGGATGCTGAGGAAGGGAAAGCAACTTATTCTGCATCGTTTCTGTAAAAGGAACAGAACTTACACCCTGAAAGACATACCGAGTTTGAAAAAGGATTAACGTGCAGTTTTCCATCATTACTCATTCATGTGACAAAACTCGGTTGTGTAATGGTTGGAGTGTCTGCTCTGAGTCTGAGAGGTTGGCGGTTCGAACCCGAGCAAAGTCATACCAACCCACTTTAAAAATGGTACGAGCTGCTTCCTTGCTTGACACTCATCATTTAGAAAGGATAAAGCCTGGTCAAACAACCGTAAGTTAGAAATCGATAATGTTGTAGACTACACGGTGAACACTCGATAATGTTGCACATTTTGATGGGCCTAATGGCCCCTTTCAGAATTAAAATTCCTTTCAAAGGTACAATACATACATACATCATACACATACATATATATGTCTTTATTTACAAAGATACATATATATATATATATATATATATATATATATATATATATATATATGTGTCTTTATATACACAAACACACACACACACACACACACACACACACACACACACACACACACACACACACACACACACACACACACACACACACACACACACACACACACACACACACACACACACACACACATATATATGTACATATACATGACTGGTCAAAAGTTTTAGAACACCCCCATTTTTCCAGTTTTTACGGAAATTTAAGCAGTTTAATGTTTCAATGTACTCTGAAATTAAAGTATAAAACAAATAAACAATTGCAAATAAAAAAGAAATCATGGAATCGTTTTGTTGAACAAAATTTGATCCAAATTTTTGACTCATCAAAGTAGCCACCTTTTGCAGATTTTACAACCGAACATACTCGCGGCATTCTTTCCACAATGGAAATCAAATATTGTTCGGAAAGTTCTTCCCAACACTGTTGCAGAAGTTCCCACAAATGTGTTGCACTTGTCGGTTGCTTTGCTTTCACCCTTCTGTCCAGTTCGTCCCAAACCAGCTCGATGGCGTTCAAGTCTGGTCATTCCATGATTTGAAGCCTATCGTCTTGTTCTTTTCTTCTCAGGTAGTTCTGACATAGCCTGCAGGTATGTTTTGGGTCGTTATCTTGCTGTAGGATGAAATCCTGACCAACTCGGCATAGACCAGAGGGTATTGATGGCGCTGCAAAATGCTGTGGTAGCCCTTTTGGTTCAGTGTGCCAGTCACTCTGTGCAAGTCGCCGACTCTGGATCCAGCAAAAGAGCCCCAGACCATCATGCTTCCTCCTCCATGTTTGACAACTGGTGTTACATACTGAGGAACCATCCTTTCACCTACTCAATGGCGTACAAATACCTTGCGTGATGAACCGAAGATTTTACATTTTGAGCCATCGGTCCACAAGACCTTTTTCCAGTTTTCAGTATTCCTCTGGGGGTGCTTCATGGCCCAGGCAAGCCTTTTTTTTCTTATTTTGCCATCTTAGCAATGGCTTTCTTCCTGCCACTCGACCTGGCAAACCTGCAGCTCGAAGTCTTCTCTTCACAGTTGAAACTGAGACTTCCTTACTTCGACCAGTGTTAAGCTGTGCTTGAAGCTCCTGTCCTGTGAGCCGCCTATCACACAAGCTGTTGACTCTCAGAAACTTGTCTTCTGATTGTGTTGTGGCTTTGGGTCTGCCAGACCTCTTCCTGTCAGAGTTTCCTCCAGTTTCTAAGTGCCTTTTGATGGTGTTGGAAACTGTACTCACTGACACCTTGGCTTATGTGCAATTTCTCGAAAGGAAAGACCTACACTTTTAAGGGATATAATGTCTGTCTGTCTTCCTTTCTTGTCTTTTTCTTGCCATTATGGTTGTAATATCCTACTTAATGCAGTGCAATATTGTCCAAATAATGCTTCAGAGGGTGCAGCAACACAGTCTGTTCCAACACTACTTTTATGCAGATGGAGGGTTTGTAACTAATCAACAAGAGTTGTGACACCTGCAGGAATTGTTTGCATCAATTTTCAAGGCTTAATTTACTTCCATTGCTGCAGAACAGCTGCAGTTGCGAACCCATTACTTGTTCCCTGAAAAGGGCCTTTTTTTTTTTAATAACTGAAATTTACATTATTTTTCAGTTTTGGTAACCTAAACTTTTTTTTTAACCTCTGGTAGTTTATCGCTTTGCTTTGTACTATTTCAGGTTATTCACTGGACTTGAACTGCTTAAATTTCAGTAAAAAGTGGAAAAATGGGGGTTCTTAACCTTTTTACTGGTAGTATATATATATATATATATATATATATATATATATATATATATATATATATATATATATATATATATATATATATATATATATATATATATATATATATATATATATATATATATATATATTGTTGTGGGCCGGGGGTCGGGTGAGAAGACCACGCGGGGGGAGCTATCTCGGCTCCCACCAGACTCCCCGGAAATGTAAGCCGTCGCACACGGATAATTCCGTGACATGGTGGATCACTTAACTGACCGTGGACGCCAATAAGTAAACCATGTGACTTGAGGTCCTCCATCGAGTTAATCCGATTAGCGAAAAATAACCACGTGATTTAATTACCGGGGAACACGCCCTCGGTACGCCTTTTCCGAACCGGATCACTCTACCAGACCGGATCACTTTGCCGGATCAGATGCAGCTGAGCGACACTGCTTAGGACGTACTGGCTAAAAGGAATGGATCGTTGGGAATAAACTCCCGGCTTATCTAGGATTTGGACCATGCTGGACCAATGAAGGAAAAGACAAAAATGAGCAGGGAACATTTCTAATAATCATTTATTTACAAGCAGGCGAGGAAAAGGTATGTGGTACAATTAATAGATTTATTGGGGTGGGCAAGTAGAGGTAGGTAAGATACGTGTGGTGCGGCAATAAACAAGCAACTGATGAAAGCGGATACACAGCAGACCTAACTCGAAAATAATAACAATCTTCTGCAGGCTTACTTGTATAGACAGGACACACACACACACACACACACACACACACACACACACACACACACACACACACACACACACACACACACACACACACACACACACACACACACACACACACACACACACACACACACACACACACACACCCCGATGAAGAGGAATTGAAGCAAGACAGGAGAGGAGTTGACAAGACAAGACACGGCCCGCACTGTGCAACACGCCTCTGCCCAATCGCAGCTTCGCTGGCCCGAGAGGCGGGAAGACGTTTGCCATCCGTGGGGAACATCTGCGTGCATCAGTGACGACCGAAGATATGATGTTATGGCGAATGCATGCACAGACAGTAAGATGTGTCCAATAAGGTGTCACAAGCTGAGCGCTGCTCTGCCTTCGAGCACATTCCGCACGGTGTGCATCGATCCACCATTACGCACGTGGCCAGCGCTCGTGTTCGCCTGATTCTGCTATCATGTGCGCGGGGCGAAACCCGATCGATATAATTCCTCCAGAAATGGGTTGAATAGTATGTGCCGCCCGTATCATGCACAACGTGGCGTGGTTGTCGTTTTACTATTATCGACCTCTGACAATGTAGCTATTGGCACCAAGCTACGAGCCACGCTCTTGCCGATATTGGGTCATTTGCTTCTGTGTTGTGCAAAACACCATCCATGAAGCCTCTTAAGAAATATTCATTTGTACGCCTTTTCAATGCAACCAGCAATCTCCCCCCAGATCATCGGAAGCTCGAGTCGATCATCTCGAGCTGCCGAGCATATTGCATAACTCGCCGCAAAAGCTGGGTTGAGGGATCGCTTGAGGATGGGAGCTCTGTGCTGTCGATGCTCATGTGGCGTTCGAGCGCCCCTTCTGAGGTTCTGTTTCGTCCATCTCCTCGGTACGTGTTCCGTGCAGTGTGGGCGTCGTGCTGGGTGTGTTTCTTGTCCATTGGGTGGAAATTACCGCTGCACGTGCGTTTGGCAGGGTGTGTTTTCTACAGAGGGGTGTCCAGTGTAATGCCTGCTTGGCCTTTGCTGAGGACCCATCTCACAGTGAAGGACGCACGTGGCTCAGATTTACCTCAGGAATAATCATAAAAGAAGAGGAGGAATGAAGTTAGAAATGAAATGAAGAAGGAATGATGTAAGCAAACCCAGCTATGAGATCCTCGCAACGCACGCCCCTGAAGTCCCGCGAGATAAAATGGAAGGGACTATCTACACGTATATTAATGGAATAACTGTCTTGGGACCACTTTATGTTGGATGCATGTGGTTCTGAGAACCGCAACAATATATATATATATATATATATATATATATATATATATATATATATATATATATATATATATATATATATATATATATATACATATATATATTGTTGCGGTTCTCAGAACCACATGCATCCAACATAAAGTGGTCCCAAGACAGTTACATATATATATTGTATATACATATATATATTGGGTCTGGAGAAGATTTTTGAAAGAATTTACTAAGTCCACCATTTTGACTTACTTAAAGCCATGTGACCAGAACAAGCTTTGCAATCCCCATTACCAGTCAGTAGTGGACCTTTCAGATTGCCAAATTTCAGATGGATTGGCTCAGCGGTTTGGCCGGAGAAGTCGAAATAGGAGATGGACGGATGACAATACCTTATCTGGAATTCCAATTCCAGATAAGTTAATAATATCCACCCTCCCCAAGGGGTTTTTCTTCCCTGGCCAAATGGTGTGTTAATGTGTATACATAACTTATCATGGCCTTTTGTGGGGTACCCCTACCGGAAGTAAAAAGATAAAAAATAAAATCACAAACATGTCTGATTACCTTTTTTAAACAGTCGCTACTGCTGTTTAACACTAAACTGAAAGGGAGGGAACCTGACGTTCTTGAGGTGTTCCGCACAAACGAACGACCCGAGCCAAGATCTCGTGATATATATATATATATATATATATATATATATATATATATATATATATATATATATATGTATATACACACACACACACACACACACACACACACACACACACCCGAGTGAGGATAAATATTACCGTTCCTGGCACTCCCTTCATTCAAGTAAAGTATAACTCACTGAAGTAGAAATGAACAGGATAGAACCAACATTATAAATGTATGTGGAAAAATTATGGGCCCAGACCAGGAACCAAACCACATCCTCTGGCAAACCATACCAGTGCTCTGCCATCTGAGCTATCTGGGTGACCCACTGGCTGAGCAATGCAATTCTTCCACATATTCAAGTGCCACTCTCTTTCCCTCGAAGCTTCCGGGGCACTCACTGCCAACCATAGGAGCAGCGAGGGCCTGCTCACGAGAGACTCTTGTAATGATAAAAACTGTAATTGAGAAAAGGAAGGATGGTAGGATAAATGAGTTCTGGAAAGGAACGGAAGAGGTACATAGGGAGTATATGGGGTCACGGTCACAACTCGCAATGGAAAAATTCAACCATTTATTAGAAACAATATCTCCAAAAAGCAAATAATACTTTCTTCATATTTTATTACCCTTGCATAAATCCTCATTTCACAAACCTAAACTTCTTCAATTGATCTCTCTTCCTCCATTTTCACTTTTCATCTCATACACGGCCATTCTGATGTTTCGATGCACCGACAAGAGGAGGCCTTTTTCTACTCACCTCATGCTTTTAAACATGGTTATCAGTTATAACGAGTGAGGAATTACATTCCAGGTCCAGGACTGAGCATTTCAAATGAGACATGATAAGGTTTTTCATTGCACATAGAGGTCAAGGCTTATGGAAGAGCTGACGAAGGAGGATGGAAGAGCTGGATGATGGAGAATCGGAGTTCCTTCAAGGCCAACAAAAAATGATTGGAATGGGGTTCAAGGGAACAGGCCAACAAGGATTTATTAAATAATTTTTGTGATCACAATCGAGATAATCATTGTACAAAAATAATTATACATCATGGCAATCAGAAAGAATTAAGTCAAAATATTGTGTTCATTTTTTTGTCACCACACATGAGGAGGTACATGGTTTCGAGTGGAGCAACTCGATTGAATATGGGCCTAGCTCGACTCAGCTATGAGTGGAGACAGGACTTTTACAATCGGAAGGAGGTGATTGCAAGAGGATATGATTGAGATGTCTAAGATAATGAAGGGTATTAACAAAATAAGAGCAGAATAAATTTTCAGCAGATTGTACACTGACGGGACAAGGGTTCACAGTTTAAGAACAAAGAAGAGGAGGGTGAGGATAGTCGTAAGGCAGGGGTCTTTCACTCAGAGGGTCGTGTTGTTGTCATTTTGTTCGCAGCCTATCGCTGCCTGTTGCATCATTGCTCGGAGCACAGCTGTGGTGTTGATTCAGTGCCCCGTTACCTACCAGTCAGCTAGTACTTATTTTGTCAACCTCAGAAGGATGACAGGCTGAGTCAACCCAATCCGGTGTTATTTAATGGAACGACAGGGGCTCAAACTCAACATACTGAGATCTTAAGCCAGCCATCTTAACTGGAAAGCCAACACCAAGTTTACTCAAAGGGTAGTGATTGCATGGAATGGTCTCCCTGCAAAGGTAGTAACAGCAGAGCCAGTGGATAGTTTAAAATCGAGTTGGATAGGTATCTGAAGTAGTTGGGATCTGGGGGGGTGGGGTGGCGGTATTAAGATGTTAGCGTGATTGGACAGGCTTAATGGACTTAATGGCCTCCTCATGCGTTGAAGTCCCTTGTAAATCCTTGTAAATTTAAAGCAACACGATGTTCAAAACTCAGACACAACTCACTGGATGTTTAAAACAAAGACCAACGGCCACATTTGACGTTTCGGCAACAGAGAAGCTTTCATCGGGGTTGATGCGGGTTCTTTGAGTCAGATTTGTTTTGTGCACAAAGGTAGCAACTCATTGAAGAACTGAACGAGAGAAGAGGGAAGGTCGACAAGTGAGTAGTGGGGTAGAAAACGGGTGAATAGTTCACAACACACAACGCCAAAGAGAGTAGACAAAGCCACCAGTGTTCAGACAACAGCAGACTAATCTCTCTCTTCTCTCTCCCAACTCCCCGAACCCTTTTTTTCTCTCCTATCATACTTCATTAGTTTTCCTTTTATCAATGTAAAGTTTCTCAAACAGCCTCCCAATGAATACATCGATACATTTATAATAATAAATGTGTGTGTCTGTGTGTCAGTGTGTGCGTCTCCTCCATAACTCCAAAATCATGAAGCCGAGCAGCCTGAAACTTTGCGCACATACTAAGGGAACTCCAAAGAAGTGCATGAGTGAAAATTGGGTGTTTGGCTTAAATAAAACACCCCTTTTGAAGATTATTCACGGCCTTTTGTAATTACATACTTTATCAGGTGCATCCTCGGCTACCTCACTCTCGATGGGGTCTAAAGGCGCGTCCTGGGTAACCTCGCTGGTGTCTGATGCAGCCATGTTTTTTGGCCTGCTCAACCATGCTTGACTTGGAATAGGCCGCAACGATTTCTTAATGATAAAGTTTTTTATTTTCACTTTCCTCACTCATATTATCAAATGCCTGTTCATCATCGCTACAAATCACTGGGTACGTTGCAATGCTGATAAACGCCCGGAGACGCCAGCGTTCATTGCTTTATTTAATTACCGCACATGCCATAACCTCTAGAATCTCTTCAACTAAGCCAATTTACAATATTTAAGCTCCACAGTTGAACTTAGCAGCTGTTCTGACTGCTAAAAAAGTGTTCATTTGTCCAATTTGGACGATGTACCTTTTGATGTGATGATGAGTTCGAATCCAGTGAACTCCTCTGAAGTAGACGCAGGTGAAGTTGCTGATGAGTTGTGCACCGAAAGAGATGCAGGTGAGGGTGCTGAATGTGTTGAGGTGGGCGGGCAAGGGTAAAAAAAATGGGGAAGAGACAGCTGTTTTTCTGAGTGGTGCAGGCTTATGTGCAGCTCTCTGAACAGCAGTAAAACATCATCCAAACCCCCTCTTGAACCGGAGATACCTCTCCATCACTGGGTCGGCATCTTACAACCTGTCAGCTACTGCTCTCATATCCTGCAGTCCCTCACCCAGAGACTTTACAGTCAGGTTGGGCCTCAAAACCTCTTCCTCCTCTTCACTGCCTTCCTCCTCCTCAGAAACCTTGATGATGGCCCCCAACTCCTCCTCAATCAACTCCTTACCATACAAGGCGATGAGCTCCTCCTATTGATCAGACTCCATATCGTCAAAGCCTTCCCCTTCCATCCCCCGTGCCAACCTGACAATTTTCTGCCTCTCTTCTGTGGTGTTGGGAAATCCTCTAAAGTCGTTGCCTGCCTGTGGGCTGTGGCCAGAGATTTTGCCAGCAAGTGTTGATGGTGGAGGCTTTGACTTCACTCAGAGAGTCTGACGGCTCTGATGCAATGTGCTATGTTGAAGTCCTTCCAACATTTCCCGATGGTAAGTTTGGGACCGGACTCCATAGCATCCAATATACGAAGGAAGGTGCGGCGGGTGTAATATGTTTGAAACATTGAAAGTACCCATTGGTCGAGTGGTTAGATCAGGGAAGTAGTGTTGGGTGGCAGGAAGATGACCTCAACATTGAGATGCACCACCTTTAGCACTTTGTGGTTTCTAGGAACATTGTCCACCAGTCAGAGGACCTTGAAGGAGAGGCTATTTTCTGCCAGGTACCTCTCCACTTGAGGGACGAAACAGTTGTGGAACTAATCCATAAAGATGGCAGCTGTTACCCACGACTTTATGTTGGCCCTCCAAAATATGGTCAGAGTTTGCTTGTTTTTGCCCTTGAGAACACGTGGGATGAGCGAACAATACAGCATCATCAGCTTGATCATGCAGTCCTCTTTGATGTTGGCGCAGAGTCGAAGAGATACCCGGTCCTTATCAGCCTTGAACCCCATTGCTGTCCTCTCTCGCTGTGAGATGAAAGTTCTTGTGGGCATTTTCTTCCAGAACAGACCGGTCTTGTCTGCATTGAAGAATTGCTCCAATAAATACCCCTTCTCCTCGCTGAGCTGCACGAGTTGAGGAGGGAAAGTTTCAGCTGACTCGTGGTCCGCTGAGAAATACTCGCCTGTGAGCTTTATGCTGTGGAGACCGTACCACTTCTTGAAGCAGTCAAGCCAGCCCCTGCTAGCTTGGAAGGGACTGGAGCCACTCATACCTGCTTCACTCATATCTGCATCACTCTTGTTTGCAGCACCACCTGTGCCAGACAGATATAATCGTACACGTGCTTTGCCTTTTCACGAAACAGAGGTCCACTTTGAGGCATGTTTTTGGGCATTGTCCTCCATCCACACATTTAATGCCTTCGTCATTGCTTTGATGTGAACATCCCTGAAATGGGAAACCACTTTCGTGCTGGGTACTGCGCTAGCCACGACACTTTCGCGAATCGCCTTCTCGTTTTTCTTTATGTAGCCACAGTCGACTCATTCATGCCAGAGAACACCTGCCCACAGAGGCTGATGGCTCTCATCCCTTTGTAGTTGGTCATGCACCTCCATTTTCCCACTCAAGCTCATAACTTTTGTTCCACCTCTTGGGAGCAGACACATCTCCTGCACTACTCATATGCTTAAGACCCATGATCGAACAATTTGTGCAAAAAGTTCATGAGCACGTGGAATCCTAGCAGCTCAATTCGGCAGGACGAGAAGAAAGGATGAGGCCCAGGACACGCTGCACATAAGTAGTTGTGCAGGGGTTGTGGATAAATGGAGTAGGGGTGGGTTGTGTGACCATTGGTGGTGGGGGATGGTTTATGTACATGTACAGCTGCTTTATGCATGGTGAGTGGGAGGTGGTTTTACAACTGTGTTATGTGCAAGGCTGGTGGGAGATGGTTTATGCGTAGCTGGACGTAGTTTATGCACGGCTGGTGGAAGATGGTTTTAGAACTGTGTTATGCACACGGCTGGTGGGTCATTGTTTATGCACACGCAGAGGTGGTTTATGCATGGTTGGTGGAAAATGGTTGTAGATCTGTGATATGTGTGGCTGGTGGGAGATCGTTTATGCATGACTGGATATGGTTTGGGTTTTTGCGCCTGCAAAAACATTGATTACGCGAAGCACAGGGCCGTGAATATAGAAGCAGGTCACATTTTATGAAGCACGAATATGCAGAGTCTGTGAATGTCAAATCCGCTCATGTCAGCGTTTCACGGGATTACATAAGGGAGGAGTGGTGTGTGGTGTCCACACCGGACTCTCATTTAACGACGAAGTGTTGCTGGGTGAGCTCCTCCCGGCAGTGGTTTCAGAACGTGTTCAATTTTGAAAAGCTTTGGAGTTATTGTTCTCATGGTGGTTACCTTTTGCTTGTGGGCTGGCTGCAGCATTGCCTGACCCCACATCCTAATATACACTCTATAGTGGCCTTTGTTGGTCTCAAAACGGACATCAAGGCCAATATGTGGTAGTTCAAATCCTTACCCAGATTCTGAAGTAGCGACACCAAAAATGGGCGGCCTCAATGTGCTACTGTTCAGCCGTGAAAGAGTAACGTACAAATGCACAAACACTTGAGAACATGTACAGTATATACTGTAGATATGAGAGTAATGGTGGACAGTTGTATGTTTCATATGTTGTTTGGGTGGAGGATGGATGGCCAGCGAATGCCATTGTTGAGAGGGATGTTGAGATGCAGAGACAATGAATTGAGGACCTTTCCCATTTAGGTGTACTGTATTACAATTGGGAGTACCTTTGTTTCAGCATGTACAGAAAGTGGGCTATGTTTGTCGATCTTAGGAAACCTTTTGCTGTCCTGATGTCTTTGTTTTGTATTTTTTGTAGATTATGCTCTGAAGTAGTGGTGGCCCAGCTTGTGCTGATATAATTGTTGGTTGTCCGGATGAACCATTTGTCGGTTGTTTGAAGTGGTTTTTTGTGTTGTCCAATAGTTGTATTAGCGAGTCCTTTTAGTGTGTTGATTTTGCGGTTAACCTTGACAGTGGGTTGACAGTTGATCCAAGGTAATGCTCAAGAATGTTGAATGTCTGTCAAGAGGAAGTTGTTGATTTAAGAGGGTAATGGTTGGTGTGCATTGGATCCATATCTATCTGGGGTGAAAATGGTGGCAGAAGATTTGGGTGGAGATGCAGTCATGCAATTCAGTATGAGACAGTTTTCAAGATTGTAGAGATATTGCTGAAGGGTTTTGGTCACCTGAACAGAATTGGAATGGTGTGGGGAAATGGGTAGATCATCTGGCACATATGAAAGAAGTAGTCAATCTGCTTGAGGGGTCAGGAGGTCATGGAGGAATAGATCAAAGAGCGAAGGAGATAGTACAGAGCCCGGTGGGAAACCAGCAGGTAGAAGTCTGAAAGAAGAGAGGGTATGGTAATTGTTTCCTTGAGATTGATGAACGGATGTTCAGAAAGTTTTCTAGCCATTTCTTATTGTTGGTGTGCATGTAGGTGTTGATGTTTTTTTTTCCATGAGAATATGGTGAGGTACAGTGTCAAAAGCTTTATTCATATCTATTGTCTTGAGAACAGTTCTCAGTGGGGATTGTTTTTTGTTGAAGCCATCAAGAGTGGAGTGTATTAATGTAGAGATGAGTGGTTGTTGAGCGTACTCGTGGACGAAGGCCATGCTGTGATGGGGCTCGAGGAATAAAGGGGATACTATTGAGGATGAGCCTTTCTGGCAATTTTCTTGGAGTGCATCATTTAGGAGAAAAATGGGTTGATATGATGCTGGGTTATTGGGAGGTTTGTTTGGTATCAGTATTGGTGTAATGATTGTTTTCTTTCATATGTAGGAGGTTTTATTGTGTGTCCATGGGTGGTTGTATATTTTAATTCGTGCATTCATGGCAAAAAGGGCCTAAAGGTTTCAGGTGGATATTTGAGATATTTTCTGGTTCTGTAGAATTGGAGTTTTTGGCATTTTTTTTTTTGTCATTTCTGTAACTCATGAAAGGTGAAAGGTGTTCGAGATTCATTGTCAAATTTCAATTTATTTAGAGTGTTGGTGATTGATCTGTTCCTGGGAATGGTGGGTTTGTGACTGATTGAAGCATACTAGTTGTTGAGGTTGACTGTTTGCAGCATTTTGTTTGGGATTGTCCCACGTTGATCGATTACTGATTTGTGTGATCGGGGTGGGTTGTGCCTTGAGTTGTGCATGTTTGATATAATCTGTCAGAACGTTCTACTGTTTGTTTCATGGTCAAGGTTGTTGATGAAGTTTTCCCAGTTTTATTTTCTGTTTTTAGTTGCTGATGAGTGTGGTGATTGTGTTTAAGGTACTAATTTACTCTTGGTCGTGAAGTTTTAGGTTTGCCTTTTGTTTTAGAGTATTTCTTTGTTCAATAAATTGTTTCATTACCTCTGCCACCCGAGGTGGACAGAGGTTATGTTTTCACCCTTTGCTGTTTATTACTTGCAAAATGGAAGATTTTTCAACTCAGTGGATTTTGTTATTCTGTCTGTCTCACTATTTATCATCTACAGGTCACAATTCTAAACCGATTGTCATGAAACTTTACCAAGTTGTCGAGGTAGTCTCAACTCAGAAGCCTATTGATTTTGATGTCAAAGGTCAAAGGTCATGTTGGGGTGTAATTTCTAAAGGAGTCATTTTTCATCCGATTGACTTGAAAATTAAACAGCAATTTCATCGGACTAACTTTCAATATTTGTATATAGCGTCACTGAATTTGGAAACTCACTATTTTGACATCAAAAGGTCAAATGTCAACTTAAGGTGAAACTTTAAAAATCATCAATTTTCAACTGAAAAATCATCAATTTACATCCTATTAACTTGTAAGTTGAACAGGATTTGCATAGTCCATCATTGAATTGGGAAAGCAACTACTTTTGAGGTCAAAATGTCAAAGGTCAACTCAAGGTCAAACTTCTAAAACCATTAATTTTAATCTGAAAAATAATAAGTTTTCATCTGATTGTCCAGAGCTTTGATTAAGATTGTCAATTTTAAACTTAATGAAATGGACAATTTGATGTATCCATGGCAACCTTGGAGAGGGCGGTGGATTTTGCAAGTATCATGCTCTGCATGACATCTTTTTCTTGTCTGTTTGTTTGTCTATCCGTGAGCAACATATCTCAAAAAGTTATGGATGAATTCCTACAAAACTTGGTGGACAGTTTGGGTGTTTGATTTTGACGAATCAATTCTATTTTGGTGAAGATCTGGATCTGGAAATGAGAATTTAATTATTCATTTTTTTTAAGTGATTCTTCATCATTGAGAGATAGATTGGTGCAAAAACGATGTAGAGTATTTCCAAAAGTTGTGGACGGATTCAGATGAAACTTGGTGGATGAATTGGGTAGGTAACACAGACAAGCCAATTATATTTTTTATTCAGATCCGGATCCAAATACGGCCAATCAGTGGGATATAAAACATAAACTGTTCAGCCTATCGGAGATATGCGCTCCACCGAGTACCGTTCTCGCTTCTGTCGTGAAGTTGGGATGAAAAATTAGGAAAGGGCCTTTTGGGATAAATTTTTGAATGCATCTGTTAGTATTTTGTTAAAATGTTTTACTGTTGCATCTATTGAATTGAATGCAAGGAAGTCGTGATTAGTAAATGCTTGTTCTATGTATTTGGCTGGTTGGCTTTGTTAAAGTTGGTATGTGTTCTTTTGTGATCTTTAGGAATGGATTTGGTGTCGAGTTGATGAATGATGATGATAGAAAGGTGTTCCAATGAAAGGTTGGATATAATGTGCCAGAATGTGGTTGCTTTCAGTATAGGAGAGCACAGAGTTATATCAGGGGATGTGGGAGAGTCCTGTGGGTGGAGAGGTGAGGGGGTCTAGTGGGCCAGTTGTGTTATTTAAGAATATATAAACGGTTTAGTTATTCTGGAATTGGTGTATCTCTTGTGTCTTGGTTTTGGTTGGTTAACCAGGAGGGGGGTTTTTGCATCGAAATCCATTCCAATCATTAGGTGAGGGATATTTTGTAGATTGTTAAGTTGTAGTTGGTATCGTAGTGAGCACGAGTTTGGTGGGGGGGATGTAAATGTTGATGTTTCTGTGGATTTTTCCAGTTGTTATTTCTATGGAGATGATCTTGGTGGTGTCATTGGTAAGCGGCTGGATGATGTCTGTTGTTGTGTTGGAAAATATGTTTTTGTGGATGAGGGTGAGGAGCCCTCCACCACCTCTATTGCCTGGTTGATACTTTAATGAAACAGTGGTATGGGATTTGGGATAATTTAGAGGCATTGGTGAGTTTAGTCTCTTGAATGAGTGCAATATCTATTTTGCATTTGTTGATGAATTTTGGAGTTCTGTTATTTTGAATGCCATTTATATTGCGCTGTAGAACGTAGATCTTTATATGAAGATAGATCACTGTAGAAGGTAGATCAACATTTATCGTCTTTATATGAAGATAGATTTGTACATTTGGGATGGAGCCCTTTATTACATCGAATGCAGATAACTGAGTAGTGACTGTTAGTGATTCTAATGTTTTATGTCGGGCAGATGCAGATGGTTTCACAAGTACATCCTGGAGACACAGCTTCTATATATATACAGGAGATACCTTTTTAACCATATCCAAGCATCCTCGTAATGATTCCTGGAACGGTTGTGGAAACACACACAAGCCGTGAACTTGGCGAGGGGCGGCGCGGCGCATACACCTGCGACCCCTCCTTGTGCCTAACAATAATTATGTCATGAACGACGCACTGTGTTTTCGATGTGGGATTGCATAATATTTTAACAAATTAACGTCACAACAGACAATCTTTTGACATATTTCTATGAGTCCAGATATTTCTGTCTATCTGAGGGTGTTTTTTTAAGCTTGTGCTAAAAAGGTATACACAAAAGTACTATCTAGTATTAGAATATGTAATAGTATGGACTGCCTTTATAACTCGGGTGTGGGTTTGATTACAGATGGAACGAGAGAGTTCATAGAACACCCTACCCCGGTGCAGTCTTCAGAAAAAAGACATGGGGGGGGGGGTCTCTGAGCAGCAAATGTGATTTGTTGAGATGTAAAATGCTATAATATTTTGTCCAAGTATTGCGAAATGAAAGGTTTTTGAAAGTTCGAAAAAGGTGATTTGTGTTCCAGAGTATTCAAATATATAATTTATTTGAAATCAAATAAGTATTTTAAAAGTTGCAGAAATTTTTTTTCAGTTTACCACCGTTTCCACAGCATCTTTGAGACCACCTTATTTAACGTGTTACATTAACCGCGACATGCCTCGTGTTGACTTAATGGTTAGGGTAGTGGGCTTGGGATCCTAGGATCCTGAGTTCAAATCCCCCTTGGCTGTTGAATTAATACCAGGTGGGGTTGACTCTGCCTGTCATCCTTCCGAGGT
>NC_140968.1:32735037-32740037 GCF_056783735.1 Eptatretus burgeri | reverse complement strand
TGCATAAAAAAATGTGTAAAAAAAAAATAATTCTTGTATATGTATTTTTTTTCATTTATTGTGGGACCCCCTTTTTGTGGGCCCTGGTTCAGCTGCAACATTTGCACCATGGTCCATTGTACATCCGGCACTGGAAAAAAAACTGTGGGGGCCCTCTTCCCTTGAGGCTCTAAGCACATGCTTATTTTGCTTAATGGTTAATCCAGGAATGCCCCCCCCCCCCACCACCCATATACTTTCTCAACAATCCTCTGGAAGAAGTCCTTTCATTCAAGCTTCTGGGTCTCACTATCTGCCATGATATTCCCTGGGAAAGCCACATTTCCAACATGGGCTCCAAAGCCAGCCGCCGACTGGGAATCCTCCATCGTGCAAAGTCCTTCCTCAGCCCACCTGAGCTCCAGACCACATACAAAGTTTTTCCCCACAGCCTGATGGAGTACTGCTCTCCCCTCAGGGCTGGTGCTCCTGCCTCTCACCTTTCTCGGTTTTATGCTGTGAAAACCAAGGCAAATAGGATCATTGGTATCTCCAGTGGTGAGGCTGAGTCTTTTGGCCTCTCACTCTCTCACCGCAGGCAGGTCGGTGGTCTTTCTCTCTTCTACCGTCTCCTCTCTGGTCTTGCCCCCGCTGCTCGGTCTGCGATATGTCCCCCCCCCCTTCATATTTCCACAGGGTGCTCAAGGTCCGCCAGCAACCCACTTCTGGTAAAACTACCAAAATCACGAATCACTGCTCACCTTCATGCTTTCATTCCTCTTTTTTCTTGCCTTTGGAATAAGCTCCCACACGCGCTACAATCCCATTCTTCCCTCCAGGTCTTCAAAACAGCTGTTCACCACCACCTCTTATCTTCCTCCATACAAAATCACGATCTTTTCTACCGCCGTTAATCCACCCAAAACCCACCTCCTTCAAATTCCCTGCCTTCCTTCCTGAAAGTTCCCTGCCGTGTAAGGTCCTGAAAGTCCCTGTGGTGTCCATCTTCTATACCCCATGTGCCCCGCCCCCTTCCTCTCCCTTCCACAGTTCTCCGAAGTCTCTGTTCCCCACTGTTTTGTCCTTCCCTCTCCCGTCTCTTGTGTCCTGCCCCCTTGTTGTGCGTTGTGTGTTAGCTCTCATACGAGCCTCGACAATGTCTATTTTTAAAAAAAGGCAACCTAAAAGTCCTGCCAACATCTCCACACCGCTCTATCTCCATAAGTTCCAGGTACCTATCTAATTCTAATTTAAATTTATCTGCTGTTTCTGCTGCCACTACCTTTCCAGAGAGACCAGTCCATGCATTAACTCCTCTCTGAGTGAAAGTCCCCTGCCTTACTACCGTCTTAACTCTCCTCTTCTTTCCTCTCCTTCCCTCACCCTAACCCTATTCTCTCCTTCCTATCACACCGATACACCTTGTAGCCTTCTAATCCTGTCCTCCAGTAACTCTCCTCCTTAAACCATGTCTCACTCACTGCAACTATATCATACTCCTCACTATCCACTTTGGCTTCAAGCTCTTCCATCTTATTATTTAAACTCCTGGCATTGGTATGGAATATGTTAAACTTTTCCCTTCCTGAAATTGTATTTTCTTGCCTCGTCTTACTAATCACAATTACATCATCCGTTCCTTCCTTAATACCTTCCCCATCCTCCACTGACCTAAAAAAGCTTTAATTTCTTCAATTCCCACTGCAAACCTTGCTGCCCCCTTTCTATTTAACATACGGCCATCATTCTGCAAACACTCCATTTGTCCCTGAAATGATTCCCACTGCTTCTTAAATGTAAAACCTTCCTCCCTACACCATTCTTCCAGCTATTGGTTGACGTCTATTGGTCTGCTCATAATTTATATATTGTTTCCTAATCTTTGGAGAATCCCAGAAAACATTAACTCACAAATTGTCCCTTTGTTTCAGCTGCTTACCCAATATCCTGGATCTATTTTTCAAAACCTCTGATTAACTCACAATATCATTTGCTCCGACCACAACCAACTTCTTCCTACCATGACCCGATAAATATCGTTTACCCTTCCTTCAATGTCCCTAACTCTTGCTCCTTCAAAACTGCACAGAATTCTGTGTCTACAATCCCTCCTGCAGAATGAAAAATCTACATATTTAAATGTCTCATCACCCACAAACTGTCTCCCATACCTCGTTTCTACCAATATATATTGTTGCACCTTCAGCACTCCCTACGCCCCCTGTGCCTCCACCACTGCTTGCCCCCGCTGCACCTCCATCACTGCCTGCCCCCTCTGCACCACCATCGCTGCCACTGTATTCATGATCCACATCCAAGGTGCAGTTCTCATTTAGCCACATCCAAGCTGCAGGTCCTCATTTAACCACATCCAAGCTGCAGGTCCTCATTTAACCACATCCAAGCTGCAGGTCCTCATTTAACCACATCCAAGCTGCAGGTCCTCATTTAACCACATCCAAGCTGCAGGTCCTCATTTATCCACATCCAAGCTTCAGGTCCTCATTTAACCACATCCAAGCTGCAGGTCCTCATTTAACCACATCCAAGCTACAGGTCCATATTTAACCACATCCAAGCTGCAGGTCCTCATTTAACTACATCCAAGCTGCAGGTCCATATTTAACAAACATCCAAGCTACAGTGTTTCATTATTCACATATAAGCTGCAGTTCTTCACTTATCTAAGCTCCAATTCCTCGCCAATCACACCAAAGCTGCAAATCATCACTGAAGCACATCTAATCTGCATGAGGTCTGACTAACCGCATCCAAGCTTCAGTCCTTCATTATGCATATACATGATGCAGGTCCTCATTTAACCACATCTAAGTTACAGTTCTTCATGAACTAAATCTAAGCTCGAGTTCTTCGAGAGCCATATTCAAGCAGCAGGTCTACATTTAACCACATCCAAGCTGTAGGTCTTCATTGAACCACATCGAAGCTGTATTCCACATTTAACCAAATCCAAGCTGCAGGTACTCATTTAACTACATCAAAACTGCAGGTACTTCTTTAACCACATCCAAGCTGTCATTCCACATTTAACCAAATAGAAGCTGCAGGTTCTCTTTGAACCACATCCAAGCTGCAGGTACTTACTCATTTAACCACATCTAAGATACAGTTCTTCACTAACTACATCGAAGCTACAGTTCTGCATTATCCACATCCAAGCTGCAGTCTTTCATTATCCACATCCAAACTGAAGTTCTTCATGAATCACATCAAAGTTGCAGTTCCTCACTAATCACATCCAAACTGCAGATCTTCACTTAACCACATCCAAGCTGCAGGTCCTCATCGGCGATGTGCAAATCACAGGTCTTTTCTCGAACCAAATCGGTGCAGTGGTCTTTGTGGTCAGAGGTTGGTGCTCGAAATTTCCAGGACACGTCCAGAGCAACCATTATATAGTTATGGTGATGTATGCGTTATGCCAGTGAGTTATTAAACGTGTTGGATAATGTAACTAACGATGTAAAATTCAAACAATGTGTGCATATAATATTGAAATGCGGTCTGTATTAAGCTGCAGGTAACATAAATTGAGGTTCCCCTGTGCGAGTTCATTGCACTGCACGAGCAATCCTATTCCTGAAAACGGTGACACAAAGGTCCAAGACCAGGATTTGATTGAGTATGTAATTAGTGATCGCATGACCAAGGCGAATCAACATACATGATAACTCCAAACTTTGGAAGACAATGAGTGATTATACTGCAGCTTCCTTCTCTGTTTGTTTGCTCATCCCTGCTGTTTATTTTGTTCCGAGTATTATTTTTTTTAATGAATAAGTTTCTATTTGGATATTTGCTTTGCCCGTGTCATTCATTTCCAAAGCAACGGAGCGGATTCGACAGAAGTGGTACATATATATATATATATATATATATATATATATATATATATATATATATATATATATATATATATATATATATATAAAAATATATATATATAATATACACACACACGTATGTGCTACCTGTTCTTATTTGGGTTGTTAATGCTTGTTTACACGATTTAGTGCTTTTCATATTATTATACTCGCATCGCGTACATGTTTGTTTCATAACGCCATGAAAAGTCAATTTTTGATTGTACGAACTCGAGTTACAACACAGTACAACCTTTACTATTGAGTAATAGTGGAGTAGACAGTAGAAAAATCGTGCAAATTATGATACAAGCATCAAATTTGGCATTTCTGTTCTGCAGGGCTTTCTGACCAAATCTGCCCGATTGGCCATTTGAAAATCCCAATTTTTAAAAATTTGAAAAAAAAAAACAACTTCAAAAAATTTGAAGTCACAGCTGGCTGAAATTCTTGAAGCGCAAGTGAACATCCCAGACAGAGAACCAAGGGGAGATGCAGTCATCATTGATGGTTCAGCACTTATCAATGCCCTACCTCCACACACTTCAAAGATATTTGATGACTATGCTAAAGAAGACATCATCCCAAAGGTGGAATCCTATGGTGCCAGGTACGAGAGGGTGGACGTAGTGTTTGATGTGTACAAGAAGTCAAGTCTGAAGTCCAAGGCAAGGTCGAAAAGGGGGCAAGGAATCAGAAGAAGAGTGACAGGAACCAGTAAGACCCCAAGTAACTGGAGAAGCTTTCTTGGAGATGACAGCAACAAGACAGAGCTGTTTCACTTCCTTGCGGAAAAGATGTGTGAAGCACAGACGACAAGCAGAGTCATTGTCACAAAAGGAGAAGATGCCATTAGCAACACAAGGAAGTCACTGGATGCTGTGTCTCCATGTTGTCATGAAGAAGCTGACACTCGAATATTTGTACACACCAGGGATGCAACGACGGATTATCATCAAGTCCATTATCATTAAGGCTAATGACACGGGCGTACTAGTCATAGCAATATCTGTACTGCCATCCTTACAGGAACTAGGTCTTGAGAACATGTGGATTGCCTTTGGCCAAGGAGCCAAGGCGCGATGGATTCCAGTCCATGAGGTAGTTTCTGCAAGAGGGACTGAGAAAGCTCGAGGG
>NC_140968.1:32685037-32730037 GCF_056783735.1 Eptatretus burgeri | reverse complement strand
TACTGAAAACTGGAAGAAGGTCTAATGGACCGATGAATCAAAATTTGAAATCTTTGGTTCATCATGCAGGATTTTTGTACGCCGTCGAGTAGGCGAAAGGATGGTTCCTCAGTGTATGACACCAACTGTCAAACACGGAGGAGGAAGCGTGATGATCTGGGGGTCTTTTGCTGGATCCAGAGTTGACGACTTGCACAGAGTGACTGGCACCCTGAACCAAAAGGGCCACCACAGCATTTTGCAGCACCATGCAATATCCTCTGGTCTATGTTTAGTTGGTCAGTGGTTTATCCTACAGCAAGACAACAACCCAAAATATACCTTCAGGCTATGTCAGAACAACCTTCAAAGAAAATAACAAGGCAGTAGGCTTCAAATCATGGAATTGCCAGCACAGTCTCCTTACTTATACTCCATCGAGCTGGTTTGGGATGAACTGGACAGAAGGGTTAAAGCAAAACAACCTACAAGTGCAAAATATTTGTGGGAACTTCTCCAACAGTGTTGGGAATAACCCTCTGAACAGTATTTGATTTCCATTGTAGAAAGAATGCCATAAGTATTTTCGGCTGTTATATCTGCAAAAGGTGGCTACTTTGATGAGTCAAAAATTTAGATAAGTTTTGTTCAACAAAACGATTCCATGATTTCTTCCTTATCTGCAATTGTTTATTTGTTCTATGCTTTAATTTCAGAGTGCAATGAAACATTAAACTGCTTAAATTTCAGTAAAATCTAGAAAAATGTGGGTGTTCTAAAACAATTGACTGGAAGAGTACATATATATATATATATATATATATATATATATATATATATATATATATATATATATATATATATATATATATATATATATTATATATACACACACACACAACATACATGCATACAGATATACGTATATACACATACATACACACACATACATGCATACAGATATACGTATATACACATACATATATATATATATATATATATATATATATATATTTATAAAAATATATATATATATACATACATATCTATATATGTTTATATATATATATATATATATATATATATATATATACATACATATCTATATATATATATATATATATATATCTTCTTCTTCCTCTTTCGGCTTGCTCCCGTTAGGGGTCGCCACAGCGGACCAACTGTCTCCATTTCGCTCTATCCTCCACATCTTCCATTGACACTCCAACCACCCGCATGTCCGCCCTCACCGCATCCATGAACCTCTTCTTTGGCCTTCCTCTTCTCCTCCTGCCTGGCGGCTCCATCTTCAACATCCTTCTCCCGATATACTCCGTTTCCCTCCTGTGCACATGTCCAAACCATCTCAATCTCGCCTCTCTCACTTTGTTTCCAAACCGTCCTACCTGCGCTGTCCCTCTAATACACTCATTTCTTATCCTATCCATCCTCGTCACTCCCAACGAGAATCGCAGCATCTTTAACTCTGCCACCTCCAGCTCTGCTTCCTGTCTTTTTGTTAGCGCCACCGCCTCCAAACCATACAACATAGCTGGTCTCACTACCGTCTTGTATACTTTCCCCTTCACTCTTGCAGCTACCCTTCTGTCACAAATCACTCCTGCAACTCTTCTCCACCCACTCCATCCTGCCTGCACTCTCTTTTTCACTTCTCTCCCACACTCTCCATTACTTTGGACAATTGATCCCAAGTATTTAAACCAATCCACCTTCCCCACCTCAACTCCTTGCAACTGCACCATACCACCACCCTCCCTCTCATTTACGCACATGTACTCCGTTTACTCCTACTGACTAACATTCCCCTTCTCTCCAGTGCATACCTCCACCTCTCAAGGCTCGATTCAGCCTGCTCCCTACTCTCCCTACAGATCATGATGTCATCCGCGAACATCATGGTCCATGGAGACTCCAGTCTGATCTCGTCCGTCAACCTGTCCATCACCATTGCAAACAGGAAAGGGCTCAGAGTCGATCCTTGGTGCAATCCCACTTTAAGCTTAAACCGGTCCGTCATTCCTACCGCACACCTCACCGCTGTCACACTGTCGTCATACATATCCTGCACGATCCTCACATACTTCTCCAACACTCCCGACTTCCTCATACAATACCACAACTCCTCTCTTGGCACCCTATCATAAGCTTTCTCTAAATCCAAAAACACACAATGTAACTCTTTCTGGCCTTCCCTATACTTCTCCATCAACATTCTCAAAGCAAACATCGCATCAGTGGTGCTCTTTCCTGGCATAAACCCATATTGCTGCTCACAGATCATCACCTCTCCTCTCAACCGAGCTTCCACTACTCTTTCCCACAACTTCATGGTGTGGCTTAACAACTTTATCTCTCTGTAATTTCCACAGCTCTGCACATCACCCTTATTCTTGAAAATCGGAACCAGCACACTTAATCTCCACTCTTCCGGCATCCTCTCACTTTCCAAGACTTTATTAAACAATCTGGTTAACAACCCCACTGCCATCTCTCCTAAGCACTTCCATGCCTCCACTGGTATACCATCTGGGCCAACCGCCTTTCCACTTTTCATCTTCTTCATAGCAGTCCTCACTTCATCCTTACTGATCCACCCCACTTCCAGATTCACTATCTCCACCTCTTCCAACCTTCTCTCTCTCTCATTTTCTTCATTCATCAGCTCCTCAAAGTACTCCATCCACCTTCTCAACACACTCTCCTCGCTCGTCAGCACATTCCCATTTGCGTCCTTTATCACCCTAACCTGCAGCACATCCTTCCCAGCTCGGTCCCTCTGTCTTGCCAATCGGTATAAATCCTTTTCCCCTTCTTTTGTATCCAACTTCTCATACAGCTAGTCATATGCCTTTTCCTTGGCCTTTGCCACCTCTCTTTGCTTTTCGACGCCACTCCTTGTACTCCTGCCGACTTTCTTCATCTCTCTGACTATCCCACTTCTTTTTCGCCAACCCCTTCTTCCTTATACTTTCCTGTACTTCCTCATTCCACCACCAAGTCTCCTTATCTTCCTTCCTCTGTCCAGATGTCACACCAAGTACCTTCCTAGCTATCTCCCTCACAACTTCTGCTGTCGTTGCCCAATCATCCCACCCATCTTTACCACCATCCAACGCCTGTCTCACCTCCTCCCTAAATTTCACGCAACAGTCTTCCTCCTTCAGCTTCCACCATCTGGTCCTTGGTTCAGCCCTCACTCTCTTCCTCAACCTCACCTCTAAAGTCATCCTACAGACCACCAATCGATGCTGTCGAGCTACACTCTCCCCTGCCACAACCTTACAGTCACTAATCTCTTTCAGGTTGCATCTCCTACTTAAGATGTAATCCACCTGTGTGCACTTTCCTCCACTCTTGTATGTCACCCTGTGTTCCTCCTTCTTCTTGAAATACGTGTTTACCACTGCCATTTCCATTCTTTTTGCAAACTCTACCACCATTTGCCCTTCCACATTTCTCTTGTTGAGACCGTACCTCCCCATCACCTCCTCATCCTCTTTATTCCCTTCCCCAACATGTCCATTGAAATCTGCTCCAATCACCACTCTTTCATCCTTGGATACACTCTCCACCACTTCATCTAACTCACTCCAGAAATCTTCTTTATATTCCATCTCGCACCCCATATGTGGGGCATATGCACTGATGACATTCATCATCACCCCTTCAATTTCCAACTTCACACTCATCACTCGGTCAGACACCCTCCTCACCTCCAATACCCTCTTGACATGATCTTCCTTCAGGATTATCCCGACACCATTTCTCCTCCCATCCACACCATGGTAGAACAATTTGAAACCACCTCCAATGCTCCTCGCCTTACTCCCCATCCACTTGGTCTCTTGTACACACAGTATGTCCACCTTTCTTCTCTCCATCATATCAGCCAACTCTCCCCCTTTGCCAGTCATCGTCCCAACATTCAGAGTTCCAACTCTCACCTCCACACTTCTACCCTTCCCCCTCTCCCACTGCCTCCGGACTCGCCTTCCCCGTCTCCTTCTCCTCCTTCGCCCAGCAGTAGCACAATTTCCACTGGTACCCTGCTGACCACCGGTATCGGTGGCGGTCGTTGGTAACCCGGGCCTCGACCGATCCGGTGTGGAAATTCGTTTTGTTGTCCGCATAATGATTTGGCATAGGTTTTTACGCCGGATGCCCTTCCTGACGCAACCCTGGTCGCCTCTTACGACACACAGGGATATGGTACACCTATTCTAACCGGGGCATACACCGGGCCCAGTACAACTGGTGCTCATTTCGCCGACCTCGGAAGGATGGCAGGCTGAGTCAACCCCCTGGTGTTTTCGACTTGGTTTATATATATTTATATATATATATATATATATATATATTTATATATATACACATTATATATATACACATATATATATATATGCATACATATACATACATATATTAATTCAGTGTCCCAACGGGGCTTGAACTCAGGACCTCTTGGGTCCCAAGCCACTGCCCTTACCACTGTGCCAACACCAGGCTTTTGTGTATATATATATATATATATATATATATATATATATATATATATATATATATATATATATATATATATATATATATATATATATATATATATATATATATATATATATATATAAACAAAAGCCTGGTGTTGGCACAGTGGTTCGGGCAGCGGCTTGGGATCCAAAAGGTCCTGAGTTCAAGCCCCGTTGGGCCACTGAATTAATACACCAGGGGGTTGACTCAGCCTGTCATCCTTCCGAGGTTGGCGAAATGAGTACCAGTATACTGGGCCGGTGTATACCCCGGTTAAAATAGGTGTACCATATCCCTGTGTCGTAAGAGGCGACTAGGGTTGCGTCAGGAAGGGCATCGGCGTAAAACATGTGCCAAATCACTATTCGGATCATACGGATGATCCGCTGTGGCGACCCCAAACGGGAGCAGCTGAAAGAAGAAGATATATATATATATATATATATATATATATATATATATATATATATATATATATATATATATATATATATATATATATATATATATATATATATACATATACATATATATATATATATATACATATACACACACACATACATACACACATATATATTGTTGCGGTGACGGGTACCGAGACACCAGCTTGTCACTCTGGGATTAATCCCCGGTTGTCCTTGATAGAGCCAGACCTGGGGCCACCGCTCACAATTAACGTTATGGTATGGTGGGTTGTTTTAAAACCACGAATGCCACCCAGTCAACCACGAGTTCCAGTGTCCGCCGTCCAATTATTCCGTTAACTGGAGGTCACGTTTTTCCCTGAGCAGGAAGTGCGCCCTCGGCAAAGCACAAATATTATCTGATTAGATTTTAATTTAGGCGGCCGAGCGTTTTAACCGCTGGTGTGTGCCGACAATTTTTTGGTCAAATCTGTGGTAATTACCTCCCAGTCTATCTCGGTTCGGACAATGCTAGACCAATAGAAGGAAAGGACAAACACGGACAGGATGTAAATCGACAAATAATTTATAAATAATAAAATTAATAAATGGAAAGAACCTTTTATTTGCTGAGGTAAATATAGAATGAATTTCAAAGCAAAATCAATCAAAATGCCAGGAAAGAGCCAAAGAACAGATGCTTATTGGGGGTTGACTTGCTTACAGCTAAACGCAGACAAGGGTACGCAACAGATCATTCAGGGGGAGGGGAGGGGGAGAATCGTCTCGCTCACCAGAAAGTCGTCCATGAAGTGAAAACCTCCTGAAAATGTGTGCGTGCATGTCACGTCCGTCGCCAGCACCGAGCTTTGCCGTGCACCCTCTCGCGGGGCAGCCTTGAATGCCAGTCGGTCTTAGTGGAGCAAATAAGTGTGATTTTTTTGGCAGAATCATTCAAATGGTGATACAAGCATGAAATTTGGTACGAACGTTCCTTCAGGGTCACTCTGCAAGAAAAAAGTGCTAGCCACGTGGATTTTGAACATGGCGGCCATTTTTTCCAAGATGGGCGTCAGGGTATGAAAAAAAAACAACTTTAAAGGTCCCCTGACATGCAAAAGTACTGAAATTTCATATATATATATATATATATATATATATATATATATATATATATATATATATATATATATATATATATATATATATATGTCCTATAGGAGTGTTTCATCGTGATTTCAGATCTGACAATGTTTTTTTCACAATACTCATTCTGTAAAATGTAATATTAAAAAAACTAACATCTTCGGGAATGCCTCTAAAAATTCTCATGAAAGGGGCATAACCCACATGACATCAACTACAGGATGCCAAAGGCTGCACGTAAATTACTCGGGTTGGTGGTCGACGTGATTCTATTGGCTTGCTGTGTGTTTCCACATTTGATTGGTCGACTCAATCGCTTCGTTCATTTCTGCTTTTAAAAAATCGAACATTTGGTTTTGAATAATGGATGGCATGGACTTTCACTTGTCTGGTAATGACAGTGAGTGTGAGAGAAATGAAGGATTTTGGTCTGAATCACATGGACAATTGTCGGATAACGTAGTCACGGGAGGTGAAGTTCAGGCAGCTGGAAATGAAGTACGGCTTTACCAGTTCGAGCCCGAAGCAGGACAAGCAGAGAAAAATGGCGATGAAATTCCCGGAGTTCATGATGATCGGGAGGACATTGAAGAAAGACTCGGAAATAACAACTAGTTAGACTAAATCCTCTTTGTAATTCAATAATGTAAATTCGACTTGCATACTGATCGATATCAGAAATATTTTAGTGAGGTGACGTGAGCAGCGCAGCAGACATGTTGCTCCGCAGCGAATTAATCACAAACAAGGCCAGCGCATGTCATCGGCCGTATCTCTCCGCGCATAAAACTAAGCAATCTCGCTCTTCGGATACGATGAAAACTTGTGTGCAGAACACACCTTGTGACACAATTGTCTCGAGTAGTCTGATAAGTCTGACGTTCTGTTGCATTTTTATTTATTTTATTCCTACTGTCGTCATGTAGCGCCAGTAGAAAACAATGAAAAAAAGAGAATAATAAATAAAAGCTACAGCACGTCAGATTTATCGGCCAAGTTGGACGGACGACAGATTTATCGGACTAGTCGGATGGACGACGGATTTATCGGACTAGTCTAGAACTAGACTCTAGAGATCTCGAGTCGATCCACTCTGTGCGAGTTTCTGTATGTGACATCAATGCTGCGATTCGCTGAATTCAACTTTTTTTTAGGGGCGGGGCATAGCAAGTTGTGAAAAGCAGAATAAATGATCGGAATATTGCTCTAATTACACTGAACAACAAAAATTTTTTACTGGAGATGTGTAAAGTGATTTAGACTAATTTGGGTACGCTGATTTCAAAAATCATAACCGTTTTGCTGTATCACGTCAGAATTTTCAGGAACAGAAATATTCCCATTGCCTAGAAGTCAGGATTTCAATGAAATTTACAAAAATTCATTTATTCATTTATTTCATCATGAATGCTTCAAAATTATAGAAATTACAGAAAAACTCCACTAGAATGTAATTAAAAATGCTTTAGGCATTTGGCTTTGCGTTTGTGCTGCTCTGTGACAGTTTCACGATGCAGGAACCAGCAGAAATCGCCCATCATGTTCGGGTTGTGCCGCCCTTGGTAACGCGTCTCCATGAGTGAAATCTCTTGGTGGAATCGCTCGCCGTGCTCGTCCGAGACTGCTCCCAAGTTGTCAGGGAAGAAGTTCAGGTGCTGGTGTAGGAAATGGATTTTCAGGGACATCCTGGAGCCAAGTTTCCTGAAGGACTCCAGCAGCTGCTGCACTATTTCTTCATAGTTGTCCGCACGCTCGTTCCCCAAGAAGTTGTCTGTCACAGCTTTGAAGCTCCTCCACGCTGCCAGCTCTTTGGGGTTTAGAGTTGTCGGAAAAGTTTCGTCCTTCATAATCTGTCGGATTTGCGGTCCAACAAAGACACCAGCCTTGATCTTGGCCTCCGACAAGGTGTTGCCAAACTTTTCCTTGAGGTATAAAAACCCACGCCCATTCAGATCCATTGCCCGTACAAAACTTTTCATCAAGCCGAGCTTTATGTGGAGTGGTGGAAGGAAAACCTTGGCTGGGTCGACAAGGGCGACATGCTTCACGTTGTGTCGACCAGGTACATGCTCTTTTCGCTCTTCCCAATCTTTCTTCGTCCAGTGATTCTTGTCGTCTCTGCTATCCCAGAGACAAAGGAAGCACATGTATTTCGTGTAGCCTGACTGCAGCCCTAACAACAGCGCCACCACTTTCAAGTCTCCGCAGATGTGCCAGTTGAAGTCATTGTACTTGATGGAATCAAGCAGCTGCCGCATAGTCTCATAGGTCTGTCATGCCGAACGCATGAGCCAGTGGGACTGATGGTTTCTCGTTGCCATTGTGGAGCAAAACAGCCTTCAAGCTGTTCTTCCCCGAGTCGATGAAGAGGCGCCAGTCTGCAGGATCGTGATCACACCCAAGTTCTTTCAACAGACCGTTGATGTTACTGCAGAATGTCATCGTGTCTTCCATCTCAAAGAACTCAGCCATGTCTCTGTGACGTGCTCTGAACAAGGATATCTTGGTGTTAGGTTCAAGTAGATTCCACTGCTGCAGCCTTGATCCAAGCAGCTCTGCCTTCGCCTTTGACAGCGAGAGATCTCTTACAAGATCATTTAAGTCTCCCTGGTTCAGAAGGTGTGATTCTTGAGTGTCGGGTTCAAAAGGTTCATCATCACCATCCTCTTCACCACTGCTTACAGCTATGTTCTGATCACCTGGAGGTGTTGGAACGGGGTTCTCGTCATCATGAGGCACAGGTTTACGAGCAGAGACGCAGTCAGCGTACTTGATGTGACCTTTATTCTTCTTGTTGAAGCCGGCGATGCTTGTGCAGCAGAAATAACAATCATCATGATGATTCTGCGGCTCACGCCATATCATGGGCACCGCAAATGGCATGCTCGCGCGCTTGCCCACCAACCACTGAGTCAAGGTTGTGTGACAGCTTGTGCAGCAGATGTGTGGTGCCCAGCTCTGTTCTTGGTCCCCCACCTTACACCCGAAGTAGTGAAAGTAGGCGGCCTTCATTTTCACTGCTGTAGATATACTTCGCTGTTGATCTTTTTTGGTATACCGACCACAGACATAACAGAAGTTGTCAGGATGATTGGTACAGGAACGCCTACTCATCTTTATCTGAAAGAAAGAAATATAACACAAGTTAACAACAATTGTACGAAATAGACATGTTAAAGACATATGTAAATTTCATTGAAATCCTGACTTCTAGGCAATGGGAATATTTCTGTTCCTGAAAATCCTGACGTGATACAGCAAAACGGTTATGATTTTTGAAATCAGCGTACCCAAATTAGTCTTAATCACTTTACACATCTCCAGTAAAAAAAAAATTTTGAAATTTGTTGTTCAGTGTTATCCCATTTTTGATTAACAAAAAACATGGGTGATTTCTTCACTCGGAAGGTGAAGTTAATATATAAATAACCAGAAAGTTTTGCATGTCAGGGGACCTTAAACCATAAAAATCGCCAGAGATGTTGGATTTATTTCATCTTGATGTCGATATATAGGTTTTTGTCCTTGCTCGAGCTGATTCTTGAGTGTATTGGTCGATTTCATGAACCAATAAATCAATTTTAGGACTTACGTAACAATAAATAAGTCAAATGACAACTATTGTACAGGCTTCGAATGCAAGTAAATTTTAAATACAAGAATAGAAGTAGAACACTCTGCAGTTGTTCTTGTCAGACCGAATCAGAACAATGAACATTGCAGGGCAGAAAAACATGGCGGCCATCTTGGAAAATGGCCGCCATATTGAATTTTAAGTGGCTCGCAGTTGTATCTCATAAAGTGACCTAATATAAATATTTCTGCCAAATTTCATGCTTGTATTATTCTTTGAACGATTGTTATTGTTATCTGTTCTTATTTTGGGTGGTCATCTGGTGGCCATGTTGGAAAATGGCGGCCATGTTGGAATTTCAAGTGGCTGGAACTTTTTTCTCATAAAGTGACATAAAATAAATATTCCTGCCAAGTTTCATGCTTGTATCATCATTTGAATGATTGATCTTGTTATCTGCTCCACCATCTGGAGGGCACCGAGATCGTCCGTCGCGGGTTTAGACCCTGGTGTTGTTGGTGATCGACCCGTGCCTCACTTGTTGGCGGCACTGCTCACACCCACACGTGCACCACACACACACTTGCTGAAGTACTCAGAAGGGCGAATTGTCTTGTCGGCGCTGGTCAGACACTCGTTTCTTGGTCGCTTCTCTCACCCTTTGCTTTTTCCTCTCCCCTTTCGCTTTTCCTCTCCTCACTTTTTTATATCTCAGAACATCTCTCCTCACAGAATGTCTCTCCTCACAGAACATCGCTCCTCACAGAAAGTCCCTCTTTCGCTTTTTCCTCACTTTTTATATCTCAGAACGTCTCTCCTCACAGAACGTACCTCACGCTTTCTTTCACTCGTTTTTATATCCCCTGGCTGTCTCCACGGGGTGCCGTTTGCCCCAAGCTCACCCTGCCCCAATGGGGTACGGTTACCATGATGACCCGTGCGCTCTCAAAAAATGCGGACGTCGGAGATCGCGAAAGAATGTTGCTGAGGAAAAATGAGGGCGGGCTACAGAGCTCGTTAAAGAAATGTGTGTGAACGTTTCTGCCGTAAAGAAAAAAAAAGCTTCCCATAAGAGAGGGGATCTCTCCTTTACCCTTCTCAACACATCACATTTAAGATCCCATTAGACATGGGGATGGGGCTAATCTAAACATGCATTTAAGGAAATAACTGTCTGAGGACCTGGATGTGTGGATGCATTCATCAGACCGGATTCTGAAATCCGTAACAATATATACATATATATATATACATATATATATATATATATATATATATATATATATATATATATATATATATATATATATATATATATATATATATACACACACACACACACATAAATACATATATATATATATATATATATATATATATATATATATATATATATATATATATATATATATATATATACATGCATACATATTGTTACGGCTGTGGAAATTCGCAGAACACCATATAGGTCCTTAGTTCAGTGATGCCGACAAGTCCGTGTTCAGTAAGATTTCCCCACCGTTATTTAATGGGGATTATCCATGTGGACAGGGCTGTGATCTCTGAGTTAGCCGTTTTTCTTTACTATCGTTATTTTGGACCAACCACAACGCCAACCACCAACCACCCTCTCCACACCGCCTTCATAACAATGACATCTCCCCACCATTTCCTAAACCGCATCTTCCCCAATAGACCAACCCGAATAACATCGCCTCACCTTCATCCCCGAAGCGACGCCATCTGTGCGCCAGCCGCGGCGAGTCCGCATCGAACGGCATCGCTGCAGGCACACGCGGGGGTTTGCTCACCGAGCAAGTTTGGTGATCTCGCGCATGTCCACTCTCTGCGCAAGTTTGTTGATTTCGCGCACGTCCGCTCTGTGGAAGCTTCACCTCGGAATTCGAATTAAAAGAGAGAAAGGGGAGGGGCCTGTGGGGGTCGAAAGTCGAAGAGCGGAGGTCAGATCTCGTCTCTCGAGCCCTATAAAAGGCCAAATGGAGTGCCAGTTGGCAGTCGTGAGTCGGTGGAGTCAGTCGGTGAAGTCTGAAGTCTCGAGTCTGGAGAACACAGTCGGGGGAGAAGTCCAGGTGAGCGGAGGACACGCGAGCTGAGAGCATGGCCAAACATGCTGTGGCATGCAGACCTGCATGTTCGTGTGGAGAGAGCCGGAGAGAGCTCGCCAGCCAGCGCCAAACTGTCTGAGGTGATCGGGCTTCGGGACAGTCCGAGCATCGCTGAGGAACGGACGGGTTCTTTCAAAGAGCATCAACTTTGGAAGAGCATCAAGTCCCGTTCATTCCTCTCAGTGCGTTGCCGGCTGAGGTCCGAATCACCCAGCTGCTTGGCAAGGCCTGGGCTCAACCGCAGCGATGCTAGCTGCCGTGGGGGCGGGATGTCACGGGTCTCCCCATCGAGGCACCACGATGGTGGAGGTAACCTGCAACGGTCTCGTGGAACTCCTTTGGTCTGCCAAGCTCCATGTTATAAAGGCCTACGTGTCCAGTCTGACCCCCTTGTCTTTGAGGGGGTCTTTTCCTTGCTTTTATTTGTGTGAATGTTGTGGCACCATGTCCGCAAGAAGAACTGTTGTTAAGTGCTTGTGAATAATAAACAATAGACGGTTGTAGTGCTTTGTCTTGCTCGCGTCTTGTCCCTTCCCGCCAATTCCATTGCTTTTCTGTATACGTGCATGTTGGTGTTTTGCATACGTGACTGCATACGTGTATGAATAAATGTGTGTGTTTAAATGTTAACCCGTTCGTTGTGTCCTCTTTCCCCATTGAACCGCCGTATTACATTTCGGAATGGTAGCGGGCTTTTTAATAGCCGATAAAAGAATCGGGCCCAGCGAGGTCTCGCGATAACACCCCGCTCGGTGGTGTTGACTCGGCCGTGGTGTGCGCTTGGAGTACACCCGTGACTGGTTTCCGGCGTTGTTCCGGAAAGTCGCAACTGAATTGTTCGTCCGGTGGGCGTACGGCCGCGATTCGGTTTAAAAGCGGTCGTTCGCACGCTGGGAGGGTGGCAAATCCATAACAATATATACACACCTACATGCATACATGTATACACATATATATATATATATATATATATATATATATATATATATATATATATATATATATATATATATATATATACATATATATTGTTATGAATTCGCGCCCGCCGGCGTGCGATCGGCCACGTTCCTCTAATGGCAGCCGCATCGCCCACCGGACAGACAATTCAATCATGACCCTCCTGGAACTATCGCTAGGAACCAGTCACGGGTGGGGGTTTAACCTCACCACAGCCCAGTCCGCATTCTACCCGTGCGAAATAGGGTGAATCAATATACCTAAATATATGTCGATATACCTAAATACCTACGCGGGTAACCTACCGAGGGGCTGCACCGTGCCGCAGGTCGGCTTGGGACACGGACCGCTTCAGCGGTCCGTTCCGTTCTAAAGCTATAACCGAGCGGTGTTATCGCCGACCTTGACGGATCCGATTCTCTTTACCGGGCGTTCAAAACCCACTACTCATTCAACGATGCAAGATGGCTTTTCAAAAGGGAAGTAGGACACGACGAATGGGGTACATTTCACACAAGGACATTTATTCACTAAGCATGTATTACACACACAACACAAGCAAGGCAGTTATGCAATGTACAGGCAAGAAATAGAAAACAAAAGCAATAAGACTGACTATAAGCAAGCATGTATTTAGAGCACAGTTACTTCACAGGTTCTACTTACAGGGACACGGCGCCACAGCAGTCATACAAAACAAAAGAAATGGAAAGACCTCCTCACAGGCAAGGGGGTAGACAGGGTCCGGAGACCTTTATGGTCATGGGCCGTGGATGACCGAAAAGGCCCACGAGACTGTGCAGGTTACCTGCACCCTCGAGGTGTCTCGGTGGGCAGGTCGCGACATCTGCTCCCCACAACAGCTCACGAGGCCACGCCTGACTCCAGTCCTTGCGACGATGGGCGGTAAACTCCCCCCAGCGCTCCTCGCCAGACGCGCAGGTTCGCACCACACAGCCGGCAGAGCTGCGCCTCCCGTCTGCGTCCCCGATGCGTCGCCCGGACTCGCCACTGGCCCGCGCCTTTGCCAACAGGTCGCTCAACAGGACCACCGGGAGACAGGGGAAGAAATCAGCGCCAAGATGAGAGGGAGGGAGAGGGAGCACGACCCAATGTACACAAGAGAAAGAACTCGACCTCGACCACCAAGAGAGCGAGAGCCCGCGTGTGGTCCGCCTTATATAGCGCGGGGGCTCCGCTCTTCGCTCCTCCCCGTTTTCGGCTCTGTCTCCCTTTGAGAAGCTCCCGAAAAGGGGCGTTCCCTCACTCCGACCGCCTCACGCCGTGCATCCACCAATCGGTAGCGAGTTGCCCTGCCCCCTTCCCTTCACACCAAGTGTGGGGAAAATAGGCGGAAAAAATCCGCAAGAGCTTTTGTTCTGCCAATCCTGCCCGCGTTCTCAGACGGTTCCCGACGCGGAAACTGTCGTAGCATGGACCGTGGGGGATGGCTTTCGGAAGCGGGGGTTGTGGCAAAGATGGTGGTGGTTGTTGTGAGGGAAATTGTAGCGTGGTTGGCGTTGTGACGTACTTGGTGGCGGTTGTTGTTTGCGTGTAGGTTTGTTGCGTGCTTGGCATTGCGTCATACTTAGTGGTGGTTGTTGTTTGCGTGTAGGTTCAAAATAATGATAGGTAAAGAAAAACACTCTCTCAAAGGGTCGCAGTCCAGAGAACACGAATAATACCCTCTAAACAACGGTGGGGAAAGCTATCTGAACACTCACTTACCAGCATAGCTAATCTAAGGAACCTTTATGGTGTATTGCGAATTTCCACAGCGTAACAATATATACATATATATATATATATATATATATATATATATATATATATATATATATATATATATATATATATATATATATATATATATATATATATATCTATATATATATATATATCTATATATATCTATATATATATATATATATATATCTATATATATCTATATATATATATATATATATATATATATATATATATATATATATATATATATATCTATATATATATCTATATATATATATATATATATATCTATATATATATATATATATATATATATCTATATATATCTATATATATATATATATATATATATATATATATATATATATATATATATATATATATATATATATATATATATATATATATATATATATATATATATATATATATGAGCCTGGTGTTGGCGCAGTGGTTAGGGCAGCGGCTTGGGATCCAAGAGGTCCTGAGTTCAAACCCCGTTGGGCCACTGAATTAATACACCAGGGGGTTGACTCAGCCTGTCATCCTTCCGAGGTCGGTGAAATGAGTACCAGTGTACTGGGCCGGTGAATACCCCGGTTAAAATAGGTGTACCTTATCCCTGTGTCGTAAGAGGCGACCAGGGTTGCGTCAGGAAGGGCATCCGGCGTAAAACATGTGCCAAATCACTATGCGGATCATACGGATGATCCGCTGTGGTGACCCCTCACGGGAGCAGCCGAAAGAAGAAGAAGAAGATATATATATATATATATATATAGTTACGGCCGTGGGTACCGAGTGTATTTTGAGGGGGTGACTCCTTGTTTCTCCTATGAAGAACCGGACCTGGGGCCACCTCTCACAATTAACTTCGTGGTATGGTAGGTTGCTTTACAGCCACGAACGCCAATAAGTTAACCACAAGTTCCAGTGTCCACCGTCTAATTTTGCCGTTTAACTGGAGGTCATGTGGCTTCCTGACCAGGGAACGTGCCCTCGGCAATACACCAATCTTATCTTGATTAGATTTTACGTTGGGTGGCCGAGTGTTTTCCGCTGGTGCGTGCCGACTATGACAGGTCATTTAGTTTGGGAATTACCTCCCGTCTATCAAGGTTCGGACCATGCTGGATCAATGGAAGGAATGGACAAGTACGGATAGATTGAAACAACAAAAAGGAATTTTTTATTATCAAGAAAAACTAATAAACTGAATAACTTTTTATTTACTTGTGGTGTAAATACATGAATTCAAGTCAATCAAAATAATCTCAAACAAGTGAAGAATTAAACAGATATCTATAGAAATAGACAAAGAGCAGATACTTATCACTATGCCTCACATAACAATTAACTACGCGACAAGGGTACTTAGCAAATCATTCGGGGGAGGGAGAAAGAAATCTGCTCTCGGCTTACCAAGGTAGAAGTCGTTATGCGTCCCATAAAATATCCCAAAATGTGTGAGCATGCCTTGGTGTGCTGCCAGCACCCTGCCTCGCCGTGCACCCACTCGCAAACAGGCTCGAACACCAATCGATGTCACGTCATCACCCCAGGAACAGGGACGCCAAGAATCAGGTACGCCAAGAGCAGGCACTGAGCAGAACCAGCAGGAATGGTCCAAGCGTCACCCACTCTCAGGAGCTGTCAGCAACGGCCAGGAACCATAAGGAGCTGTCAGCAATGGTCAGTAACCGTAAGGAGCTATCAGCAACAGTCAGGAACTGTAAGGAGCTGTCAGCAACGGTCAGGAACTGTCACCAACAGTCCGGAGCTGTAAGGAACCGTCACCAGCTGTCAGTAACTGTCACCAACCGACAGGAAAGCGGTCCTCCCATCCTTTTTATAGATGACCAGTCTTGGCGGAGCCTGAAGCAGATTTTAGCCAAATCCACCTTGCCGATTGGTACATCATTGCACGTGACCAACCGTCAACCTCACAATCATTACTTCCTCGTTCAGCCCGACATGAACAATAGCCAGCTAGCATCCATAGAGCTGCCAAACGGGACGCCAAACATCGATGGAAAAAGGTGGACATCAATGTCGGTGAAAGAGGTGGGTGTCGAATGTCGATGGAAAAAGGTGGACGTCCTCGTCGGTGAAAGAGGTGGGTGTCGAACGTCAATGAAAGATAGGTGGGTGAGGTAAATGATCCACAGCCATATTCGACCGTCAGAATAACTGCTCCAGAAAAGCCCGGAGTGTGTTTAATCAAATGTCCTGCAAGTCCAAGGTATAAATAAATCGTTCACCTTCCAGCCAATATGTCCTGATGGAAAGGAGGTAGACGAGCCTCCATTGGGCTAACGGCTATCTCGCATGCATGAATGTGTCGTAAAGAGAAAAAGGCCATCCCATAAGAAAGGGAATCTGTTCTTTACCCTTCTCAATGCATCAAAGTTAAAATCCCACCAGACATGGGGATGGGTCTGTCCTGGACATGCATTGAGGGAAATAACTGTCTGAGGACCTAAATGTTTGTATGCATTCGTCGGACCTGATTCTGAAATCCATAACAATATGTGTGTGTGTGTGTGTGTGTGTGTGTGTGTGTGTGTGTGTGTGTGTGTGTGTGTGTGTGTGTGTGTGTGTGTGTGTGTGTGTGTGTGTGTGTGTGTGAGTGTGTTCGATCTTGAGCTGTCAGTGTCACCTGCAAACCTCCCTCGGCGTGATGTTGACGCGTGCACCTGGGCTTACATTTTGAATTTAACACGAGGCCATCTCGTTGGCTCCCATCGTACACGGTTCGCTGTTGCACACACAGCGCAATCAAGAGGAAGAGATCTCCCTCCACAGGATGCTAAACCAGGACTGTGCCTGCTGTGCTCGATAGCGAGCGAAAAGTGATTTGCCGCCGTATCCAAGCATCCTGGTAACGATTCCTGGCTCGGTCGTGGAAACGCGTTTAAGCCGTGAACATGGTACGGTACGCGCACCTGCGCCCCCTCCTCGTGCACAATGATCATTACGTCATCAACGACGCACTGTTTTCGATGCAGGATTGTGTAATATTTTCATAGATTAATGTCACAACAGATGCTCTTTTATTTCGACATCTTTCCTTGAGTGCAGATATTTTCGTCTATCTGAGGGTGTTGTCTAAGTTTGTGCTAAAAAAAAGGTAGACACAAAAGTACTATCCAGTATTATGATATGTAATAGACTGATAGTATGGACTGCTGTAACTCAGATGTGGATTTAGTTCCAGGTGGAATGCCATATAATAACCCAGCCATAGCGTTGAATCATAATTCGTTTGCTATTGTAGTAAGGAAATTGAGCTGGCGGTCCTGCCTGCCAGCTCTTACATGTGGGATTTAAATATATCCCAGATTCTTGTGAAAAGAGTGGGCCGTTGTGTGCTGCAAGCTGATTTGGCATGAGCGTTTACTGTTCTATCAGAGACTATTAATGATATCATAAAGTATAAGACGTGATATACACTAACTGCAGCGGTTTACAGGAGCTCAGGCCGGAGTGAGGTCAAAGTACGTGCTCACCTGCTGGCCTTGGGTGGCCACTTGAAGGTCCACAGAATCAGAAAATCATGTCTTTGGTTTAATTAATAGATATGGCTTCACTTAACACGTAATCATTGTTCTTTCCTTGAATAAATATCTTGAAAGGAAGATTTTAATGTTATTTGGTGCCCTTTTACACTTGATTGGCCTTGCCCCCCCCCAAAAAAAAATCCGCTTGATTGGCCACACCCTTTCCATGACGTCATCTCGACCTCCGTTTCATTCATGTACGGTCTGACATCATCTTCTACATAATGATCTTGACTGTCGTCGTCATCTGGAAATTATTGATCAGAAAATTGTTCGTCAACTTCACTTTCTGATGAGTCTGATGCGAGTTGTGTGCCCATTATCCGTTGCGTGCTGATAATATTTCTCCCGCTGACGTCATCGCAGTTTATCTGAAAATTTTAGGGGCAGTTCCCAACGGGTTTGCTTTTTGCCTCAGCCACCAAAGGTATGTATGTATATATATATATATATATATATATATATATATATATATATATATATATATATATATATATATATATATATATATATATATATATATATATATATATATAGCATCCATCCGTCCATACTCTGTGCAGAGCATTGCTGCTGCCGAAGCAGTCTCCTGAGCTATTGGGCACAATCCTGGACAGGTCACCACTCCAACACATGAAATCAGCAAGCTGATGCTCATTTTGCCAACCTCAGAATGATGACAGGCTGAGTCAACCCCACCTGGTATTAATTCAATTGACAAGTAGGATTTGAACTCAAGACCCTCAGATCCCAAGCTCACCACTCTTGCCAATAAGCCAACACCAGGCAGGTACACAAGGCATATATGCCAGCAAATTAATGACTTACACACTTCCCTCCTGCTTGGTTGGCATCCAATCAACCAAACTTACAATACAATGCAAGTTGTACTTCTCTGTACAATCACATAAGATTTGCCTGTAGTAAAACAGTTACTTGATCCTCGATAACATCTGCATTAACAGGAGCTCGGTTTGGCTGACATTTACAACAATCTGCGGATCGACTAACTGATATATAGCATATTTGAAAAATGTATTGGGCCGGATATGTTCTTATGGATAAGGCATTGAGTGGCAGAGGTATGCGCTCCACCGATTGCCCTTCCAGTTTAAAACTGTAACACGTCAAAAAGTTATTACAATGAAAAACCATGTTCAGTTATTTATTTATACTTAAAAATCAATATGATCACATGAAAAAAAAAAAATTAATTTTTTTCTGATTCTGTGGACCTTCAAAGCCAGTATTGGGATTGGAACCAGAGGGAGAACCGGGTTTGGAACCTCAATATCGGCCCAAGAACTGTTAAATATCTATTTTGGAGTCTCGGTGATTCGGTGACATCCACGTTTGCTCCATTTACAGTAAGATTCTCACATTATCTTACGATCACGTGTTACAGTATTTGATATATAGTACAGTGCAGTACTGCATTTTATTTCATGTTTATAACTGAAATCGTTTTCAGTTCTGTGAGTATGTGTGGTGTTGTAGTTAAAATACCATGCACTGGAGCAGGGATGGTCATCATCACAGGGTGATCGACCAGACTTGCCTCCTTTTAAAATAGAAAGTCAAGGCTCGTGAAAGAATGACATCTTGGATGCTGCTATATTGTCTGTACCTGTTTGTGGTGAGGATGTTGAGGTCACGGAGAGATTCACTTACCTCGGCAGTGATATTCATGTCTCTGCTGGTTGTGAGCCAGAGGTCAGCAGACATCTGGGTCGGGCCTGGGGAGTCATGGATTCACTGGATCATGGAGTGTGGCTCTGCCGGTACCTGTGCGGGAGGACGAAAGTCCGAGTATTTAGGTCCTTTGTGCTTCTAATGAGACTTGGACTCTAACCAGGGATCTGAGACGGTGACTTAATTCCTTTGGTACCAGGTCTCTTCGGAGAATCCTTGGCTATCGCTGGTTGAACTTTGTGTCCAACGAGCGATTGCTGAGAGAGACTCAAATGAGATTTGTTACCTGCATAGTCTGTGAGCATCAGCTGCGGCTGTATGAATACGTGGCTCGTTTTCCTGACGCTGATCCTGCTCACCAGATTCTCTCAGCGAGGGAGCCTCGTGAGTGGAGGAGGCCAGTGGGCCGACCAGGTGCCTCATGGTTGCAGCAGGTTGACCATCATCTCAAGGAGATGGGGATGGGCCTGGCATCTGCCTGGGGGATGGCCAGACGGAGGCCCCTGGAGTACCGGCGGAAAGTGGACGCAGCGACGCGCTGCGCCGGTGCATGCTCCCATACCTGACCTGACCTGACAACCTATTCCCCCTCACTGAGAAAAACAAAAATCAGAAAACCCTTTCACTCAGACACAATGTTATTCTGCCTTCTCCCTGTACTTCCTGTAAATCTCTCCTTTTTCTCTATCGTTTTCTCAATATCTTCATTGAAGGAAATGCTTCTTCCTTCTTCCTTTAAAAGTTTTTGAAAACATATTAAAATGCTTCTATTCCCTTATTTCTCTGGCATCAGCATGCCACGTGTTCTTCATCACAAACTATTTTCTTCTTCTTATTCTTCACAAGGCATATTTTGAAACCCGTCGAACCGAAGGGCCTGGTCTGTCATCCATCCTCCGGCTTGTACAACATGACGTTTTCCAGTCAATAACAACTCTGTCCCCCCTTCACATGATATTTTGTCTCAGAATGTTTAATATGGGTGTATTGAGAAGTCCAGATTGCAGAGGTTGTTTGCACACAATAATATAATCAATTACATTATTTTACAGTGTCAAACTCCTCCGTGTCAGTATCTCCTACAAGCCCGCATTCTTACAACCCCACTATTTATACACGTACCCCTCTTCAGCATCCCGACACTGTATACCCCCCCCAATCCTCCGCTTTCTGCATCCCTCTTCACTCCACCCTCTCGAAGATTGCCTCTCACCAACCCCTCTCTAAGCTTCCTCCTCACACCAATCTCGACACACTTTCCCCATACCCACCACCACCAAAAGCTTTTCCCCCAACCTACCCGCTCAATCCTGTCCCCTCTTGGCTTCCCCCTCATCCAGCCCGCTCTCTGTTTCCCCGCTTGTCCTGCCCCTCTCAACTACCCCCTCGTTCTGCTCCTCTTTATTGTCACAATGCAAATCGTCTGGGTGTTGGTACCTCTATCACCAGCCATGGCACTTCAGTAAAGGACTTCTGTGACTCCATGGGACTGACTCAATATGTGAACCTTCCCAAGCGGATTTCTCCAAAGTGTAAATCCTCCCTTCTGGACTTGTGGATGACTAACTCCCCTGCAAATGTCTCCTGCTCTTCCTTTGCTCCATTTGTTCTTCTGATCATGTGTTTGTGTCAGTACATATCTCGCTGGATATTATGTTTGTGGGGTTGATGGAGGAATTTCATAGTAATGGTAGGATTGTATAGCATAGCATGGTCTGTGGACGAGTAGGAGACATTTCAATGTAAATTAAGTTGGGAAAACTGTGAGCTTAAGATTGTTACGTGTCACCACACCGGGGAGGAAAGGGGGGGTGGTGGTGGGGTGGTGGTGCTGTGTTAACTAGGTAGGGTTTAAGGCTCGTTTCTCTCCCAGTATGTGATTGTCCCCTGTGACCTTTTCCTACGTTGTTTTGCATTTACGAAGGCGGAAATAAAAGTTCCATGTTTTTCCGCCAAAAAAACAACAACAACAACAACAGAGCCGAACATTTCCGAGCAGGCAAAAACCCCACCTCCCCAGCTTTGTACTGGCGGGTCATGCCCCC
The DNA here is from genome assembly GCF_056783735.1 of Eptatretus burgeri. Classification (NCBI taxonomy): domain Eukaryota; kingdom Metazoa; phylum Chordata; class Myxini; order Myxiniformes; family Myxinidae; genus Eptatretus; species Eptatretus burgeri. Next base: position 32,708,254 of record NC_140968.1, on the reverse strand, counting down.
CCTCCCCCGAGGTTGATTATTGGCCAGGGTGATGTGGGGGGGGGTACCAAAGGGACAAGAGGGTGGTTGGAAGCAAAGCGTGAGGCTCTGGTCCCTCTCGCATGACGAAATAGCAGCAGAAGTGAGATTCTCAATGTTCGTGTTGATGCGAATGTGTTCATGTGCTGAAATATGACACGAGTCATTGACTGTTTGGCTGGGTCATGAAGTTTGTGTGGTGTGCTTTGGGAGGAGAAACAGAGGAGCGTGTCTCTCAGCAATAACTCGGCAGTCTCCTGTTTATGCTCGAGGAAGAAGGCGGTGCCATTTGTGGGAGCGGACCTGGTACTGAGAGGAGTGGTATTGCAATCTCGATCATAAGAAGAAACTGTACGGCAGTTTGTGGGCCCGAGCGTTGAAGACCTCCACACATATTATCTCACGTACGTGGCCATGAGGAGTGACTTGGCGCCATTTTGGTGCGTTTTTCCACGCAGTGGCTCCGTGGTTCGATGACGCCAGGCTCCAAGAGGACCTCTCTGGACATCAAACTAAGTTCCGTCATAATGGGAGGAATTTCTTTTATTTTTATCTTTCCCCTTGTCTGTGTTTGTGACTGAGTGGAGACGTCTCAAATTAGGATTTAGTTTCACCTCACGTTTCATTTTCACTCTTGATTTATTTTCATTTTTAATCTTTGATTTTTGTTTATTAAACCATCATTTGTTTAATTTGCTTGTGTTTGTCTATTCGTTGTGGGTTCGAGTATAAACCCGTGTGCCTCCGTTCTGGGACATACTCCACCGCCTTCCATCCTTCACGTGGCGTAATCTCCAAGGATTTCGGCTGTTCGTCTCCAAGTGAAAACCGTTCAGCTATCTGTCCAGGTCGGTGTTGATCGTCCTGAACACGACAATATTCTCAGGGAGCTGCCTCAATGCCAGCAAGTCTGCCATTTCACTCAAGCAAATTGTCAGTTACTGCAATAAGCCATCTCTCGGCAGGACTGGTCTCCGATATTTACTGCCCAGATGTTAACTTGGCCTGAGAATTCTTCCACAGAAACCTGCTCTCTTTTATGCACAGATTTCTCCCATCTCGTATTCAGTTATCCTACCCTTTTTCCTGCCCATTATACACTGAATACTCTGAAACAACAACAACTTACCTTCTCTTCCTGGAAAGCATATCTGACCGAAGACAATCTCATTGCATCAGGAGAGCCAGAAAACATGTCCAACCTCAATAATTAACTTTCAGACTTGTCCCCTTCCTCTAAAACCTGGTGGTGCCTTGCTAACATATTTCTGTTGTATGCTCCCCTTCCATACCTTCTCTCACGTCAAATGGCACCACAGCCGACTCCTCTCATGAGAAGGCTGAATGCAGCAATTCTGTGTTTGCTTCCAAATCTTGTGTCCCCAACCCCTCACGCACAGTACCCATCTTTCCCAGTCATACCCAACTGATCCTGGAATGTCTTTTGCAACTAAGAAGGTGGAGAAGGTTCTTTCAACCCTCGATGATGATTCTGCTACTGGAGCGGATGGCATCAGTTCACACGTCCTAAAATCTTGCTCTGCTCCTCTTTCACATCCTCTCGCTACCCTCTTCACCCTATCTTTTGCGCTTGGTCATATTCCATCTGCTTGGAAATCCGCCAACATCACTGCATTACAAAAAAGGTGCAAAAACCCTTTAACTGCAATTATCGTCATCAAGGTCATGGAATCCATCATCACAGTTGATATGAAATCCTTCCTTTTCTCCAAGTTTCATCTCAGGCCACCAATATGGTTTCAGGCAAGGTCACTTCACCTTGGATATGCTGCTTCTACTCACCCAACAATGGATGGAGGCCATCAATTTCAGACATGAGATCAAGGCCATCTCTCTGGACATTTCTCGTGCTTTTGATACTGTCTGGCATCCTGACTTACTCTCCAAACTCTCTGCCTATGGCATCCAAGGCCAACACCACACATAGCTTACTTACTTTTTCTACTTTCGTAGCCAAAGTGTGGCTCTCATTGAAATCCTTTCTTCTGCTCTCCCTGTCAATGGTGGAGTACCCCAAGGGCAGTGATCTGGTCCCAGTCTGATTGCTGATCATCATCAATGATCTGTCTGACTCTCGAGAAAATCCTCTTTATCTATTTGCTGATGACTCCACCCTCTGCTGTGACATCCCTCATTCTTCAGGCTTCAGACAGGCAGACTGCAGCCTCTTCCCTCTCTTCAGACCTTGCCAAAATCACAAGCTGGTCAAACAATACGTCTTTAAACCAGAACAAAACCTCACACTCTCACTGTCTCTCTCTGAAAGGACCATCTGGCAAACACCCCTATCTACTTTATTAACAATCCTCTTGAGGAAGTTCAGTCATTCAAATTTCTTCAAATTCAAATTCAGTCAAAAGTCGCACGGTCGGGCATGATCTTTCTTGGGTAAACCACATTTCAAAGCTGGCCTCCAATCCAGTGGTGTACTGGACATTCTCCATCGTACAAAGTCCTTCTTTGGCACACCACCTACAAGGGGGAAATCCACCGACAAGGTACAACAAACATTCTCCTATCCACCTACAAGGTCTTCACCCACAGCTTGGTGGAGTGCTGCTCTCCCCTCTAGGGTGACTCCCCTTCCTCACACCTTGCTCAGCTTGACGCCATGGAAACCAAGGCTTTCAAGATCATTGGAATCTCCCATGCTGCAACTGTCTCTGGGCCTCTCACTTTTGCATTGCAGTCAGGGCAGTGGTGTCTTTGTCTTCCACCACCTCCTTTCTGGTCATGCACAATCTGCTCTTTCCGTGTTTTGTCCCCCCAGGTTTCTGTAAGGCACACATGGTCCAACATCAACCCCCTTCTGGTGAAACTACCTAAATCCAGGATCACTGCTCACCTCCACTCATTCATTAGTCTTTTTTTCTGCCTGTGGAACCAACTTCCACATTCTCTTTGATCTCATTCTTTCCTTCAGGTCTTCAAGACTGCTCTTCACGACCATCTTCGAGCTTCCCCAATCCAAAACCATGCTTTTTTTAAACCCTCATTATCACTCCATCCCCCAACCCCATGCCCTCCTCCTTCCAAATTTTCCAGTTTTCCCTCCTGAGATTTTCCTTCTGGACCCATCTTGCCCACTGTATGCATCCTCTCCTGCCCCTCATTCCTCCCCACAACTATTGTTTGTCTAAGTCTGCCTCCATCTTGGCCTTCGACTCCTACTTCTATTTACTGTTCATTTTGTCCTGGTAGGTCTTGATCCGTTCAGTGTACTAGCTAGACCATGAGCTTCGACTCTGTGTCCAAAAACAAATGCGAGCAATGGACTCTTTTTCAAACTAATTGTCTCTGGATGCAAAATACCTAAACCTGGCTGAATGGTCTAGAGACGCTGTCTGGTTCAGTGCTTGGCTGTTTGGGTATTTGAAAGTTTACTTGGATGTAACCGACTGGTGACCTTTACAAACCTATATAACTCAGTGGGTGACCTGCTTGAGTGGTCCTTTGATGCCACGAAAAATGTTCAAAATATTTACGCCACTCAAACGTGTGTGTGTGTGTGTGTGTGTGTGTGTGTGTGTGTGTGTGTGTGTGTGTGTGTGTGTGTGTGTGTGTTCGCACACACACAAACCCGACATTCGACCTGTCTCCCTTTTATTATCTCTGCCACCAAAGGTGGATGGAGGTTGTTTTCACCCCTGCTTGCCTGTTTGTTTGTGAACAGGTTATCTCAAAAAGTTGAGGATGGATTCGGGCGAAACTTGGGGGAGAGCTTGGGAATATAACAAGAACAAGCTGATTCGATTTTGGTGACAATCCGGATCTGGATCCGATAATTGTTGAAGTAATTTTTCACCAATGAGAGATTGGGCCAAAAACAACATCAAGCAAGAAATCTCAAACAAGTATTGACGGATTGGGATGGAACTTAGTGGATGAGAACAAGCTGATTAAAATTTAGTTCAGGTCCAAATCCAAATCCAGCCGAATCGGTGGGATCCAAAACGGAAACTAATCAGACTGGCTGAAGTATGTACTCTACCGAGTGGCATGTGCGCAACTTTAGTTTGGTGGAGTTGGATTAAGTACTCCCGGGTCCACCAATCACTGCACCTGGCACAAAAATGTACTCTATCTATCTCTCTCTCTCTCTCTCTCTCTCTCTCTCTCTCTCTCTCTCTCTCTCTCTCTCTCTCTCTCTCTCTCTCTGTCTCTCTCTCTGTCTCTCTCTCTCTCTCTCTCTCTGTCTCTCTCTCTGTCTCTGTCTCTGTCTCTGTCTCTGTCTCTGTCTCTGTCTCTCCCTGTCTCTCTTTCTTTCTCACAACCTCTCGGATAACTCCCTTAATTTCAGTCCTGAATCACCGATTGGTGTAGCTGGTATGACATCACGGCGATGGGCGTTACTGGGTTGGCCAGCCGGGTGGAGCGCGTGGACCGCGCAGTGGGCGCGCGCCCGTGGAAAGGAGCGGCGCGAGGCGAGTGCTCCACCATGCAGAGAGCCACGGCGTTTCTGCTCTGCCTTTACCGGATACTAGTGTACGCGGAACAAGGTGGGAAGGTCGCAGCAGACCGCTATAGCGTCTACTGGAACAGCAGCAACCTGAGGTAGGCAGATCGTCGATGCAGATGTGCTTTTATTTGTTGTTTATGAGAAATGTTCTCAAGAAGGAAGGTAGTTTGGTGGTGGGGAGTTCACGGTGAAGTCGTGCACGCGCACTGCCGAAAATCCTCGAGTTTAATGGGGTCGTGCCTGCAAGATGTTCCTTTAAGTTGGCTTTAAAATGGTCGACGTGGTCAGGTTACGTGCATGCACTGAGTGGCACACCGGATCATGTGTCTATATATCTTCACGCGTTGAGTTTCTCATGGTAACGTTCCGTGATTATGACGTCGCGCCTGCAACAATTCATGAAAATGGCATTTATAATTCACTCCCGACTCGTGCTCACGAGGAGTGCTTGGTGCCCCCCTGCAAGAGCTTCCGCGACCAAGACAAGATCGCATGACAATCGTGGACCCTGATGAACACGGGCACTCTTCTCGAGTACCCGCAGTGATTACGATCTCGAGTGCACGTTTATGAAAGCATGTGGGTCCCACGTGGTGCTGGAACTACCGAAGGTCTCGAACGTTGCCCCGATGGTCAAGGCACTCGGAGATCCGCGAGTTCTGTGCGCAGCGCTTCGTATGCGCTGAATCACCGCCGAACGAGCTTCTCCCCATGAATAATTGATGTGCGCGTTTTATTAACTTTTGCTCTTTTCGCCACGACAGCCCGAGATGGGTCTGGGCTGGAAAATCGTTCAAAACATGGTTAATTAGGAGGATGATATCGCGCGTGCCACTCGCCCCCAAACCGAACGTGTTGAGCGCGTTATTCTGGTCGCGCGCACCATTATTAACTGCGACATGCTTTAATGACAGTCCAGTCCATGGGTACACGTTTGCACAGGGAGGACAATCGCAACCGTTGAATTACTTTTGGGGGGAACGCAAATAGCCGCGCATGCCCCGCTCAGCTCTCCATGGGGAGGGACGCTAAGGAACGCGCCATCGTGCCGGGAACGTGCATGGCGAGAGAGGAGTGAGCCAGCGAGAACGCCGGGGATGTAACTCTCAGGGAGGTTGTTGACCGAAGTGGGGAATAAGAGGTGGAGAATACGTAGATCGAAGGGTCAAAAATACACGTACGCACGCATTGCTAAAAATGGGGATAAAATGAGTGAGAAAGACTGCAGAGGCAAAAGCGGAGCGAAGACCGAGGCGGTGAACATCTCCATTTTGTTCGTTCGTCGCATTCATTTGCACCTTAGTAGGAGTAAATACGGAGTACAGCAGGGGGGATTGCTCGGCTAGAATGAAGCGCTTTGTTTTTCTGAACCTTGTGGAGCAGAGACCCCAGTGCGGTCACCTCGGATGCCCGGTAGAGAACTCTCTGGCCTCTTTCACCATCTCTTTATCCTCACCTTTTTGCATCTTCCATGTCATGTATAATCCTCTACCATAGAAGTATCACCCACTTCATGTTCACTTTGCTTTCTGCCCTCTTATTAATCTCAAAAGGTCTCTCTCTCTACCCTCCCGTTCTCAATGTCTGACACCCCCACCCACTCCTGCTTCCACCTCACAATGTCTCGCACCCCTTAACAATCTCTCCCACCCTTCTTCCTATTGTTAGCCTGTCCACGCCAAAGGCTTGAAGGGTTTCCATTGGTTGTTCCCCCTTTAATTTGAGGACATACTTGCAGAGTCACTTTATTGCATCACGATCGTCTTCTTTCCGTACAACCTTGGCAGCATAAGAAATCGTGCAGAACACGAGTCGGAAGACATGCGACCCTTGTCTGAAAGTGCAGCAGATGAGATGTGATGACGATTTGAACGTGCTGATATCTAACATATACCAGGTATAGAATCCTCCAATCAGATCATGATACTAGACCTCAATCCTGACATATATATATATATATATATATATATATATATATATATATATATATATATATATATATATATATATATATATATATATATATATATATATATATATATATATATCCAAAGACAATCCCAGAGGTGGAAGTGTGTGAGCTCTGCATATTACAAATTAGTTTTGAACATGGTATTCTGCCTTCAGGCTTCATATCAGCAAGGCAGACAAAAGCAACTTAACATCTCCAGCTTGCGGTTTACCATGTAAACCGGTACAGAGACCAAAGGAAACATTTACCCTGAAATAGGATTCTTTGTTTAGCTTATGGTCCACACACAAGGTTCCTTGGAGGAGTTGCAGATACAAAGACAAGGAGACATGATAGGAAGATGAATATATGGATAACTAATTTTCTCAATGTCCACATGACATGTATGGATATGCAAGACAAACAGAACAAAACATGTCTTATAAGTAACAGTGCCAAGATCATTCATTAGAGTAATATAATTGGTTTCATTTTTGTGTTCACTTGGATTTTGGAATCGATATATATATAATGTTTTTGAGATGGCATCCCTCCTGGAACATGGAAACCTCAAATTTGAGTTATTGATGCTTCAAACGGTGCTACAGGTCACGCTACCATCGGTTGTAGCGTCTGGGAATGGCCTATCAAATGGCCATCGAGCGCCAGTGGTATTGAGAGCCAGTGGGCCAAGACAATGGCCTCGGGTGGGGCGAGCCGGCGCCCGCTTTGCCTTTGTGCATTTGGACGCCCGGTCTAGGGGCTGCTGGGAGACGAGAGAGAGGAACGCGGGGCCCCACCTCGGGCGTCCTCCATCCACCCCCTTAACCGATCTACACACCAGCCATTCACATGCCTTGCCATTCGTTCTCATACCTCGGTCTTGATTTTATTAAAGGGATATGTCAGCATTTTCCGTTCAGGTCTTCTTTTCTTTTCTTCAACAACTCTCAGTACTCGACATAGTGCCAGTGAAGTGTTTGGCACACATATGTGTACCTGCGGAGAATTTGTCTCATTCTATGTTTTGTAATATTTTATTCCTATTCATGCTTGTGCCACCCCTCTTTCCCCATCCGTTTTCATTGTTTATGTCTGAATTCCAGTGCTAAGGTGAAATGCCTGCCTGATGGCTGGACTTACATGCTTATTGTAATTGCTTTTTTTGTCGTCAAAGTTTTGGCTTCTGGAGGGGCTAGAACATAGAACTGCTCAAGATGTAACAGAACTTAAAGAAATGGCATAAAGAGAGGGGGAAACACCAACAGCAGGGATGAGGGACAAAATAGAGGGAGCCTTTGAGAAATACAGAATGTGGAGGAGAATGATTGCTGTGGGAGGACACCTGGAGTAAACAAGATGGATATAGTATAGCTGCAAGCTCTCAGGAAAGAAACACTGGAAACTTGAAAAGACGTGGCTTGGAGAGGGTTAATGGGGGTAGAAAAGATCATGGTTTTGAGTGGGACGCGATTTGATATGGTGGTGATTTGATCTGATGCTAGATTTTGGGAGTTTCACTGGAAGGGGGCTGATGGTCGAATGTGTGCACCCTGTGGAAATACAGAACAAGTGGCAAGGAAAAAGGTTTAAGGGTAGCCATGGTAAAAGGTTGGATATAATAATAAATCATGCTTAGCTAACCAACCATAATGAGTCTTGAATATTCATAGGGACACAGCCAGAGCAAAGAGGTCACTCCTGAGCACCAGCATCAGCTTGCTTTTCAACTCTTCCTTCAAGCTGGTGACTACAAGTGTCTTTCATCGAAACAATTAATAGAGGCAAAAAGAATGGCTTCGAGTCATGTGATTTGCATTTCATGGTGGACCTCAAACCTGTGGTCTGATGTTGCCTTGTAGAAACTGGAGGCAAAGTATTCTTCCTGGGACAGAATAGACCTGCCAAACATAAAATGGTGTTTGTGGTACTCAGATAAGTATTTGATCCACATTGAATGTGTTAGAACTTGCAATATATTGCCAATACTAACTCGCTCACTCTCACAATATATTCCCTGTGCTCTTCACTATACACATACAAGTGCAAGGATGTGTAAAAAAAAAAAAGCTTTTCTTCACTTCTCTGCTTCCTCTTCCTTTAAATAGCTCAACCGTGGCTCATTTCAGTGGGACATGAGGTTGACTCGGCAAGTTTCCGTTCCGACAGCCGGAAAAACAATTCACCTCCCTCATCGGCTGTACCAGCTCCAATTGTGGCCAGGAAGCCCTTCTGAAATGCCATGGTCTATGACTCCCCCTGGTTCAAAGTCCATGCCTTCTATGAATCCTTTTATCAAACTCCCTGCTGTCTATGAATCCCAATCTGAAACTTCACGCTGTCTATGAATCCTCTTCTGAAATCCCATGCTCTCTAGTCTGTGCACAATTATGGTGCCTGGAACCCCAGGAGTCTCCTGTACATTGTATACGAATGAGATCATCGCAGTTCTTAAGGCGAGGGTTGCTGGATAAGCATAGAGAGAGAGAGAGAGAGAGAGAGAGAGAGAGAGAGAGAGAGAGAGAGAGAGAGAGAGAGAGAGAGAGAGAGAGAGAGAGAGAGAGAAAGAGAGAGAGAGAGAGAGAGAGAGAGAGAGAGAGAGAGAGAGAGAGAGAGAGAGAGAGAGAGAGAGAGAGAGAGAGAGAGAGAGAGAGAGAAAAGAGCGAGCATGAAAAGAGCGAGCATGAAAAGCAAAGTCAACAAATGGAAATTGACAGCAGATGATGAAGAGACTACTTAGGCAGAATTTCCACTGAAAAATTGACACATGTTTGTGAAGATGTAGTTTGACTTTAACATCCATTTTATGGGAGCCATGAGAAAGGGCCCTTACAACACCTCCAAACCCTTAAGGATCAGCGTGTGATGCATGCACCGTGGACAGCACACCTGCCATGCGATTCGACGAGCCTGCCGTATTTGACTGCAGGAGGACATCAAACTCTGCACACACTATGTTAGCCACATTAATACAGCAGCAGTTACATCAAGCGCAGGACTCTGGTAAAGCCTCCAACAGTGTTAGGGAGGCATACATCTCTTGTACACTGCACAGGAGTCTGCTTCACTTCACCAAATGAATGTTAGTGGACGAAGCAGCAAATGAAAAGAAAACACCGCATCTGCATATTTGTGATTACAGAAGGAAAGTTATTTTTTTACCCGGATATGGTATTGTTACCTCCACCACCGAACGTGAAGGAGGTTATGTTTCCACCCCTCTCTGTCTGTTTGTTTGTGTGCAGGATATCTCAAAAAGTTGCGGACGGATCCAGATGAAATTTTGTGGACAGATTGGAAGTGGGACAAGGACGAACTGATTAAATTTTGTTGACGATCCGGATCCAGATCCGACTACTGGAACTTTTTAAGTGATTCTTCACCATTGAGAGATGGGGCTAAAATAATATTTACATAGCACGATATCTCAAAAAGTTGTGATTAGATTCGGATGAAACTTGGTGGACACGTTATGGTGTGTGACCACGACGAGCTGATTTGATTTTGGTGACGATCCACATCCGGATCTGGATACGAGAATTATTTAATTTTTAAAGGAATTCTTCACCATTGACAGATAGGGTGAAAAACGACATATAGCATGATATTTCAAAAAATGTATTGGGCCTGATAATGTTCTCATGGATCAGGCATTATGTGGCGCAGGTATGCGCTCTACCGAGTGCCCTTCTAGTTTAAGATTAATTTTAAAATGTATTTTTGGATTGTAAGTTTGTTTTTGTTCATTCAATAATCCTGGCTCATGGGCGACAAAATGAAGTTTTGAACGAGCAAGTTCCTTGTACCCACTAAACAGGGTAGGGTTGGAGGAGGCAAAATGCAAATGTCATCTTCTATCATTGAGCCGGTAAGCTGGGAGCAACGATTCACATTTATTGCCACGTCTGATGCCATTTCAATGCTCTAACGGCAGCGAGGTACTTCACTTGAAACTGTCTGTTAGATATATGTAGCTTTCTGATGCCTAGGGTCCGTAATGAAAACTTGTATTGGTGTCAAAGCCAGTGACCAATTGCAAATTAATAGTAGGATGGGGGCAATCGAGAAAAAACAAATCGTCCTCGTATTTTTATTGATACCAGCAGAAGACCCACCCGACATTCCAAGCGTGCAACACGTTCTTCTGATGCATCCCTTCGTTTGGGTGGTGTATTGGCAACAGACCGTTGCCTCGATCGTTCCTGAAAAAAGAAAAAAAATCTGCGTTACGTACAGTACGTGAAGCAAAAACGTTCAGACTGCTTATGTGCATATATAATACATTGTGATTATATAGTTTGGATAATTCCAATTGCACCCCCTCACCCTTAAAGCAAGAAAATGCCAAGATGGCCAATTTTGTTTATTTATTTATTTAAAAACTTGATGGAATCGAACAAAACGTGCACTGGCACAACTTCAGCCTGTGGCTGCTTGGCTGAATCATTTTCTGGGCAATGTCCCCTGTTACCAGTAAGCTGCTCCTCATTTTGCCAACTTTGCGAGAATGACAGGCTGAGTCCACCCACCTGGTGTTAATTCAACAGTTAAAACATGGGCTTGAACTCAAAACCCGAAGATCTGAAGCCAGCCACATTATCCGTTAATCCAAAACCAGGCCTGGACGAGTAGATGATACATACATACATACATACATACGAGTTAGTTCCATTATAATAAGATAGATCTTTTCAACATTCCTTCCTCATCCATCGTTACCATCTCCAGTTCAGTAAATTCAACTTGATTGACTGAAAATACGCTTGCCCTGAAAGCTCAAAGTTTTTGAGATCACTTTGCAACTACAATAGATTGTAGCATGATTAAAAAAAAAAAAAAAATATATATATATATATATATATATATATATATATATATATATATATATATATATATATATATATATATATATATATATATATATCGATGCAATTATTGAAATTTTCCACGTTTTATACAATGCATTCACACTCCAGTATTTTAATTGTAACAGTTTGCATCTATTGGAAGTCTTGAGCAATGCTCAGTTCTGCTCATAATGGGGTGTTTTGTGTTCATTGAAAACAAATCTCTGCTCTTCGTCTGGCCAGGCAGTCGGGTTGTTATGACGTTTGAGAGAGAATAAAAATAAATTATTCTGGATACTTAAACTTGGTAAAAATGAAAACTAATGATGATACTCGGGGATATATGTAAACAGGCGCATTTAATCCCAATTGCATGAGAGCGAGTCCATCTGTTCGAAGTATCCGCTGTACACTGATCCTGCAGTTCAGGGATGTTATAGAGCAGGGGTGGATGATTCTTCAAACGATTCAACTCAGAACTTTTTGAGATGTCATTAATCATAGATGTGGGATTCCATGCACAGCTGAACTTAGATACATCTGCGCCTGTACAGACTTTCCGTGGAGAGAGACAGAGACAGAGACAGAGACAGACAGAAACAGAGACATAAATAAATATATTACAAAAAAAGTAAGGACAGGGGGGGAGGGGGAAAGGCATAAATAATGGAGAAGAAAGAACAGCAGCAAAGATGAATGTTTTACATGTATCTACCCGACGTGAAGCTTTCATTCCTTCCAACAGCCGAGTGAGGTTCTCATTCGGTATTCTGCTTTGTGATTGGAATCGAGGCTTTTATTTCATTCCGGAAACAGCAGTTCGGTGTCCCCTTTCATGAATCGATCTGACGGGTTTCCCTTTCACTTTCCTAAAGGTGTTCAGTGATGGTGCCGAATGCTGTATAATGAATGGCATAAACAGGCATATCGTTCTGTTGGATGGTTCTTCAAGTGGTGCGTTATGGAAGAGTCTTACCCAGGATTTACTTGAAAGGCAATAGAGCAAGGGCAACATCCATACTCCCCAGCCTTGTCCCTGAGTAGCACTTGTAGTGACCATAGTCCATGGTAGCACCTACATAAAACCCAGTGCAACACTTCAACTCCTTTGTACAGCCAAGGGAGATAACCCTGCACTGCCTGAAATAGTACAATGTACAGTCCAAGATAAGGTCTGTGCATACCTTGGTGTAGCACCCTTGATTAGCCCGTGGCACCACCTTTACTTCCATGTGTGGTCGTAGGTAGCAATGCTGCACAGAACTCTGGTAGCACCCATGTAGAGTCCCAGAGGCAGGACCTCCACTCCACTGCACAACCTGGAGTATGACCCTTAAACCCAATCCATCCACACGCAAAAAGCCCCAGCAGTATCCCTCCACCCTACACATCATTGACTCTCTCTTTACCCCCATAAACAGCCCCAGAGTACGATAAAAGGAACGGATATTGGCTGAGAAGAGGAGAAGGAGCGCATTAATCATCGCATGGTCCTGTATCCAATTCCACCTTCCCCCACCCCACCCTTGCTCCTCCACTTCCCAAAGGGTAATTTAGCCTGGATTTTTACTGCTCCAACACGTTTGCCTGAGCGTCTAAAACAAACGGTGACAGACTCAGATCAGCTTAAGCGAAATTGCTCCTATGAAGCTTCAGCAGGCACTTTAATCACTTTTAATTCCCAGATTGGGGAGGAAAAGCGACAGAAAAACAGATTTGAGTGCAGGAGTATGAGGGGGGAGGCAGGGGGGGGGGGATGGTGCTTGAAGGAAGGATAATTTTTATAAAATTAAATAAAATTTTAAAACTCCATCCAGGGACAATATGGCAGTGTGAGATGGGAGTTAAAAACGAAATGTTTGAACAATACCATTGGAGGAATGTTTTATATAGGATGCAAATCATTTTCTGCAGAGATGCACATATTTGAGAAGAATCACAGACGGTGGTGAGGGACATGACCCCTTGAGGTCGTTTGACTCCTTTGCTATGGCTTAAGCACTTGGGATGAATCGTACAGCATCAGCTGTGCCATAGTGATTCTTTCTATTCTTTTGTCCAATTCTTACGCACATCAAAGTTCGATCTGAATCTTGATAAATAATCCACTGCACAGTGAATCTTGATAAAGCACACCTCAGATCCGGGGGTCACAGAACCGATATTGACCTCATCCCTATTTTTGTTCCTTTTCACGTTCTCGTGTCTTCTCAAATGGTCTTCGATGAGCTGATGGCTGTGGATTTGTAGCGCCCTCACCCTCTTGAAATTTGTGCAGCCACCCTCAAGCCACTGTGTCTATCGTCAGGTCAATGACCCCTGAAGCTGCGTTAGATGTAAAAGTGGTTTTGATACGTTTGATGGCCTTCGGCATGAATTGGTGGCGCCCACACTATCTGTTTCTGCGCTATCGCTCTGCTTCACTGTCTGTCCCTTCCTTTTTTGTCTTTAGTTATCTGCGTTTGTTCTTCCTGACTCCCTGCCTTTGTATGTGTCACCATCTTTGTTTTTTTTTCTTTTCTTTGTCCTTCCACCTCCCTTCACTGAACTTTCCATCTGTGTTTTTTTACCCTAGTTTTTTTTTGCCTTCCACACTATTTTATTGGTCTTCATCACTCAACATCGCCATGACCTGTCAATCTGTCTCCGTGCAAAGTGAACCTTTTATGGGGAAAAAAAATTGTCTTTAAATGATATAAGATTTGTACATGAAGCAAGTGAGATAAGCTAAAGGCGACTTTTTGTCAAATTAATACACAGATACCCCATATTGTTAATACTGTCTTGTTTTGACGTTAATTAACAAATCCCACACATTTCCCCCTCCGCTTGACCCAATTTCTTTATTTTTGTTGCTGGGCTTTATCAGTGAAACAAATGGCAAAGGAATTATGGATAAAAGTGCAATGCAAATTTAAAGCTTCAGCTTTTGGGCTGTATTATTGCTCCCTTCTCTCTTTGGCACATCCCTTGGCTCATCACCTTGACTAAGCAGCCTTTGGCCCTCATTGTCGGCTTTTTCAAATGCCCCACTGGTAATATGGCTGGGGAAATCAAAGTTTAATGCTGGCTCTGTGGTCTGCGTGACCGATCAATGTCTGTCTAACATATCGTCATTAAATATTAAACTGAAGCAGCCAATATATATATATATATATATATATATATATATATATATATATATATATATATATATATATATATATATATATATATATATATATATACACATGAGGGTGTTCCAAAAAAACGAAAGTTTGATTTTTGCTGCTCCCTGATTTTTCCTTTGTTCCAATACCCCATAAGAACTTATAAGTCAAAAATGAACAAAATTCCATGATATTTAGGGGTTCCTCAAGTTGGCACAATTATGTCCATTATGGAGAGGGAATTTTGCACTGCAATGTCAAAAAGCTCATCTTGGTCTCCTTGGAAAAACTATTCTTTCATCCTATATGACTGCTGTGGTTTTTGAAAATATCAAACAACCATATTAATTGTGAAATGTACTGCGTTGTGCATATTCAACGGCAAGTTGTCAGTTACAGTTTGGAAAATTTCAACAATATTGTGCCAACTTGAGGAACCCCTAAACATCCTCCAATCTGCTTCATATTTGGTGTGTATGTTTCTTCTGTCAAATGGAACAAAGGCACACCCAGGGAGCATGAATATTCATACTTTTTTTTTTACCCCCAATTATGAAGCACCCTAATATATATATATATATACACTGGATTTGAAAAATCTCGTGAGGGACCTCAATTCATGTACGCGTCTTGTTTTCCAACTAACCTTCCCCGTTATGCCCGAATCCACACTCAGCTCACCTTTCCCATCACATGTCAGCATCACAGCTCCAACAAGCACCTTAATCACATGCTTAAAAGCATTCTTGACCTTTGCATGTTGTTGGCAGTGCAGGACAAGGACAGACAGAAGAATTCTGGCTAAAGACAGAAGAATTCGTTCATCGACATTGAAAAAAAACTTTCTGCCTTATTAGCAATCTAAACAAATACCAACAGGCTATGCCGTGGAAGCATCGTGAATAAGAACTATGATGGAATGATAATTTTTTTTAAAAAAATTCCCTGGCTGCCCCTTCTCTCCGAAGCAGCTGTGACCACTCGATTCCCGAGGCAGATAAGAGACTCAAATTAATTTCCCTCTTCCAGTTAATACTGTGGCGCCGCGTTTTTCAGCGTCTTGCCTGGGGCTGCGGCCTGAGACGCACAGATGCGGCCGGTCGAGCACCAGGCACGCACAATGCACCGCTTGTGTCTAATAGAGAGCCCATATGTCCGAATAGGTTCTCCAGCCGCGCCCTGCCGCTCCATCTAACACGCTCTTGGCTCATTGTCTCCTCGCGGCTAAATGACAATTAATCAATCTGCGTGTACAATGGACGTCCGGCCAGCACAACGCATGGCTTGATGGAATAATGCAACGCAGACAGTGCTGAAGAATTTATCGCTATATAGTGAACACAGCATATACTATCTGGTGATACTCTAGTCTCTTCTGGAATATGGGGGTCTGGGTGGTTTATGACCAGTAATGTCCTCCAACCCCTTCAAGACTGTGGGGTTAAGTTTTCTGCTTTCTTTATTATGAAAGTAGAACATGTACTATTACATTACATGGAGCAGCTCGGGCTTCGACACAGGCAGGCCACTGTAGAAAATTCACTCACTGCTGTTACTGGGATTTTAATCTGAAATTGCCGCAGAACCCCAAAATAAAAAGCCACTTGTTGCTTCGTGCTGCCCAAATTCTGATGTGAAGAGTTTCTATATCAACGCAATGCAATATTGGTAATGGTGGCGTTTGGTTTTCTGAGATGGGGGTTAGTTGAGGTACGTTACTGTAATAGCTCGGCCTGTGCCTGGAATTGTAATTTTACAGCATTAAAAACTTACGACCAAATGGCGATTGTAAATCTAGCCGTATCTAAAAGTGTCCTCTAACCTATAACGTATTTCGGAAAGATTTTAGGGAATGAAAAGTGACCGAGGGACACAGGCACAGAGAGACTCAAAAGACCAAGGATTTAGTTAAGGCAAAAGGTAAACTGACCACAGGTGTGGTTCTAACGGCCAAACCTGCCGGAAAGTAGAGGACAGAGGCCCGCCTGACAGCATCGACCACCTGTGCTGAATACCAGCGTTTTTATGACGTTGCAGATTTCCCATGGCGCCCCTGTTGCTCTGCCTTTACCCCCCTCCTATCCCCCTCCCAACAACCCAGCTCACAGGGGGCTCGGTGGCCATTAGAGGCTAATTGGCCACTCGAACGAATGCTCCACCCGGCTGAATGGCTGTTTCGCTTAACCGTTCTGTTGGATACAAAGTATGCTCAAGTGCACACCATGTGCTTGTGTTTGGCCCAAGGAGTGCGCAGGTGTTTGAGCATTTCTCGTCGTTCCCGCTGATCCAGTCAAAGGAGCAAAGGGCGAGACTTTCTCATGACCCGACCAGCGCCTCAAACTCGAACGGTGTGGAGATTTCATTAGTGATTCATCTATCGTGTCGATTGATGGGGTTTGGAGTCAGTGAGTGGCTTCTCTATGGACTTTTTGTTTTTTTTTCTCTTCGCCATCCTTCACAACCATTTTTTGGGGGACCAAAATAGCGGGCATTTCCTTTACCCCTTCATTCCTCTCGTTCTCTGTTTTGCTTTCTTTGTTGCTTCCCAAGAGGCCTTCATTACTGGAATGAGAGCTGTGTGCAGCGTTGTCAGGCGATTTTGCAAGTTTTAGTGACTCTCTTGTTAGTTTGTATTGGCCGTGAACCGAAAGCACAGGTGTGAAGCCAGGTGGAGATATGTAACCCCTCTTCTACATTCCCCATAATCCTTTTTTACACTCTTCTATCCAGTCCAACTGTTTCCAGCATTCTTTAATTTTATCCACCTTCTCACCACCCACAACCACTTCAGCTCACATTCTCATCTCATTGTTAACCATCGCTCTTTCTTCCTATTTGTCCCTCATTGTTATCACTCACTAACAGGTTTTGAATTGACACTGTAGCACTCTTTTAGGAATCTCGTGAGTGGAATGGTTTTCATTTGGAACTTCATCTGGCATCTCGTGGAAACAAAGCACGGTTGTGTGTTCTGGGGTGGCAGTGACCGGATGATACAGGGTCTCATAAGGCCACCTGTCTATGTGATGCGCTTAACTGCTGCTTGAATTGATCACGAAGCATTAATTCACTCTGAACCATGCACAGTAACAGGAAATCTGTTCGAAATGCCATGCAATCAGTTCTGTGACCTCACAGTCACCCAAGCTGTTGTCCTTGATCATTTGCGACCTCAACTAGCCCTGATTAACATCTCCCACTGGTGTAATGGGTGCTTGCCTAAATAAATGTGGCAGCCATTTTGTTTTGAGAAAATGTCGTGGTTGAAAGCTGATTATTGTCACATGGGCAATTTTTTTTTTGTAATCCTTTGAAGAAATATCCCTGGGTCTTTACCATGGACCTTAAAGGGGCAATGCACAATCGTCACATTAATTTACACAAGTTTACATCAGCACCTGCCGTCCATGGTTGTTTGAGACTTGTTGATATCAATCAGCAGCAAGCCTAAAATGGTTAATGCAAGTCTATGCTAAATAGCTGGGAAGAGTAGAGAGATAGTAGTGGGAGGGCAGGACCACAGGGCTCAGCTTTCAGATAGGGAAAGACCAACCACATCTTGAGATGAAACAATAATTGTTTTGCTCAGAGTGTATAATTTGTTGTTAGAATAACAAATGAAAAGTAGTAAAAGTATGGATAGTTGCATGATTCTATTTTAAAGGAATAGGATCAGGTAGTGAGGATGAATATGATGCAGGTGGCGGAGGCAAGCTGGTATGTTTAGGTAGATAGGTAGATAGGAGAGTGCGCTTGTGTTGTGGGTCATCTCCTTTCCCCGTTTTTACCCATTTGTGCTTTTCAATTCCCTGCCTTTTTCCCTCTTTTCTCTCTTAAATCTACTTCTCATGTCAATCTCAGTCCTCTACCCCCTCCCCCTCCCTTCCCCCAAAAAGCAAATTATAATCAATGATCTTAAAGGGGAACCCAAATGCAAATGTTTTTTTTATTTTTCAGAAAACCATTGAAAATCATTAATCACAGTCGAATTTGAAGGGAAAAAAAAATATTGAAGTTTTTTTTTGCCAATCACATTGTCGAAAAAAGCCTTAAAGTGTCTATTTTCAATTTCGTCAGTGACGTCACACCTTGAAATCACCTTTATGCAAATAGAGGCTGCACATAGATAAACAAGCCGGTAGGCAGACATGGGTAGTCGATCAAATCGAATTTAGTCGTTTTTCAGCCGTTACTAGCCAACAAAGCGTCCATAACAACGGTTCTTTCTCACACATAACTAGGACATACCATGAACCTAACATACCAGTTTCATGTATATCTGACTCATCTTCTCTGAGATATAACGAACTTCGTTTTTTTTATTGTTTTCGACCAGGGTTCATTCAAAGTCTATCTTCTCCGACAGTTTTCATAGGATCTGGCTGGAAATTTTTGACAATATGGCTGAATGCACTGCCCACAGTCGCTCGTGGCCCGATTTTTGATTTTCGAAAAAATTAATTTTTGAGATTTTTTTGAAAATTTCTAGGGTCCATTGCTCGGCAACGGATGGGTCCATCCATAGCAACCGTTCTCATTTGCACACAACTAGGTCATGGTATGAACCTACCAACCAAGTTTCATCGAAATTGCCATTGTATTAACGGAGCACTGGACCGAACAGACATACATACAGACAGACAGACAAAGATATAGATGGAAATACTGATAATAAAGGTAGACTAGATTGACTACCCAACAGTGTATTTTGAGCTCGGATTCTGATAATTATTCCAACGTCATCAGCAACTCTAAAGGTGATCAGTGGGATTTTGAAGAAACGCTTGGAGATAAAATTAGTGACAGAAATGCTTTCGGGGGAATTATGGAGCCATCTCGTTTTGAGTCTTGTGCGAGCGATTCAGAGGAAGATGGCGGAAGTGTTCATAAGGATGAAAACGCTGGTTGCACGTTCACTACTGATTGGTAAGTTTTGTTTTTCCATTCAACTGACAGTTTATAAGGGAGGAATTTTGTATGAATTGATAAATCAGGTTCATTACTTGAGCAGAAATACCCATCATCGCCTGACAGCTGACACCACCCAGGCACATTAGGACGCCGTGGCCAAAATGGGCAACAAATGCTTTTTCCCACCGTCACAGGCTGACCAGGTGTCGATGTCCCACCCCAGTGGAGGGGGAATGGTGCAAGAGGGGAGGGAGAGTGTGGGATGGTGGAGAGGGGGGGAGGGGTGGGATGGTGGTGTGTATTATTGGGTGGAGAGGGGAGAGGGGTGGGATGGTCGTGGGTATTGTGGGGGTGATGGTTGATGAGGGAGTCTGGAAGGGGAAGTGGCGCTGTGGGTAAGGGGGACCGTTAGAGTTTGAACTTCCAAGGTCAAATCCTCTTGGAGGAGTAGATGAAACATACATACTTTTTCCAACACAAATAGATGGTAGTTCCCCATTAAGGTGTTAAAAGTACTTGGCATCTTCTTTTTTTTCCCCTAGGTTATTTAACCACATACTATACATATTCTCATTGGGATTAACTCAATCGGTCAACTTCCTGACCCGGATCTCAACAAAACATGCTCCATCTCTTCTGGATCTGATTTTGTCAAACTTCCCTGAAAATATCTGCTGTTCTTCCGCCACACCAATCAGTTCTTCTGACCACGTGCTTGTCAAAGTGGACGTCTCTGGCTGTTATTAGAGAACCACCTCACCGCCATCGAGTCTGGAATTTCACTCAGGCTGACTGGCAGGGTCTCCAAGCAGCCATAAAACTTCTAGACTGGTCTCTCATCACTACTTTCTCCAACAACAACTCGGCCTAGGAATTCTTTCAAAGAAACTTGCTCTCGCTAATGCACAGATTTATTCCCTCTAGTCTTCAGTTGTCCTATCCTTACTCCCGCCCGTGGTTCAATGAAGCTTGTGGTGAGGCAGTTGTCCTGAAACAACTTGCCTTTGCCTCATAGAAAGCAAACCCAACTGAGGGCAATCTCAGCCCCTTCCATAAAGCTCAGAACAAGTGTGTGTCTACCCTCAGGAGAGCCAGAAAACAACATCTTTCTAAGCTCAAGTCTGAACTCTCAAACTTCTCTCCCTCCTCCACATCCTGATGGCATCTAATCAAATCTGTTTCTGGTGCATGTTGCCCTTCCATTCCCAACCTTACCTCAAATGGCTGCACTGCTGATATCGCAACCGGTCCAGATGGCATCAGCCCACATATCCTAAAAACCTGCTCCTCTGCTCTTGCTCACCTTCTTCTGTTCTATTCACCCTCTCATTTGCTCAAGGTCATCTGCCATCTGCTTGGAAATCAGCAAACATCACTGCCTGGCATGAAAAAGGTGCAAAAACAGATCCCTGCAATGACAGACCAATCAGCCTTCTCCCAATCATCACCAAGGTTCTGGAATCTATCATCGCTTCAGACATTAAATCCTTCCTCTTCTCCAATGGCCTGATTTCCGATCATCAATTTGGTTTCAGACCAGGTCACTCTACCCTGGATATGCTGCTTCTGCTCTCCCAACAACGGATGGAGGTACTCAATGCCAGACATGAAATCAGAGCCATATCCCGAGAAATATCGCGTGCTTTTGACACGATCTGGCACCCTGCTCTGCTCACCAAATTCTCTTCCTATGGTGTCCAAGGCCATCTCAAATCATGGTTCGCAGACTTCCTCTCCTGTTGCAGTCACCATGTGGCCCTAAATGGAGTTCTCTCATCCCCTCTTCCTGTCCAGGCTGGAGTTCCTCAAGATGGCGTTCTGAGCCCTGTTCTTTTTCTGATTTTCATCAATGATCTCTCTGACTCTCTGGAAAATCCTCTCTATCTCTTTCCTGATGACTCCACCCTCTGCCGTACCATCTGTCATCCCTCAGACCAGCAAGCAGTAGCTTCTTCGCTCACTGCAGATCTGGGTAAAATCACAAACTGGTCCAACACGTGGAACATGTCTTTCACTGCTGACAAAACTCAAGCTCTCACTATATCTGTCTGAAAGGACCGTTTTGAACCCCCCCCCCCCATATACTTTCTCAACAATCCTCTGGAAGCAGTCCTTTCATTCAAGCTTCTGGGTCTCACTATCTGCCATGATCTATCCTGGGAAAGCCACATTTCCAACCTGGCCTCCAAAGCCAGTCGCCGACTGGGAATCCTCCGTCATGCAAAGTCCTTCCTCGGCCCACCTGAGCTTCTGACAACATACAAAGCTTTCCTTTGCAGCCTGATGGAGTACTGCTCTCCCCTCTGGGCTTGTGCTCCTGCCTCTCACCTTTCTTGGCTTCACGCTATGGAAACCAAGGCATTTAGGGTCATTTGATGTGTCCCACGGTGAGGCCGAGTCTTTGGGCCTCTCACTCTCTCACCGCAGGCAGGTCGGTGCTCTTTCTGTTGTCTACCGTCTCCTCTCCAGTCTCAATCCCCTGCTCTGTCTGTGATATGTCCCCCCCATATTTCCGCATGGCGCTCAAGGTCCGCCAGCAACCCCCTTCTGGTTAAACTACCAAAATCACGAATCACTACTCACGTTCACTCTTTCATTCCTCTTTTTCCCACCTTTGGAATAAACTCCCACCCTCTCTTCAATCCCATTCTTCCCACCAGGCCTTCAAAACAGCTGTTCACCACCACCTCTTATCTTCCCCCATCCAAAACCACGATCTTTTCTTCCCCCATTAATCCACTCCAAACCCACTTCCTTCAAATTCCCTGCTTTCCTTCCTGAAGGTCCCTGTAGTGTCCATCTTGTATACCCCATGTTCCCTGCTCCATCCCTCTCCCTTCCACAGATCTCCTAATGTCTCTGTTCCCCACTGTTTTGTCCTTCCCTCTCCTGCCCCTCTTGTATACTGCCCCCCTTATCCTGTGTTGTGTGTTCGCTCTCATACACACCTCATCGATGTATTAAAAAAACAACAAATAAATGTCATGATGGTGCTGCGTGACATGTTACCCCTTACTCCACGTGAAGTGAAAAGTAGGGTTAAGCAATTGGTTCACATTGTCTGTCTGTACTTTTGGCAACAGACGTCGGTTTATTATCGAGGAACAACTTCATTTCAATTGAATGTTATATTTTGAACACTAATCGGAAAACAAACGTGTAGTTTAGCAGAACTTTGGCTCTGAATTTGTCCTGATCGCACATGCGCAGACAGGTGTGAGATAATTTTTTTTTACTTTGTTTGTCTGTCTGGGAGTCGACCAAAATTGAAAATTATTCCAAACAAGAAACTTACTGCTTTAAAGGACGTCATAAAGGACACAAACAACAAGTATGAAGAATTAATGTAACGTGTTGAATCAGGTGGTGAGCGGGACGCCGCAGCAATGGCGGTAAATCTCAGAATTTTTTTCTTTTCTCCAACCTTTAAAGCCTTTATTTTATTTCATTTGAATTATGTCCAGTTCTTGAATGCTTTATGAACACAAATTGCCTTCATGAAACTTAAACACCTTTCATTTTGCAGTGCTTGGACAAAATATTGTGCCATTTTACATCATCTCGACCAATCAAATTTGCTGCTCACAGACTCCTCCCATTTCCTAAATGCTTATATCAGTAATTGCTATGAAATCAATAGCTTTGTTATACTTTATGATTTGTCAGTGAGGCAGAGTGATGGAGGATGCTTTCCTTCCAGGGTCGAATTAATTTGCAATGATGAAATAATTTGAACGAATTAAACAAACAAAAGCGATCGAGGACATACCTTCCGGCTGCTGCAAAGATGAAATGACTGAAGATGCAGAAAAAAATGAAACTAGAAAAAAAGGGTCGTATATAATCAGTGAAAACTATATC